>NC_053493.1:270791786-271391786 GCF_905171775.1 Rana temporaria
AAGTAAAAAGTCAGCACCCCCGCTTCTCAGTTTAACCACTTAAGGACCGCCTCCTGCACATATACGTCGTCAGAATGGCACGGCTGGGCACAAGCACGTACCTGTACGTCCTCTTTAAGTGCCCAGCCGTGGGTCGGGCGACACTGTCCGAAGCTCCGTGACAGCGGGACCCGTGGATCCGATCGCCGCCGGAGTCCCACGATCGGTCACAGGAGCTGAAGAACGGGGAGAGGTGTGTGTAAACACACCTTCTCCGTTCTTCACAGTGGCGCTGTCATTGATCGTCTGTTCCCTGATATAGGGAAAGGCGATCAATGATGTCACACGTTCAGCCCCGCCCCCCTACAATTAGAAACACATATGAGGTCACACTTAACCCCTTCAGCGCTCCCTAGTGGTTAACTCTCAAACTGCAATTGTAATTTTCACAGTAAACAATGCATTTTTATAGCATTTTTTGCTGTGAAAATGACAATGGTCCCAAAAATGTGTCAAAATTGTCCGATGTGTTCTCCAAAATCGCTGATCGCCGCCATTAGTAGTAAAAAAAAAATATTAATAAAAATGCAATAAAACGACCCCCTATTTTGTAAACGCTATAAATTTTGCGCAAACCAATCGATAAACACTTATTGCGATTTTTTTTTACCAAAAATATGTACAAGAATACGTATCGGCCTGAACTGAGAAAAAAAATGTTTTTATATCTTTTTTGGGTGTATTTATTATAGCAAAAAGTAAAAAATATTGATCCCTGGTTGGGAGATGCGAGTGTCGCACCACCAAAGCTGGTGACGGATAGATTCTCTATGTAGAGTGCAGAGGACAGGGGGTGGGGGATATAAAAATATAGAGACGTACATCGGAATATTATAGGAATGTAAAAATGTTGTATAATGTATGTCAATTGAAATGCAACAGATGCCGATTAGGTATATCTATGTATGAAATAAGAAAAGAAAAATAAATAAAAATAAAGTGGATTAAAAAATATATATATATATATATATATATTAATAAAAATGCAATAAAACTATCCCCTATTTTGTAAACGCTATAAATTTTGCGCAAACCAATCGATAAACGCTTATTGCAAATTTTTTACCAAAAATATGTATAAGAATACGTATCGGCCTAAACTGAGGAAAAAAAATGTTTTTTATATCTTTTTTGGGGGTATTTATTATAGCAAAAAGTAAAAAATATAGATTTTTTTTCAAAATTGTCAATCTATTTTTGTTTATAGCGCAAAAAATAAAAACCGCAGAGGTGATCAAATACCACTAAAAGAAAGCTCTATTTGTGGGAAAAAAAGGACGCCAATTTTGTTTGGGAGCCAGATCGCACGACCGCGCAATTGTCAGTTAAAGCGACGCAGTGCCGAATTGCAAAAACTGGCCAGGTCCTTTACCTGCGTAATGGTCCAGGTCTTAAGTGGTTAATGTAAGGTGTCATTTCTGACAGCAGAACACCCCCCCCCCGCTTCTCAACTTTAATGTGACATGTCATTTTGCTTAGGGCCCCAGGGAGGTCAGGATCGGCACTGAGTGCACTAAAAGTGCAGTCCCTGTAGATCCGAGGGGAACATGCAAGGAAGATAAAAAACAGCATTTTATCTTGTACATGATTTGGATAATAAAATCAGCAGAGCTTCCCCTCATTTCAGATCTTCCCCTCAGATTTAAAGCGACTGTGCACTTGTAGTGCAAAGTGGATTCGTCTTCAATATATACATTTCAAAAAATGTAATCTATGTGATAATGGAAAGATTTTAAAGAATATTTTTTTAGTTGCACAGCCCCTCCCCCACCCTGAAGCCCTCCACTTCAGATGTGTCCTTAAAAATTTACTTTTTATTGAATCATTCAGTCTGTAGATGTCATGGAACCCAAAACATGGAGGCCCAGATTCTCGACCGAGATACGACGGCGTATCCCCAGATACGACGGCGTATCCCCAGATACACCGTCATATCTCTGCGTTGAGCCGTCGTATCTATGCGACTGATTCTTAGAATCAGTTACGCATAGATATCCATTAGATCCGACAGGTGTAAGTCTATTACGCCGTCGGATCCTAAGTGCAATTTTTTTTGGCCCGATAGGTGGCGCTTCCGTCGAAATCCGCGTCGAGTATGCAAATTAGCTAGATACGCGAATTCCCTAACGTACATGCGGCCGACGCAGTAAAGTTATAACGTTTACGTTAGGCTTTTCCCGGCGTATAGTTGCCCCTGCTTTATGAGGCGCAGCCAATGTTAAGTATGGCCGTCGTTCCCGCGTCAAAATTTTAAAAAGTTACGTTGTGTGCGTAACTCATCCATGAATGGGGCTGGACGTCATTTACGTCCACGTCTAAACTAATACATCCTTGCGGCGTATTAGGATCAATGCACACTGAGAGATTTCCACGGACGGCGCATGCGCCGTTCGCGAAAAACGTCAATCACGTCGGGTCACAGTAAATTAACATAAAACACGCCCCCCTTCCACATTTGAATTAGGTGGGCTTACGCCGGCCGATTTACACTACGCCGCAACTTACGGAGCAAGTGCTTCGAGAATACAGCACTTGCACGTGTAAGTTGCGGCAGCGTAACGTAAATCAGATACGTTACGCCGCTGCAAAGATACGCCAGTCTACGAGAATCTGGCCCGTAATGTTTTGGGTTCCAAAAAATGTAATATATTGCAGATTACCAATCATTAGATGTGTTGGCTGCATCAGTTTTATTTTATCACCTGGTGATCTGGACAGTACCTCCTCTATTAGCTCTGGAGGAATTAGAACAGGATGCACAGCAGACAGCAGCATTGTCAGTCTGGGGGCGGTAATGGTAAATGTGTTAGTAGATTTAAACACACTGACAAATTAAAGCCAAACTTCAGCTCGCACTTTATATTCAGTTACTGCAATGTTTTTCCATTTGGAATACAAGTTTTGCATGAATAAATAAAAGCTGATTGTTTAAATCATCCCTGACAGTATTATGTAGTGTGCCTCATCCAGGTAAACTGATACATTCTGCTTGAGCTTACAATAAACAACAGACTTGCTGGCTGGATGAAAATAGAAGAAACAAAAGCCTAAAAAAGGAATCTAGGGCCAAATTCTCAAAAGAGATACGCAGACTTAACTGCTGTTCAGCCTGCGTATCTCTGTGCCTAACTTTGGAAACGATTCTCAAAAGGCTTTTTCCAAAGTTAGGCAGAAAATCTGACATGTGTAAGACACTTACACGGTCAGATTTTAGGATGCAGTACCGCATCCGCCACTGGGGGCATTTCTCATTGAAATCCAGCTTTGCGTATGCAAATGAGGACTTAAGTAGATTTTCAAAGCATTTCAGCACTTTGATTTCTGCCTAAGTTCCGAATTTGCCGGCGCAAAATTAGGGCTGGTTTTACAATGTGGAAAGTTAGCCAAACCTTGTAAAGGCCCATTCCAGCGACGGCATTTGGTATACATTCCTGAGGGAGAACTCCACGGCAATTTTGAAATTCAAAACCGGCATGGGTTCCCCCCCAGGAGCATACCAGGCCCTTAGGTCTGGTATGGGTTGTAAGGAGACCCCCCCACGCCGAAAAATTGACGTAGGGGGTCCCCCTACAATCCATACCAGACCCGTATCCAAAGCACGCTACCCGGCCGGCCAGGAAGGGAGTGGGGACGAGCGAGCGTCCCCCCCCCTCCTGAGCCGTGCCAGGCCGCATGCCCTCAACATGGGGGGGTTGGGTGCTCTGGGGCAGGGGGGCGCACTGCGGGCCCCCCCACCCCAGAGCACCCTGTCCCCATGTTGATGAGGACAGGACCTCTTCCCGACAACCCTTGCCATTGGTTGTCGGGGTCTGCGGGCGGAGGCTTATCGGAATCTGGGAGTCCCCTTTAATAAGGGGGCCCCCAGATACCGGCCCCCCACCCTAAGTGAATGGATATGGGGTACATCGTACCCCTATCCATTCACCTGTAGGCAAAAAGTAAAATGTAGTAAACACACAACACAAGGCTTTTTAAAATATTTTATTATTCTGCTCCGGAGGCCCCCCCTGTCTTCGTTATTAGCTCAATTACCAGGGGGGCTTCTTCTTCCACTCTCCGGGGGTCTTCTCCGCTCTCCGGGGGGGCTTCTCCGGACTCCGGGGGGCTTCTTCCATCTTCTCCCCTCTTCCGCTCTTGACTCGGCGAACCCCGGTTCTTCTGCAGCTCTCCGGTGCCTTCTTCTTCAGCGCTGGCTGCCTGCTATGTTTGTGTGTTAGCTCGATTTCAAACAGGCAGCCGGCGCGGTCTTCTGTGACGCCAGGGTCTTCTGGTCTTCTCCCCTCTTCCGATGTTGCCTCATCGCCTGTTGTCGCTGCAATGATGGAAGCGCGCCTTGCATCACATTTATATAGGCATCACCGTCCCATCATGCTCCGGCAGGTACCCACGTGGTGGGTGCACGTGGGTAGGCACCCACCACGTGGGTACCTACCGGAGCATGATGGGACGGTGATGCCTATATAAATGTGATGCAAGGCGCGCTTCCATCATTGCAGCGACAACAGGCGACGAGGCAACATCGGAAGAACAGAAGACCAGAAGACCCTGGCGTCACAGAAGACCGCGCCGGCTGCCTGTTTGAAATCGAGCTAACACACAAACATAGCAGGCAGCCAGCGCTGAAGAAGAAGGCACCGGAGAGCTGCAGAAGAACCGGGGTTCGCCGAGTCAAGAGCGGAAGAGGGGAGAAGATGGAAGAAGCCCCCCGGAGTCCGGAGAAGCCCCCCCGGAGAGCGGAGAAGACCCCCGGAGAGTGGAAGAAGACCCCCGGAGAGTGGAAGAAGAAGCCCCCCCTGGTAATTGAGCTAATAACGAAGACAGGGGGGCCTCCGGAGCAGAATAATAAAATATTTTAAAAAGCCTTGTGTTGTGTGTTTACTACATTTTACTTTTTGCCTACAGGTGAATGGATAGGGGTACGATGTACCCCATATCCATTCACTTAGGGTGGGGGGCCGGTATCTGGGGGCCTCCTTATTAAAGGGGACTCCCAGATTCCGATAAGCCTCCGCCCGCAGACCCCGACAACCAATGGCAAGGGTTGTCGGGAAGAGGTCCTGTCCTCATCAACATGGGGACAGGGTGCTCTGGGGTGGGGGGGCCTGCAGTGCGCCCCCCTGCCCCAGAGCACCCAACCCCCCCATGTTGAGGGCATGCGGCCTGGCACGGCTCAGGAGGGGGGGGGGACGCTCGCTCGTCCCCACTCCCTTCCTGGCTGGCCGGGTAGCGTGCTTTGGATACGGGTCTGGTATGGATTGTAGGGGGACCCCCTACGTCAATTTTTCGGCGTGGGGGGGTCTCCTTACAACCCATACCAGACCTAAGGGCCTGGTATGCTCCTGGGGGGGAACCCATGCCGGTTTTTTCTTTGAAAATTGGCATGGAGTTCTCCCTCTCAGGAATGCATGCTGAGCGACGCTGTCATTTTTTTTTATAATTAATTGTTTTCCCGGCGCGTCTTTTTTTTTCACCCGTCGCAACTTTAGTGTCCCGTCGAAATTCTCAAAGCCGACCGGCGTTAATTACGTTCGCGCGCTGCACGTCGGGAAAATGACGTCACACGCATGCGCAGTACGGCCGGCACGGGAGCGCGCCTCATTTAAATTTAAAACGCCCCCAGGAGAGGAGGACCGCCTTACGACGGCGGCACTTAAGTTACACAGCGTGTAATTTCTACCTAAGTGCTTTGACGATCAGGCACTTAGGTAGAAATTTTAAGTCAGTGTAACTTAACTGCTGAAATTTAAGTTACGCACAGTTTTTGAGAATTTGGCCCCTAATACAGAGGAATACCTAAGAATTGGTAAGCTGCAATATAATAAATGTTTGCTTTTGAGTTTAATACTGCTTTAATCTTCTTCCACAGGTATGGGGCAAAGTCATTTTTGTAATATTTATTTTTAATCATTTGGGTCCCTCAGATACCAGAACAGTTCTAATATGTAAACATAGATAAATTAGTAATGCAATAACTAAACATAATTATGTATTTGTATACCATACATATGCAATTATGTGGGTTTAAAGCTTTTAAACCTGATAAGCAAGTCTATAGAAATTGATAACCAATAGCCCCTCACATCTGATTTTAGAGTGCAGGAGAATGAGGGGTTGGTTCAAATTGTTGCCTGAAAATTGTGAGTGGTATCAGACCATGTGTATCCCTTCTGTCCCCTTTCCAGGGCCTATTGGACACAGTATGAGTTTGGCAGTAACTTTCAGCCTTGTTTGGCTAAAACAGAGTGAAAAGTGATCTGTCTGTTTCTTCTCCCTAAAAAGCAGGGAGAAAAACAGAAAGATTAGTAAGCAAAAGCAACACACATTACATACTGTTAGGCAGACAGTTAACCCTTTAATTGCGCCTAGTTGTTAACCCCTTCCCAGCCAGTGTCATTAGTACAGTGTCAATGTACAGTATTATCACTAATCATTAGTGAGCCTCCCAGGCAGTGTCTGTTAGCGTCAGATTGACTGCCACCCTATCGCAGTCACACTGTAAGTCGCTGATCACCACCAATACAGTGTAGTGTGTATATCTGCATAAATTCCAGCATATACACTGTAGTTTATAGATGCTATATCTTTCACTCAAACCGATTTGTATACACTAGATATGTGCATTCCCGTTCGTACGAATGTTATTTTCGTACGAAAATGTTCATTTTCGTACCCGCAGAATAATGTGTACATACGAAAAAATGAAAGCACCAAAATACGAAAACGACGGGATTATGAATGAGCCGCATAACGAACAACCGCAAATACGAACAAACGATCTGACGAAAATACGACAAAACGAAAACGGCAAAAGAATAAATTACATCTAAAACAAAAGATTTGCATTCTGTATCCTGTTTGAATCCCCTCTCTGCTTGTATCCTCAGGCACATGTCCACATGACACCTACAACAATAGATTTGCATTCTGTATCCTGTTTGAATCCCCTCTCTGCTCGTATCCTCAGCCGTATGTTCACATGACATCCACAACAAAAGATTTGCACTCTGTATCTTGTTTGAATCCCTTCTCTGTTCGCACCCTCAGTCGTATGCTCACACGACATCCACAACAAAAGACCCGCACTCTGCATTTTGTTTGAATCCTTTCCCTGTCCGCATCCCCAGTCGCATGCTCACACGACATCCACAACAAAAGATTTGCATTCTGTATCCTGTTTGAATCCCCTCTCTGTTCGCACCCTCAGTCGTATGCTCACACGACATCCACAACAAAAGACCCGCACCCTGTATTTTGAATTCCTTTTTTCTGTTCGTATTTTGGATTCAACAGAATGCAAATCTTTTGCCACAGATGTCACACGAACACACGCCCGAAAACACCAAAAGAAAAAGGACCCAAAACACAGAATGCAAATCCCTTGCCACAGATGTAATTTTCGTTTTTTTGAATGGGCAGTGAGTGTAGTTAGTAAAGCAGCTTCTCTTTTCTGCTGAGTAGTACAGTAAAGCCAAATAAACTTTTCTGTCGATTTTCATCTGAAGGGAGATCAGTTGGCCAGACTTTTGACCCCAAAAATGGTTTTCTGATGGAGTTTAAAAACGAACAAATTTTCTGAGAACGAACGGAAAACTATCGTTTTTATGTTTGTTGTTAAAAAAGTCTGACCAAGTGTATGGGGCTTAACAATCGTTAATATGGATGAGCCGCGTGTTGAAAGTGCCGCGAATCCCGCGATATATTTACGAAAGTACAAAATGACGAAAATCATTTTTCTGTTCGTATCTTCAGTCGCATGCCCACATGACATCCACAACAAATTGTTATAGATGTCACACGAACACACAACCGAAAACACGAACAGAAAAAGGAATCCAAAACACAGAATGCAAATCATTGACGAAAATTCACGAAAATGATTGTCTAACAAGTAACGAACATGAATTAAACAGAATAACGAACCATCCCGCATGTACGAAAATAAAACGGTAACGAAAATATGAAACGATCGGAATATGAAAAAATCTCGTTGTTACGAAAAACTAACGGGAACGGACAGGAAAACGGGCGTCTTACGAAAAACGAACGGAAATTAACCTACGGAACGATACGAAACAGAACAAAAAAAAACGATTTTTTTTCTGTGCACATGTCTAGTATACACTTACTGGGATTTTTTTGATTGGATATGTTTTATAACAGAATGTGATTTTTTTTTTTTTTTTTTTAATATTTGGTCTTTTTTCATTTATATCATAATAAATGAAAAACCTATTGGTAAACAAATACAATCAAAAGAAAGCTTTATTTGTGTTAAAAAAAAATAATATAAATTTCATTTGTGTACAGTGATGCATGGCTGCGTGATTGCAAGTTAAAGTAGGAAGGAAAAAGTAAAGTAAAGTTTGCCATAGAAAACCTCTATGAAATATATCTTTACCGAATGGACAAATTTGGACCCCCCCAATGCTGCATAGATTGCCGAATGGTAGGATTGGTCTATATCATGACATGTAAATAAATGTAAGGTGTTTTATATTGGGAAGACCCGTATGCCCTTCTGGAAAAGGATCAGAGATCATGTCTATTTGATTAGGAATGGCAAGATGGAATCAGTTACCAGTAGACATGTAGGGCTCTATCATAGTTTTGATTTGTCCATTATTTGTTTTTTGCATTGGAACATGTCCCTGCCTCTTATTGGGGGGGTTATGTTTGAAAACTAAATGGATAGCCACCTTAAAGGCCACAAAATCTCTGTGCCTTAATGAATATGTTACATATAAGTCATTCTTGTATGAGTAATTACAGGATGTTTTGATGAAATCATATGCATTCCCCTTTTATGTTTGATATAAGGGTCTTATAAGCGCTCTATGCTTTCAGTTTGTCCCTTATTCTTCCCTTTTCTTTTTTATATAGCTTCTGTACAGCTCATTTCATGTATATAGGTTATGAATGGGCCGTGGGGGTATGTGCTGCTCTTGTTTTTGTTTAGGAGGTGAGGATGGAGGCACTTGGTCCGGCTGTTCCTGTTGGGGCCACCGCATTGGTGCACACTTCTATTTACCTTTCTTTCTCTCTCCCCTTCCCCCCTATTTTTCTGTAACTTTTAGGGTATGAGGATCTTGAATGGTAACCCCCTGATTGTTATATGTGTAAGGCAATTTTTTTGTGGGTCCAGGCCATCCTGGGCCTTGGTGCTGTTTGTGTGTCTGGGTCTTTGTTTGTTCTTGGTCATTCCTGGTGTGGTTGTTGTGGTGTGTTATTTGGAATGGTGGGTCTGTTTGTTGGTCTGTTGCATTTCTGGGGGGTTGTTTGGTGCATCCGGGTGTTTTTTGGGGTGTTTGATTGTTCGTTTCATAGTGATTGTAAAGTCTTGTTTAATTTTTTTTTTTTAAATAACTAATATGTTATACTTACCTCCTCTGTGCAGTTGATTTTTCACAGAGCAGTCTGAATCCTCCTCTTCTCGGGTCCCTCTTTGCTGCTCCTGGCCCCTCCATCCTATCGAGTGCCCCACAGTCAGCAGATTCCTATGGGGGCACTGCAGCCTAGTCACAGCTACATGTGTCTATTCAGACAAGGAGCCCCAACACAGACCTGCCTCCTCTCTCCGCTGATTGGCTGACTGATTTTGATCGTCAGCCGTGGGAGCCAATTGCGCCGCTGTTGTGTTTCAGCCAATCAGAAGGAGGGTCTGAGATGGCTTTGACATTCATGGACATCGCTGGGAGAGATGGGGCTTAGGTAAGTGTTAGGGGGGCTGAGGAGGGCTGCAACACACATAGACTGCATTAAGATAAAAAAACTTCTGCCTTTACAACTCCTTTAAGGTCTGATGTCTCTTTTTGTGGTTGATTGGGGTGGTTGTTCTCCCTCCACGACCTCTTCCCAATAGAAAGATATGGGCATGCTCATTGATTGCGTGTCACTTCCAGCATATGCCGGTCCAATATGGAAGTGCAGTGCTGGGTGTTTACCTTGCCCCGCCATTTCTGGACATGTACGATTTACAGTCTCGTCCAAGCATGCCTGCAAACATGCATTCCCGTCGCAACTTGCAATACGTGGGGGACGCTGGGAGGTGTTTCTTCATGGGCATCCATCCTACTTCCCTATAGAAAGGGATACAGACACAGATCCCACTCTGATAAATTACACCCATGTGTAAAAATGACACTCCATGCATAAATTATAAGTGCAACTGCTGATCACCAGCCTCCACCAGCTTTCACCCCAATGCAGTGTGTGTATAATCATCACAGAGCTGCATATTTTACGTTTATTGCTTTGGAGGATTTGATATATTGCCTTTTTTGCTAGCAGCTGTTGTTTCATTTTATTTTTCTGTTTATCGCTCACTTTATTTTTTATTTTTAAATGATATATATGGTTATTACTCAACAGAAATAAACTGGTCCCAGGAAGTCTCCTCCTGAAGTTGCAATTAATCTAGTGTGGTGCCTCACTTTGTGTGGCTGGATTTGTGTGCCTCCACACCCACCCTCCACGTTGGGTGAAGCCCCCTCTGGCCTAAGTCTGCAACTCTATGCATGAATGTGAGTACCCTTTAACGGTGACAATATCTTCATGTTCAGGGATTTTTTGTATTTGCGATTGGTCATGGTTATTAATGATGTAATACATGTTGTAATGCATTTTCCAGCAGCCATCTGACTAAACGCGCAGAAATCCACATCTGTGATGTTATGCTAATTCCTGTACCTGGCACTGTATGTGGAGACATAATTTACTTTACAATTTACATTTACTTTAACAATAAGTTGATCGGGCCATCCGATACATGTCTTTTTGCACACAGAGTGCTGAACATAGCCAGCTGGGAAATATAGAAGGTATAGCCTTATACAATGTGTACATGTTTTTCTGTTTTTTTATGAAGATATGAAATAAACTTTTGTATGATTTTATGCAGTTATAGTTCCCTTCATTTATGGTTATCTACGGTCACCTTTAAAGTCCTTCACTTTTTTCTTCCTTTTTTGTCTGAATTCTGGTTAAAAAGTATTAGGGCCAGATTCACATAGAACTGCGGCGGCGTATCGTAGATACGTTACACCGCCGCAAGTTTTCATCGCAAGTGCCTGATTCACAGAGCACTTGCGATGAAAACTACGCCGGCGGCCTCCGGCGCAAGGTGGGCCAATTCAAATGGGCGTGTGCCATTTAAATTAGGCGCGCTCCCGCGCCGGACCTACTGCGCATGCTCCGTTTCGCAAATCCCGTTGTGCTTTGCGTGCCGTGACGTAATTTTTTCGAACGGCGACACGCGTAGCGTACTTCCGTATTCCCAGGCGTGTTATGCAAACGACGTACATTTTTAAATTTCGACGCGGGAACGACAGCCATACTTTAGACAGCAATACGTTTGCTGACTAAAGTTAGGGCACCTAAAACGACGACTAACTTTGCGACGGGAAACTAGACTAGCGGCGACGTAGCGAACGCGAAAATCCGTCGGGGATCCGCCGTAACTGCTAATTTGCATACCCGACGCTGGTTTACGACGCAAACTCCACCCAGCGGCGGCCGCGGTATTGCATCCTAAGATCCAACAGTGTAAAACAATTACACCTGTCAGATCTTATGGATATCTATGCGTAACTGATTCTATGAATCAGTCGCATAGATAGAAACAGAGATACGACGGCGTATCAGGAGAAACGCCGTCGTATCCCTTTTGTGAATCTGGCCCATTGTTTTTAACTGTCTCTGATATCTAACATTTGGGCAGAAAGTAATGATAAATCTTTTTCATCCTTATAGAGGTTCTAAACCTCCTTCAATCATCTACAAAATGTGTTTTATTGCTGCTTGTGTCCCAACTCTCACCAGGCCCTCTTCCTCAAACAGGAGATACCCATTCGCTGGGAAACCCCCCATCTTTAAAAATAAAAAAATATTTATATGTACTTTTCTCCCCAAGTCTCTTCAGCCCATTGATGTCAAAAGACCCTTTTACTCACTTCTCTTATTCCTCTGATGGTGTGTGGCTCCTAAAGAGCACCTTTTAGGATCCTGCTATTCATCTGTGAATAGAACTTGAAGAGTTCAGTTGAACAGCACGGGTTTAATGTACTGATTTGTGTAAGTAATGCGTATGCTGTTTGTTTTTAATGTTGTTCAATAAGTAGTTATTATAATTAAGCACTTGTTCCTGCCAGGTTATTAGATGAGATAAGGCTCACTGGCACACTGCAACAGAAGCTACAGATCTCATGTCACAATTTGTATGTATATTAATCCTTCATAATCATGGCTAACTCATTACCTTGGATTCTTCTATTGAGGCCAAATGCCTGTGACCTTACAACTAGAGGAACAATTTCTGCTAATCAGGGAAAAATAGATTGGAAGCAAAGATGAATTAATCACTTTACTGCAAGCATATTTTTCATAATTAATTTAAACTGATTAGTTAAAAATGCAGCCACAACTGTTAGATAAAGGTTTAAAGAGCAGGAATTTTCAATGTTTCTGCTGACCTTTACACTGTGCTTTTGACTACTCAGCATATTCTGGTGTACCAGTATCAGTAATAAAATTGTTTTTTACCTAAGTTAGGCTTAAATTTGCTAGCAGTTAAGTTTTATTAGAGCATAACTGCAGTTTTACTGCAAAGCTATAAAAACCCAGCACAAGTTTTTTTTTGTTTTGAAGTGAGTGAGGATGAGTTATGCTGTGTACACACGATCGGATTTCCGATGAAAAAAAATCAGATGGAATTTTTTGAATCTGACTTTTATCAGTCTTGCCTACACACTATCAGACTAAATTCCGACCGTCCAAAACGCAGTGATGTACAACACTACGACGAGCCGAGAAAAATGAAGTTATATGCTTCCGAGTATGCGTCGACTTGATTCTGAACATGCATGTTTTTTTCTCTGATGGAATTCCACACAGATGATCGGAATTTCCTATCGTTTTTTTTTCCATCGTAAAAATTTTAAACATGTTCTATTTTTTGACACCGATGGAAAAAAGTCAGACGGGGCCCACACACGATCTTTTTTTCAGATGAAAAAAGTCAGATCGTGTGTACACGGCATTAGAGTTTCTGTTAGATTTGTATTGATTTACCAACATCTTGATAAATGATCCTGAAAGTGATGAGGATTTTATTCAGTTACAAAAAGAATGTGGGGATAGACATACAAGAACCCGCCTAAATAATCAAACTTTAAGGCCGCATTCACACCTATGCGAATTGAATGCGGCCTTAAACCGCATCCAATTCGCAGAACAATTCTAACTACATTGTTTTCTATGAGGCTGGTTCACATATGTGCGATGCATTCGCACTGGCATTGCAGAAAAAACATGTGCATTTTTTAGGCCTTGCGGTGTGGCTCAGGTGCAAATTCAGGCCCATTATCTTCTATGGGAGCGCATCTAATTCGCACATGTGTTGCGGTTTGAATGGAAGTTTTCTCTCCTCCTCCACCACCCCCTTTTCCAAGTTCCTCCCCTGTCTGTTTCATGCCGCTGAGGTGAGTAGCCATGTCGAAAAGACGGAGCAAAAAAGTGACAGAAAAGGTGAAGAAGTGTGTGGATTGCGAGAAGCTTATCTGCCTTGTCAGGGAGAACCCAATGCTCTATGACACCCGGCATCCTAAATATAAGGACAACATTCTTAAAAAACGAACATGGGTTGAAATTGCCAGAAACCTATTGCCAGAGTAGAGCATGTGCTCATCCCAAGTTCAGGCTGACAAAGGTAAGTTTATTTTTCTTATTCTCTACCTGTAGATGTTCGCCTATTATTTAGTTATGTTCAAAAGTTATATTTAAAATAAAACCCCAATAACCAGAGTGCGGTCCCCCACAAATCCAGACCAGGCCCTTATCCAAGCATGCAGTCTGTCAGGGCATGTTAAGTGTGCTAGGGAGCCCTCCCACATGCTTTCAATATAGGCAGGGTGTTTTTGGCTCCCTACCAATGCACCCTGTCCCCATGTTGATGGTGACAAGGGACTCATTCCCACATCCTTGGACATTGTTTGTAGGAGTCTGCGTGTGTGTCTATTTGAAGAATATGTAAACTCACTTTAACAAGTTTGTTCGCAGATCCTTGGGGGAGTGGCTATCTGTATTTGTCAGCCCCTTTTTACGTTATGGCTCATGCTGGTCGTACAAAGACATCATAATGACAAGTGACAATTTAACTTGGCCTGACCCCTTGCTCTTGTGTACAATGACCCCCAGCAGAGCACACATAACAGTGTCAGACAGCGACGGATGAGGTCATTAATTTAGCTCTATTTTCAGGTTGAAATTAGCCTAGGAGTCGCAAATATTTCAAGACACAAATGTGATCATTTTTTTTTATTTTCTTCAGCATTTAACTTACACATAGTGACATTTTTTATCAGTATGTCATTTTAAATTTTTTAAAAGGCCAGAGAATTTTAGGGCAACACAAAAAAGGTAATTTTTTTATTAAATTGACTGCATCTTCCAAGGTAACTCACCAGCTGGCGACATAAAGTAATTTTGGAATAGATCTCTAATCAATTTCCCACTGGTAGTGCCCCTAGTCACATTCCACTGTGCCGCCTCCATGTTATGCATCAGGGAATCGTCAAAAACTGAACCTCACATTCTCGCACATAGTTGTGCACAGGGGTGGACTGACAACTCATGGGACCCACTGGGCAATAGAAGATTATGGGGCCCCCGGGCTTACAGATGGCCACCACGCCAGGAGGCATTGCATAGGCAGGGCAGCTAAAATCTCAGGATTTTCACATCAAAAGCAGATAACACAGATTTTTACATACTGTCCCTGGTTTTATTGAGCCTGGCAACCCTGATGGGACCCCCTAGTGGCATGGGTCCCAATGGTCAGTCCGCCCCTGGTTGTGCAGTGCACAGGCAGTTTTTACAGCAGAGCCAGCATGCTCCAGACAGAGGTTGATGGCAGTGTGCAAAAAATCTCCATTGGTCAGCACTCTACTAGAAAAAGGTCTCAGCATATTTTTCCCAAGGGCAAACGCTTCATCCCCTACAAAAACATATGGGAGGGCAGGCTTATTTGTTCCGGGCAAGGACATCAATAAGCACCAACATCAATATAAAGGAATTTATAATTTGAATCTGCCACTGCCATTAATACAAAAGAAAAAAAAATGTGCTTCCCATCGATGGCTCCCAGACAGTTTGGAAAATTGCATCGGTCCCAGAATTTCTTGGATACCCTCAACCATTCTTGTTTTGTAGGCTTTTTGAACACCAAAGGCTTTTGTCCCATAAAACAATCCATGTCTCATGAACAATTCCACATATTATTGATTTGCCAACCTTGAATTCATAGTGGAGACTTCCGAAAGAATTGCCTGTAACTAGGTACCTTAAACAAAATTTAAATAATACATTAGTATTCTTTTCTCTGTTTTTCAGTGCAATACATAAAGAGAAGGTGGTGAAGTATGCAGGATGCCTTTTAAAAATATAATCGACACCTCAGAGAAGTGAAGAGTGGCTCGGGGGCAACAGCTAGAGTACCCTATATGTTTGCTGGTGACCTAGATTTTTTAAAACCACTCATAGAGATGAGAGAGTAAGTTATCATCTACATCATCAATGTATTGGGCCTACATATTTATTATTTTACATTATTA
Source organism: Rana temporaria (assembly GCF_905171775.1). NCBI lineage: Eukaryota > Metazoa > Chordata > Amphibia > Anura > Ranidae > Rana > Rana temporaria. The sequence continues at coordinate 270,807,431 of NC_053493.1, forward strand.
ACTTAAAATCTTTCTTTTAATACAGGACCAAAGCTAGTTGGGATGAACAAGAAGTGTTAGAGGATCAACTGGAGAGCCATTCTGAGGCACAATCAGAGGCACCAGTAGATACAGTTATGATGGAACCAAATGAGGATCTCACACAAATCCAAATCTGTTCTAATCTTTGGTTAGATAACACAGAAGAGGAATCTGTAGTGGCAGAGCCGATCCCTGGGCCCTCCTCTGCTCATGCAAGCATTGGTTGGCCTGCCAAAGTGGCGTGTAAGCGAGTGCCAGTATCGCATACGGACATAAGTGAGCGTCTACTAGATATGTTACAAAAAATGTCTGTAAAGGTGGATGCATTCTTATATCCGGCTACGATACTGGCGCTCAATTTTGTCCCTTTAATAAAAAAAGTTCTACCTGAGCGATATTTGGAAATGAGAACCACTATAGAACAAGTTCTGCAGTCGTTTTCACTGCCAAGTGAGGAACCAACATCTGAAAGGCCATATGTGCCACAAACTAAATCTCACATTCACTTCCCAATGTCAGGCCAGTACCCGGAACCGGGACACAAACCTTACCCCTATGTTCCTATGTTCCTCCGGACCCACAAACTAAGATAAGCCTAAAACAGGCTTCAACCCGCCGACGTAACTTGCCTACGCGGCGTAGGGTGGGCGCACATTTAACAAAAAAGGAGGGGAGGGGGGAATCAGGGAATACGGCCAGCAGGGGGGCCTAAAGGGGTTACTATAGGCAACAGATAATGATCAGAAGCTACCATGATACAAAAAATATTTATTAATAGTATCAAAAAGTAGAATATAAAAAAGTGTACATCTGTTAATGAACTATATTAGAACTAGGGTAATCTTAATCCGAGCAAATGATTACCATATACAAATTCACAGACAGGACTAACAAAAAAGACACAGACATAAAATGACAGCACGGTCCAGACGGGTATGTGTTCAGCCTGTAAGTTTGTCAACATGGGTACAAGTAATTAATGGTTAGCAATTGATTGGGGTAATCAAAACATCTGGGAGAAAATTCTAACCCTGATGGTCCCCTTTGCATAAGCCAATGGGTGCTGACTAATAGACTGGCTGGACACAGTGCAAGTGGGGGGGAGGAATGTGGGGAGGGAAGGATGAAAGGGGAGGTGGAGCGGGCAATAGTAAGCTTTCTGTAGAACCAATATTTTTGATCTTGTTCAAAAATTAGAAAACAAGAAAAAAAGGAGAAAAAAAGAAAAAATCATATGAGTACTCAAAAATAGAATTGAACAATATTTCAATGTTTTTCAAACAGAAGTTGGCAATGGTCCTGGTTTGCAGATGCTTAGTTATTCAATCAGGAAGCAGGCACACGGCAAGACAGGTTAGTTATATTAGTCAGGCAAATAGCACAGAGTTCGTTAGTAGCAAGTGAGTCCGTTAGTAATTGTTAGGTTCTAGGATTTGGTCAACTTGAAATTCATTAACCATGCTTGAAAAATTATATGGTTGATATTTAGCAATGGTGCTAGATAGATAATGCAGGATTAGAGCATACACTGTACTTCACATTTGAGAAGTGGAGATAAAGCACCATTAGTCACAGCTTTTTTGATTAGCAGTAAGTGGAATGTTAACATATTCACAGTATACGCTGGACGCATGGTGGCGCTCCCATTGATTAGCCATTCAAATATGCAAATTAGGAAAATACGGCGATTCGCGAACGTACGTGCGACCGGCGCAGGCTACGCGATGTGCGCGTAAGTTGTACGTCCGGCGTAAAGTTATGCCCCATAAAGGAGGTGCAACCCAGCAGCAGACATGCAAAGGTCTGCACCAAGGAATACAAGCCGGCGTATTTTACGTAGTTTACGTAGGACGTGTGTCTGGCTGGGCGTAGGTTACGTTTACGGCATAGGCAGTAATCCGGCGTATCTTAGTCAGTTGTTCCGAGGTGGTTGTGAGCATGCGCAGTGGGATGCGTCCAAGTCACGGCGCATGCGCAGTTCGTTAAACATACTTGTCTGGGGCTCGGACCATCATTTGCATGGGGTCACGCCTCATTTGCATGGGTTTGCATGGGTCAAGCCCACTTCCACCTACGTCGGCCTGCGCCTTCGAAACCTATGCCACACCGACGCAGCGCTGTGAGCACTGGCTTCCTGAATTCCATGCTCTCTGTGAATCTGGGCCCATGTGTGCATTTTTTGTTAAAAATTTGGGCCTGAGGTATACTTGAAAGCAAAGTTTATATTTTGTATATTGTAAAAAAACACATTTTTATGTTTGCTATTTGAGCTATTATTTTTTATACCAAAAAAAAAAAAAAAAGATTTTTGTGGTTATCTTCTGTCTGGTTATTCATTTATAATTACACATGTTGGATAGTTCTACACACTTAATATTCCATGCTCACAAATAACTATGGACATAGGTGGTGAAAAGTACCTTAACCACTTAAGGACCCCTTCACGCCGATATACGTCAGCAGAATGGCACGGCTGGGCACATCAACGTACCTGTACGTTGCCCTTTAAGCCCAGCCGTGGGGTCGCGTGCCACAGGCGCATGCACGCGACCGGTCCGAAATTCCGTGACCGCGGCTGTGGGACTCGCGGACCCAATCGCCGCTGGAGTCCCGCAATCAGCCCCCGGAGCTGAAGAACGGGGAGAGCTGTGTGTAAACACAGCTTCCTCGTTCTTCACTGTGGCAGCGTCATCGATCGTGTGTTCCCTTTTATAGGGAAACACAATCAATGACGTCACAACCTACAGCCACACCCACCTACAGTTAGAAACAGAGATGAGGTCACACTTAACCCCTTCAGCGCCCCTTGTGGTTAACTCCCAAACTGCAATTGTCATTTTCACAGTAGACAATGCATTTTTTACTGTAAAAATTACAATGGTCCCAAAAATGTGTCAAAATTGTCCGAAGTGTCCGCCATAATGTCGCAGTGACGAAAAAAATTGCTGATCGCCGCCATTAGTAGTAAAAAATAAATAATTAATAAAAATGCTATAAAACTATCCCTTATTTTGTAAACGCTATACATTTTGCGCAAACCAATCGATAAACGCTTATTGCGATTTTTTTTACCAAAAATAGGTAGAAGAATACGTATCGGCCTAAACTGAGGAAAACATTTTTTTTTATATATTTTTGGGGGATATTTATTATAGCAAAAAGTAAAAAATATTGCATTTTTTTTCAAAATTGTCGCTCTATTTTTGTTTATAGCGCAAAAAATAAAAACCACAGAGGTGATCAAATACCACCAAAATAAAGCTCTATTTGTGGGAAAAAAGGAGTCCCGCGATCGGTCCCCAGAGCTGAAGAACGGGGAGAGCTGTGGCGGCGTCATCGATCGTGTGTCCCTTTTTATAGGGAAACACAATCAATGACGTCACACCTACAGCCACACCCCCCTACAGTTAGAAACAGAGATGAGGTCACACTGAACCCCTTTAGCGCCCCCTTGTGGTTAACTCCCAAACTGCAATTGTCATTTTCACAGTAATCAATGCATTTTTATAGCACTTTTTGCTGTGAAAATGACAATGGGCCAAAAAAAATTGTCAAAATTGTCCGATGTGTCCGCCATAATGTCGCAGTCACGAAAAAAAAATGGATGAATATGACAGAGGGATGGCTGAACATGGATGGATGGATGAGGCTGCAATGGACACAGAGCAGCGCTGTGGGCACTACAGATCAAGCCCACAGTGCTGCTGCCACCAATCTCTTTCCTCTCCGCTCACACTGTACCGATCGGTACAGAGAGGGGAGAGAGGAACCGGACATGATGCCAGTTTGTTTACAGGTGATCGCTCCATCATTTGACAGAGCGATCATGTGGTAAACGACCACTGTCAGTGGCCATTTGCCGTAATCCATGATGCACTGGGTCCTCTGGACCCGGCGGTCACAGATACTCCCGGGAGCGCGATTCTCGTAGGACATCAATGTATGCCCTCCCAGAGTTATCGAGCCGCGCTGTAGCCGTCATTTGGCTATGGCGCAGACGTTAAGTGGTTAAAAAAATCACATTAGAAATGCAGGGATACAATCCAAGCTAATAAAAAGCATGACTAACCTTTTTTGTGATCAGAAGTTCTGGCCCCAAACCCCCAAAAAATGACATGGCAGAATTATCATAAGCAAAAAAAGACAAAATTAATACATCATCATCACTTAAATGTATTAATGTAAACATTTTTAAATAGTTTTTGGGAAAATTAAGCTATGATTGAATAAGGAAAATCTACAGTTTTCTATTCTTTGATTCTTATAAACAATGAACATTTACATTCTCTGAACTGTAGAGAGTCATGGAGAATTTAAGCAATTTCAATTCCTAAATGGTATGATTTGCCATGAAATGGTCAAATCTTCACATGGTTTGCAAATTGATTCACTACAGATCTAGGCTTGGACATAACCAGGGGATCTGAAGCCTATTTTAGCAGATTGTGCACTGTTTGAAATGCTTGTCTGAATTAAAAAAGGGAGAATGGCTTTCACTATCACACCACCTTCCCACTTTCCTCCCCAATCAGGGTCACACAAGCCTAGTATACTTAATTTATACTGGCCTTGGGAGCAAAGGTCCCCACTGCCCAGTCATCCCTGCTCTGGACATATACGTGTGTATACCTGCTGTATTATTATTATTATTATTATTATTATTATACAGGATTTATATAGCGCCAACAGTTTGCGCAGCGCTTTACATCAGGGAAGACAGTACAATCACAATACAAATCAATACAGGAGGGATCAGAGGGCCCTGCTCGTTAGAGCTTACAATCTAGAAGGGAGGGTCAAGTGGAACAAAGGGTAGTTAGCTGTGGGGGATGTTGTATGCCTCATACATCTGTATGGTAGACACGCTATTTATAATTAAATATTACAAAATAATTGTTTGCTTTATTCAAACACAGCAAATAAGATCACGGGAGTGGTTTAAATTTGGCTATTGGAGCAGATTTGAAGATATCGACTAATCTGTGCTATGCCTTACTCAAGCATACAAAACAAGTGAAAGTTTCAGTAGACTTGATTTTACAGACTAATATTTAAAGAGTGAAATATATTGTACTTTCACATGGAGAAAACCCAACTAACGCATTGTAGGCAAGAGAAAATTATGAAATCTCAATGGTTCTGCCATAGCAACTATGCAAACATCCCATGGGAAGAATTTAGATAATAGAAATAGCAATATTTCTCAATGTGTTTTCACTCTTGACAGTTTTATCTTCACATCTGCCTGATGACCAATATAAATGAAAAAAGTTCCCTGGTCTTTTGTTACTTTCACTCCACTCTCTCTTTTTTTATATATAAAACAAAGCATTGATCACAAGTATAGTTTATTGATGGAAGCTACAATATATCTTATGATAATATTTATAAAGTGCTTTACAACTCTTAAGCCCTGTACACACGATCGGTCCATCCGATGAAAGCGGTCTGATGGACCGTTTTCATCGGTTAACCGATGAAGCTGACTGATGGTCAGTCGTGCCTACAGTACACACCATTGGTTAAAAAAACGTCCGTGTCAGAACGCGGTGATGTAAAACACAACGACGTGCTGAAAAAAATGAAGTTCAATGCTTCCAAGCATGCGTCGACTTGATTCTGAGCATGCATGGATTTTTAACCGATGGACGTGCCTACGAACGATCATTTTTTTCTATCGGTTAGGTATTCATCGGTTAAATTTAAAACAAGATTGCTTTTTTTTAACCTATGGATAAATAACCGATGGGGCCCACACACGATCGGTTTGGACCGATGAAAACGGTCCATCAGACCGTTCTCATCGGTTTAACCGATCGTGTGTACGCGGCCTGACTCTTCATCACAGTGCCCTGTTTTCTCTTTCTTACAGTTTCTGTCCCTGGTTTACAGAAGTCACCCATGAGTTTGACCTTTATTCTTTGGGAAAATTGCAGAGTAACTTGTTCAAGTTTATTAAAGGCAAAGGTGATAGTCATGTCCATATTCCCTGTAACAAAAATAGCTCTTTTGACATTACTGGAGCATACCTCTCCATGGGTGCAATTCCATGCTGGTGCTGGTCCTATGGTTCACGTGATCATATGATGAGAAATTTGAAAACTCAGTGCAATTTTTTTGCCACGTCCTACTGGTGTTAAAAATTAGTCCTATAAATATGTCATTACAATGAGTTTAAGGTGAACTATATGCAGATAAAAAATATAATCCATAAATGGACTTATTAAAAAAATATAAATATTATTTATAAGAGGTGCTTTTAAGTTTTATGTGCTTTTACAAAACAGTACAATTATCATGGATAGCGGTAATGTGCCACCCCTACCTGACCATCCCACCAACCTTTTAAAGCAGAGTTCCACCCAAAAGTGGAACCTCCACTCATCTTATCCCCCCCTTCGGTGCCACAATTGGCACCTTTCGGGGGGTAGGGGGTACAGAATACCTGTTTTTGAAAGTTATCCTTTCCCACTTCTGGGAGCCTCAGTCGTGGGCATTTTGACATCACGACTGGGGCTCCCTCCTTCTTTCTTCTCCTTCCCCTGTCGATGGGCCAGTAGGCCTCGCGCATGCGCAGTAGGGTTCTTGGTGTGAAGCCAAAAGGCTACACTGCCAGGTACCCTTACCCACAATGTCAGCGGCAGCACCTGACAGCTGATGGAAACATCAGCTGCGGTGCCAACATCGCTGGACTTCAGAACAGGTAAGTGTCCTTTTATTAAAATCTAGCAGCTGCAGTATGTGTAGCTGCTGGTTTTCATTTTTTTGGGGCAGACCTCTGCTTTATGCTGTAGTGTAAAATTAAAAAAAAAATGACAAGTCAGGTTTATCCCAAATTTAAAACTAGAATGCATTATTTTATAAATAAGAGCCACAAATAAGATACAGATGTTAAACAATATGTAAGCAGCTTGAATATAAGAAGGAGAGACAAGGCATTTTTTATCTTAAAATAAAAAAGGAGAGTGTCTTTTTTTCCAGAAGCAATAGCTATACATATTGTACAAAGGCTGAATAATATGTAAACAGCTTGCTTAAGCAATAATGTAAGAGAGAGATAATTTAAAAAATAAAGCGTATTATTTTAAAGAAAATAAATATTGTACAGTGGTCATAGAATGTGTAAGTAGCTTAGTTAGACTGCAATGTAAGAAGAAAGGACAGAGGCAGTTTTTTGTCTTAATAAAAATTGTATTGATTGTATTATGAGTATGTAAGCAGCTACTTTAGGCCAAAAATAAGAGAGAAAGACAAGCTGAAACCTGAAACAAAAATGTGAGTTTGTCATTTCATAAACAATGAACACAAATATTGTACAGTGGCTGGAGAGTATGCAATCAGCTTGGTTAGGCCGCAATGTAGGGGGAATAGAGAGAAGGCAAGTTGTGTACTTAAAGTGGTTGTAAACCCACACACACACCTGTGTTCATATCTATGTAGGAAATGTCCATACAAATAAAAGCAGCAAGCAATGAATATAAAAAAAATGCTTATTTTTTCTTGCATTTTCCTCTTTTAGAAATATTTTATTGCAGAAAATATGTCATGACAAATTATCCCAGCAATGAGGGAGGCATAGGAGGCATAGAGATTTATACATGGTAGTGGTGTTATGTTTAATAGCAGATCAACAAACCACAAAGCAGGTACCAGACATATTTACATATATAAAATATCGGAATGTGTTTATCCAACACTTACAATAAACAAGCCATCCCTTTTGGGGTGATTTGTACTGAACAAATACAGCTTTGCAATCATTTGAAATAAGGACTGAATGAAGAAAAGTAGAGTAGCTAAGAAGGAAGGGACATGAATGAGTAGGTTCTGGGGAAAATGAGTGCAACTGCGCTTGCAAAGTGCACAGTCTTTACAGTGCTAAAGCACCTGAATAGGCAACAAACTTATAGAGTGGAAATCTAGCAGAGGTGGCAGGAGCTTATAATGATTTCAGGAGCTGGCAAAGGAGGTCACAGGAGATGGTAGTGGTGGCAAGTCAGGAGAGATGGGAGGTCCTGGTAACGGTGACAGTCTAGCAAAGATGGCAAAAGTTTGTAATCAGGGCAGACCAGAAGAGGTTGAATGAGCTGGAAATGGATATAGTAGATAATAATTCTGGAAGTCTAGCAGAGGAGCTGGTAATGATGACATGATTTGGTAATGGAGAAAGATTCAATTTTTTGCACCCAATGACTAAAAAAATGTAACCAGTAGCATCAACTGCAAATGTTTTGTAATTATTGCTCATATAGGACTGGTTATGTTTATAAAAGTGTGCCAGTCCACAGTGTCATGGGTGCGAAGGATTCACCTCTTTGTAACAAAACCAAAACCAAAACCTCTTCTATGTGTCAAATTGTTGATAGTTTTGGGATGGTAGCATGAGCACTGCCATTTTCCCCTTGTATCAGGGATCCAAAAGGGTGGTAACCCAATAATTGTGCCTCTCTGTCATATGTACACATATTTATTCACCATATGGGGAGCTCTTCTTGTCTTCATCAATATGGTTACAAAGGACTTTGCCAGGGGAATGTTAAGTGCATGTGGCCTGGTATGGTTCAGGTGGGGGATGCACCCTACCCCTCCTTTCCTGGCCTTTGGGGCATCCCACAATGCACACTACAGCAGAGGTGTCTCACTCTCATTTGGCTATGACTGCTCAGTCTGTATGGCAATTTACATATTTCAAAAGAGGGAGAGATTCATGCAGGTTTTGCAAAGGTAAATAAACTATTTAAATGTGGTTCAGTCTGTAGGTAGGTAAAATTCAGACTCTGCTGTAGAAGTATGCCTAGATTAGAAGTATGGCTGAATAAAATAAAAAATCTAATGAAAATTGGTAACTTTATTAGCCAAATAAAATGTACATATAGTATCAATAATCAATGTATTTAATACACAACTTCATAAAAACGTCCTTCCTTCATGTAATTAGATTGTAAATTATTAAAACAAACATCAATTGTAATACTTATTAGAATTCAAGATGTCACACTTTGAACATATGCTTGCTTATGACTACACCCAAAAGAATAAATTAGTCATTCTTAATATATCCACTTACATTTTTTGATTTTTTCTAAAGATATGTTCTTTTGCCATCCTTGTTCAACAATATTAATAAATCTTTTGTAAAGCATGATGCCATTGCACTTTAATTATGGTGAATGGGTACAAATTTGCATGTGCACTTTCTAAGTTTAAATAAAATTGGTCTGCTAACATCAGCAGGGGGGGACAGGTCAAATTTAAATTGATTAAAGATCAAATCTAATGGTTTTGGATCAATTTTATTTCTATTTTTCTGCAGAACATTATGTTTTCTAAAGAGACATTTCCTTTCAGACTAAAATTCTATACATAGCCATACAACAGCAGGAGGAAGGATAGAAGGGACATTTAGGTGTCGTACTGTATATATATTTAGCCTGCAGAAAGCATTATTTTTTATCAAACCAGTTAAGGCAAGGCTGGTGAACATTTGGAAATGGGTATAGAACTCTGTTGGCTGTGAATGCTAAATAACATTAATAACATTAACATTTATGAAATGTTTGATATTTACCTATGCATGCATCATTACAAACAGTTATCTAGTGATAAAAATATTTACTGTAGAATTCAAGCAAACCAGTCATTTTTGTTACATGGTTTATGTTTTTTCTAAATTTTGCACAATTGTTTCAACTATTCTATGATTCCGATAACAGTTTTTTTTATTTGTAAAGTCAAACTAATTGATCTGCTGTTACAGAAACAGTTGGGATCCAATTTATTTCCTTTCCAGAACTTTTTCAAGAACCCAGTCTTGCTCAGCTTTATCACATAAAAGATACTGTTGACATTTTTTCAGCAAGTTTCTATTACAATGTTAAATCACAGAACAGTCAGAAATAGTGCACCTTAACACATTTTGCACATCTGTGCTTACTCATAAGGTTTAATGATATTTGCAAATACACCCTAGAATAAGAACATACATGTAAAATATGTCAATGCACTCTATTAGTTACTGCTTTGTAATTATACACCTTAAAGGGGTTGTAAACCTTCCTGTTTTTCATCTTAATGCATCCTATGCATTAAGGTGAAAAAACATTGGATAATTACCGCCCCCCAGCCCCCCGGGTTTACTTAATTGAGCCCTCGAAAGTCCTGCATCGAGAACGTGCTGGATCTCGTCCCGGTCTTCTCGGCTCTTCATTGAATAGATTGATAGCAGTGCAGCCATTGGCTTGTGCTGCTGTCAATCAAATCCAATGATGCAGGCGCAGGAGGTGGGGCCGAGTCCAGCATTTGTGTCAATGGACGCAAATGCTGGACTCTGGAGCGTGCCCGCAAGGTAACCCCCTTTAGAAAGTGCTTCCCAGAGGGGGTTATCTGATGCAGGGCGGAGCCAAGACAGCCGCCTAGGGACCCCAGAAGACGTGGTTTTTGGGCCACTCTGTGCAAAAAGAACTGCACAGTGGAGGTATGTATGACATGTTTGTTATTTAAAAAACAAATTGAACCTTTAGTATCACTTTAATAAAACTTGCTGGAATCTGAAGATCCCTTTGTCTTTTACTGTAAGTCTCTTGTACAATTTCTTACAGTACCCTTTATAACTTTATTTATTTTAGCATTGGTTATGCACCCCCCACTGTTTTTGAGAAAAATCATTTATGAGATCATTCATTGGCAAGCATGATCATGCATTGAACATATGCATGAAAAATCAAGCACGGTTGTGTTATCAAGGGGATATTGAATGCTGTCACCAGCAGAGTGGGCTCATCTTTAATAAATCATGGTCCCTCTCTCTCCTTTTACACTTTTTCTCTTACATATTTTTTCATAGCCCAAAGAGCCCACATTAGAGACTAGTGCAGAACATTGTAAAGACATGGATATGTTGCTTTCCCAAATATTACTCCAAATGTCCTTTCCTTGCAATGTCAATCCACTCGTTCAGCAAGGGATCTATGAACATATCCTCCACTGAATCGGAGCTGAACCGAGCATGCATTCTGTTTGTTTCTCCATTTTGACAGTGAACTTGTGTCTGTTTATATTAGACTAACTCCGATCTGTCACATTTAGATCTGAAAAAATGTAAAAGGACACAGTCCTTTACAAAAAAAATCCTGGTTTTGACAGACTACGAAGTAGGTGGATGTAAACGGACACAAGTCCGTTTAAATTAGCCTGTTGTTAGGATCATCTAGTGCTCCTCCTCCTCATTCCAGCATATGGGTTTTGGCTATGGAATTATCCCTGTTATTGTCCACCTGCAAGCTGATTGATGTGGTCAGTCTCTGGGTGGAAACTCAAACCTGTTATAAGTCAGCTAAACCCTCACTTGCATACTTGTGTTGGTGATACATGTGTTAATCCTGATCAACCACTCTGCCTGTCTGCTAGCCGCAAGTACCTGTTTGCTTTGCTCAGTTCACGCTTGCCCTGGCATGGTAGCTAGGCACTACACTGCTTAACAATACTGTTCTGATTTCCACCGCTGGGCATCTGAATCAGGGTGGAATGACCCAATTCTAAGAAGCCAATTCAGGTTAGGCTTATCAGACGCCCATCAAAGACTCCTTAGCACACTACCCTTAACCAAAGTCAATGAATGAAGCCATGCAAGTAGCCATCTGTATAGACACGCCTTTATGAGAAAGGCGTACAGAGAGGTTTGTTTCTTTGCCCCCCAATACGCTGTGTACTTCTTCTTCTTCTTCTTCTTCTTCTTCTTCTTCATTAACCCTTCCTGAGTCCTATCAACATCTCCTGGAGGATGAGCCAATGCAAATTGGGGCAACCCATTTATCCTCTGAGGAAAAGGCTAGAAGAAGATCCTAGGGACTCTGCTTATACTGTGGCAGTAGAACACGGCCACTTTGTCATCAGCTGCCCTAATAAGCCGTGAAAAACACCAAGGGGTAGATTCAGATAGATTAGCGGATCTTTAGATCCGTGTAATCTATCTGATTTTCGATCTGCCGGCGCAAGTTTTTGAGGCTAGTGCGGTATTCAGAAAGCACTTACCTCAAAACTTGCGGCGGCGTATCATAAATCCCCCGGCGGAATTCAAATTTCGTGGCTAGGGGGCATCTACAATTTAAATCAGGCGCGTCCTCACGCCGATTCAACAGCGCATGCGCCGTCCGCGATTTTTCCCAGCGTGCATTTCTCCAAATGACGTCAGGACGTAATTGGTTTCGGCGTGAGCGTAACTTGCGTCCGGCCGTATTCTGAATCGACTTACGCAAACGACGTAAAAATTCAAAACTCGGCGCGGGAACGATGGCCATACTTAACATAGGATACCCCTCACATAGCAGGGGTAACTATACGCCAGAAAAAGCTGAACGCAAGCGACGTAAAAAAAAAGCGACGGGCGGGCGTTCGTTTCTGAATCGGCGGAACTCCTCATTTGCATATTCGTCGCGTACAAAAAACGAAACGCCACCTAGCGGCCAGCGGGAGAATGCAGCCTAAGATCCGACGGTGTAAGTCACTTACACCTGTCGGATCTTAGGGAGATCTATGCGGAACCTGATTCTATGAATCAGCCTCATAGATCCGACCGTCGGAACTCAGAGATGCAACGGCGTATCAGGAGATACGCCGTCGTATCTCTATCTGAATCCGGGCCCAAGAGTCTAGTGCGGGTGTATTTGTGTTCCACCTGCCACTTCTGGTCCGCCTGCAAGCATTACTTCCTTTCTTCCCCATTATGTAAACGGGGAATATTAGAGGCGTCACTCCCTCTAGAGGCCAAAATAGGGGGAAACAATCCGCAGATTGCAAGTGTATACACACTGATGGTCACAATGATTCGCTGGCTGGGTACTCCTCAACACATGGCTACACATGCAGGGCCACAGGATACGCACAGTGGGTGGGAGGGTGCGAACCCCCCCTGCAGTGGATATCAAATATTTATATCCACATTATCTAAAAAACAAATAATTAATTATTCCTGATAACCAACAATCCATCATGGAAACTAATAAAACCAATTGATTCAAAATCACTAGCCACCTAAATACATGTAATACAAAATATAGGCAAATGATAAATAATCATTCTAAGTAAAAACATAAATGTAAATAGTAATATAGATATATAAATATAGATAAAAAATATGCCGAATTGCAAAAAGTGACCCGGTCATTGACCAGCAATATGGTCCAGGGCTGAAGTGGTTAACCCAGCGCTCATTTTGATATTTACTATATTGAAAAAAAAGCCATACGAGTTAAAATGAGAGTAGTTTGCAGGTATGAGCATGCTCAGTTGTGTTGGCACCTAGTTGTAAAGAGATGGGGGAATTTATCTCTTTTCAGACTTTTAAAGATATTTCAGTGTGGAAAACACTTTTTCACACATTCTAAAAGCAGATTATCTTTAAACAGTATACTACATATTCCAGTACTGTTTAGGCAATTATATCATGCTCTAAACATTATTTCCATGTGCAATAGTCATGGTCCTAACAAGAGTGATGCCTCGTACACACAACCATTTTTCTCGGCAGGAAAAAAAACGAAGTTTTCCCCGACGTGATTCCTCTTGCATACACACGTTCATGCCAAAAAAGTCTGACAAAAGCACGGTGACGTACAACACGTACGACGGGACTATAAAGGGGAAGTTCCTTTCAAATGGCGCCATCATTTGGGCTGCTTTTGGGCTACATACTCGATTCTGAGCATGCATGTTTTTTTTCCCCTCGGAAAAGCATACACACAACCGTTTTTCACGATGAGAAAAAAAATGACGGCAAACACGATGAGAAAAAAGAAAGCTGGTTTCAATTTTTTGGCGGGGAGTTTTTTCGTCGAGAAAACTGCTAGGGAGCATACACACGACTGGTTTTCATGACCAATATAAAAAATTGCATTTTTTTCGTCGTGAAAACTGGTCATGTGTACTTGTGTTATTGTCAGTTTTTTTTAAATCTGTTTATTATAAGCAAAATTTCTCTTCACTTGCTGTACTTTAGACTCAATAGAAAGGGAAAGAATATATTTTCAAAAGTAGGAAAATCTTCCCTCTGTTTCTGTTTTGGCGGCAACTTTTTTATTCCCAGTGATATTGGCAATGAGAACCATTAGAGAGGATAAATAATTCTTACAGGAGCAGCAATAAATACTTAACAGTGGTCCTAAACCCTTTCTATCCAAATTTAAAATAAGAATAGTTTGCTTTTAGCTATGATTTAACAATTTGTTACTCTTAAATCTATTCTGAAAACCACATAATTGGGAACAATGCTGACTGGTTGGAATTAGTTGAAACCAGATCCAGCACTAGAAATACAAAAAAAGTGCAACTCCCCCGCCAGATTGTTACAGTTTAACAAACGACACCTTTAAACCTTAAGGCACCAATAGCAGGACCACCTTTACATGTTCAAAATCATAGGCCAATGACTGGAAAGCCCTTGGACGAGCTATACAAAAAAGTAGAAACCATCCCAACCTATAACTAGCCTTTGCGGTAAGGTGCACATGGAAGAGCAACGCACATCACTAACAAACAAAAAAATATCCCAGCATACTTTCCAGCCAGCCAGCCAGCCAGCCTATAAAATAACCAAACTGACCCTGTATAACAATGCTTGCTGGTAAGTATTCTGGGAAATAATTGGACTAGCTACCTGCCCTGATGGGCATGGTAAAAATGCTGATGATGCACCTTTTAAATAATGCTGTACCAAATTATTTAAATATTTCCATGTTCAAATTCCCAGACCCTGTTTTATTAGGATAATTTATTCCAAACTCAAAAATTAATTATACAAAGTCCATTCCTTTAATATAGTGTTCCTACGATTCAAACTAGCAGGTACAAGAGTACATACATCTTCTGACATTTTTTTATCAGTTGAAAAAACTTCCAATATATATAAATATACAGTAATTGTAAGATGAAATGCAACATCCATTGAAGAAATTGAAAGGATCCTTTCATTGTGTGACATTATAAAATATGTGTATTGGAAAACCCTGTGAATTATTGATCAAGTAAACAATCATTTCATAAATAAACAAATAACAGATCATTCTGTAACCCCTCTTACCATATAGTTAATTATTGTAAGATTCTTGAATACCAAAGTCCACCTGATCTGAAAGAAGGACATAAGGATTGACACCAAGGCACTGATTTACTGGTGATAGACTCCGGTGTGGCGAGAACAGAGGGCACTTAAGCACACATGCACATGTCTTCTGCTAACTGAGAATTATATGTTAAAGTGCTTTTATATGTTTTTTTGTTTAGGTCTACTTTGACTAATTATTTGATATAATGATATACACAAACACCAACACTCTTATAAATAAATGTAAACAATAATTTTAAAATATTTTAAAACATGTATGGCAGTAAACAATGTCAGAAGAGCAGTGAATGGTGTCACTAGAGCAGTGGGCATGTCAGTAGGACAGAGGTTGGTGTCAGTAAGGCATTTTTTTAATTAAAAAAAATCTTATTATTTTTACAATATATATTTTTTTCTTTTTACACTCCTCTTTAGGAGCCCCATTTGGGGGGCTTTTGTGAAATATCAGGGGTCTAAACAGAACCCTGATATCTCACTTTTGAAACAGAGCAAGGGAGTGAGGACAGCAATTAATTTCTTTGTAGCATCAGCTACATTGGACAGTGAATGAATGCAAAGTGTTTTGTGCTGAGTGGCTACCTGTTCATTCAAAAACTAAAGCATGAAGTTATAAATAAACACAGTAAGTAATCGGTTCTGTGTTCAGAAAAATAAGTGGCCAGTAAATGACATATTTACCAGCTCTTTCCCCCTCTCTCCAGACATTCCCCCATTGCAGCTGACGGGAGGGAAGCAGACAACTCTTTGGCGAGAGGGGTTCATGGGGGGAGGGGTTCGGCAGCCGGGACGAATCTGCGTTGAATGCCACAACAAGCATATCCCCTGCTCCACAGCTTACTGAAGGTGGTAAAATTTAATTTCATAAA
Source organism: Rana temporaria (assembly GCF_905171775.1). NCBI lineage: Eukaryota > Metazoa > Chordata > Amphibia > Anura > Ranidae > Rana > Rana temporaria. The sequence continues at coordinate 270,823,436 of NC_053493.1, forward strand.
GAATTACGAATCACTTGCATGTGACATCACCACATTTAAAGCGGAGTTCCACCCAAAAATTGAACTTCCGCGTTTCGAAACCCCCCCCTCCGGTGTCACATTTGACACCTTTCAGGGGGAGGGGGGTGCAGATACCTGTAAAATACCACAGGAGTCACTCCACTTTCTGTCCCCCCCTCTGCCTTCTGGGAAACAGACTGGTCCCAGGAGACAGCGCATTAGCAGTAGGGAACCGGGCACCAAGGATGGTGGCGGAGGAAGCAGAGAGAAGCTGGCTTTTAATATTATTTTTTTTAGTGGGACCTACGCTTTAACAAGCTCTGTGGAGTACAACTTCCCTTGCAAAGCAAACAGTCTATTTGTCTTTAGTAAATAAGCTTTTATAACTGAGAATTATGCAACAAGTTTACCAGCAGATCGTACTACACAGAAATTTTGAGATTGGAGCTATCAGTTGCCTGAAAACCATTAATCTGGGAGGAAAAGGTACCCCATTGTATAAATACACAAAGTATCTGAATGTATTGGTTAAATTGGGATAAATCGTAACGGTAATCCTCTTAAAGAAACAGTGCTAATTTTCTTCAGCAAGTAACCCATAATATCAAATACTTAGTCAAAATAGATCTAAACGTAAACATAGAAAATCCCTTTAACATATAATTCTCAGTTAGATGTAGCAGAAGACTCATGCATGTGTGCCTAAAGGGTTTGTAAAGGAAAATTTTGTTTTATCTTAATAGCTTCCTTTACCTTAATGCAGTGCTGTTTTCATGTCCTCATTGTTCGTCTTTGATCTCAAGTTGCTGTAATTCTTCTCTGATCTCCACACTTCCTGGTTGTCTGTTTCCTGATGACCACAGTGCTGGGAGCTTTCTCTCTGTGGTCACTAATCAAGGAGGTGTGATTACTGTGTGTCTAAAACCCCTCAGCACCAATCAGTTTTGTTTTACAAACCATCACTGCCCTGTATTGGCTCTGTGGCTCTGTACATCACAGAAGCAGGAAACAGCATGCAAAAACAAAGCTAAAACTGTAGGTACATTATATGATTGATTTTTATCTATTTGTAATAATTTTTAAAAGGAATCAGTTAACTATTATGTCTCTATACCCTGCAAACAGTCATTTCAGCAAAAACTATTTTTTCCTTTACAACTCCTTTAAGTGCCCTCTATACTCGACACACCGGAGTCTATCACCAATTTGATAGGAAGCCCCACCAACTTCTGCTTCTGGTTACTGGATTACATTAATGGTGTCATCAGGGATCAGGGTCTAGGAATAAGTAGATTTATTCCGCAGAGATGCAGAGAGAAATGTAAAAAAGTTAGCCTGGGCAAAAGAGCAAATGGAGAATGCCTATTGTGATGGTTTTAACACTCATAGCTGATTTGTTTTACACTATAAGAGGGATACCATTGCTGTATCTAGGTCCACTTTAGGTTAAGTTAACACAGTTTCAATATGTAGGATATTATTCAAAATATTCCCTAGCTTATTTTGAAGTATCATGTATTATATAACTTTAGTTCTTTAGCTCCAGTGAGCTAAAGTTCTTTTGGAAGCCAGTGTTACCCAATTTAATTATATATATATATATATATATATATATATATATATATATATATATATATATATATATATATATATATATATATTACATATACACACAAAAAGTGAAGATGGCAGTAAACAAAAAAGCCCCTTTTATTAGTCAATGATTTGCCCTTTATCTGTGCAAGTATCATTTCAAATGCTGTTCATTTTGTTCGTGGCAACTTCAGAAAAGAATGAGGACATGTAATGCTCCTTTTTCAAAAGGTGCAAAGTGAGTTATTTTCACAATGCTGATAGGGAGGAAAAAGGCATATGAAAAGAGAATCCAAGCCTAATCTCTGTAATAAGGGCTTACAAGGGTACTAACATGGTCACCTGAATTATGCATGCCTATTGTGTTCGAATATCATAAATCGATGCATGAATACTCTCCAAATCATTTTCAGTTCATGAACATTTATATACAGAGCTCTTGAGCACTGCAAAGACAATTAGTCATATTTGTATGCCGGAATTAATTGAGAGTGAGATGCGGGAGGCAGAAAGGGAGAACAAAGAATGCTTTTTGTCAGTTCTTCCAACTGACAGGGATAATTAGATATATGAAATTGAAATTCCTCAGCAGGGGGTTTCTGTTGACAATGAATTTTCTTTTGATTCCATTCTGTTATTCTTTTATGCTGTCATCTGTGGCAATTTGTTATTCAGCTTGAAGCTTAAAAAAGCAAAGCATTCTGCTTTTATGAGTAGATGATATCAGTTTGTACACTGCTGGGAAATAGATATTAAATGTAATCTTTAAAGTGAGAAAAAAAACTGTTAAAGTGACAGTGCCTTGTTTACAACAGATGAAAAAGTTAGAAATGCAACTTTTTTTTTAACACAGAACTTATTAAATGAGCAATACTAGTTATTTAAGAGCATTGCCATTTTTTTTAATATAGACTCACAACATGATAACTTGTGATGTACCCAGAATTATTCATATGGTAAGCTAACTGCATATAAGAAAATCAATTAATATTGGACTTTCTTTGTAGGAGATATGAAATCAGGACATTCCAAGAACTACTTCATGTAGGGTTCCTTCCACTTCAATATACATTACTAAAATGTGATGAGGGCTATGAATCTTTGAAGCACCGTATTAGAGAAGGGAAATTTCCTTATGAAATAATTGAGTAAATTGATTTCAGAAAAGATAAAAAAAGTTGGCCGTGGACAGATATTATATTTATTTATTGTCTGGCAGCGAGCTGAAAAAACTCCCCATCAGATTCTTCCATCCACACAAGCAAGTATATTGTATTCTGGCAGTGGGACTTGCAGAATACACTGATGAACAGCAGCAGCCTATTGACTACTGTCGCTGATCAACACATTTTTCCAGCATAACCATTCAACAGGACAGCCAGACACTGATCTAAATTCATCCTATCCCTACTGAATTGGCTGAATTCTGATCCAACTCTGGCCAAATTTAAGACTAAATGGGGTATTGTTACAAATATAGTGGGGCTTTGGTTCTAAACTGAAAATTTTACTTTGAGATGAACATAAAAGTACAACCTGTGTGGTTAAGTCCTCCTTTTAGATATTGCTCTTCTGCACCAGTCCACCCCACTCTATTTTATTTGTAATCTGAAGATAAAATCTTGGGACATATCTGCTGGTGTTGCTGGAGAGAGATCAGCAAAACTGAGATTTTTCATTTTGCCAGAATTGTAGAAAAAGTCATGAGGTTTCAAGAATATTTTGGCAAAATGCATTGAAGGCATAGATATTAGAATTTAAGTGTTTCTTATAGGCTAAGTTATTAAGGGTGTAATGTGTAACCTGTTCTAGACCTGCACCCCAATCAAAACCGATGGAAACGGACTGAAGGAGCGTTTCATCGGCCCAAACCAATGGTGTGTGGGCCCCATCCCTCAGTTATCCTTTGGTCAAAAATGTTAGAACTTGCTTTAAAATTGAACCAATGGATGCCTAACCGATAGGTGAAAACCGACGCTTAGTATGCAAAAGCATTGGTTACAAACCCGTGCATGCTCAGAATCAAGTCGACACATGCTTGGAAGCATTGAACTTCATTTTTCTCAGCACGTCATTGTGTTTTACGTCACCGCGTTGGACTCGATCGGTTTTTTAACTGATAGTGTGTAAGCACATCAGACCATCAGTCCGCTTCATTGGTTAACCAATGAGAACGGTCCTTCGGACCGTTCTCATCGGATGGACTGGTCGTGTGTACGCGGCCTTATAGTGGGTGGGGGAAATTCTCCCTGCATCCACTATCCCATTTTGAAAACGGCATGCATCATTCATTCACAGAAGTCCCCTATGCCACCTGGTTCCGATGGGTTGCAAGCCTGCTGACCAGAATACTGGTAGTCTTTTCACACTGGAAGCCTGTACAAAGATATGGGCAACAGAGCTGCAGGCAATGTGTGCAGGAGCCTGGTATTTCACCTGCACTCCACTGATTGAAACGTGAACTTATCCTTCAAGAGTGTAATCTATCTATGAACCATTCTTGAACTAAAAATGTCTCCTCATAAGCCTCATTACCTTACTTTTTTACAGAAAGAAAATAAGCAGTGAAAAAAGTGAAATACATTTTTTTTAAGCTACAGTATTAAAAATAATGAGAAATACAAAAAAGGAAAAACAAAAGGAAAAGGAAAAACAAATACAAAGATCACACATTTTAATAAAAGAAACAACCCTAAATATGCACCCAAAAAAAGCACATTTTAAATAAAAAAGACCTGTCTTTTTTTTTAAAGCAAATTTTGCCTAAGCAGCTCAATAATTGAAATTGATAGTTTCCATTTTGGCGAAATTGAGGTGATGGTGAACGCAGCAATTTTGCAGGAGGATCAATTTTGCTGAAATTGATGTTGAAACTTCTTCCCTGGTTTCATCTCACACATAGAAAACATTTCAGAACTACTGTATAAGTTTTTCTCACCTACCAATCTTATAAGTTTGATTGTGATAGATTATGCAGGAAGCTACAAGGGTAGATAGGTAATTACACTGCACAAGTTTATGGAAGTTTACTTCACAACTTAGATGGAGGTGAATTGAGTTGTTGTGTACTATATCCACACCCGTTTATGATTGACACAGATGACCCTGTTGACACATGGAGTTTGCATGTTGAAGAAAATAATAGAATAATAGAATGGACCCAAAGTAGAATTATGGGAAAAAACTTTTTTTTTCTTTTTGGATTGAGTAACGGAGGGTCATAACCCCTGTCGTTTTATTTTTTTCCATCTGTGTCCCATTGCAGAGATTTCTCTTCACTTCCTGTCCCATAGTCAATACAGAAAGTGAGAGGAAATTGCTGCAAATTAAGGGAATCCCTTGGGGGCCCCCCAGGTCACCAGAAGTAGTGTCCCCATTGAAAGATCTCCCCTTTTTTTTCTAGGGGCAATAAAAAATATGGTATATACTTTTACTTTCACTTTTAATGGATAACATGACAAGTAGAGAGTGTAAATCTCCCTACTGAGGGCACAGACAGTGATACAAACTGACAGGTGTTCTATTTGATCTCCACTCTGTCCAAAACTAAAGAAAAAATGCCTTTAGTTGTACTTTAATAATCACACGTATTGCTTTGTATTCAGAAACAAATCTTCTAGTAATTGTTTCTGTAGACCACAACTGCCTATATGGCAGAATAAACATTTTTCAAGTGTTGTATGAATAACTAGTCTGCCATAGACAAATGCCCATTAAGAAATAGCATACTTCAGTTTTCAGCATTTAGTCTAGTGCACAGGTGTCAAACACAAGGCCCACGGGCCAAATCCGGCTCTCCAGGCCATTTCATGTGCCCCTCACACCTCTCCTGACCCCTACTTTCTGCTTTCAAGCAATGCATTCAGCTTCTTCCCAGCAGCAGTATAAGAAAGGGGGGTGCACTGTGATGTAAGGGAGATCGGAGGACTCAATTTCTGATGGTGGGGTGGCTCTTGACATCTAATGTAAGGGGAGGGGATGCGCTGGACATCTAATCTTACAAATACACCCGACCCTTTTGAGAACAATCATAATGCTGATGGGGCCCACAATGACATTAAGTTTGACACCCCTGGTCTAGTGCAATTTAAACCAAAAGTTTTTTTGGTTTAGTTTGGCTAAGTTTTTGATGGGTTAGAATGTGTCTTTGTCCCCTCTAGGAAGTTACATTCTCTCTATTTATTTTCGTGGTCACTGTCACCAGTACTGAAAATTAGGGAAAATTCAACATTTGACATGAAGAAAAGGAGTGGGAGAAATATTTCAAGGTGTAGCCTTGTTCTTGGAGTTGATTTACCTCACAGGAGAGAGGTTAATTCTCACTTCCTGTTATGTGTACAACACATAAAATGAAGGGAAATCTCTCAAATGGGACACTTAAAGTGCAATCAATCAAAACTCATTCAATGAAGTTAGGAAAGTAGTTATTACATTTTAATTGGATGCATTTGACTTTATTCTGTTGGATTACAAAATTTTAAGTGGAAATGAAGTACACATAATACTTATATTCCAGTGCCTCAACTGTTGGATTCCTTGCAGGCCGCTGACTCCTCCTTGCCCGGCTTCTTAGGCCTCGTACACACGGCCGAGGAACTCGACGTGCCAAACACGTTGAGTTCCTCATCGAGTTCAGCCCTGAAGCCGCCGAGGAGCTCGGCGGGCCGAGAGCTCCCATAGAACAACGAGAAAATAGAGAACATGTTCTCTATTTTCCCGACGAGTTCCTCGGCGGCTCCAACGGGCCGAAAGTGTACAGACGACAGAGTTTCTCGGCAGAATCAGGCTCTGACCGAGTTTCTCGCCGAATTCTGCCGAGAAACTCTGTCGTGTGTACGAGGCCTTACGGGTGCTAGATTTTTGGCCTCTTGATTGGTCAGAGAGGGTGACATCAATCTTGTGCATGCATATGGGAATCATTAATCCTAGTTACTGGCACTATCCCCAGAATATATGCTGAGCTAAACATGTTTGCAATTTTATTTTCTTAATTATTAGCACTCTTTGTTGAATAAGGTCACATGTGGCAGTTTGAGAGATACTGCATATCACCTGCTACTGTATGTCATACTAACTAAACTAAAATGTTTAGTTCAAACCACTCTTAAAAAAAAGCTAAGCCCTGGGTTTGTTTTTTAATAAAAATGTGTAAAGGTTACTAACTTTATGTCAGTTAATCAACACTCCTAATTGTGCATAATGCATGTGAGGTTTAACACACATCTTAGAATACCCCGTTTGAGAACTCACTACAGTGTCCCATTGCAGCAGTGTTCTCATTCAGGCAACCAGCAATAGAATAAGTGAAGGAAGGCTTTGTATGTGTTGTACATCACTCAAATCACATTTTACAGATTCAGGCATATAAATATATTGCTGTTAAAGGAATATATTTTTTTACATTAACTTTTACAGAAAATTGTATTATTTGTCTTCTAAACACTAAAATGTAATAAATATATTTTGCAAGACATATAATTTTTTTTATATACAAACAAATTGAAACCACAAGAGAATCGACTGGGGGTGTACACGGCAAATCCACTACTGGTAGTGTACACAAAGTTAAAATGTTAAGAGCAAGGGGGAACATTTTAGACAAAAGAGACTTTGCACACATCCAAAGTCTCTGAGGTTCCGGGGCTTTCCTAGAGCATTTGGCACCCAGGGCAGATCCTATATGTGGCACCCCCACCTTAAAATGTAAAAACACCCCACTAAGCCCCCTGAAAACCTCTGCATCCTTCAATATATTTTTGTCACTACTGTGTACCCCCTCTCCACAACTGCACCTCTGGACCCCTTTACACTACACAGCACCCTGAACCTCTGGACCCCTTTACATTACACAGCGCCCTCCACCTCTGGACCCCTTTACATTACACAGCACCGCACCTCTGGACCCCTTTACATTACACAGCACCCTGCACCTCTGGACCCTTTTACATTACACAACCCCCCTGCACCTCTGGACCCCTTTACATTACACAGCACCCTGCACCTCTGGAACCCTTTACATTACATGGCACTCTGCACCTCTGGACTCCTTTACAATACACAGCACCTTGCACCTCTGGACCAATTTACATTTCACAGCACCATGCACCTCTGGACCCCTTTACATTAGACAGCACCCTGCACCTCTGAACCCCTTTACATTACACAGCCCCCCACAGCTCTGGACGTCTGTATGTTACACAGACCCCCGTACAATGCAGACCCACTCCCTACTGTGCAGACCCATCTCTATAGTGCAGACCCCCCTACAGTACAGACCCCCCAAAAATACAGCCCCCCTACAATGCAGACCCCCTAAAGTACAGACCCCCCTGCAGTGCAGACCCCCCTAAAGTACAGACCCCCCTTACAATGCACAGACCCCCTCTACTATACAGACCCCCTTCAGACCCATAATGTACCCCAGAACAAACATTGAGAGCCCAAGGTAGTGGTTTTGCAGTGGGGTGCGAGCCGCACCCGAGTGACACCCGTCGACACACACGGAAGGGACCCGGCGCAATGATCCCCTTCTTTCCGTGATCACGGCTCTGATCATTCTTGGCAGCCTCTGTCACAGCCGAGCAGAGTGAAGCTGCCTCCCCCTCCTCCTTTATGTCTACACAGTCCTGTGCATGTCCCGAAAAAGGAGGAGCCGGAGGGGGAGGTGGCTTTACTCTGCTCGGCTGTGACAACCGATGCCGAGACTGATCAGAGCCGTGACCACGGAGAGAAGGGGATCGTTATGTCAGGTCCCTCCCGGGTGTGCTGACGAGTGTCACTCACACCCCACTCTCCCTGCAAAGCCACTACTTTGGGCTCTCCGTGTGTATTCTGTGACCGCGTGGTGCCACTGGCTAAACCTGTGGTGCTGTCTCTACTAGTCTGCTTCAGTCGCGGATGGGGGGGGTGCTGGTCTCAGTGTGTGCCACCCAGGGCGGACTGCCCCCCACTTAGTAAGCCACTGCTGAGGTTGACTAACTAAAGTCATATAGACTGTTTACTGACTGCCATTATGTGCAAGCAAAAATGCTGTTTTTTTTATTTCCTTGCACATGATTCGTTGCAAAGTGAAGCTTTACCACATTCACTAAGTTTGGGGAAAATTCCCTTGCAGAGTGCAAAGTGAACAGTTTTTTTGCTTTTAGTATATCAACCCCTGTGTCTCATAGTTTTTTTTTTTTAACTTTATTTCTGCTTCAACTAACAGTTAATTATAAGTAAAAAAAGAAAAAAAGGGGACTACAAATAGTTAGGAGTAGATGGAATAATCTGGGACAGAAGCTGAGTAGGAAGAGCTTTGGGCTTGATAATAGGAGAAGATATGTAAGATTGGGAGTTGAGGAGGAAGCAGTACTTTCAGTAGTTCTGTTATTATATATATATATATATATATATATATATATATATATATATATATATATATATATACAGTTGTGTTCAAAATTATTCAACCCCCCAATGCTGTAAAGGGTTTTAGGGAATTTAGTGTACATTTGTAATTGTATTCAGAATGAAATCCTACAAGGACTTCTTAAAGAACCATATGCAACTAAAATGACATCAATTGGTTTTGTAATACAGTAGTAAATGTTTATTTTGTGAATTCTTCATTTACACAATTATTCAACCCCTTAAAGACTACCACTCTGAAGAACAGAGGTTCATTGTAGTGTTTTCAATCAGGTATTGAAAACACCTGTGGATGTCAGGGAGCAGCAATAAAGCCTAATAAGCACCAATCAGGCAGCTTTAAAATGACTGTGATACTCAGCTCCTTCTAGACATTTACTGGTGTGGTTACAAACATGGTGAAGTCAAGGGAATGGTCCAGGAAGACAATAGAAGAGGTGATTACTCTTCACAGGAAGGGCAATGGCTATAAGAAGATTGCAAAGATGTTAAACATACCAAGAGACACCATAGGAAGCATCATTCTCAAATTCAAGGCAAAGGGCACTGTTGAAACGCTACCTGGTCGTGGCAGAAAGAAGATGCTGACTTCGACTGCTGTGCGCTACCTGAAGCGTAGAGTGGAGAAAAGTCCCCTTGTGACTGCTGAGGAACTGAGAAAAGATTTGTCAGATGTGGGTACTGAAGTTTCTGCTCAGACAATACGGCGCACACTGCGTAATGAAGGCCTCCATGCCAGAACTCCCAGGCGCACCCCCTTGCTGTCTCCAAAGAATAAGAAGAGTCGACTGCAGTATGCAAAAATCATGTGGACAAACCACAGAAGTTTTGGGATTGTGTTCTGTGGACTCATGAAACAAAATTAGAAGTGTTTGGGCCCATGGATCAATGCTATGTTTGGAGGAGGAAGAACAAGGCCTATGATGAAAAGAACACCTTGCCTACTGTGAAGCATGGCGGGGGGTCAATCATGCTTTGGGGCTGTTTTGCTTCTGCAGGTACAGGGAAGCTTCAGTGTGTGCAAGGTACCATAAATTCTCTTCAGTACCAGGAGATATTGGATGACAATGTGATGCAGTCCGTCACAAACCTGAGGCTTGGGAGACGTTGGACCTTTCAACAGGACAATGATCCCAAGCATACCTCCAAGTCCACTAGAGCATGGTTGCAGATTAAAGGCTGGAACATTTTGGAGTGGCCATCGCAGTCACCAGACTTAAATCCGATTGAGAACCTCTGGTGGGACTTAAAGAAAGCAGTTGCAGTGCGCAAGCCTAAGAATGTGACTGAACTGGAGGCTTTTGCCCATGACGAATGGGCGAAGATACCCGTAGATCGCTGCAAGACACTTGTGTCAAGCTATGCTTCAAGTTTAAAAGCTGTTCTAACTGTAAAAGGATGTTGTACTAAGTACTAAGATTGAATGTCAACTGGGGGTTGAATAAAACTGATAATGATGTGAGCACAGAAAAGACATTTGTGGTTATTTCATTATAAATGTTATGTTATATTTGTCTGACCTACACGTGCCTCTTTGATTTAATTGTAAGCAGGATGACTGAATGATCAAAATCAATGTCAAACTGGGCAAAACAATCAATTTCAGTGGGGGTTGAATAATTTTGAATACAACTGTATATATATATATATAAAAACTATTTTGCTTCCCCCCTCACAACTATCTGGATGATTACTGTGACCCAGATTAGGAGTTTCACTAACCCCTCCCCCCGGGCCCTGAGGGGATATTACTCTAGGGGGAGGGAGTTGGTGTGAAGGGTGGAAACTGAATGTATCAATTTATTATTTGTAATTTGAATGAGGAACAGGATGATATATTTAGTTTGTACGAGGGTGATCTATCGACTCTATTTTTTGTATATGTTAATGAGATTTGGCTTCCTGTATAAATGAAAAAGTGAAAAATAAAGAAATTGAAAAAAAAAAAAATCACTTTGTATGTTTCTGCATGTAACAGCTAAAACAAATTACAAGAAGCAAAAGTGTTGCATTTTATCTATAAAAGATCACTATCACAGCCTGCTAGAGTAACCATTGAAGGAAAACATTTGGGTTGATTTAGCAAATACAAACAGGCTGTTTACTTTGCAATAGAATGTTCATTTTGCACTGTTTTCAAAAAGTGGCAGCTAGTACGGGAACTCTCCCCTTACTGCTTCCACAGCAGGAGTGGCCAGTCCTTAAAGAGCGCAGGGGCACTGCCCCCTACTTTGTATGCAGGGTTGCATGTGGGGCACTGGACTCAAGCACATAACTAAAGACCGAGGCTTTAATTGGCTTGAAAAAGGTTGGACTCGGGGAGAAGCGCACTGCACCCTGAACCCACCCACTTGTGACACTTGCGAATCAATATTCGCTATTGTTTTCTGGCTTCTCCTACCGGCCAATCAGCACAGGAGGCAGATCTAAAGAGGACCAGGCTGGCCGGAAGGAGACGCTGGGGAAGCCGTTGCGCCGTGACCCTGGAGGGGTGAGTGTGGACCTTGGGGGGGGTTGTTTGCCTCCCCCGCAAAAAGTTTTGCACCAGCCGCCACTGTCACTTTTCTCAGAAGTAAAACAGTGCAGAGCTATTTGGGAAGTAATCCTGCAGGGATCATTTAAGAGTTATTGCAAACTATGAGTTAAGGGCCACATGCATCTTCCTTTCTGCTGCGAACATCTAGTAGCTTACTGTAACAATTATAATATATTACATAGAGTTTTTTTTTTCTAACGAACATAACATTTAATAAATATCATAAGGGGCATGCACAGTATGTTGGATTCCCCCTAACATCAAAAAGGAGTTTGTATGTTTCTGTTGATATTTTAGATTTCACATTTACCATCTGCATGTATAGTCTGTCTGCATTGATCAGTCACCTAATTTTGTTCTCATAGATAAATCTGGTCTCTACAAGGAGTACTGGTGAAGCTACAAGTTTAAAAAGAGAATGTTGAACAGCGCCTGATCTGTATAACAGGGCATTTAAAACTAATTACTACTACTGTTTATACAACCTAATTTTGCTAGGAAAATGTAGTAAATTAACTCATAATGTCAAGGTTAAGATCCCCCAATATGGTTTGTTTTAGTTTAATTGTTACAAATTGAATTCATTACAATTGTCACTGATGCTACAAGACATAGAAACTGCTTCCTTTTCAGAGTCTTAAAGCAAAGATTCTTTTGTTCTTTATATAATCAGCCTAGAAAATATATTTAGAACAGCAGGAATTAAAATACTGGAACACACCAGTCTGATTTCTAAATGGCAATAACTAGAGTGCCGTGTAAAGAGCTGTGTTCAATAGAAATCAAAATATTGACCCTTTTCCCCTTTGCACCAATCTTAAACACAATTGTATTCATTCTGAATAACATGCTCACACATTCTACAAAGTCGTTTATTAATTTAGCAGGTTTTCATACCTAAGGTTTTATGCTGTACAGATGTTTAATGGTATTTGGTACAGCAAAACAAAGTGTGATTTTGATATAAAAAGTATAGTAAACATAGCAATCAATCAGGAATCATCTCTTATTTACTATAACTAACATAAATGAGATAAACCAAAATAAATATGTAAAGGTAAAAAATTGGAATATATAATATCGAACAATAACATTGTAAAAAACTATTACTACTGTATAGTAGACATGTGCATTTGTTTTTGTGCGAATGCATTTTCGTCCGAATTTCAGGTATTTTCGTTATCGTTTTAACAAGCGAAAACGAACGCACAGAACACGAAAAAAGAAAGATCTGACATAAACAAATGCTTTATTTTCGTTTTTGTTGGTCGAATGTGCCTAACCTTAACTCTATTAGTTCAAGATTAGTCTACATAGAGAGAAAAGATTTGACATTATAGAGAGAAAAAAATTGACATTATAGAGAGAAAATATTTGACATTATAGACATTATAGAGAGAAAAGACTTGACATTATAGGGATAAAAGATTTGACATAGAGAGAAAAGATCGCTGCTGGAATTGGGTGGGGGAAGTAAAATTGAAGGCTTATGGTGTCTGTTGATATTTCTAAGAAGATTCGACGGAGCAGCTAAACTCTACGACGACTCATACATTTCCGGTAAAATGTTTGGCCCATAGGCTATAGAAAAATTCTAATGTTGGTTGACTAGTAATAATAATTATCAAATATAATTATTACTAGTCATACAACATTAGAATTCTACTATAGCTTGTAGGCGGAACATTCAACGGGAAATGTAGGATTGAGGCGCCGTACAGTTTCGCTTCTTTGAACATTCGGCAGACATCATAAGCCTGCAATGACAGATTCAACCTTAATTCTTTCGGATTTTCGGACTAATGCAATTTCCAACGAAAAACAAAATAAATAAAAACGAATTTCGGGAGTAACTAAATAAATGTATTTTTCGGACGAAAACGAAATTCCGGAATGAAATATTTCAGTGTGCACATGTCTACTGTATAGTGATGGCTATATTTACTATAAGGTAGCTAGTGGGCTACTGCAAGGGGTAGCAATGTAAGAGGAAGAAACACTAAGCCTATACATTTTAAACTGTTATGACTTTTTTCCTATTTTGTTTGCATCTTTAGGCCACCTCTTGATATTTGTGGCTAAATTCAGCAAGTGAGCTGAAACAGAAAAGCATTGCAGGGGGAGCTGAGAAGAGTCATAACTGTATTGTTTTGATGGAACATGGTTTTATCTCTATTTCCTAATCACATGACACAAGAGGTAGAGCTTATATAAAAGTCACCATTGTTCCAGCAGGGCAGATTATATATACATCCCTACATAACCTGAATTACCAGGGATTACTGTACTTAGTATATCTCTATTGTTCTTTGCAATACCATAATTATGGAATCTAAAAATGTGCAAAAAAGCAGAATACTTATTTTTTGGATCCCTCAGAACACTAATTCTTTGAATTAAAACACTTTGCATGCTTGGTACCGCTTAGGGTCTGTCACAAAGGGTAAGAGTAGAAAATCTGGCAAATATTGCTATAGCACCCCCAGACCCCTCCTTTTTCTTACCTGAACCCGATCGTTCCAGCCACCGTCTTGGGTCCTCATTGGATAGATTGATAGCAGCATGAGCCATTGGCTCCTGCTGCTGTCAATAAAATCCAGTAACACAGGTGCCAAGGGGCAGGGCCGAGTCCCACTGTCTGTGTCAATGGACGCAGCAGCAGCACTCGAGAGCACATCTGCATGAGTGCCCCCATGGAATGCGGCTCTTCGTGGGGGCTCTCAAGAAGAGGAGGAGCCAGGAGCACTGTGGGGGACCCCGTAAAAGGGGGATCGGGGCCCAGATACCTGCTTAGACATGCACAGGACTCAAAAATTATTAATTTTTTTGAAAGGCAAAGTAGTTATCACTACACTACAATAGATGTTTCCTAATACGGTGAAGAACATATATGTTTTTTTGTTTTTATTTTTTGAAGCAAGCTTACAGACTTGTTTCTGATGCTTAATGAGGAAAAACTGGCAGATTTCCAGGGAGATTTCCAACCAGAGCTTTGGTTTCAATAAAAATTTAACAATTTAACAACAGCTCTTTTTTTTTAAGAGCCTGACAAATTTAGGGCCCAAGCTGAATAGAAACTTGTGCCAAGAGTCAAATGTGAAGCCATGTACACAAGACAGGGATTCCCGGCGGTATAAAGTCCGCTGGGAATCCCGACGGGAAAACCGAGAACCTGCTTGGTAAGTTTCCCTGTGTACACACGGCTGGGTTTCCCGTCGGGAAAACTGCGGGGAGAGCTTTGGCCGGGAATCCCGGCCGTGTGTATGCTCCCTCGCAGTGTTTCCCCATTGGAAAACTGCCGGGTTTAAAACCGCCAGGAATCCCAGTGAGAAAATAAAGAGCAGGGGGCAGATCCACATTGATCTGCACCCGCGCAGCGTATCAGAGATACGCTACGCCGCCGTACCTTACCTGGCGTTCTTTCAAATCCTCAAAGATTTTGCGCCGTAAGTTACAGCGGCATAGTGTATTTCTGGCGGCGGAATTAAAATCGGCGATTAGGGGGCGTGTTTCATTTAAATGAAGCGCGTCCCCGCGCCGAATGAACAGCGCATGCTCCGTTTCGAAATTTCCCGCCGTGCATTGCGTGAAATGACGTAATTTTTTTAACTTAGACGTGACTTACGTCCATCCCGATTCACGGACAACTTACGCAAATTTTTTTTTTCAAATTTCGACGCGGGAACGACGGCCATACTTAACATGGCAAGTCTATCTATACGCGCAAAATATCAGCTTTAACTATACGCCGGAAAAAGCCGACTAGAGACGACGTAAGAGAATGCGACAGCCGCGCGTACGTTCGTGGATCGTCGGAAAAAGCTAATTTGCATACCCGACGCGGAAAACGACGCAAACTCCACCCAGCAGACGCCGAAGTATTGCATCTACGATCCGAAGGCGTACGAAGCTGTACGCCTGTCGGATCAAACCCAGATGCCGTCATATCTTGGTTTAAGGATTCAAACTAAAGATACAACGCAGGAAATTTGAAAGTACGCCGGCTTATCAGTAGATACGCCGGCGTACTCTTACTGTGGATCTGGCCCCTGGTTCTCTATTTTTCCGCCGGGATTCCTGGCAGTTCTCCTGTTGGGAAAACTACGAGGAGGCATACACATGTCCGGTTTTCCCGGAAAAAAGCTCTCCCGACAGTTTTCCTGGCAGGGAAACCGGCCATGTGTACAGGGCTTGAGATTCTATTTGCTGAACTCTCACCATGAAAATGTTGATTCTGATTGATATTGATAAACATTTTATTTTTATCATTTTATATTTATTGCATGCTTGTTATAGATCAATGACTCTATCCCCTACTTTTCCCATTCCCTCAATGAAATCTTCTCACCATTTTTTTTCATTGCTTTATACATATCTTTGATCGTCAGTCTTTTGGCCAGTCCAGTAATGTCACAGGCCCTTTCTCTTATCCCACAAAATGGAAACAGTCTTCTTTCTGGCCTTGGTAGCACTCACATAATTACATTTAAGAAAGGCTCAGTACTGTGAGGCGAGGCTGCATGATGTCTCACCCCCACTGGGTGTGACATTAACAGACTGTGCACACAGGAAGTGTGTTAAAATCACTAGCCAACTATGGAGGTGATCACAGAAGGCATTGCTGAATCGTGGAGAAGATGAGTTGGCTTCTTTCTAGTTAAAAAAGGATTTGGAAACCTGCTTTAGTCAGAGAGTCTGCACATTCCAAAGATGATTTTTAAGGACGGTTCTTCAGAATAAATCAGATTTTAGTTCAGATTGATACCAACTGGATAAAAATAGACACAGAGGAGATGGTGGATTTAAAACTGTCCATACACCTTACAATCTGATTTCACATTTTCTATACAAGCTCTATTAATTTTATCAAAATGGTGTAGCATGAGGACCTACCTAAGCAATCCCTTCAGTTGGCTTCGAATATGTCAGACTCTTGCCCTACATAATAATTGGTAGATTGTACAATAAGGTGCATGGTCAGCATTATGCCAGTTAAAGTAGAAAACCCTCACTTGGTTTATAGCAAAGGTAGCTAATGTTTATGGGTGTCCATAAAGGAAGACAATTGAGAACAGTCATTTTGTTGTAATAGCTTATTTAAAGGTTAAATCACTATACAATCCATTTCACAGTATATGAAAAACACTTTTTTCAGGTTTAGTGTTGAAAAAAAGCTCTTGCTGGTGCTGTGTCATCCTTGATGCTGAACTGAGTGTTCTGGTCAGCATTACACAGCAGTAGGAGATCTCACAGCTGTAATCTTTGAATGTTATAGGCAGCTGTCAATAGCCGAACCATGCGTCCATTCAAATGAAGATACTTTCTTCCTGTATCATCTATGTACGTATTTAAAAAAACATTTTTTAGAATGAAAAGCAATAATACCAAAATATAAAATGAACATAACAAAGGTGAAAATCATTAAATTAAATAGAACATTTTAAAATATTCAAGCTAGAATCATTCAATTCCATACCTTAATCTGAATTATACACGCTAATGTCATATCTTATTGCAATATTTCTCGGTTAAAGGTTTTATTTGCTACTAAGAGACCTATTTAATCAATTTGTTCCATACTTACTTAAGCTAATGCATATTACAATTAAACCATTCTACAAATCTGCATTTCTTTGGAATCATTTTATTACTTCCTGATAAATTTCACACCAAGGGGCAATTTAATAAACTGTGGTGGTGTAATGTGTTTAACATGCAGAACAAAATGTATTATGTTTAAAATCCCGTGCTGTCCCTTTGTGCAAGATAAATTGTATATTCTAAAAATAAGCACAGTATTACATTTTGTCTGTGTTACAGTAGAAATTATTACCAGGTGTCAATTTTGTCTAGAATGTACACTGCCTCCTTTATATGTAGTTCTTTATATAATATATTCTTCTTCAAATTTCACAAAAGAATAATACATTTTGCACATGATTGAATATCCTAACATTGCTTTCCAGACTTATTCCCTTTGCAAACCACTTTAGGGTATAAAAACCTTAATTGCAAATTTTTCAACCGGGTACATATTTTTTTTTCGATGGAAAAAATACCCCCAACTGGGTTCTCATATGCTTTCCATCTTTTTTTTTAAACATCTACAATTGGTCGCCATATAAAATATTACAGTAGAAAAGCGCTTTATATATATATATATACATACTGTATATTGTAAGTAGTAATTTAACTTTTAGGGGCTGGACAGCATATCATCAGCTAACCAGCATTGCTCACCAGCTATGAGCATTTAATGCATATATTTTTTTGGTGACACATTACATAAAGTGGCCCTAAAAGCAGCAGCACTTGAGAACAAAGACTTAAATAAATAGGAAAAAATATATATTTTTGTACTGCATCAGGCAGAGGTGGATTAAATTCACTTGTGTATTCAAGATTCATTAATTTTGATGAAGATTAAAAATGTCATACTTATGCCACCCTGACCCCCCTGACACAAGGTCATAGAGTACAGCTTATTGAAGATTTTGAGAGGCGCTACTACCCTGCCCCCATTTCTAAGGAAGACACATGTAAACTCAAAGCTCTGATCTCTGGGAATGAGTTTGACAGAGCACTGAAGGAAATCAAGGCAGGGAAAAGCCCTGGGCCAGATGGCTTAATATTACATGACCCTTGTGGATTTCATAAGACCTTGATTTTGAAGGCCTCTTGTGACCTCTTCTTCCCCATCTCATCACCTTCTTGAGGCTCACATTACTGAACTTCCCAAGGAAGGGAAGGATAAGACACAAGTCTCAAACTATCATCCCATACCGGTCCTCAACATGGACATGAAGCTTCAAGATAAGATCCAGACGAATCAAAATGTTCTTCTTCCAGAGGAGATTGTTACGCAGTGCAAGGCTAATTTCCCCTTTTCATTGTGCTTGGAAGCCTTGAACTACTTACTGTAGGTATACAAATACCGACGCACCTCTCGGCGGAAACGTCACATGATCCAGGAGGCTATTCAATGAGATGTATGCACTTAAACTAATCTAAATATATTGTGGTTTGGCAGAGGGGCGCTCATAAAAATGACACTTCTCCCTATACTACTGTATGTCATGCAGACAGTCCCTATCCATCTTCCACCATCCTTCTTTTTCACTTTCAAGAGGGAATGCACAGTTATCCCGTGGCACAATAAGCCCCCCCCCCCCCATAGAATCAAGCACTTTTTCCTCATCCTGCAGAAATACAAGGAAGGTAATGGCCTGCCTGACCCACATGCAGTAGGTATTAACGGTCATGCTTACTCTATATTCTGGTGGATTGGAATATCCACAAAACGGTTAATGGACCCCTGAAACAATCTCTGAATGCTTTACATTTACACAATATTGGTATAATGTTCAGCGCTAAACCATCTTATGAAAAAGATTAAAGTTTAACATTTAAATAAAAAGGCATGCATCGCGGGCGTGGCTTGGACGGGACCCGAGATGGCTGCGTGAAGACGGAGCTCCTGCACAACGGGGACGACAGCAGCTATTTCTGGGATTCACACCCTGCTGAAACATGGGTAAATCCACCAGGAGCTCCTCCACACCCCGCACACTAAAGGACTCCGGGACGTAGCTAAACAATAGCATCCCGGAGATGTTCCGGTCCCGGCCTCCAGGATACCTCGGGGACTCGCAGGCTTCACAGGCAGCGCAGGCCTCATCCCTGATCTTGCCTGAAACTGCCATTGGAACGGCGTCAATAGCTGACGGTTCCACGGCCCTCAACCCGAGCCTTCTAAATCTCCAGCGGGACCTGCAGAGAGTGGCTCTAGACATCAAGCACACGCTGACGGCGGCCATTGCGGACCTGAGCCCCCCCCAGAGACATTTTGTGCTTTATTGTTAACTTTCCGCTTAAAGAGGAAATACTGAGAAAGGCGAAAGATAGGGGCCACATCGTGTTTAATGGCACAGACATTAAGCTGTTTCAAGACCTCTCTCAAATAACTCTGCAGAACAGACGTACTTTGCGCCCCCTGCTGGATACATTGCGGGCCCGCAACATCCAGTAAAGGTGGAAATTCCCGTTTTGCCTCTCAGCATCCTCTAGAGGCCGCACTGCATTTTTGCGGACCCCAGAAGACCTGCCCGCATTTTGCGAACTTGATATACCACCGATTGATCTGTCTGACTGGTATTCCTTCTATTTCCCTCTGGAACCATGGAGACCAGTGTCCCATACCTCCTCGCCGAGGGCTCAATGTCAACGATCCAGATGTTGTAGATTGGACCCGACTTCACCAGGGGGCCGATATGCCCGTCGAGATCACCCTCCGCAGAACCCGGAACCCACTGTCACCCCACTGAGGGGTCACCAAGATGCTTAACCACCTTTCCTTTCAGCCTATGGCCGGGCACCAGCTTGATGAGACTACACCGGAACAATTTACTACTGTTTGATTGTTTACTTCTCTCTCCACTCTTGCTTTGACTATGGGGTCATGTTGACCTCGAGCCTCCCAGAACAAAGCAGTTCAGAGTACTCCATTGGCTCCTGCAGACTTGTGCATTTGCTTTTTCCTGCACAAAGACTACCATACGTTGATTCTTTGCTGACTTCCGGCCCCACAGGGGCAACTGGTATGTTTTGCGGCTCTCTGGCTTTAGCCATTTTGACTACTGTTCCTTTCATTACAAATCTCCTAAGAGACCTTTTAAGGCTTATCCTCCTCCAGGGACTATGAAAGGAATCCCAACATATAGGTAACCTTTATATGTGCGTAAGGTAGGCCAGAGAAATGTATCACCCTATACTTGATGCTATACTTCAATGCTTGCTGATTGCTGTAGGGGGGGTGGGATCGGCCCCTAGCCGTCTGCGGAAGGTCTCTACACTTCAAAACCCTCATCTCACGTGTTTACTCTGTGCTTACTAATACGCTCTCAGTGCACTGTCTTCACCTCATGCACAAAAGGCCCATTTTTAGCTACATGGCCTGTTTGTATGGGGTTGACAGGTGGACTCAGATGAGTAAAGTTTAATTTTAGGGAAGGTATATGGTAGGAGCCCCTTGGAAGTCTGGCCCCAGACTTGGATACTGTGGCTCTGGACTGGAGACCATCTAGACCAGTATACAGTATGATCCTTCTGGGGTGGAGGGAGAGACAACTCCTTTTTTTTTGTTTATTTTTTATCTACTTTTCTTGTGTGTTTTGGCATTTCTGGTTCTGTGAACCCCGGGGTCTGGTGGATATTTTGACCCTGGAGTTTACAGATTATCAATGTCACCTCATATTGTTTTGCAAAATATGATGGCCACCCAAACCCCCAGGTGGTGTTTATGTTTGGGATCCTGTTACGTTGGTTAATGTCATGTTTCTCATTCACTACAGTCAAGATTACTGGATGCTCTTGGTCCAGTATGCAATACCTCTGCTAGACGCAGGCTGTGCTTGGTAAACATATTCACCCAGAAATTTCTCCTGTTCCTTCTTATACCTTCAAACTCTTACCCATACATCATCAGCATCTCATTCTATATCCCTTGTTTACCTGTATAGCTCTTTTCGTCCCCCGTGGTGCCAGACCCCGGTGACCCGTTCTAAGTTTATTGTCCCCCCACAGCTTCTTCACTTGAACGAAGCTGACAACCCGGAACCCCCCCATTAGGCGGTTAGATTTTTATGTAACTGCCTCCGGTATTCTCGCGCACACGTGACTGGTTCTCCCCACATTTGTGTGCTGCCCCCTTCCCCCCCTTTTTTTCCTTTCGTCTTCTCTTTCTTTCTTTCCCCTCTTTTTCTGCTTCTTTGTAGGGGCCGCTCCTCCCTCCTCTCCCCCATCTGGTCCAGTGTGGTGGATCCAGAATACCACAGCGAACTCAGAGCTCGTACAAGAGAGTTCCACACACATACTGTACTCTTCTTTAGCTTACAAGATGCAAAAGGAGCAGAGAATTAAACAAAATTTATCGCTGAAATGTCTCTCACTCAATGTTAAGGGACTAAATCTCCAAGAAAAAAGGTCGCAGGTGTTATCAGCACTGATCAAACACAAAGCCCACTTTCTCTTATTACAAGAAACACATTTCCGATCTGATGCAATCACCAAGTTGGGGAACCATGTTTACAAGCAGGCACTACACTCTATGAAACCGGATGCCAAAACAAAAGGGGTTTTAATACTCATCTCCAAGCACGCTGACTTTAAACTATCTGACTCGATTATTGACCCTGAGGGCAGATATATCTTTATTAAGGTTATATTTGCTTCCAAGCCAATCACATTGGCTAATGTGTACTTGTAGTCTCATGTTCTTTTATACTTATATACTAAATAAATTCCTAAGCTGTTTAAAGGATTGGCTTGGCGCTTCTCTCTCCTCCTTTTGCTTCACCTTTATATTGCCTACCATTGCTTCTGCCCTGACAGGTTCTTCCACGTATAAAAACTCACACACCGATAGAGGCCCTGCTTAAAGTGTTCAATCAAATGTTCTAATCTGCCCTTAGCGTGGCACACTTAGAACCTCTGATGTCTTTGCACCTTGACCCAGGCATGTCCACTAACTTCTTGAAACTGACCTGGCCACATAAAGATGACCTCACAACACATTTCTTTCGACTAGAGAAGCTACTCACCCTAGAGGCACTTAACACATTAACCACACCATATACCATACTGGTGTTGACACAAAACGAAGTCAAACATATTTTGATAACGCAGGGCCTCCCTCACTTAGGACCAGACGTCTTACACCACTTAAAGCACTAGAAAATACTTGCTTCACATCTGGTGGGCATGCTCCATATGTCACTTCTTCTGGAGACAGGTAAATGACATCATAGTGCCATTCACTACTGATGTGTTGGGTTACACTCCGGCACAATATTTACTTCACCACTGTTTACTCCCTAAAAGAGTATACCAAACCCCTAGTAATGTTTATGGTCAATGTATCCCATGTCACTGGCACTCAAGTCAGATACTAATGCCGCGTACACACGGTCGTTTTATGTGATGAAAAAAAATGACGTTTTTAAAAAGGTCACTTTAATTGACCGTGTGTGGGGGAAAACGTCGTTTTATGTCTTCTAAAAAACGACCAAAAAAAATTGAAGCATGCTTCAATTTTATGTGTCGTTTTTCAAAACGTCAACTTTTACTTCACAGAAATTGACCGTGTGTAGCAAAAACGTCGTTTAAAACGACGTTTTTTCATCCGCGCATGCCCAGAAGCTATTTATGAAGCAAGCTTCAATGGAAAAACGTGGTGAACGTAACCTCGCTTTGCTAGAACATTGTGAGAAAAACGATGGTGTGTAGGCAACTTCGTCTTTGAAAATTTAAGTTTCAAAAACGTCGTTTTTTACTTCACAGAAAATGTCGTTTTTTTTCATCACATAAAGTGATGGTGTGTATGCGGCATAACAGTAAGTGAATGGTTCCATAGGATAAACAAAATGGAAGAGAAGGAGGAATGAATTCATATATCACAGGACAGAATGACTAAGATCATGACTACATGGTCTTGTTGGTCCTTCTTTCTCTTAATTTTTTTTTGTATGTTGCCTGCTTGGACCCGAGGTCAACCTTTGTGGCTTTGCTATTTATGCTTGATCAAGATCCTGTCCAACTAACTCCTTTTCTGGGCATGTAGTTTGCCTGAGGACCAGGCATTACATTACAGTGCTTTCCTTATTTATTTTTTCTCTTCTGTGATTACATTTTTTGTAAAGATATCTGGATGCTCATTTAAAAGTGTTAATTTGTCTTAACCACTTGCGGACCAGCTCACAACTATATACGTCGGCGCAATAACACGGCTGTGAAAATTGGCGTACAGGTACGTCCCGTTTAAATTGTGGTATAGTGGGCACGCACTCCGCGAGCGTATCCACGGGACCCGCGGACTCAATGTCCCGCAATCGTGTCATGGAGCTGAAGAACTGGGAGGCAACAAACAAGGCATTTCCCTGTTCTGCCTAGCAACATGACAGAGATCTACTGCTCCCTGTCATTGGGAGCAGTGATCTCTGTCATGTCAATGGTAGCCCATACGCCCCACAGTTAGAATCACTCCCTAGGACACACTTAACCCCTTGATCGCTCCCTAGTGTTTAACCCCTTCCCTGCCAGTGTCTGGTCCCAAAATAGTGTCAAAGGTGTCCGATGTGTCAGCCATAATGTCGCAGTCATGATAAAAATCGCAGATCGCCGCCATTACTAGTAGAAAAAATTACTGATAAAAATCTATTCCCTAATTTGTATACTCTATAACTTTTGCGCAAATCAATCAATTTATACGCTTATTGTGATATTTTTTTACGAAAAATATGTAGAAGAATACATATCGGCCTAAACTGAGGGAAAAAAATAAATATTTTTTTGGGGATATTTATTATAGCAAAAAGTAAATATCGTAAATCCCTGGAGGGTTAATACTTCTTTTTGGATCCTTGCTATCCACAACATTGAGCTGCTGGGAACCAGTGATTGAGTTTGGAGATTTTTTCTGGAAAATATTGGGGAACAGATGGGAGGAACTTCCGGATTATACCAGAGATGACCTTTGGAGGTGCTGGAGATACCATCACTTTGCCTATTTGACCCATTTCTGAGAGGTTTTGGTTCCACACCACATGGTAAGAGTACCCATCTTATACCTTTTCTGGATTTATGTTTATTTACATATTGGTTTTATCATCAAGATTGCCATCATCATCACTGTTCCATGCCTCATATCTCACCTAGCTGGCGAGGATTAAACCTGATTGACATCATTAACCGTTTACATGGACCCTTTTCTGAAGTGACTCATGACCACTTTTCATAATACTTTTTAATATTGGAATACATTTATTGTCACTTGGTTTTTCACGCATATTTACTTTACTTTATTCATTAGCGCAACACAACTTTATATTTAAAAAAAAGGACGCCAATTTTGTTTGGGTGCAACATCGCACGAACGTGCAATTGTAAGTTAAAGCGATGCAGTACCGTATCGGAAAAAGTGCTCTGGTCAGGAAGGGGGTAAATTCTTCTGGGGCTGACCTCAAGCTGGACTCCCCACCGAACAGCTTCCTCTCAAAGGAACAACGCTTGGGATCTTCTCAAGATTGGGGACCCAGTCGATCACTGGGGCCCAGCCACAGATCAAATGTTCCGGACCAATGTGGTCCCGGAAACAGGAACACCGCGTGGGACGTGCACCCCAGCCTGGAAGGCCATTTCGCCGGGGCGCCGTGGTGTGATCACCCTAAAGGTGGGCGCCACACTGGAAGAAGACCCAGACCAATGGCGTCTGTCTCATAAATACCCTCCCCCAGCATGCACAGCAAGGAAAACCCCTCCTGATTGGCTGCTGGGGAAAAGCACCCAAACCTCGACTCCACTGCTGCCACCTGTCGTCCTGGGGTGAGATCAGCACCACAGAAGCGACAAAATGAGCCCACAGCACAGCCAAGCTGAGACAGAGACCTAAATTTAAACAAATTAGCCTGGTCAGAGCTAACTAACACTCTGACCCCCTCTAAATTTTAATTAGCACCGGTTCTTAGAAGTAACCAGGCGCTACATAACATTTTTTATTCTTACTCTAGTTATCATCATCTAGTATGTGTTTGCCAAAGACATTAAAGTGAAATAAATGAAAAACTCTAATGTTAGTATTTGATTTACATGAGGCTACAGTTAAGGTAAGACTAAATTACACACACACACACACACAAAAAAAACCGGTATAAACTAAATTAGCTAATAAATAGATGCTCAGTTTTTCCTCTTCAACCTTACTTTCCTAAGAAATCAGTGTTATTTTTGTAAAGCTTTTAAAGTGTGACCTTTTTGCATATATCATCTTACAGAGTTTGAATAGAAGAGTGAAGGACAGACTGTGTGGTCAGTGTTTTCAATATCCCCCCTGCAAGCTATTACATCATTCAGCTACTCTAAGAGGATTTTCAGCAGGCTTGGCTTCGTTATTAAAATAGTAATTAATTTTTTTTCTCTTCACAAAACCTGTAGACCTTCAAATGGAGGCCTTAGAGCTGGGGCACTTTTCTTTTGAAAGTGGCCTTTCTGGGAGCCATAATCGGCTCTCCATCTTTACAGTACACATGTTCCTCAGTAAATGTGATTAAAAAGCCATACGGAAAAAAAAAAAAAAACCTCACAGAAAATTAATTCAGTTTCTAGAATGAAAAGTTTGATAAAGTTGTGCAATGCTTCGATGACAACACATAATAGAAGTGCAAAGTTCTATCCCCTTTAAGGATAAATGAGCGGCCAAAAAGGTCTGGTAGTTCCCAGAGTAAAAACATCTGCTGCAACTAATTCACTTTAGCTTTTGATTGTAAAATTCATTAGCCATATCAGGCAGCTGTAGCTTCAAACATGTTGCTGGAAAGAACATTTTTACAGGCTCAAATGCCATTTAATCTCCTAGCAAAGAAAATGCATAAAAAGTCATCCAAATGAAGTGGTATTCTATAAATTCTGTTTTAAGGTGACAAGTGACTCTTTATAAATAAGATTTCTCCAGAAGATTACAGCCTTACAATTTAAATATGGAATATGGCACAATTGTATAATGTAGTACAGGTATCTTAAAGTGGTATATAAACCCACATTTTTTTTTATTTTTTTTTTGCTGTCACAATGTAAAGTATAAGATTTCCTATAATCTGTGCCCAGTCTTGCCACAAAGAGTTAATCCAGCAATCCTCTTTTCTTTTTTCAGTGAGATAAACGGACAAACAGGAGAAAACTTTTGTCCGTTCTTCCCCCTTGCTGTGAATGACAGGTTATTTACATATCTCATGCGCTAGCCTGAGACAGACATTATTTTTTAATTCCCACCCCCATTCCTTTTCTGAAGTCATGTGGTTACTGGGTGTGATCATAGCAGAATTTAGTGTAAGGAATACACAGGAAAAAATGCATGTTGACAAGGGGGTGTAGAGGTGAACGGGGAGTCTACTGACATCATGACTTCACCCACCGAGCTCCAGACAACAGATCCACCCACAGAATGTGCAGTTTTTCAGATCTCATAACAGACAGAGGGGAGACATTTGACAGGTAAGGATACATGCAGGAGGCATCTATATCCTTATATATCAGCATTATGGCAATAGTTTAGAAAGGATGAGAGTGGGTTTACATCCACTTTAATGGTGTCTGCTATAAATTCACTGTAGATTTAAAAACCAAAAACACTAAAGATAGATAGATGAGTATTTCAAAAACTGCTGATCTACTGTGATTTTCACGCACAACCATCTCTAGGATTTACAGAGAATGATTTGAAAAAGAGAAAATATCCAGCGAGCAGCAGTTGAAGATGATAGAAAGACGACCACTCGTTACAACCAAGATATGCAGAATTCCATCTCTGAACACACAACACATTGAAACCTTGAAGCAGATGGGCTACAGCAGCAGAAGACCAGGTGCCACTCCTGTCAGCTAAAAACAGGAAACTGTGGCTACAATTTGCACAGGCTCACCAAAATTGGACAATAGAAGATTAGAAAAATGTTGCCTGGTCTGATGAGTCTCGATTTCAGCTGTGACATTCAAATGGTAGGGTCAGAATTTGGTGTAAAAAACATGAAAGCATGGATCAATGCTGCCTTTTATAAATGGTTCAGGCTGGTCGTGTAATGGTGTAGGGGATATTTTCTTGGCACACTTTGGGCCTCTTAGTACCAATTGAGCATCATTTAAATGCTCAATTGGTACTAAGGGGTCCAAAGTGTTCAAAGGGGCACAAATTGGTACAAAGGGGCCCTACCTGAGTATTGTTGCTGACCATGTCCTTCCCTTTTTGACTACAGTGTACCCACCTTTTGATGGCTACTTCCAGCAGCACCATGTCACAAAGTCATAAAGTCATGTCAAACTGGTTTCTTGAACATGACAATGAATTCACTGTACTCCAATGGCCTCCACAGTCATCAGATCTCAATCCAAAACATCACCTTTGGGATGGGGCAAATCTGCAGCAACTGCGTAATGCTATCATGCAATTGTGGACCAAAATCTCTTAGGAATGTTTCCAACACCTTGTTGAATCACAAAGAATTAAGGCAGTTCTTAAAGGGTTTGTAAAGGAATTTTTTTTATCTTAATAGCTTACTTTACCTTAATGCAGTGCTGTTTTCATGTCCTCATTGTTTGTTTTTGCTCTTAAGTTGCTGTAATTCTTCTCTGATCTCCACACTTCCTGGTTGTCTGTTTCCTGATGACCACAGTACTGGGAGCTTTCTCTCTGTGGTCACTAATCAAGAGGTGTGATTACTGTGTGTCTAAAACCCCTCAGCACCAATCAGTTTTGTTTTCCAAACCATCACTGCCCTGTTTTGGCTCTGTGGCTCTCTACATCACAGAAACAGGAAACAACATGCAAAAACGAAACTAGAAACTGCAGGTACATTATATGATTGATTTTTATCTATTTTTAATCATTTTTAAAAGGAATCAGTAAACTATTATGTCTCTATACCCTGTAAACAGTCATTTCAGCAAAAAAAAATGTTTCCTTTACAACTCCTTTAAGGCAAAGGGAGGTCCAACCCAATACTAGCAAGGTGTAACTAATAAAGTGGGCAGTGAGTATATACAGTATATATATATATATAGTAATGTTGCTGATGTTGTAGTGCGCTGGGCAACCTGTTGGCACTATATAAATCCTGTAAAATAATAATATGAAAAACGTACTTGTTTAGAATCATTATTTAATAGAATGCACAATACCAGGTTCAATCTTTACTTATTGCACTTGCATATTGATTCTGCATGGCTGACAGGGTACAGTTATAAAAGGTCCACTCTAGCACTTCATTTACATTTTGTGATTAATAATAGGGGGGGGGGGGACATAGCTTACCTACCTATGAAAATTGTTGCTATTTTTTTCCAGTTTCTGTGTGTTGCACATATTTTTAGTACCACCTATTTCAGTCCTTATACTTCTATGAGGGCTAAGGATGGGTCATTATGCCAGGGATG
Source organism: Rana temporaria (assembly GCF_905171775.1). Classification (NCBI taxonomy): domain Eukaryota; kingdom Metazoa; phylum Chordata; class Amphibia; order Anura; family Ranidae; genus Rana; species Rana temporaria. Next base: position 270,851,952 of record NC_053493.1, read on the forward strand.
CAATCTCCCCTCACCCCATACATAATTTAATAATAGTCTTAAAAGTAATTGTCTCTTTGAACAATTTAGGTTGGATCCAGATTGAGGACCAGCTGTAACGATGAGGAGAAACACAAGCAACATATGTTCCAATAGTTATTATATAATATGCTCCAATAGTTATTATGTAAAACAGATGTTTCAATAATCAACAATGTAGCCCTAAAAGAAAAACTGCTGGGGCTAGATATGCTAAAATAGGAACAGCGAGATTATAGAATTTGGAGACCATAATCCGGCAAGTCCTTAACTGGCATATACTATACTGGTACTAAGGGAGTGCCTAGTAAAACTATTTTGGGGTGGCTTGTCCAGGGATCTGGATGTTTGTATGGAAGAACCTTTCTTTCATTAAAGGAGTTCTCTGACCTAAAACTTTTAACCCCCGCTGTGCCCGGGCTGTAAAAATATACAAAATAAACTTTCACTTACCTGCCTACGATCCCCCGTTGTTCCGATATCGCCGTCCCGTTCTCCGGTCCCGGACCCCTTCCGCTTCCTGTGTGTCGGTGACTCATAGTGCGCTCAGCCTATCAGTGGCCGCAGCAATGTCCCGTCGCGGCCGCTGATAGGCTGAGCGCACTATGAGTCACCGACACACAGGAAGCGGAAGAGACCGGGACCGGAGAACGGGACGGCGATATCGGAACAACGGGGGATCGTAGGCAGGTAAGTGAAAGTTTATTTTGTATATTTTTACAGCCCGGGCACAGCGGGGGTTAAAAGTTTTAGGTCAGAGAACTCCTTTAACACAATATGGGGGTAGGTTTAAGGCCATAAGTGGTGTAAATTAGTGCTTTACTTTGAACCCTCAAAGTGATAATATTCCTTTAAATTTTCAAAGTCAAATATTTACATTTATGAAAATCCTCCTTTTACAAGTGACCCTGGCATTCTAATGAACTGTATTAAAAAATACCAGGGCATATTTGTATATCATTTTAGAAACATATTTTTAATTAACTTTTTTTTCTTTTGTTCAAATGCCACGTACAAATGTTTGGACATTCCGACAACAAAACCGTGGATTTTTTTCTGACGGATTATTCGCTCAAACTTGTCTTGCATACACACGGTCACACAAATGTTGTCGGAAATTCCGAACATCAAGAACGCGGTCGCGTACAACACTACGTTGAGCTGATAAAAATTAAGTTCAATGATTCTGAGCATGCGTCAAATTGATTCCGAGCATGCGTAGGATTTTTGTTTGTCGTATTTGCACACGATCAGAATTTACGACAATAACTTTTGTTGTCGGAAAACTTGAGAACCAGCTCCCAAACATTTGTTCTCGGAAATTCCGACAACAGATGTCTGATGGAGCCTACACACGGTCGGAATATCTGACCAAAAGCTGACATCGAACATTTGTTGTCAGAAATTCCGACCATGTGTATGAGGCATTATAAGCTAATAATAATGTTAGCCTGCATTGAGCTGGTAATTGGTTGCTACATAACTTACCTGAAACTTTCTAGAATACTTGAAGGAAGTTCTTTAAAAAGTATCATTACATACAGGATATGTCCCCCTGTCACAGTATGTACCAGGGTGTTTGGCCTTGCATGACTGTATTGGAAATGTACCCACTAATGTCTGCAGCTCCACCAGCCGAAGCATATTACTAAATTTTAGACTAGCTAAAAGCTGTGTTTATTTAAGGGGGTACTTATAGGGTGCTATTATTCTCCTTCAAGGAGTTCCCTGTGTGTCAACATGTGTAATGTATTTCTCTGGTCAAGATAGAGCATGTAGGTATTTTTGGCATTTAGTGGCATAACACTTTGAAGACAGAAAATTCAAAAATGAACTACAGTTGTGTGGACATTAAATGCTACATATATTAGGAGCTGTAATAAATATATAAACTTATACACCATAAAATCCTGGAACACCTGGTCTAAAGACAATTCAATTAGAAGCCCAGAGAGAGAAAGAGAGATGGATGGACGATCTTCTGTTCGCATCGGAGAAACACTAGTGGAATGCCCATAAACCTAAGTTCTAGTGATATGCGCTATGACAGTGGTCACCAACCCTGTCCTCAGGGCCCACTAACAGGCCAGGTTTGCAAGATAACTGAAATACATCACAGGTGATACAATTTGCTGCTCAGTGATTGCAGTATTCTAGTTTGCATCTCGCTAAGGTAATACATAAGAGCTGGTCTGTTAGTGGGTCCTGAGGACAGGGTTGATGACCACTGCGCTATAAGCTTTAAAGTGATATGATCTATCAGATATGAGCTAGTGAGCTATAGCCAGCTCTACCATAGTCACAGTCTTTCATAAATAAGTGCCCAATATATTGCAAGTTATTGGTGCCTGGCTGATATTTTAATGCCCCTAACAGATTAGATCGCACAAAAGAAGAAAGACTAAAAAGATGGGTGCAAACATACTACTGTTATAATGTTCTATTCGTCTGTTGCCAGCTGTTGAAAAAGTAAAGAACGTCTGGTTTAGGTCTGGTAGATTAGGTGACCAATGTTGATTTGAGGCCAAAGATGCATGGTAAAACCAAACACCATTTGTTCCTACTTGTTACATTGGAATAGGGACATATTGCAATGCTGGATTTCTTATCCTTATTTAAATGCCCTCTACATCAATCTTCACAGAAAAAAGGGAGCAAAGGAAGTGCACATACTAGTAAATTAAATCTCTTTTTCTTTTTTGGATGCAAAAGATAAAAAAAATATAAAAGCCTGCACTTCTGGTCTTCTGTGTAAGGCTGTGTATGCAAATTCCTAGGTCCAAGTATATACCAATGATGTACTTCACGTATAAAAGCTTCTTTACTAAGGCTAGTGCTACGGTACTCAGAAGCCACCAGGACTTACATTATATACTCTGACCATGAGTGTTGCCAGCAGGCTCGCAGACAAATTACTGTAGGTAAGGGTAGGTAGAGATGACTAAAGCATGGGAAAGCAGACAAGAGAGTATCCAGGAAATGTAGCCAATGCTCAAGAGTAGCATCACACAAGAGCGTAACCCAGTGAAAGTAGCCAAAGGTCAGGGCAGACAGCAGGAAATGGAGTAATCTAGTAAACCTAACCAAGAGCAGGACAGGCAGAACACAAGAGATAAATCCAGCAAATGTAGCCTAAGATCAAAACAGAATCATATCATACTTGAGCGATCAGCTAGGAATTGCTACTGCAAGCATTGAGGTACAGATTAATGATGTTTAAAAAAGGCACCAACTGAGCCATAGCGCAAACTTAGAGCTGGAGGCATGTTTCTAGGTGCCCCACAGAAAGGCAGAGCTGCAGTCAGCAACACAGGCTGTTATACAGTGCATCTATATTCATTCCCCCACAACTGATTGGGACAGGGCTCCAGCAACACAGGGTGCATAACATTTTGCCATGCCTAACATTCTGCTTCTCTGAGTGGTTTTCAAAGTTTTCTCTGTTTCTCAACTTTACCTTCTCCTTCATTTTCCCCCTCTCTAAATTGCTGTTCCTGTTCTCTCCCTTCTTTTGTGCCCATGTTCTACCCATGTTCTCCCCCATTGGTGCCTGCTCTTTGTTCTCTCCTTTACTTCAGTAATGTAGCCACTCTACATTGTTTATGTCTCTGCCCACTCTCTACTCTATTTGTACTCTGCATATCTTAGCAACAAAATAACTACCGGTACACCTTAAAAAGTACACCTTATTTCCCATATCTTTCTTTTTCATTTCCAATACTTTTTATTTGTTTTTGGAGAAGTGTACAAAACATAAGTAAGCTCTTACAAACACATTTGAATGTCTTGTTTAAAGGGGTTGTAAAGGTAAAAAAAAAAATTCCCTAAATAGCTTTGTTTACCTTAGTGCAGTCCTCCTTTACTTACCTCATCCTTAGATTTGGCTTATTTCTTCTGAGAAATCCTCACTTCCTGTTCTTCTGTCTGCAACTACACACACTAATGCAAGGCTTTGTGGAGAAAGCCTCTTGAGGGGGGAGGGGTCGAGCAGGAGTGTCAGGAGGCCCACTAACACACAGCTCCTATCTCTATCTAAGTAGAGAGTGTCCAGACTTGCCTGCTCCCCCCCCCCCCCCTCAAGAGGCTTTCTCCACACCAGGGAGAAAGCCTTGCATTACGGTGTATAGTTACAGACAAAAGAACAGGAAGTGAGGATTTCTCTGAAGAAATAAGGACATTTAAAAGCAAAATGGAAGGATGAGGTAAGTGAAGGAGGACTGCACTAAGGTAAAGGAAGCAGTATTTAGGGATTTTTTTTTTTACCTTTACAACCCGTTTAAAGTAATAAAGTACCATACACAAATTTTGCATTGGCAAGAAACCATTAAAAGGCTTTATGAAAAATACTGATGGCGTCCCTACCCCATCCATAAGTAGCCCATGCCATTTAAGATGAGGCTGACTTAGGTAAAGCAATACTTTCCATGCATTCTAAGTCTAGATGAAGCATTGTCTTCATAGGCACATACCAATCTTACATACGTGATGTAAACTCTGGATGTGGCAAATGGGACACCTTCCTTGGGAGGGAACATTTCCTTGTTGCTATGTTCAAAACCTTAGTGATCTGCTCCATGGGGAGTATTTCATGGGCCAGGGACAAGCCTCCAGCAGTAGTTGACCCAAGAAGGCTTGCTGTTGGGATTTCATAGGATTTTTCTGGGTCAGAGAATAAATTACATATCAAGTATCTTTTCACTTTTGGAAAGGACCACCAGATATGTTGGAGCTAACCCCCCCCCGACTGCAACCTCTGAAGCAGAGTGGGGAGGCTTCCTATGTGCAGAACATCGATCTAGATGGAACCATATACCATCTAAGCAATATTTTATAGTTGGCTTCAGTGATAGAGGTATTGGTATATAATCTGGAAGCACAACCTGCCGTTTGCTACCATTCCTTAATTTTCCTTTCCACATTTAAATCATGTTCCCATTTCACCATATACAGCAGTTTAGTGGAGTTAGACATCAGTACATTTCTGAAAAATTACTATAACGCTTACCAACATTTTTATAAAGATGATTTGAAAGCCCCGTACACACGATCGGAATTTCCGATGGAAAAAGTCAGACGGACTTTTTCAATCGGAAATTCCAACCGTGTGTATGCCCCATCGGAGTAATTCCATCGGAAATTCAGGAGTTTAGATAGAGAACATGTTCTATTTTACTGCGATTGAATTCTGTCGGAATTCCGATGTGATTTTGGTGATTTTGGTCAGAGAAAGGTCCGATTGTGTGTACAGGGCTTAAAGCAGTCATACTAGACAGATCACTCTTGCTTTGCAGGAAGTTTATGAAATGTGCTATCTGATTATAACAATAGAGTTCTGTATCTGGTAGGTGATGTTTGTCTCTCAAGTATTGCAGAGATAATATATTTCGTCACTTACACACATCTGCAATCTTTAAAAATCCTTTATTATTTCCACCACCTAAATGTAGGTTTGATGAGACCTGGGGTGAACTGCAAATTGTTAACTTAAGAGTGTCAGGGTACTTTGTGGGGATGTATTTATGTATTAATTTCAGGTACTTATATTAATCCATCAATTTATGCAGTGCTTTACATATACTGTATATACTCGAGTATAAGCCAAGTTTTTCAGCACATTTTGTGCTGAAAATGCCCCCCTTAGCTAATACTTGAGTCACATTTTTGCGCCGAATCTCCCGGAATTTGGGGAGACAGTACTTGGCACACATATGGCCCCACTCTTTCTGTACAAGTGCGCAAAGTTTGTTGTCCGTAGGACCTACGGCTGGGGAGCACCGATTTTTCAAAGCTGGGCACCGCTTCTATATACTCCCATGTTAAACGTAAGTCTAGTCATGTACACAGTGAGGCATGGGCACAGTGAGGCATGGACACAGTGAGGCACAGTGAGTCATGGACACAGTGAGGCATCCGCACAGTGAGTCATGGACACAGTGAGGCATGGGCACAGTGAGGTATGGGCACAGTGAGGCATGGGCACAGTGAGGCATGGACACAGTGAGGCATGGGCACAGGGAGGCATGGACAGAGTGAGGCATGCACATGGACACGGTGAGGCAAAGTGAGGCATGCATATGGACACCCTAGGCTTATACTTGAGTCAATATGTTTTCTATTTTTTTTGTGGTCAAATTAGGTGCCTCGGCTTATATTCTTGCTGGCTTATTCTCGAGTATATACGGTACATTGTACATTCGCATCAGTCCCTGCCCTCAAGGAGCTTATAATTTAAGGTTCCTAACTCACATTCATACATACACATAGTAGGGCCAATTTAGACAGGATCAATTAACCCACCAGCATGTCTATGGAGTGTAGGAGGAAACCGGAGTACCAGGAGGAAACCCACGCATGCACAGGGAGAGCATGCAATCTCCAGGCAGGTAATGTCGTGAATAATAAAATAATGCTCAGTGAAAAACATAAAGTTGGGTATAGGTGGTCTATACCTATATGGTAATCACATCAAGTGGCTAATGTGTCTATGGGAATAAGGCAAGGATTCCAGCAACATCCAGGGTAAGTATGGTGTTTGAGCGTAGTTTAGGGCAAACTGCACCAGTTATGCAGCCTGAAAATACTTTATAAATATTTTTCCTGTTCAATGAACAACATTTGTTAGTTTAATGCAACATAAAAAATACAAAGTCAGCATCTTAGTAAAACACATGGGCCAAATTCTCAAAAGAGATACGCAGACTTAACTCCATTTTTCTAATTTTACACGGCGCGTATATTTGCGCGCGATCGTCAAAACGACTTAAGCAAAGATTTCCGTATTTTCAGCCGTACTTAAATTAGTTACACCTGCGCATTCCCGGGCGCAAATTACGCTAGGCTCGCCGCTGTTTTTGATAGGCAAAGATGCAAATGAGGGAGTTAGGGCGATTCTCAGAATTAAGTGTGCGTGCCGTATTTTCCGCCCTGTGCGCACCTGTTAGTTTTTCTGACTAAATTTCCACATTATAAAACCAGCCCTAATTTTACACATGCTGTGGAAGGGATTGCTGAAGGAAGTGACTAGAGGTTATAGCTCTAGTTGTGAAGGTTTTTGTTTAAAAATGCCAGGACCAGCGATGATTTTAACGGCACTTGCTGCCTTACAGGCACAAAGGAGGAGGAGGGCACAGAGGAGGAGGATGAGGGCACAGGCGCGTGTTTATCGGCCACGCCGTGATATTTGGCAAATGCCAGCTTATGAGGTCATCGGCAACTACCGATTTGATAGGGAGGCCATCCTGGAGATCACCCAACTCCTTCATGAGGATCTAATCGCCCCAACCCTACGTTCCCATGCCCTGACACCTCTTGAAAAAGTTATGGCAACCCTCCATTTTTTATCGAGTGGCTCATTCCAGCGAGCATCTGGAGGTGTGGCTGGGATGGTGCAGTCAACCATGAGTAAATGTCTACATCAGGTGGTCCCTGCCATACTGCGGCGCATGAGCCACCAGTTTGTCATGCCCACCCAGGAGGACCAGCGTGTGCAAGCAATGACAGACTTTTACAATATTGCTGGCTTTCCTAAGACCATTGGGGCGATTGACTGCACCCATGTGGCACTCCAGCCCCCCCATGATACGGAACACCTGTTCAGAAACAGGAAAGGCTGGCATTCGATCAATGTCCAGATGATCGTAGATGCACATGGCCTCATCTGGCACGTTTGTGCCAAGTTTCCCGGCTCGTGCCATGATAGTTTCATACTAAGGCAGACCAAGATCTACAGAGACTTTGAGATGAACGTGTATGGAGACAGCTGGCTGATTGGTGAGTGACATTGGTGTCAGGTATGCCCCCCCCATGATGCAGACATCACAAGGGGCACATGCATGACTAATATCCTCCTGTCTTTTCCCTTACAGGTGACTCAGGATATGCCTTGGGACCCCACCTGATGACCCCCTTTAGGAACCCCCAAACACCCGGAGAACGAAAATTCAATGAGGTGCACAGCCAGACCAGGGCTATAGTAGAGCGGACTTTTGGCATGCTAAAGTCAAGATTCAGATGCCTTGACAAGACTGGGGGTACACTATTGTATTCCCCAGACTTTGTATGCAAAATTATTGGGGCATGTTGCATACTGCACAATTTTGCATTAAGAAGGGGCATGCATGTGGAGATATCTCCTGACCTAACCCCCCACCCAGGCAATCCCCCCCCCCAAACCCCTCTACCCGGTCTGCTGAGGGCCAGGCAATCAGGAGACAACTGTCTGAAGGCATCTTTGCCCAGTAAATGGATCCTAATTATATTTTTGTTTTTGATTTGCCCAGAACAAATCACAGAGATTATGTGACATTTAAATCTTTATTTTGCTAAATAAATGCACATTACTTATATGCCAAAGAGAATGTTTATTTTTATTTACAAAACGCACATTAATTATCTCACAATGAGAATGCATGAATGCACGTCACTGTGGTCCCTAGCACAGACACATCACATGCACATCGAATTGGATTAGATCCAAGTACCCCCCCCCCCCCTTTGGTACTTGGGAGCAGTAACGCCCCGCCACGGCTCCAATTATGTCACTGTGCATTCATACACCATTCAGGAACCTAGGATGACTTCTCCCTGGTCCTGGGGATCCCTACTCCACCAAAACTGAGGGTGACACCCTTATGTTTTCAGGAATGCCACCCCCCCCACATTCACACATCATTCACACACATAAACCAAATCATAAGTACAGTGTAAAAAAAAAACAAAAAAAAAAGTACCCCTGCAAATTAGGGATGTTGCCGAGTGCTCCTTCTGGGCTGCCCACGGGCACGGTCACGGGCACGGGGACGGCCACGGGGACGGCCACGGCCGACTGGGGGATCTTCACGGGGGGGGGTCTGTGCAGGGGAGGGAGTATTTTCAGGGGGGGGGGGACTGTGCAGGGGAGGGAGTATTTTCAGGGGGGGGGACTGTGCAGGGGAGGAAGCAGCCTCCCCTGGTGTCTGTCCTCCTGCTGGCCTTCCCTCCAAGGCAACGGCTATCCTTGTCAGACAGGAAGTAATGTCAGCCGTATTGGCCTGCACAGCCCGGGTATTGGCCTGCACAGCCTGGGTGAGGGCAGTCACCTCCTGGGCCACACCTGTTGTGGCGTTCCTCAGGTCCCACAAACAGGTGATGACCCCCACGGAGTTGGTGGCCACATCACCCAGTGACTCCCTCATTGCACCCAGGCTGCGCTCCACCTTGCTCATTGTTTTTTGTATTGCAGACAGACTGCGGGTCTGCCGGACATTGTCCCTCAACAGACTGACCGGCAGACGCACCAACCCCCCCCTGTTTTCAGGGGTCGGCATCCTACTTGCCCCTGAGGCTTGTGGCCTTGGAGGAGGAGTTGGAGTGAGCCATGGGTGCTGCTGCATGTTGGAGGAGGGTTGGAAGGGGCGACCCATGATGGTGGCCTGACTTCTGGGCGCCTGTGGGGTTCCCTCAGGGGATGATTCAAAGGTCATGTCTTGACCCATCATTATTTCCTGCCCAATCAGAATATTGTCATCTTCCTCCCCCTCATCCTCCTCCCACTCAACATCCAAATTAGGGGAGTTGTGGGCACTCCCCTCCCATGGCGAATCCTGCCCTTCTTGGGACTCTGCATGAGCCTGTCTTGGGGGTGGTGCAGCAGCCTGCCCTGATGGGCCTGCAACCTCCTGACCTGATGGGCATGCAACCTCCTGACCTGATGGGGCTGCCACCTCCTGGGCTGATGGGGCTGCCACCTCCTGGGCTGATGGGGCTGCCACCTCCTGGGCTGATGGGGCTGCCACCTCCTGGGCTGATGGGGCTGCAACCTCCTGGCCATCTGGGGAGGACACAAAACAATCACAGGTTGTTGGATCCATACACTTGGCACATCTTCCCTTCCCCCACCCACACATGCTAATCACCAGATAGAAAATCAAAAAAATTACCTGTCCTCATAAGAGGATCATTGTCAAAGCCAGGCAGGCCCACCATCTGCTGTGCGTGGAAACACTGGGCCACTGCCCATTCCTCCTCACTCATCCTGACTGGGCAGGGTCCCCCTCCTCCAGTGCCCCTGGTATGGGCATGCAGTGTTGCCAGCTTGTTCCGGGACACGCTCCTCAAGTCATTTTTTTTTTTTTGAACTCCAGCGATGGTCCTGGTCTCCCCCCCCCCCCGCCGCATTGATCCGATCGGTGATCTTTTGAATGATCTCCTTCCTCCTGGCCGGGGTGGTGGTGTGGCTCTCAGGGCCATGGAGAAATCGCCCAAATTTAATGACGCCCTGAGCAAGTATATGCTTCTCTGCCAGGGTAAAATTAAGCTTCCTGCGCTTGGGAGCCATGACAGACAACACCCAGCAACAGGGAACTCACCCAAAAAACAAACACCAATACACACACACAACAAAGAAAATACAAACAAGCCAAAATAAAAAATATACAGACAGCTACTATTAATTCGAAAACAAACAGGCAAAAAAGGAAAACAAAAAATATAAACAAAACCCCAAAAAAAAGATTTAAAAAAACAAACAGGCAAACAATCAAAACAAAGAACAAATTATCAAAAACAAACACCAACTATACCCTCCAACTCCACAAACACTTTTCTCACAAAACAATCTTACCAACAAACACTGACAAACGTTCAAAGCAGAAGCAACTTGCTTTAGGAAGGGAACACAGGGAAATACTTTTGCAATTGAAGTGTGTTTGACTGGGGCTATTTAGACACAGGGCGATCTTCAAACTAAGTACGCTTGGCCTTTTACCTATCTCACTGATTGCGCTGACCAAAGTTCTGCACATGCGCAGTGAGGTCCAGATTCGTGCGCGCATGCGCAGTACGGCCGGCACTTCATTTGCATGGGGTCACGGCTCATTACAATGAAGCACGCCCACTTCATTCCCACTTGCCATAACCACGCCTTACGCATTGAAACTTAAGTTAAGGATGGCGCAGTTTTGTGCGCAAATGCACTGAGAATACGGTAGTTACGACACCAACTTAGGGCGCCGTAACTTAAATGACATAAGTTAGATAATCCTAAATTTACACATGGTTTTGAGAATTTGGCCCCTTGTTCCTATCACTGGCATGCTGCAAAAATTGGGCATTTCTTTGGCAATAAGGCTTACTAGCCTTTCCAAACATACAATACAAAATGGAAAACACAGTAAAAAAGGACAATGTGATCTTAAAATCGTGTTCTATATCTATAACCCCTTTTTTATAAATATTTTCTTCTCCTTTGATTGATAGTTGTAATAAAACTTTAAACACAGCCTAATGCATATTTTTCATTTTTTTTATAAACCTATAATGAGGTACCATTTAAAAGAAACACTTAATCATTTTAAACGCCATGTAACTTATTATTTCCAGTGGATGTTTCCACTATTAAAGTAATGATTGCTAATTCTTTAATATAATGAGAGAGGACAATATGTTTCCTGGTAAGTTCTGTGCAACCCTCTCCATTTTAAACAAAATGATTATCAGCATTTACCTGCTTGAAATATTTCTAAGTGATTTATGCATGTAATGAATATATGCACATAAACAATGATGAAATACATAATGTACTCTATTTTAACACGGATACTTCTCATTTCACAGCTTCTGCTTTGTTAGAAAGATGGAATAATTCACTTTTTCTTAACAGCACAGTTGTTTTAATAATATCATGAATGAAAGTATTATGGAAACCTAGGATTACTGAAATGCTTTTGTAATACAAATTTTTATAGAAACTGATATTTTAATCTATCTTTAGTTTGTATACTATAGAAAATTAGATGATTGCAGGTAAATTACATCATTGAAGCGAAGAAGTATGTACGCCATGAAACATGATGTTAAATTGTTTTGTAGTCAGGCTGAATTAACTAACATGACTTTGGGTAGATCCACAGGAGGATCATCAGGTCAGGATCGGAAGACCCTGGCAGAACGATGTCTGTCCCTTAAGTACCCCCTCCCAGAATGCACAGTGGCAGAGACTACGCCCACTGGGCTGCTTCTGGGTAAAGAGGCACTCAATCCACCCAACTCATTGCATTTCCAACCTTGAATCCTGGTGACAGCGACACCCACAGTCAAGTGGAAAATGTGCAACGCAGCTGAACTGGAACAGAAACCCATAATTTGGCATAATCATTCTGAGCTAAACTACAGTTTAGATAACTCAATTTACAAATAGCGCCTACTCAACGAAGCAGGGTGCTACAAATATAATTAGCTGAGCCTTATTAGGTTAACATGAGATGAGGTCAGTGCCAGATTAAACTCTATGGAGGCCTCCAGGCAGTTTAAAGTTTGCACCCCCCTCAAGTTTCTGGAAGTTTCTTGTGGATGTGCTCTAGAGGCATAACATTGAACTATGTAGTGTGCATGTCGGCTGTTAGATGGAGATGACCATCACTACTGTACATTAAATGTATGTAGGTTGCACCAATTTTTTTTTTAAACTGACAGCTGAAACAAGATGAGCTTTTAAGAGACTGTAATGTGAAACTGATGTCTATGGTTTATGTACTTATGTTGTTATTAGGTACTTCACAATAATACAGTATTTTCTCTAAAGAATCTTCAGTGTAAAGTTTTCATTTTCTTCAGCTGATTATTTTTTTTATCTTTTGTAAACAATTTAAAAGGGGTTGTAAAGGTTGATTTTTTTTTTAGATAATGAACATACTATACTTACCTCCACTGAGCAGTTCGTTTTGCACAGAGTGGCCCCCGATCCTTGACTTTTGGGGTCCCTCGGCAGCTGTCTCGTCTCCTCCCCGCTAGAGCTAACCCCCTTCTCGGAAGCGATCTCCCAAGGGGGTTAGCTTGCGGGTGTGATCCCGTGTGATACAGTGGCGGCCTTAGCCGCCAAGTGTATCACTCGCCCCCAGCCCCCTGCGCGCTGTGTCATTGATTTGATTGACATCAGTGGGAGCCAATGGCTGCACTGCTATTAATCATCCAATGGTGAGGCCACAAGAGATGGGGGAAACCATTGCGGGATCGCGCCCATGGAGATTCGTGCCTCAGGTAAGTAAAATGGGGGCTCGGGGGGGCCTGTAACTATAAGATTTTTTTCACCTTAATGCATCCTATGAAAAGATGGAAGGTTTACAACCCTTTTAAGAAAGCTTTATTGTAAATTTCTTTCATTACAATCAATATTATTTTGATCTGTTATCACAGGGCCCTTAACGGCATGGGACCCATAGGCTGGTGCCTACTCTGCTTATTTGGTAAACAGGCACTGAATGAAGTAGTTATATAGTACAAGGGTGGGCCACAATATAATATAATAGACATTGGTGGCACCTGTGGTATTCATTCACACAGGCTGAGGGTTCAGAATGTACATCAGAATGTCACTGATAAATTTCCACTCTGCTCCTTTAACAAAAGTAATTTAGATAATTGACTTTTTTTTTTAATCAGGCATCGGTATAAAGAAATAGATTGAGTAAAACTTTGTGGAGAAAGGGGTGAACACAGGCATTGGTTCACCAGACACAAGCACCAGAAATGCTTGCATTAAAGGATCACATTTGCTACCAGCATCTGCAACTACATTTCAGAGGGTCTTCTGTTGGAGCACATTGCAATGCCTGTAATGACTATCACTGTGTACAATCAATATGGCTGGGTTCACACTAATGCCCTGCTCAGTGTTGCCAACCGCCAGTATTTTTACTGGCAGCCAGTAAAAAAAACAGGCAATATTCTCCTGCCAGTAAATGCCAGTAAAAGTAAAATATTGCCAGTAAAAAATATGGCTGTGACGCACGGCTTGGTCCGGAGCTGGCTGGGACCATCCGAGTGCTTGCTACAGTGTGATCGGGCAGCTCTGATGGAGGCAGTGCCTGAGCATGTCTTGAGGTGTCAAGGTGCAATGAAGCCAAGCAGAGCGACCAGAGCCTTGTGTCAATGGTATGGGAGCAAGGCAGGCCAGGACCGTCAGTGCTGTTTAGACTGGAGGGACCACTTGGCTCGGAGAGAGACTGTCACTGTGACTCAGGAGGAGGATGTGTTGTGTCAGTGAGGTCTCATCATCATCTGTGCTGCTGCACACTGCTGTCAGTGTCTCTGTGAGAGTCAATTTTATGTGTGAGTGCCACCCATTCTAATCTTGCACTCCTGAGGCCAGTCCCTGATCTATATCAAAAATAAAAAAAAGGAATATGTTTTTTGCCTTAGCAGTACACCTGTAAGGGGCCTGGAGGTCCCCAGGGGCCCAGATGGCAACCCCCTTTTTTATTTTTTTATTTTTTTTTTGTAAGGGGCCTGGAGGTCCCCATGGGCCCAGAGGTCCCCAGGGCCCCCGGATGGCAACCCCCCTTCTCTGCTCCAGGGGGCCCATGCCTGAAGCTGTGTAAGGGGCCCCATAATTCCTGATGGCGACCCTGTTGCATATTGTATTTATTTGTAGCCTAAATTCTCTAATTTACTCTTAAAACTGTAATTTTGTAACTTTTGGAAATGCCAGTAAAATCTTGGCTGTGCCAGTAAGTTTTAGGTGTCATGTCAGTAAATTTCAATCTGGTAGGCTGGCAACACTGGCCCTGCTGTAATGTGTGTGCGTTACAGTAAAATGCTTGTTTTGCATGTTATTCGATTGCAGTTCCATTCACCAACACACTTCGCCAACAGATAGGTGACGCAGTGCATCACAACAAAGAGTAATGCACAACCATGTTTTATGGTGTGCTGTGTCACAAAAATTGTATATGCACCTTGTTTGGTGTGTTTTGGTGCATTGGGGAGCTAATTCAATTTAATTGCTGCTTTAACGCAACACAAGTAATCCAAGTGCGTTACTGCGCTGGAGATGTACTGAATGAACCCAGCCTTAGAGCCCATTCCCACCTATGTATTTACTGCACTCATTTTAATGCACATGTACACAGGTTAGCCATTGTTTTAAATGTTGCTTGTTCACATCTTTTTAATAAATTGACATACATTATCTGTTTAAATGCATTTACATGTGTTATTGGGCTTATTGATGGCGATAGCAGAGCATAAAATTGCGCATGTAAAAATACATGGAACTATCCAAAAAATTTATGAATCCAGCCTAAAAGTATTTAGAGGTCACAAGTAGAATAGCAGTTTGTCTAAAAAAAGGATGTACCTAATAACAGAGTGCAGAAACCTGTGAATAGCTATTTGCATAATATGAAATGTGGTGTGTTTGTGTAAATCGCTATATATATGTAAATATAAGCACTTAACTAACATTCCCACAATGCAGAGCCTTCTATTTTGTGTAATTTAACAGAAGCATAGTAAAACTGTAAAAAAAAAAAAAAAAACAGCATCTGCACAGCAGGTAAACCCAACGCATTTGTTAAATAGTGTTCTATAATGCGCTAGCTGAACTGACTTGACCAAACACATTTTTTGTAATAGCAGTAGTTATGAAAGGTTCACTACACTTCATTTCCTTGTGTCACATATATCGATAAAACTGAAGTGAAAAGCATGTGGGAGATTAATTTTTCCCAGACCAAAGGATGTATTTCTGATTGTTATGAAGACTCCTCCTTCAACAGGAATTCCCACAAGCTGCACAAACAGAGGCACTCTCTGCCTTGACTATTTGATAAAGCGTACACAGTGTGTGTTTGTATATAGAGCATATCAGAGAACCTATGCCAAAGTATCTAGATAAAGAAAATACGATGGGTTATGAACTATTGTGACAATGTAAAAGCAAAGATATTTCTAAAAACATTTAAATTATTTAAATATCATAAAAACTCACAAGCGATGCTTGCCTTTAAAATCTAAAATTGTTTTTAGATCTTGAAAAGGAATAAAAAAAAATACGTATATGCAAATGCAAATATATATGCAAATAGCTGTTTTTTTATAGACTATTACAGAAATGTTTTCTGAGATGAAGCACAAATGTTAGATGAAACACAAATGCATATTATTTTTGATTAACATTTTTGATTAAAACATTTATTAAACCCTAACAATTAAAGTCTCCCATTTGCTTCCTTTTGGTATGCTAAATATACCAATTGAAAACATTGCGTTATCTGTTTTACATGCTTAGTTATAGTCTGCGGACTACAGAACCTCTTTTTCACATATTATGGAGACAAGAAAAAGGGGATGTCCAAAGCATGCAACTTAAAGCGGAGTTCTGGCCACAATTTCACTTTTTAAATATAAATACCCCTGTAATACACAAACTTAATGTATTCTAGTAAAGTTGGCCTGTAAACTAAGGTCCGTTTTGTTAGGTTGTTACAGCATTTAGACACTTTATAAAATAGAAATTGACTGGGGCCATCTTAAGTGTGGGCATCATGAAGCCAGACTGTATGACTTCCCGGATTTCAGCCTTGCAGATCTCGCACTTGCTGCACAAGCAGTGTCAGATCAGGTTTCAGCACCTGTGCTGTCCAAGTCACATGATTCTTTGAGACTGGGGAGTGCACAGACTCCTGGTAAGTTACACCCACTACATTCCCAGGAGTCTGTGCGGTGCATTAAGCACCTAGGTGCAGGAAGTGGGAAGATTAACTATTCTGCCTAGCAACAACACTTTGCAGGCATCTAAAAAAAAAAAAAAAATTCGTAAAGGACTAATGACATTTTTTTAAAACTACTGATGTAATGTTATATTTATGGGTGGAACTCCACTTTAACCACTTAACGACCGCCGCACGAGTATATACGTCCGCAGAATGGCACGGACAGGCACATGGGCGTATATATATGCCCCTGCCTATTCGCGGGTCGGGGGTCCCATCGGGACCCCCCCCGCACCGTGCGGCGGTCGGTAAGTGGTTACGGGCGTCCCGGGGAGAGGAGGCGGCTATTCGATTCCTCTGGATCACTCTCAGCCAATGAGCGTCCTGCTCAGCCCCTTCCTGTGCTAAATGTAAACACAGGAAGGGGAAGTGAAGTCCTCTCTCCTCGTGTGGGTCTTTTTCGTCTGGATCCAGAGGAGAGAGGACTTCTGTAACGTGAGTTGCACCAAACACAACACTGACACGTTACACATAGGCACACAACCCCCCCCCCAGTCACCGCTGATCACCCCCCCCCATCCAACTGTCACAGTGTCACTATTGCAGTGATCATTTATTTTCTGATCACTGCAATTAGTGTCATTTGTGACATAAAAAAGTGTTAGGGACATTAGCTTTAGGCCCCCTACCCCCCCTAATAAAGGTTTAACCCCTTGATCACCACCCTAATTAACCCTTTCACCCCCTATTGCCAGTGTCACTAAGCGATCGGTTTTCTGATCGCTGTATTAGTGTCACTGTTGCCGCTAGGCAGTTAGTTTTTTTTGAGGTTCGCCTCCAGGTTTATATAGCGTTAGGTACCCCCATAAATAAAGGTTTTAACCCCTGATTGCCCCTAGAGTTAACCCTTTCACCAGTGATCACCGTATAAGTGTCACTGGTGACGCGGTTAGCCAGTTAGTTATTTAGTTATTTTAGGTTCGCCGCCAGGTTTTTAGAAAGCGTCAGGTACCCCCATATATTACCTAATAAAGGTTTTAACCCCCTGATTGCCCCCTAGTTAACCCTTTCACCAGTGATCACCGTATAAGTGTTACGGTTGACGCTGGTTAGTTAGTTTGCTGTTTATAGCATCAGGGCACCCGCCGTATATAACCCAATAAAGGTTTAACCCCCTGATCGCCCGGCGGGTGATATAAATAAAATGTTAGCGTCAGTCAGGGTCTGCGTCGCCCCAGGCAGCGTTAAGTTAGTGCCAGTACCGCTTACACCCACTCGCAAAGCATACACTCCCCTTAGTGGTATAGTATCTGAACGGATCGATACCTGATCTGATCAGATCTATACTAGCGTACCCAGCAGTTTAGGGTACCCAAAAACGCATTGTTAGCGGAATCAGCCCAGATACCTGCTAGCACCTGCGTTTTCCCCCTCTGCCCAGCCCAACCCACCCAAGTGCAGTATCGATCGACCACTGTCACTTCAAAAACACAAGACACATAACTGCAGCATTCGCCGAGACAGGCCTGATCCCTGCGATCGCTAACAGTTTTTTTTGGAAGCGTTTTCTACATTTGCTTTTCAATAGTCAGGTGCTTTTTTTACCCGTGAATCATCACCATTGTACCACTAAATTTAGAGTCCAGAATGGCAAAGCGAAGGTACAATGATGAACAGGCCTACTTGTTCATGAGCTTGACAGATAGTGAAGAGGAGGTCACGCATCTGTCAGAATCTGGCTCAGAATATGAACCCATTTACGACAGCGGCTCCATGT
Source organism: Rana temporaria (assembly GCF_905171775.1). Taxonomy (NCBI): domain Eukaryota; kingdom Metazoa; phylum Chordata; class Amphibia; order Anura; family Ranidae; genus Rana; species Rana temporaria. Next base: position 270,870,216 of record NC_053493.1, read on the forward strand.
CAGATAGCTCGTACGACGGAGTTGTGGTCCCTGCTAAGGCCAGGCGTACCCGACCCCGTTCTGATGTTGTTGAGCAGCAAGAACCGCAGGACCCTTGTATGGAGCAGAGAAGTACTAGCGCTGCTATTCCTTCTGGTGAACTGGCAAGCACCAGCGGCCTAGTACACCCTGGTCGTTCATCCAGCACTGCAGTATCACGTGGTGACGTGGCGAGTCCCATAAGTGCAGTTCAAGCTGGCGAGGTGGCAAGCACAAGTAGTGTCCCGCTGCCACCAAGAAGAAGACAGAGACAGGCCCGTCGTGCCCATAGTGCCCTTCCTGCAGAATTCGCCTATCCTGATTGGGTCCCCACCACTTCTGCAGAACCTGTACTTCCCCCATTCACTGGCCAACCCGGTATTCAGGTGAATACAGCAAATTTTATGCCACTTGATTTCTTTTCGCTGTATTTCACGGAAGATCTCTATAGATCTATTGTGGACCAGACTAATTTATATGCTGGTACCTACATCGCCGCTAATCCCCAGTCTCTCCTTGCCAAAGAATGGAAACCTCTTGAGGTTTCCGAATTTAAGATCTTTCTAGGCCTTACCCTCAACATGGGCATACACCCATTTCCGTTGTTGCGGATGTATTGGTCCACACATCCCATCGACAATATGCCCGTGTTCTCTGCTCACATGGCCAGGAGACGATACGAGGCGATCCTGCGGTTCCTGCATTTCAGTGACAATGCACTTTGTCGTCCACGTGGAGACCCTGAATTTGACCGGCTCTACAAAATTCGGCCCCTCATAAACCATTTCAACAAACGTTATGCAGCCTTGTTTAATCCCCAGCAGGTTGTATGCGTTGATGAGTCCCTGGTTAAATTTTCTGGCCGCTTGTCTTTCAAACAGTTCCTTCCCAGCAAGCGTGCCAGATACGGGGTCAAGCTCTATAAGCTCTGTGACAGGGCCACAGGCTACACATGGAGCTTTAGGGTTTATGAGGGAAAAGATAGTGAGGTAGAGCCGGAAGGATGCCCAGATTGCATGGGGAGCGCTGGCAAGATCGTTTGGGACTTGGTGTCACCCTTAATCGGAAAGGGGTACCATTTGTATGTGGACAATTTTTACAGTAGCGTGCCACTTTTTAGCCACTTGTTTGATCATCAGATTGGAGCATGTGGCACCGTGCGACCTAATCGCCGGGGCTTTCCCCAGCGGCTTGTAGATGCCCGTCTTAGGCTGGGGGCGAGAGCCTGCTACCATTGTAAAAATTTGCTCGCTGTGAAGTGGCGGGACAATAGGAATGTTTTCGTTCTTACCACCCTTCACGCAGACACGACAGTACAAATTCGTACGGCGACTGGTGTTGTGGAGAAACCCCTCTGTGTCCACGAATATAACCAAAATATGGGAGGGGTGGACCTCAACGACCAGTTAATGGCGCCGTATCCTATTGCCCGTAAGGCGAGACGCTGGTACAAAAAAGTGTCTCTACATTTATTTCAATTGACTCTACTGAATGCTTTTGTCTTATGCAAAGCTTCAGGACAGAACGGATCCTTCCTTCAATTCCAGAGGGATATCGTCACAGAATTCCTGTATCCAGGCGGTTCTGTACCTCACCAGCCCCTACCAAATGCAGTAAGCCGACTGCATGAGAGGCATTTTATATATGCCCTCGAGAGTACCCCTACCCAAAAAAAACCCCAAAGAAAATGTCGTGTCTGTACCAAGCGCGGATTTAGGCGTGACACACGTTATTGTTGTCCCCAATGTCCTGCCGATCCTGGTCTTTGTATTGGTGAATGTTTTGAACGCTTCCACACACGAGTGAAGTATTAGCGTAGGGTAAAACATTTCACAGGCTAGGCACACTCACACAGGGTCTCCCAAGATGCCATCGCATTTTGAGAGACCCAAACCTGGATCCAGAAAGTTCAACAGTTACAGTTACAAAAAAAAGTGTTAAAAAAAAGTAAAAAATAAAAACACAAAAAAAATATAAAATAAAAAAACCAAAAATAGTTGTCGTTTTATTGTTCTCTCCCTCTCTACTCTCGCTCTATTGTTCTGCTCTTTTTTACTGTATTCTATTCTGCAAAGTTTTATTGTTATGTTTTTTCATGCTTGCTTTTCAGGTATGTAATTTACTTTACTGTTTTCAGGTATGCCATTCAGCTGTTGCGCGGACTTATTTATCTTGACAGCAAGAGCGTTTGCTCCCACGATATATAAAGCCGCGACTCCAGTGCTGTAGGAGGTGATTTCACCACCACAGTTAAAAAAAGAGCATATATGCCGAAGCATGGGGGCATTAGGGGCGGAGGAGCGATTTTGCTCCTAATGCCGCGTATATACGGTCGACATTCCTACGGAGGCTTGCCCGTGGAAAAGTCTGACCGTGTGTATGCGGCATAACTTTTTATGCCGCGTACATACGATCGAAATTCCGACGGGGGCTTGCCCGTGGAAAAGTCCGACCGTGTGTACGCGGCATAACTTTTTTGTGGGAGGATGCCCCCATGCTTCGGCATATATATATTTTAGGTACAGGTTGCGTTAAATGTTTTATTTTTTACTATGTTTTTTTTTGGTATTTGCTTTGCAGGTATGGTATGATCTTACTGTTATACTGTAATGTTACTTTGTTTTAATGTTAACCATCATTTGCTTAGCAGGTACGCCATTCAGTTGCAGCGCGGATTTATTTAGCGTGACAGCAACATCGTTTGCTCCCACGATATAGAAAGCTGCGACTCCAACGCTGTGGAGGTGATTTCACCACCACAGTTAAAAAAAGAGCATATATGCCGAAGCATGGGGGCATTAGGGGCGGAGGAGCGATTTTGCTCCTAATGCCGCGTACGTACGGTTGACATTCCTACGGAGGCTTTCCCGTGGAAAAGTCTGACCATGTGTACACGGCATAGAAAAGTCCGACCGTGTGTACGCGGCATAGAAAAGTCCAACCGTGTGTACGCGGCATAACTTTTTTGCGGGAGGATGCCCCCATGCTTCTGCATATATAATTGGTGCATGTATGCCCATCATTAGAAGTGGGTGGATGAAGGGAGGTATTCTAATGGTGGGCATACCCACCGATCAATCTTTTTTTCGTTCAGCCAACAGGCTGCATGAAAAAAAAAGATTACAATACATGTCCAACAAGAACCATCAACATACTGGTATGTTGCTGGACTTTGAATGGTTATACCAGAATGATGCCTGCGGGTTTAGGCATCATCTTGGTATCATTCTTTTGAGCCAGCGGTCGGCTTTCATGTAAAAGCAGTCCTAGCGGCTAATTAGCCTCTAGACTGCTTTTACATTCAGTGGGAGGGAATGTCCCCCCCCCGGATATAAACAGCGCCATTGGGAAAATGGGAAAGCATTTTATCACACCGATCTTGGTGTGGTCAGATGCTTTGAGGGCAGAGAAAAGATCTAGGGTCTAATAGACCCCATTTTTTTTTAAAAAGAGTACCTGTCACTAACTATTTCTATCATAAGGGATATTTACATTCCCTGAGATAACAATAAAAATGGTAAAAAATTAATAAAATGGAAGGAACAGTTTACAAATAAAATAAAAAAGCGAAATAAATATATAAAAAAAAAAAAAAAAAGCATCTCTGTCCCCCCCTGCTCTTGCGCAAAGGCGAACGCAAGCGTCGATCTGGAGTCATATGTAAACAGCAGTTGCACCATGCATGTGAGGTATCACCGCGAAGGGCAGATCGAGGGCAGTCATTTTAGCAGTAGACCTACTCTGTAAATCTAATGTGGTAACCTGTAAAGGCTTTTAAAGGCTTTTAAAAATGTATGTAGTTTGTCGCCACTGCGCGTTTGTGCGCAATTTTAAAGTATGTCGTGTTTGGTATCCATGTACTCGGCCTAAGATCATCATTTTTATTTCATCAATAATTTGGGCAATATAGTGTGTTTTAGTGCTTTAAAATAAAAAAAAAGTGTATTTTTTCCCCAAAAAATGCGTTTGAAAAAACGCTGCGCAAATACTGTGTGGAAAAAAAAATTGCAACACCCACCATTTTAATCTGTAGGGCCTTTGCTTTAAAAAAATATATAATGTTTGGGGGTTCAACTTAACTTTCTTGCAAAAAAATAATATGTTTTTATGTAAACAAACAGTGTCAGAAAGGGCTTTTTCTTCAAGTGATTAGAAGAGTGGGTGATGTGCGACATAAGCTTCTAAATGTTGTTCATAAAATGCCAGGACAGTTCAAAACCCCCCCAAATGACCCCATTTTGGAAAGTAGACACCCCAAGCTATTTTCTGAGAGGCATCACGAGTCCATGGAATATTTTATATTTTGACCCAAGTTGCGGGAAAGATAAATATATATTTTTTAATTTTATTTTTTGTGCAAAGTTGTCACTAAATGATATATTGCTCAAACATGCCATACGCATATGTGAAATTACACCCCAAAATACATTCTGCTGCTTCTCCTGAGTACGGGGATACCACATGTGTGAGACTTTTTGGGAGCCTAGCCGCGTACGGGGACCCCAAAAACCAATCACCGCCTTCAGGCTTTCTAAGGGTGTACATTTTTGATTTCACTCCTCACTACCTATCACAGTTTCGAAGGCCATAAAATGCCAAAATAGCAAAAAAAAAAAAAAAATGACCCCATTTTGGAAAGTAGACACCCCAATCTATTTGCTGAGAGGCATGTCAAGTCCATGGAATATTTTATATTTTGACACAAGTTGCGAGAATATGACAAACTGATTTTTTTTTGCACAAAGTTGTCACTAAATGATATATTGCTCACACATGCCATGGTTATATGTGGAATTGCACCCCAAAATACATTCTGCTGCTTCTCCTGAGTACGGGGATACCACATGTGTGGGACTTTTTGTGAGCCTAGCCGTGTACGGGGTCCCGAAAACCAAGCACCGCCTTCAAGATTTCCAACGGCATACAATTTTGATTTCCCTCCTCACTAGCTATCACTACCTATTACTGTTTTGAAGGCCATAAAATGCCAAGATGGCACACAACCCCCCCAAATGACCCCATTTTGGAAAGAAGACACCCCAAGCTATTTTCTGAGAGGCATGTTGAGTCCATGGAATATTTAATTTTTTGGCCCCAAGTGATTGAATAATGACCAAAAAAAAAATAATTACAAAACGTTGTCACTAAATTATATATTTCTCACACATGCCATGGGCATATGTGGAATTACACCCACAAATACATTCTGCTGCTTCTCCTGAGTACGGGGATACCACATGTGTGGGACTTTTTGGGAGCCTAGCCGCGTACGGAACCCCGAAAACCAATCACCACCTTCAAGATTTCTAAGGACATCAATCTTTGATTTCACTCACACAAATCTCGAAGGCGGTGATTGGTTTTTGGGGTCCCGTACGCGGCTAGGCTCCCAAAAAGTCCCACACATGTGGTATCCCCGTACTCAGGAGAAGCAGCAGAATGTATTTTGGGGTGTAATTCCACATATGCCAATGGCATGTTTGAGCAATTTATCATTTAGTGACAATGTTTTGTAAAAACAAATTTTTGGTCATAATTCAATCACTTGGGGCAAAAAAATTAAATATTCCATGGACTCAACATGCCTCTCAGCAAATAGCTTGGGGTGTCTTCTTTCCAAAATGGGGTCATTTGGGGGGGTTGTGTGCCATCTTGGCATTTTATGGCCTTCAAAACTGTGATAGGTGGTGAGTAGTGAAATCAAAAATGTATGCCCGTAGAAATCTTGAAGGCGGTGCTTGGATTTTGGGGCCCCGTACGTGGCTAGGCTCCCAAAAAGTCCCACACATGTGGTATCCCCGTACTCAGGAGAAGCAGCAGAATGTATTTTGGGGTGTAATTCCACATATGCCCATGGCATGTTTGAGCAATTTATCATTTAGTGACAACGTTTTGTAATTATTATTTTTTTTGGTCATTATTCAATCACTTGGGGTAAAAAAATTAAATATTCCATGGACTCAACATGCCTCTCATCAAATAGCTTGGGGTGTCTTCTTTCCAAAATGGGGTCATTTGGGGGGGTTGTGTGCCATCTTGGCATTTTATGGCCTTCAAAACAGTAATAGGCAGTGATAGCTAGTGAGGAGGGAAATCAAAATTGTATGCCGTTGGAAATCTTGAAGGCAGTGCTTGGTTTTCGGGGCCCCGTACGCGGCTAGACTCACAAAAAGTCCCACACATGTGGTATCCCCGTACTCAGGAGAAGCAGCAGAATGTATTTTGGGGTACAATTCCACATATAACCATGGCATGTGTGAGCAATATATCATTTAGTGACAACTTTGTGCAAAAAAAAATCAGTTATTCATATTCTCGCAACTTGTGTCAAAATATAAAATATTCCATGGACTCGACATGCCTCTCAGCAAATAGCTTGGGTGTCTACTTTTCAAAATGGGGTCATTTGGGTTTTTTTTGTGCTATTTTGGAATTTTATGGCCTTCTAAACCTTGATAGGTAGTGAAGAGTGAAATCAAAAATTTGTGCCCTTAGAAATGCTGATGGCGGTACTTGGTTTTTGGGGCCCCGTACGCGGCTAGGCTCCCAAAAAGTCCCACACATGTGGTATCCCCGTACTCAGGAGAAGCAGCAGAATGTATTTTGGGGTGCAATTCCACATATAACCATGGCATGTGTGAGCAATATATCATTTAGTGACAACTTTTTGTAAAAAAAAAAAAAATATTTTTTTTTGTCATTATTCAATCACTTGGGACAAAAAAATAAAATATTCAATGGACTCAACATGCCTCTCAGCAGTTTCCTTGGGGTGTCTACTTTCCAAAATGGGGTCATTTGGGGGGGGGGTTTGTACTGCCCTGCCATTTTAGCACCTCAAGAAATGAGATAGGCAGTCATAAAATAAAAGCTGTGTAAATTCCAAAAAATGTACCCTAGTTTGTAGACGCTATAACTTTTGCGAAAACCAATAAATATACGCTTATTGCGATTTTTTTACTAAAGACATGTGTCTGAATACATTTTGGCCTAAATGTTTGACTAAAATTTAGTTTATTCGATATTTTTTACTTTTTGTTTTAAGAAAAATCTATTTTTTTTCAAAATTTACTGTCTTTTTCCGTTTATATCGCAAAAAATAAAAACCGCAGAGGCAATCAAATACCATCAAAAGAAAGCTCTATTTGTGGGAAGAAAAGGACGCAAGTTTCGTTTCGGTACAATATTGCATGACTGCGCAATTACCAGTTAAAGCAGCGCAGTGCTAAATTGTAAAAACACCTCTGGGCACCAAGCTGCATATTGGTCCGGGGCTTAAGTGGTTAATGACAACAGGGTTTCCCCATAGTATGGCAAGGGAGTGTTTTTCTTGGACAAGAGGTCTATTTCTGGCATGACAAGGGTATTCGATATATCCTGGAGACACCTGGGCCAACCAAAATCTACACTCACCTCTACCCCTCAAATAGCCGACACCACACTAAATCTAGGGTTGGTGGCTACAGCAACCATTTATTAGATAGAAGGCCAAATAACATCCTGGTTGTCTATACATTTAAACAATAAATAAAGATAAAATAATCCTGAAAAATAATCCTGAATTGGGATCAAGGTCCTTGAAGGTCATCTTACATAACAAAGCATTTAGTATTTTCATACTAGGGGCTAGATTCAGGTAGGGGCGCGCATAGTTACGGTGGCGCAGCGTATCGTATTTACGCTACGCCGCCGTAAGTTAGAGAGGCAAGTGCTGTATTCACAAAGCACTTGCCTTCTAAGTTACGGCGGCGTAGTGTAAATGGGGCCGGCGTAAGCGCGTGTAATTCAAATGTGGATGAGGGGGCGTGTTTTATGTTAATGTATGATGACCTGAAGTGATTGACGTTTTTTTTACGAATGGCGCATGCGCCGTCCGTGTACATATTCCAGTGTGCATTGCTCCCAAGTACGCTGCAACGACATATTGGTTTCGACGTGAACGTAAATTACATCCAGCCCTGTTCGCGAACAGCGCGAAATAAAAAAATCGAAGCGGGAACGACGTCCATACTTAACATTGCTTGCGCCTCATAGAAACAGGAGCAACGTTACGCCGAAAAAGCCTTACGCAATCGACGTAAAAAAAATACCCCCTGGGCGCACGTACGTTTGTAAATCGGCGTATCGAGGTCATTTGCATATTCTACGCCGAAAACAACGGAAGCACCCCTAGCGGCCAGCGTAAATTTGCACACAATTATACGCCACCGTATTCAAGTTACATCGGCGGAGGAAGCCTATTTTTTGAACCTATCTGCTTTTGAGAATCGGCGTAAAGATACGACGGCGCAGATTTTAAATTACGGCGGCGTAACATGGCCTATTGCCACAGGATTGCCATAACGTTAATGGCAAATGCCATCCTTTAAAATAAATAATACTCTACCCAGCTACATTGATGATAAAAGAGAGGATCGACATATTGTAAGTGCAAAAAGCGCTGTCCTGAAAATCCACAAAGGTGGAATTGTGGTAATGCTGCTCCAGTGCTGCCAACTCCAAAGCTGGAACCTCCTCTCTAATCAGGTATGTGTCTAACTTCACTCTTCATTTCACTCTAAGAATTAACTATTGCTAAAAAAAACCTGCAAGAAAAAGACATAATGAGCTAGTATGCATAGAATACTAGCTCATTATGTATTACTTACCTGAGATCCAAGCCCCTGCATCGGTGCTCATTCCTCAAGTCCACCATCTTTCCCTAAATGTCTTACTCTTATCGTGGCTACGGCGCTGTGACTGTCCGGAGCCGCAATGATGTCACTCCTGCGCATTCGCACGGGTGCCGCCACTAACGGCACGCTCAGTGCACCTGCGCACCGTTGTCTACGGCGCACGTGCCATAGACATCGGTGCATGTCTTTTGGAAATTTCTCCTAAACCGTGTAGGTTTAGGAGATATTTCATGCACTTACAGGTAGGCCTTAATCTAGGCTTACCTGTAGGTAAAAGTGGTCTGTAAGGGTGTACAACCCCTTTAAGGCCTGACTGGATCACCAAAAATAAGGAAAATTTGCTTGTAAAAGGCAAACTAATGCATCCAGCACATCTATAGACTGGCAAGATGCAATATATGATTATTTCTTATGTATAGATGCTGTACACTTTGAGCATCACACACAGTTTTTTTAGACCAGTGGTTATATTTGTTGTTGATTTTAACCACTTCAGCCCCGGAAGAATTGGCTGCCCAATGACCGGGCCATTTTTTTGTGATTTGGCACTGCGTCGTTTTAACTGACAATTGTGCGACATTGCACCCAAACAAAATTGACTTCCTTTTTTTCCCACAAATAGAGCTTTAATTTGGTGGTATTTGATCACCTCTGCAGTTTTTTTTAGCTATAACCAAAAGAAGAGCGACAATTTTGAAAAAAAAGCAATATTTTTTACTTTTTGCTATAATAAATATCCCCCAAAAATATTCAATTTTAAAAAAAAATTCCTCAGGTATGGCCGAGATATATTCTGCTACATATTTTTGGTAAAAAAATTGCAAAAGTTATAGCATATACAAAATAGGGGATAGTTTTATGGCATTTTTATTATAATTTTTTTCTTACTAGTAATGGTGGCGATCTGCGATTTTTATTGTGACTGCAATATTGCGGCGGACATTTTTTGACACTATTTTGGGACCATTGTCATTTATACAGCGATCAGTGCTATAAAAATGCACTGATTACTGTATAAATGACACTGGCAGGGAAGGGGTTAACCACTAGGGGGCAAGGAAGGGGTTAAGTGTGTCCTAAGGAGTGATTCTAACTGTGAGAGGGCTGGGCTACCAGTGACCTGACAGTGATCACTGCTCCCGATGACAGGGAGTAGTGGATCACTGTCCTGTCACTAGGCAGAACAGGGAAATGTCTTGTTTACATAGGCATCTCCCTGTTCTGCCTTCCATGACACGATCGCGGGACACCAGCGGACATCGAGTCCATGGGTCCCGCAGGCAAGTCACCGATCTCCCGTCGGACGTGCACGCTAGGCGGCAGATTCAAAGCAACGTACCTGTATGTAGCTTTGCTTGCCCTTGCCATTCTGCCAACGTATATTTATGTGAGGCAGTCGGCAAGTGGTTAAAGATGCATTTAGTAAGCAAACACGTGTTATTTTGTACCTAGAAAAGGTTCTTTCAGATTTTCACTCTGAGGCCTCCTACACACGACCGTTTTCCTCGGCAGAATCCATCAAGAAACTTGGTGGCAGAGCTTTTTTGCAGAGGAAAACGTGTGTATGTTTTTCATCGAGGAAACTGTCGAGGAACTCGACGAGAAAAAAAAAAAACAAGTTCTCTTTTTCCTCGACGGGAGTCTCAATTTCCTCGTCGGGCTGGTTTTCGACGAGAAACACATTAGTGTGTATACCAAGAAACCCGCGCATGCTCAGAATAAAGTATCAGACGGGAGCGCACCTTCGGTAAAAGTAGCGTTTGTAATGGAGATAGCACATTTGTCACGCTGTAACAGACTGAAAAGTGCAAATCGTCTCTCACCAAACTTTTACTTAACACGCAGTAACAATTCGATTAGCAAAAGCAGCCCCAAGGGTTGTGCCAGTGGAATCGAACTTCTCCTGCCATTGTATGTGTTGTACGTCACCGCGTTTGAGAACGAGGAGATTTGGTCTTGACCGTGTGTACGCAAAGCAAGCTTGTCAAGTTTTTCGACAAGCCTGACAAGGAACTCGTCGAGGAAAACGATGTTTAAATTACGACGAGTTCCTCGGTCGTGTGTACGGGGCCTTATGGGAGAAAACCTAGCTTAATCAACCTCTGTCTGCATCCACGTGCATCTTTTCCCTTGCAGTATCTCTTTATAGTAATCAGGTATCCTTATTTTATGACCTTGACATTCTCACTTAATCTAAAAATAAATAACCATCATTTTGGATAATTTGTTAGAACTTGCATACTAGACTACCACCTTTTCTGGGAAAAATACCAGCCCTATTTTTTCTCGTGGGTCCACAACTTTGGGTCCACATCCCATTTTACCTGCCAGACAGAAAAATAACAGATACGTGTCAGTCTTGAAACAGTTTATAAGAATGTTAGAACAGTTATATATATCATGCAGAGAGACAGAAATAGGAAAGGTGCAGAGGTCTATGATGGCATATTTTTTAAATAAATGTTATTGCATCAGGACCAGCTTCATAAACTGGTTTGTGAGGATTAAATACAGTAAATCGTATTGATCATTTACATTAGAAATTGTATTTGTCTTTAAATAAAATCTAGAGTGTTTTATTTATCCAGGCCAGTGCTTTCACCATGTAGCAGGTACCTCTGACTGTTTGCACATTGGGCCCTTTCATAGTGTTAGCACCTTGGGTACTGAGAATGTCTGAGCACTTTGATATGTACTTACTGTACATCTTGGGTGTAGCATTTTCCAGCCCTTTGCCACTTTTCTTGAAGAAAGTTATACACTCAGCATGAGACAAATGAGGATTTTAAGATGGCAAATTTTCCATGTAGTACAGTATGCATGAGGTCATATGAAGAGAGTATGGTAGGTCAGCTTAGGATTAGAGTTAATATATGAACTACCTCCATATTTTAGCCATGCCCACCATTTCTCATAGTGTGTGTTATGCACTTCAGTACTTACTGGTACCATATGTTCTTAATGTCACTGACACCCAGTAGACCATGTGTCCCCAAGCTATTGTTTTTAGGACTATAACTGGTATCTTAGTGCATTCTATGCATTATGTTAAAAAACCTTCTGTGCACCTGAGCCCCATCTTGATCAAACGGTGTTGCACGAGAGACTAGGCTGTCTGGAACTCTCCCTCCTTATTGGCTGAGACAGCAGAAAAGAGTCATTGGCTCCAACTGCTGTCAATCAGTCAGTGAGCCAATGAGGAGAGAGGGGGGCAGGGCCGTGGCTCCATGTCTGAATGGATACAGGGAGCTGTGGCTTGGCTCGAGTGCCCACACAGCAAGCTCATAGTTGCCAACATTTTAAAAAAAATTCCAGGGACACTTTGCAGCACAGCTATTAATTAATTACCACACTCACTTCCCCGAAGCTCCACCCACTCCGCATAATCTTCGCCTGGCGAAGATTATGCAGAGTGGGTGGAGCTTCGGGGAAGTGAGTGTGGTAATTAATTAATAGCTGTGCTGCAAAGTGTCCCTGGACAAATGTTGGCAACTAGCTGCTTGCTGTGGGGGCACTCGATAGGAGGGAAGGACCAGGAGCGCCGGGGAGGGACCCAAGAAGAGGAGGATCTGGGCTGCTATGTGCAAAACCACTACACAGGGCAGGTAAGTATAACATGTTTGTTATTAAAAAACAAACAAAAAAACAAGACTTTAGTATCACTTTAAAATCTATAATACCTGTAGCACTGTCAGCACCTAGGGACTGTATACATCAGACTCTACAGTGCTTTTGATGCACATATAATGTAATTCTGGAGACATTCTGGAACCAGAAGTATGTCACTTTCAGGCATTATGTCAGTGTGCTGATAGTCCACTCACAGAAGGACACACATAACTCGGATGTTTGTGGTCATGTGACTGCCACTAAAGCCATCTAAAAATGTATTTCTGACATAGGATTTACCCAAACCTTTCAGCCAAATGTTGACGCTGCCCAGAAAAAACAGCAACATTTATAGATGTTTTCTGGCAATCCCTTTGGAAGAATGTTAATGATTGTATTAAAGAGTGTACTTTGATCTCTATTCCATTGACAGTGGATGTCTGTATACTTGGTTTGGTCCACTTGCTGGCCATGTCCAGAGCAATGAGAACGCTGATTGGGTTACTGCTATTTTACGTCCACTAAGCCATCCTAAGTAGAAAATAATTGTTTGGACAGCGGCACTCTGAAAAAACCTCTCGGTTGCCTTTTATTGCTAAAAAAAAAATTAAACACGAATGGAAGTCCCCAACCTCACCTACACTTGATTTTTGGAATACCACTGTATAAATTCACGTATGAGTCTAGGGGTTGCCCCGGGAAATTTGATAGAATTGGGGATATCAGGGCGGACTCCTTGGCAACAAACCCTTCTGGGGAGACCTCCACGTGATTTATTCCCCCTCCTTGACTCTACTCTATTGACCCATCTACAGATCAAAAACAGATTGAGTGATGTCATTTATGGCTATGCCTGTGTCAATAAACTTTATTCAAATCAGTCACCTTGGTTGCCAAGCAAATAGTTAATCCAACATTGTTTTTTAATTCTGTATTTTTTTTCTCATTTTCTTTTTATGTTTACTGTGTTACCTTGAAGCCTGGGTATGCCCATAAGCTTTGTTTTGTATCTAAACCTCAAAATACTTTAACAAAGTTATTTCTGGAACAATTTGTTATATTTTTCAAACTGATATAAAGCCAGTTCTTGAGGTTGCGTGGGGACTTTTGGTGTACACTGTCTTTCCATCTACTTATCTCTTTATAAATGGACTTTAACTGATATTGTGTATATTTAATACATTAATATGTGCTAAATAATAATTATTATTATTATTATTATTATTATTATTATTATTATTATTATTAATAATAATAATAATAATAATAATAATAATAGTAATAATAATTTGGTCATCTAATTTAATTACGGTTCCCAGAAAACAAACTGAATGAAGAAATATTATATTAATCATCCGATAAAAGCAACTGCAGCAAGCTAGTAATGTTACTGATACAGTATGCAATCAGGCTTTTTTTCTAGTGTGTGTATTCCCTTCACTGATGTACCTTGCATTATGCAGTACCAGGGTGTCTCTTTTTTCACTTTAAATTGCCCACAAATGCAGACAAGCTTTACAATCAAAACAATCAATTCTAAACTGCCTAAACTAATCAGTCCACGTTGAATGTGACCCTTTAAATTGAGTGTGAAATTGAGAGATGGAACTCCCTTTTCTCTCTCAAGTACAGTGCACTGTACTCAGAAAAGCCATCACTTAATTTTGTAAGTAGCTATGTTAATAATAGTGCTGCTCCTGCAGGTATTATGTGCTAACAAAACCATGTGTGCCTAGTTCTTAAGAGGGTTACTGGAAGGCAAAGCAAACCTTGGCCATCTGGCATCACCACATTGCATATATATTATCCAGATACTGGTGCTTAACATACTTGTAAAGCTAACTTGTCTCTCTCAGGGTTTGATTTTAATTTGACTAATATTCCTGTTAATAATAACATCTAATTAGAAGATCCATTAAAAGTTAGTAACATTAATTTAACAGGGAAACATCTAATGGAGTTCTTGGAGCAGCTTTGGCATGCTTCCATTAAATTAATGTTACAAACTTTTTTAAAGGATGTCTTAAATGGGAATCATTAGTGGTGGGAATATTAAACAAATTAAACTCAGGCCTTTATTAAGAGGTGGGAGTTTTTTTATTAATCAGAGCAAAGGTGTCTGTTATTTTCTGAGCCTGTTTAAAATGTGCAGCAGGAAACAAATTTGGCCAAAACGATGCTGTTTGTGAACATTGCTTATAGTTCTTAGATTGCCTTATGTCAGTATTCAAATGCTGGAATTTGTTTAATTCATCATTAAAACTTTACTGTATATAATTATATGTGTATTTAAATGCACAGTTTACAGATTTGAATACAACATAATAAAATCTTACTATAAGTTAATGCTTCAAAATGCAGCAACCTTTAGCCAAAACATTTATTTTATGGTTTTGAAGCAGGGAAAATGTTAAAACCTCTGCAAGGTTGTAAATGCTGTCCCTATTGAAGATATTTTCTTTATTTTACTCTATGAAAAGCTCCTAAAGTAGTAAAATGTGTAAAAAGGAGCATGTGGATTACCACTGTACCGAATAACAATAAAACTGATGTTAGGCTTTTAGAAGGAGAATGGCTTCACTTTTGTCTTTGGTGCTATAATTGTGAGCAGGTCACAGACCCGTCGGTGGAGGGAAGTTGGGGTTTGAGGGGGCTTGGAGGGGAGTTGTTGGGATTGTATTCTTTATTTTCTGTTCTGTTTTAAACTTATCACATGGATAGGAAGTGATGACAGCTTTCCTCAATGGGGACACTGGCAGCCAACAAAAAAAAAAAAAAAGTTTCAACCCTATCCCACATACTATTTTTTTTTTTGCTGCCTGTATACCCATGATAGGGATTTCACCCCACTTTTTCTAAAAAATATCAAATAGACAGGAAGTTATCAGATATATCCCATGCAGGGATAAAGGCAGGAATGAAGTTTTTTTGTTAAAGGGAACCCCTGACTGTGCCCTCAGGATTGTTGGAGTTAAACTCAGCGGGCCAGATTCACAGCAGAGATATGACGGCGGATCCACAACGGTTTTCGCGCTCGTTACGTCGTTGCTAGTAATTTTTTCCCGTCGCAAATTTACACCTGCTTTAACATGGCTTAACTTTAGTCCAGCCATGTTAAAGTATGGCCGTCGTTCCCGGGTCGAATTTCAATTTTTTTTTGTTTTGGAGTAAGACGTCCGGGAATACGAATGGACGCTACGCACGTCGCCGTTCTAAAACATGATGTCACATCGCGCAAAGCACGGCGGGAATTTCTAAGCTGAGCATGCGCAGTACGTCCGGTGCGGGAGCGCGCCTAATTTAAATGGTACACACCCCATTTGAATTGGGCGGGCTTGCGCCGGACGTGTTTACGATACACCGCCTCAAGTTTACAGGTAATTGCTTTATGGATCAGGCACTTACACTGAAAACTTGCGGTGGTGTAACGTAAACGGGTTACGTTGCGCCGCCGCAAATGTACAAGAATCTGGCCCAGAGTGCATATCTTATCAGTTTACTGTGAAATTGAGAGGGGGAGCAAATCTTTAATTGATTTGTCTTGTTTTCTATATCAAAATTTATAGCATTACCTTTACAAATATAATTAATTGTTTGGACATTTCTTTATTATATAGCACCATAGAATGATCCCTTAAACATGCTGATGGGAAAAGTAAAATGAATGGATGCAAAGTGAATATATCAGCATGCATGGATTCTATGAATGAACTAATGGAAAAGCGCATGGGTTAGCCTGAATGAAAGAGTGAATAAGTCAGATTGTTACAAAGAGAAATTCTGGTGACTCGAGGAACTGTTTTAAGATAGAATATGAATATGACTTGAGGGTTAGTTGTGGGCCTGTCCTTTGTGTCCTCTACCACAACGTGGATGTGACACAGAAGAAGGAACTAAATATAATGTAGAATAATTCTACATCTAGTTAAAATAGTATTTGTTTTTGGCAAAGTGACTCATTGTATATGAGACTTTGAAATGTGAAACCATAAAAATAAGAACATTTATATTTCTTTAGCCTTGTTACAAACTATTGATTACTAATAATGATTACTAATAATGTCAGCATCATGTCAGTTGTATCAGTAAGGCCCAGTGGCATGCAGCCATGGCTCATGCTGCAGGCCACTAAATTTCCATGGTTGATGGACTACATATATATCAGCAAGCCCCAGTTTGTACAGTTCTGCTCCCTTTTTATGGTGTTCAAAATAATAGCTCAGTTTGTCTTTCACCTTCCAAATTCTGGAGCCAATCCAGAAGCTTAATGTAACACTTTTACTGAATGCTAAATGCATCTGTCTTGTAAACAGTTTTACCATGAATGCTATTTCCATTCTAGTGCAGTCTAAGCATTTATTTTAAACCCCAATTAGACCCTAGAATAAATTTCTACCGACAGCTTCCTTGTGCAGTATAACAGTAAGTGAGCAGAGCCTTGCTCATTTAGGTGCTAAGCAAACCACCACCATAATAAACAGTCTGTCCCCCACTATCATGTAGTAGAGCCCTGTGATCTGTGTGTAGTAAGTGACTGTCTCTGCCAGGACTAGATTCACATCAAGAGCCTATAGTCAGAAAATTCTGAAGCCCCCAGTAAGACTGACTTTTTTTATTGATAAATTACTACAAAGGTCTAGGAAACACAAAATGTAAGTAAAGAAACACACTAAATCAATTTTAGGGCAAGCAAACGCGATAAACAAACCCACATTTTTTGGTAATGTATAAAAGACAAAAAGTCCCCTATGTGATGATTTTAAGGTGACGGGTTCTCTTTACTCTCTTTTTTCTTTATTTTTTGGTAATGTATAAAAGACAAAAAGTCCCCTATGTGATGATTTTAAGGTGACGGGTTCTCTTTACTCTCTTTTTTCTTTACTTTATTCCACTGGATGTACAGCATTGCAATGCAAAGGGCATTGCATAACATCCCGTCCTGGCTATGCTAGCCGGGGAAAGTGACAGGGTGACCCAGAAGTGACATCATACATCATGCTTTCTGGGTCACCAGCAAGAAGGGGAGGAGAGGGGACGTGTGTCCACTGTTCTCAATCCCCTCCACCCGCTAGCCCCCTCCATGTCAGTCCTAGGCCCGCAGATGGGCAAGCAGAGCCCAGAATACATGGCGGGAGTGCTGGTACTGATAGTGTCTGGAAGCAATCGGGTAGCAGCGCAGCCGTCTGAAGCCCGCTGCCAGGTCCATATGTCATACAGAAAAAAAACTCATACTGATGAGTGCCCCTCTAGGAAGGACAGTTGTAGGAACATGTCTAATGTGCCGAGTAGAAAATCTGGCTCTGCTCTCTGCTGCGGTTCAACATGCCCCCTGTGAATCAGAGTTAGTATCATGGCGGGGGCCAGAAATTACACAATCTTTCCCACACAGAAAGGTTCTCTGCTTCTGCTTCTCCCCTTTGAGTGGTTACAAAACAAAAAAAATTCTGTCAGGAATGACTGGAGCTCAAGGTCTGCTTTTTGTTAATAAATGGTACCGATTGTTTTGAAAGATTATACTGTTGCTGTAGATTCAGACATGTCAGGAATTAGTTTATCCATGCAAGGCACGTTTGTCAATAACATCTTGCAGCTTTGAGGTCATTTCACACAGGGTACTCTCCTGTTCATCAGGGATTCCATGAACAGATCCCCTGCTAAACTGGTGATGAACAGGACAGATGTCAATTTTGAGACATCCATGCTCATCTTGACAGCTGACCGTCAGCTCTATGGGTGGCTGGATGTAAACAGACTTGCGTCCATTTCTATCAAACTACATCTTATCCATCAGGTTTAGGTCTGGAAAACTGGAAAAGGATTGCATATTTTTCCTTTTTTTCAGATCAGGATGAAATTGCAGGTAGCCACAAGTCTGTTTACATCCACCTGCCTATAGAGTTGCATGGAGTTGCCAAACAGGCAAAAACTGACTAGTGGACCTGATCACAAAGCCACATGAAAGGGGCCTACAAAGCAAGAAGGCTAATGGGTCCCAATGGTTGACTGTGAGCTTTCTATTTATTGGGCTCTACCAGGGCTGTCTTAATGAGAGGGCACACCTGGGCACTGCCCAGGGGCCCCAGCTGCATGGGGGGCCCCTGCACTATCCCCAAAGCAACTGGTCCTTGAGCCCATGCTGCCCCAAAATTGGGGCCCCACAATGGCACTGAGAGTGATAGAGTCTGCCTCCTACCTACTTGATGTCTGTTTACCTGCACTGTCATCATTGAAGGGGCCCCAGAGCATTACTTTGCCCAGGGGCCCATGATGATATTAAGACGGCCCTGGGCTCTACCACTCCGTGTAACAAAATTAACTGCTAAGTAAGTGGTACTTTGACACACTTTAACCATTTCACTAATACCTCTAGGAAAATCTGTGTAAGAGAACAAATAATAAAGTCCATTCTACAGAAATCACTCGTATTCCTTAAAACAGACCTGAGCAAAGACAGATTTTGAACCTGAATCTTATTTGTGTGTTGTGTATTATGTATACATTGCTTAATAATATGCAAACCTATTTATAATGAAATGTAACAGAGAACTCACTATATCAGGAAAGCTGATTTGTTATTTTAAAGGTGAAAGAAAAAGGAACATGGTATCACAAGCTTAATATTCCAAGGCAATAACTAAAAATAGAAAGGGTTGTTAAAACATGCCTTTGTATATTGTTCAATGATATACGGTACAGTATTGACCTTTCTCTAGAGGTTTTATATGCAGGAAGTAATTCACTGGTAATTATGATTGATTTGTTGTGGTCTGTGTTGCACTGTTAAGTCACCTTTTTCTAAAAAATCTTAATGACCTTGCATTAACCATTGATTTGAGGACAGCTGTCATGATTTCTTCATATTATCTTGCTCTGTGTAATCTTGTCTATAACCTATCTATATGAAATATTATGGGATGAACAACCTGCATTTAATTACACTTTCTGAGTTTACAAGTGAGAATACATTTTACTTCATTATATCCATGGGCCTAGAGTTCTAAATTCTAATGTAGTTTATATTTTCGATCATAGTTTATTTGCACGTATGTTTTAAGAGCTCACACTTTCCAAGTTCTAGGTGATCTGGGGCACAGCATATTTCTTTATACACGTAGATGCACGTATGTCATTTTTTAAATCTTTCCAGTATTGATGGGCAACCTTGGGCAAGCAGTCGCAATGAAGGTCATTTGTTCTGTAAAAAATTGCCTATCTTACCAACAATATCAATATAATGTATATGCCAGTATCTGTGTTCTACAAATTAAGGCCCACATTGGCCCTGCTCCAATTCAGTGGTACCATTCCAGTTACAATGGCCTTGAAATGACAGAGCTCAATTCTTTTAGGATCCGTGGGTGGATGCCATCTAGTCAAGGTGCTTCATCCACCTTTATTCTGTCTTATTTCTGAACCATACCCCCATTATGGACATGAGCTCCCCCATGCTCCTTTGTATACACAGAGCTGAAGAAAGTATTTAATACATTTGCCTTCTCTTTGTCCGCTCACCCAGATTATGTTGTAAAGGGCCCACATGCTCAGACCTGACCTTTTAACTATTAATATATTTGAAGAATTTTGGGGGGTTTGTCCTACTATCTTTTGCCATCTGTTGTTTGTTTATTTTTGCATCCTTGATTTCCTTTTTACATATTCTGTTATATTCTATGTAACGTTTAAACGATGATAGCGTTCCTTCATTTTTATATTTTTTAAAGGCTCTTTTTTTATTATTTATAGCCATTTTAACTTTGGCCGTGAGCCACATATATTTTATTTTTAGCCATTTAAGCTTATTGCCCATGGGAATATACTTTGCAGTGAGTTTACATACAGTCACTTGGAAGAATTACCATTTCTGTTCTGTGTTCTTTGATGCCAATATTCCCTCTCAGCCTAAGTCCTGGAGAGCAGCCCTCATCCTTGGAAAATTTGCTCTCTTAAAGTTATGTGTATTTATCTTACCCGTATGTGTTTGTTGCTTACAGCTAACATTAAATTAAATCATGTTATGGTCACTACTACCCAAATGCTTTATTATCTGAATATTGGTAATAAGCTCTGCATGGTTTGAGATTACCAGGTCCAGCAGAGCAGAGCGTCATTACTAGCCGGGGCCTCATTAAACTGGACCATCAAATTGTCTTGTAATAGGTTTATAATTTTTTGCCCTTTAACCGTCCCAACAGTGCCATTACCCAAGTCAATTTCCGGGTAGTTAAAATTCCCCCTTATTATTACTGTCTCAGCCCTTGCAGCCCTTTCCATCTGTGCAAGGAGCTGAGACTGTAGCTCCGCACACTGGAAGGTCTATAACAAACTCCAATAACAACCTTTGGAGTATGCACGCCCATGTACAGATCCACCCACAATGCTTCAGACTCATCACACTCTCCATAAACTAAGTTCTCTTTCAAGCTCGCTTTGAGATCACTTTGCACATAGAGAGAGAAAACACCACCCCTCCATTTTACCCTGTCTTTCCAAAAGAGAGCATAGCCAGGAATATTAATAGCCCAGTCATGAGAAGAATGAAGCCAAGATTCAGCAATAGTTCTCCTCATGCACCAGAGCTTCCAACTCACCTATTTTTTCTTTGCAGACTTCTGGCATTGGTGAACAAACACTTTAATTCATTGTCCTATTTTGCAAATATATGTTGCATATTTTTTATTTTAGTAGAAATAGTACAATTTCCAATGGTTGATTGTAACATAGGATCTTTCATATCTTTCTCGCCCCATCTATCCCCATTCCACCCACCACAAAGGGGCTGATCCCTGTCTGACCTGTATGCCCCATTATAATCTAATTCATCCTACCCCACACCCCTAGTTTAAATACTCCTCCAGCCTTCCCATATACCCTTTCATTACCAGGCCATTTATATATTTTCAATGCTATGATAGTTTGACTGACAATTACTTGGTCATGCAAATTAATTTGTTAAAATGTTTTTGAGCAGATAAAGCTTTCCTTTGGTGTTTTTTTTTTGCTATATAAATAAAAAAAGGCTAAAAATATAGGATTTTTTTTCCCCTTTAATTTAGGTCATGAAACATCAAATAAAAATGTCAGGACAATGTACAGATCCCCCAAATTACCCTTTTTTGACAAGTAGACACCCTAAGATGATCTAAATTTTTTCAGAAACAAAGAAACATGCTGGTATGGTGGGGGTAATGCAGTTATAACATTGGGGAACTAGATACATTAACCACTTGCAGACAGCCCACCGTACATATACTGTGACAGGGAGGCCGCTCTGTGCCTGATCAAGTACGTGATCTGACATTTCCGGGCCTGGGGGCATGCACCACCAGCAACCTGCTCCCACTGTAATCACACACAGTGGGTGCCCAGTGGTGGGTACTCTGGACTCGATGTTGGCACCCGCCAATTAGACAGTACACAGGCTGAGTGGAAATCTGCCTATGTAAACAAGGCAGATTGCTATTCTGTCAGAAGGCAAAGTATTGATCCTGTATTTCTGCAAAGCAGGAACATGGATCAATGCTTTCCCATAGTCAAAGCACCTCCCACATAGTAAGAAAGCAAAAGCTAGGCACACAGTTAACTCTTTGATTGCCCCTGGTGTTAACCCCATCCCAGTCAGTGCCATTAGTGCATATTTTTTAGCACTGATCACTGTATTAGGGTCACTGCTCCCCAAAAAGTGTCAGCTAGGTGTCCGATTTGTCCACTGAAATATTGCAGTCCTGCTATAAATTGCTGATCGCTACCATTATTGTAATATTTATATATATATATATATATATATATATATATATATATATATATATATATATATATTGTGACAGAAAGTCAGGCAAATCTGTGGGTGTTGTCACAGACGGGAGATACATTTGTGCCTGGTTTAGACAATACACCAATGGTTATTAGGCGTCGGCTGCAGAAGTAGCCAGAAAAAGGTTTAAGGGCGTTGGAAGACTTCAGCTGTTCAGAATGAGGCAATTAAGGCCTCTATAAGTAATCCAGAGGATTACCACTGAATTGCTGCATCCTGAGGCTTTGTGAGTAAGGAGAGCAGCGTACTGAAAGTCTTCTGAGGAGGTGAGATGGTGATTGATTTTTCTGTGTGATAAAAATCAAAAGACTATTGTTTTTCTGCTGTATGATCAGCAGTGTCTGCCCAGCACTAGGCTGTGCCAGACTCCATAGATAGGTTCCTGTGTGGAAGGTAGACGCCCAAAGTGGCCAGGGTTTATTTTATGTTTGATTTTGTTTATGCTGTTTGGATGCTTGCACTTGTTTCCAGCAAGATGAAAGAATAAACCAAAATCTTTGTTTTCAACCGTCTTCGACTGCCTGTCTGTATAAATTCAGTGTGTAGTGAACCCATTCAGGGGATCACACACCCCGCTACCGAGCTAACCCCTTACAATATAATATATATGCTTATTGGGGATTTTTTTTACTACAAGTATGTAGCAGAATACATACAAGCCTAAATTGATGAAGAAATTAGATTTTTTAAATTTTACTATTGGATCTATTTATAGCAGAAATTGTCGGCCTTTTTTGTTTAAAGTACAAAAAATAAAAAACCTAAAGGTGATAAAATACCACCAAAAGAAATCTCTATTTGTGGGAAAGAAAGGACAACACATTTATTTGGGTACAGTGTCACATGACCGCGCAATTGACAGTTAAAATAACGCAGTGCCTTATCACAAAAAACTGCCTGGTTATAAAGGGTGGTAAATCTTCTGGAGGTCAAGTGTTTAAATGTACAGGTCATATACAGAGGGAGGAGGGGGCGAATAGGATAATGTACAGGTCCAATGGAGGATGGAGATGTGGAGGTAATTGTGCTGATTGTCTGATATGAGAAGTGAGGATGTTAATATACAGGTTACACAGAGACATCACAGTGATCACAAGGTACAGGACTGCTCAAATTGGCTCTGTACATTTTGTCTGTGATGTTAGCCACCCAAGAATGGGTGACAATGTAGCAATTATTGGGTTTGTGACGGTATCGGTATGATATCCCCGTCAACGTTCCCTTCTTCCCATAACGAAAATCACCCCAATATTCCACGAGGAGGGATATCCCTGGAATCGCCCAGAAAGCCACACATGAGACCAGCTTACTGCTTGAACAACACAGAGTTTTAATCGTAAGAAACCAGAGCTTATATGTGGTTACAACTGTTACAATGACAAATCTCCGCCCCCCCCTCACACAGTGGGGGGTCTTCAATACAGCTCCTTTGAAATAAAGATATTTCTTTGAACTACTCAGTATCTAGCCGGTTCGGCACCGCATATAGAGAGATAATTATCACAAGGAAGCAATCAGCATAATTAACATGAGCCACTTATCTAATCACAGTAACCAGTAAACACAGGGCTAGAACAATTAACATTTGAAACAGGGCTAGCTGCAGAAGAGTAATTACAATTAACAGCCTTAAACAAGCAGGGAGGATTAAACTGAAGCATATAGGTAATAAGTCCATCACAATGGCCCCCCTTTTTCTCCCTGCTCCGGCAAACCCGGTTGGACCTTCCCTGGTCCAGTAGGGTTGACGGGTTCAGAGCTTTTAGTCCGAGGTTAACTCCGTTTGGCATGACTGACCTCCCTTGACAACTGCTCCCGACTCAGGTATGCCACCGGGTCGTCAGATCACACGCCGGTCAGTCCCCAAGTCTTTGTGCGATCTGCAAAGTCACCAGAAGTCAGTGTGAAGACGGCGAATGGGTCTGTGCGCCGCCATCTAGGTGTCCCACTATGGGAGGGGCAGGTTATGGCTCTGAAGTGACAGTCACAGGAGATTCATAAAAAGAAAAAGTTATATTTGTTGAAATGCTGTAGCACTGGTGCTCAGAGTCCGGGGGGGGGGGAGAGGGGACTCAGAGCCCCATAAGGTCAGCCACCCCCTGCTCCCTCCGCAGCCGCCGGTTCTCCTCTTTGAGCTTCTCCAGCTCCATCTCCAGTTCATGGAGCCTGGGGGGGTCAGCCCGCTGTGACCTCAGGTGGTTGTTCTCCTCCTCCATGCGGCTTATGCACTCCTCCAGCTCTATGTACTCACGGATCAGATCCTGCTTGCTCATGTCCTGCAGGCTCTCCACGTGGTCCTTCATCATCAGGAACTGGGTGGTGGTGTAAGGGGCCACTGGTGGGCCCTTGGCGAACATCTCGGCCCGCATCTGGGGCGCCCGCTGCGATTCCATCTCCTCCAGTCGCTTCTTCTCCTCCCAGGTCCGCTGGTTATATGACTTCCAGGACCTCTTCTTCTTGGAGGGTAGCTGGCGGTGCCTCTTTCTGCCCAGCTCCCTCCAGGGCCCCTCCGGCTCATGGCTGTCGCCCATGACCAGCTGACAATGGTGTTCCCTGTTGTCCGTAATAACAGATTGTACCATGAGGGCTTCGTAAGGGGTGCCCAATGGTTCTTCCTGACCCAGCTCCTGGGGATCCCAAGCCGAGTCTACACAATGGGCTGCTGCTGGTGGGCGGTACCCAGGTTGAGACCAATTTGACCTGGTGTTGTCATTCATGGGGCAATTCTGCTTGAAGTGACCCAACTGTTTGCACCGGAAGCAGCGTTGTTCGTTGTCCTCCTGGCGTGGGTAGCGAGGGCTAGATGTCATCGGTCTGTTAGGCGGTTGGTATCTAGCGGCTGGTGGGTGTGAGGGCGCCGTTGGTTGTGGAGGTTGTACCCGTGGTGTGACCTGGTTTGTCTTGCGAGTATCCGCATATTCATCCGCCAACTTCGCGGCCTCTGGTAGAGTCATAGGCCTGCGATCTCTCACCCAATCTTTGACATCCGTCTGGATGTGATTGTAAAATTGCTCCAGGAGCATTAGTTGCAAAATGTCCTCTGCGGTGGTGGCCTGGCTGCTGTTAACCCAGTTAGAGGCCGACAGGGACAGCTGGCATGCCCATTCTGCGTAAGAGTCTTTCGTGGTTTTGCGTGAGTCCCTGAACTTCTGTCGGTGGGACTCTGGGGTTACTGCATAACGAGCCAGGAGCGCTTCTTTAACCCTGGCGTAGCTATGGATATCCTGATCTGGCACGGTCCGGAAAGCATCAGAAGCTTTGCCTGACAGATTGCCTGACAATATTGCAACCCACTCTCTTCTAGCTATTCGGTGCAGGTTACATTGTCGCTCAAAATCCGCCAGGTAGTTATCAATCTCACAGTCCTTTTCATCAAAAGCTTTAAAAGCGCTAAACGGAATCTTCCTTGCGTCTGCTGTGCTGTACTCACTGTTCGTAGAAGGTGCGGCTGCTTGTTGGACTGCTGCCAGTTTTAACTGTAGCTCTGCGTCCCTTATTTGTTTATCCTTCTGTAGCTCTGCGTCTCTTATTTGTTTATCCTTCTGTAGTTCTGTGTCTCTTATTTCTTTAGCCTTCTGTAGCTCTGCGTCCCTTATTTGTTTATCCTTCTGTAGTTCTGCGTCCCTTATTTCTTTAGCCTTCTGTAGCTCTGCGTCCCTTATTTGTTTATCCTTCTGTAGTTCTGCGTCTCTTATTTGTTTGGCCTCCTCCGCTAACAGGTCCATCACTTTCAGCACCACATCCGGCGTTGGGTTCGGGCCGAACCACGCTAGCTTCTCTCTCATTAGCTTGATGGTTGGTGACTCCTCCTGAATCACTGGTGTCTCCATCTCTTGTACTGCTGGCGTTGCTGCAATCCCGTCCTCCTGGTCTATCTCCATTGATTCTGCTATGATGACCCGCTTGGTTTTGTTGCTAGCAATCCTTCCACGAACTTCCAGTAGTTCTTCCAGTGTCTGCTTGGAATCCGGGTGTAAAGGAGAGTAGAAGGGAAGATCCCGCTGCTGCCAACCAATTTGTGATGGTATCGGTATGATATCCCCGTCAACGTTCCCTTCTTCCCATAACGAAAATCACCCCAATATTCCACGAGGAGGGATATCCCTGGAATCGCCCAGAAAGCCACACATGAGACCAGCTTACTGCTTGAACAACACAGAGTTTTAATCGTAAGAAACCAGAACTTATATGTGGTTACAACTGTTACAATGACAAATCTCCGCCCCCCCTCACACAGTGGGGGGTCTTCAATACAGCTCCTTTGAAATAAAGATATTTCTTTGAACTACTCAGTATCTAGCCGGTTCGGCACCGCATATAGAGAGATAATTATCACAAGGAAGCAATCAGCATAATTAACATGAGCCACTTATCTAATCACAGTAACCAGTAAACACAGGGCTAGAACAATTAACATTTGAAACAGGGCTAGCTGCAGAAGAGTAATTACAATTAACAGCCTTAAACAAGCAGGGAGGATTAAACTGAAGCATATAGGTAATAAGTCCATCACAGGGTTCATTGGTCTCCCATGGGTTATTTCTGTACCGCCACTAGTAAGTGCACGTGGAAAGGTATCCAGCTCTTTTTTGTTTAAAGACATACAGTGGTAGCAAAGTGGTTCATGCAGATACACTAGCCACTAAGGGGTCAATGCACATACATTGGAGCTTGGTCCCTGAGGGACTAACCCTGATATGCTTTAGATTGGTCATTGAGGGTTTAAAGCATTTACTTTGAGGATTGATCAGCCAGAGGTTACTACGCATATGTCGCTGGTGGTTCATGCTAATTGAGTATGCTTCCCTCAAAGTAAAATTGGTTAATATGTATAATGTGAGGACTAGTCACTGAGGAATGATGCATATACGTCATGCTAAAAAAAATTCCCTCAGGTTTAATACCCATGCTCTAGTAATAGACTGCTGAGTTTATGTTTATGCTTTAGTGGCTTAGTTATTGTACATACTGTAAGGATTTATCACTTGTCATGTGAAAGACATGTTACTGAGTGGTAACTGGACATGCTTTGGAGATTGTTGGTGTAAGCTGCTGCTGGCTAGTGGGCTTTTTGTACTGAAGAGGCCATCTCAATTATGGAAAGGGTCCTGGAAAGTAAAATTTGTGTAATTTTGTCAGGATTTTGAGCAATAATTGGACTGGTGGTAATTTACTTGGACCTGCCCAATTCTTTTTCCTTACTAGTTAGTTCTTGCAGTACATGTGATACAGGGTTTGCTAACTTTTTCCCCACAGAAAGGATTATTAATGGAGCATGGTCACACAAATACTTTCCCACTTGTTGGAGGATAAATACCACTTAAATTATTCTAAAATACTTGTTAGATCTTTAATGATAAAAAAACATGTTGTCTGCCAATGCTGACCTCCTCTGAATTCTTTCTGAAACGATAATACTGTTTGGGCAATTCACAGTCTATGCCCATTTTACAAATGTGTCATTTGTTGTTGGTTGCTAGTTAGTGCAGTCATACATCTCTAGATTCCAGTTAAGTATTTTTTCTTTATTTTTATTAAGTCGTTATGGATATAATTTTAGTTATCCATGCATTGTTGGAATACAAGATAAACAAATAATCTGTCCCAAGTTTATAAAACCAAAATCATTGTTCATGTGTTATTTTCCTGCTGAGTTGGCTTTACAGAGTTGAAGTTGTATCTCTTTTTAATGCAACACACACAGAAAATCCCTTTGCATGCTGTGCCCAAAGAATATTTTCTGATTTTCATCAAACGGAAATTTTTTCACCCTTCTGAGATGAAAAGTAAAATGGTCAGGGTGAGAAACATTTAGGTTTGTTACAGTCTCTTGGGATCTTTCAAAAAATGCTCTCAAGCATGAATATTTAATCTTGTCAATCCCTTTAGAGTCAAGATTTCAAGGGATGAAATTAAAGTAACCCTGATATGTGATCTATGACCTCTTGGGATAAAATACAGAGGCATTAAAAGCAACTATTTTATGTGAGCTCTTTTGCAATATCACCTTGTCAGTCAATCACAAACCAAGAAAGGTGGCATTAGTGGGTTCTCCACCCTCAATTACCATTCAGTTGCTGTGAAAATGTAAAGGGCTTGGATGCCATTCTTGTGATTTTCATTCTTCCTATGGAAAACTCTGATTAAAGCAAAAAGAAAGGTTTATGGAGAGATGTCATATGTATCTTTTCATAAAACATGTATTTATTTTTCTGTTAAGACAAACAACTCTACTAGATTGAATCTGAACATGGTTTTAAGATGTTAGGAGCTTCTCTATGTTAAGATTTCAACTGGCTGATAATCTCTGCTCTTCCACAAGTTCTATCACTTTATCCTTTTAGGTTTCTGGGTTTATTCTTCAGGTCTTCTCCTTTTTAAAGCTGAATTCCATTTTTTTACTAGAAATTAATGGGATTATCAATACCAGCACAGATCATTCCTATGTACCATGTTGCTCTGTTGTCTGCAGATCCCCTGATTTCTGGGTTTAGTTGTTTCTTTGTGTCATGTGACGCTTTGCATGTCCTGTTGATAGACTATTAGGTAGATTCACAAAGAGTTAGGCTGGCTTATCTACAGATAAGCCGACCTAACTCTGAATCTAAGCCGACCTATGTTTAAGTGTATTCTCCAACAGAGATGCACTTAAACATATCTAAGATAGGACGGCTTGCGCCGTCCTATCTTAGATTGCAATGTTTTGGCTTACCGCTAGGTGGCGCTTCCATTGTGGCCGGCGTAGATTATGTAAATGAGCATTTACGACGATTCCCGAATGAACGCGAGCCCGCTGCAGTCGATTAACGTCGTTTCCGTAAGCGATAGGCTGCCTAAAGTTATTCCACCTATGAGGTGGAATAACAATGGCCCAGATTCAGGTACGACTTGCGCGGGAGCAAGTGAGATTTGCGCCGCGCAAGTACGGATTTGCGCCCAGGCAAATTTGCGGGTGACCCAGAAAGCAAGCTAAGCCTGAAATGTGGCATTTTTGCACGGAGGCAGTTTCTCTGCCCCGGCGCAATTAAGGGGCAATTTTGCTCAGGGAGCAACTTGCGCTCTCATGGTTTTCCCTCAGCAAATATGCAAATGAGGAACTGCCACTGATTCATAAACTTGCGCGTGTGAGGCGCATTTTGTGCCCAAATCGCGCAAGCTGTTTGGCCGGGGCAAATTTGCACTTTATAAAAGCAGGGGCAAGTTAGCAACAGATGGCCACAGGTCAGCTGGAGAGCAACTACAGCAGCACCAAGACGGACGAGTTGAACAAGCAGAGCACCCACACTTTCTGGATTTCACATCTGTGTGCCAACATGCCAGGGGCAGCTACAAAATAAAAAAAAGCTCATAATCTGGGCATCAATAAAAAAAAAACTCAAAATCTGAGCATAACCAAAAAACAAGCTCATAATCTGAGCCACCAAAAAAAAAAAAATGGTCATAAATTATTTTTTTCTTTTGGACATCCTTGGCCCAAGGATGCCCCGGCTCTGGCTCCTCAGACGCCGTGGTGGAGCATGGGGTGGGGATGGAGGGGGGGGAGCATCAACCCCTACTTCATCTCTCCTGGCAGGTGGTGCCTGCAAGCCCTCCATGGCATTGGCCAGGCGGTTGAGGACGGTATTGGTCTGTCCCAACATCCTCATCTGCCATGTGGTGGTGATCCTCAACTGCCGTCGGGTAAGTCTCCCCTCCTCCCGCACAGCAGCAGTGTTGGCCTCCACCGCACCTGCCAACCTGCTCACCTCCGAAGTTAATAATGCAGTGGCATCCTGCTGTTCAACCAGACAGGTCACAATGGCTGCGCAGTTGCCACTAACATCCTCCAGGGTCTCATTCTGTCGGTCCCCCCGGTCAGCATGGTGGGTGAGGGCCTGCTGGACAGAGGAGGAGGAGGATGCCAGGCTGTCCGCAACCCGCCTCAGGTCTCCCACCATCTCCCCTATATGGTGGGTCTGCCGGGCCTGCTCCTCCTGCAGACCCTCATGGAGGCTGGAGGGTACACCCCTAGTTTTAGAAAGAGCCTTCCTTGGAGGAGAGGCTGGGGCACGAACTGAGGGAGCAGAAGGGGAGGGGGTCACACAGGAGGGAGTGACACTGGAGGGGGGACACTGGAGGGAGGGACACTGGAGGGAGGGATACTGGAGGGGCTTGCCCTGGAGGGGGATGATGTTATGGTCGGGGGGGGTGGTGGGTCGGTCAGGGATGGTGGGATCCTCCTGGAGGGACACTGCTTCCTCCAGATTGAGGATAACGGCCTCCTCCACCACTTCCTCCTCCCTAGATGGACTCTGGCCGATATCCTCCTCCACCAACATGCCCAGGATCTGCAGAGGGCCTGACTGCACCCCATGATGTTCTGGGGATGGCGTGGGTCGCCCTACAGCCGACGACGGCCCAGCCTCATCATCAACATCTGTGGATGACACAAAACAAAAATGTTGCTGGAGCAACACACTTATCACATGTTCCCTTCTACCCCCTCCCATGATACACAGCAGATATGAGAAACAAAAACGTGTTACATGTTCCCTTCTACCCCCTCATATGTTCCCTTCTACCCCCTCCCATGATACACAGCAGATATGAGAAACAAAAACTTGTTACATGTTCCCTTCTACCCCCTCATATGTTCACTTCTACCCCCTCCCATGATACACAGCAGATATGAGAAACAAAAACTTGTTACATGTTCCCTTCTACCCCCTCATATGTTCACTTCTACCCCCTCCCATGATACACAGCAGATATGAGAAACAAAAAACTTACCAGTCCCCAAGTCCCCAACAGTGGAGTCATAGCCTGGCAGTCCCTCCACCTGCTCCAGCGCTAGACTCTGAGAGATGACCTCCTCCTCCGGATTGAGTCGCACAGAACAGGCTGGTCCTCCTCCGGTGCCCCTGCTGTGCTTTTTAATGAGTCCAGGGCATTGATGTCTAAGGTTATCGCCTCAAATATTGCCCTCCTTTGGGCTACGGTAGTATTTTGGCGTTCAGCGCCATACAGAACAGCAGTATGGCGCGTCAGTGCCTCCAGCATGATCTCCATCTCCGCTGCCACAAAATTAGCCTTCCTCTTTTTTTTTTGGCCGGGAGGTGCCATCTCGCAGCAAAGGGCAAAATTACCTTGCTCAGGGGGGTGGAACAAGCAGGATGTAATTTTGCACAGGACCTGCGCAGGTCTGCCCCTATTTATTTGCTCAGTGCAAGCAGGTGGGCAAAATTTGCCCTGAAAATAGGCGCAAACCACTGCTGAGTGGAAAAAAGATCATTTGCATAGGGCACACCCACTTTCACTTGCGCTGCCTTACGCCCTGATTTTTGCCTTACAAAGGAGCAAATTAGCAGACAAAAGGAATCCTGAATCAGGTGGCAATCTTTCACAGGTGTAACTAAAGGGCAAATCTACCTGAATCTGGGCCAATGTTAAGTATGGCCGCCGTTCCCGCCGCAAGGTTCGAATTTTTTACGTTGTTTGCGCAAGTCGTCCGCGAATCGGGATTTACGTAGTTTACGTACACGTCGAAATCAATAGGCCCGTACGGCCTACTTAGCCGCAATGCGCACTGGGAAATGTAGTCGCCCGGCGCATGCGCAGTGTCAAAAAACGTCAAAAAACGTGAGGTCAAGCCTCATTTCCATACAACACGCCCCCTCCAAGTCATTTGAATTAGGCACGCTTACACCCGCTCGTTTTAGGCTACGCCGCCGAAAATTAGCAGGTAAGTGGTTTAAGAATCACTACTAGCCTAACTAAGTTACGGCGGTGTAGCCTAAAAAGACTAGGCTAGGCCGTCCTAAAGTTAGGCGCCCCTACGTGAATCTACCTATATGTTCCTTCCACAGCTACTTCCTGCAGTGCCCAGAGACTGTACACTCCCCTTTGTAGTCTTTCAGACTGTAAAATATGTAATTTCCCTCACAGCTGTGAGATTGAATGCATCCAAATTAGCATCCAATCCTTCCCAGTCACACCTGCAAAAAGGGTCCAAAATCTCATCTCACAGATCCCAGCATTATTCAAGGAAATAATATACACAGTCTGCTTTGAAATATAGCTGTGCTGATGCCAGGAGGTATGAATAGATCACAATTAGCCCTGGTTCACACTAGCACAACATGAAAGTCGATGGCACGTACCTGATCTGAGGCCAATATGCAGAGAGGGGCCCCCCTTGCGGCTAAGTGCAGTATACCCCTGAGAGTGGAACAGTAGATATAGTGCCCAAAGAAGCACAGGTTGCAAGCTGGGTCTGGATGAGCAAGGTGTATGATCACCTAGAGACTGTAGAGGACTGTAGGTGGCAATATGTGCACTTAAGATACAGAAGTAGAAGCTAAGCCATACACAGATGGACAAGCTGGAAATAGATAGCCAAGTCCATAGGGCAAGCCAGGGTCATACACAGGTGATCAAGCCAGTAAGCACTAGCATAGTCTGTGAAGCAAGCCAGGGTCACACACAGGTGATCAAGCAGGAGGAAGGTCAGTAGAACAAGCCAAGGAAAATGCAATGAGAAGAGGTCAAGCAGGTCTGGAACAAGCCGGGTCACAACCAGTGGAGGTGCGTCCATAAGGGTGCACGGGCGCCGCCCCCTCTCTCCTGCCCCTTTTCTATCACCAATAGATAGATTCATGCATTGCATAAATCTATCTATGGCCGCCGCTGCCCCCCCTATCCAAGTGCCCGACTCCTGTTTGGGCACCTAAATTACAGCAACGTTTTTTTTTAAGCACCTGATTAGAGCCATAGGCTCTAATAGGCGTCAAAAAGGTAAACAGCGAGCGCCATGCTTGGCGCTCGTAGTTCACTCAGCTGTGTTAGAAAAGCGAATGAATATTTGCTTTCCTAACACTGAACTGCCTCTCCAACAATCAGATGCTCGGGTCTGTTACCCGTCACCTGATTGGCTGAAAAGACAGGCGCTGTGATTGGATGCCTATCAGAGGACGGGAAGAGAGGACGGGAGAAGACATCGAGGAGCATGGAGAAGCCACCAGCTCGCAACCCACCGCCATCACCCCCTGCCCCACCGAGACAGGGTAGGTGCCTGCCAGATGGCGGTCAGGCGAGCAGGCTCACTGGTAGCATTTGATGGGCACAATGGAATAATTTGATTGGCACAGTGGGAGCATTTGGTGGCACAGTGGGAGCATTTGATGGTACAATGGGAGCATTTGATGGGACACAGTGGGAGCATGTGACATGGCACAGTGGCAGCATTTGATGGCACACTGGCAGAATTTGATGGGCACAATAAGAGCATTTGATGGGCACAGTGGCAGCATTTGATGGCACAGTGGGGACATTTGATGGCACAGTGGGAGCATTTGATGGGACACAGTGGGAGCATGTGATATGGCACAGTGCCAGCATTTGATGGCACAGTGGAAGCATTTGATGGCACACTGGCAGCATTTGATGGGCACAATGGGAGCATTTTATGGCACAGTGGCAGCATTTTATGGCACAGTGGGAGCATTTGATGGCACAGTGGGAGCATTTGATGGGGCACAGTGGGAGCATTTGATGGGGCACAGTGGGAGCATTTGATATAGCACAGTGGCAGCATTTGATGGCACAGTGGCAGCGTTTGATGGGCACAGTGACATCATTTGGGCATAGTGGCTGTGTTTGATGGGCACAGTGGCAGCATTTGATGGGCACAGTGGCATCGTTTGATGGGCACAATGGTGGCATTTGATGGGCATAGTGGTGGCGTTTGATGGGCACAGTGGCAGCATTTGATGGGCACAGTAGCGGCTATTGATGGGCCCAGTGGTTGCGTTTGATGGCACAGTGGCTGCGTTTGATGGCAGAGTGGCTGCGTTTGATGGTACAGTGGCTGCGTTTGATGGCACAGTGAGGCTGCGTTTGATGGACACAGTGGCAGCAATTCATAGGCACAGTGGCTGCATTTTATGGGCACAGTGGCTGCGTTTGATGGCACAGTGGCTTCATTAGATGGGCACAGTGGCTGAATTTGATGGCACAGTGACTGCATTTGATGGGCACAGTGGCGGCTATTGGTGGGCATAGTGGCTCAGTTTGATGGCACAGTGGCTGCGTTTGATGGCACAGTGGCAGCAGATGATGGGCCCAGTGGTTGCATTTGATGGCACAGTGGCTGTGTTTGAGTGAGTGAGGCTGCAATTGGTGTTTTTCACAACAGGAAATAAAAAAATTACACAGAGGTTCAGGAGCACAGGGATACTGGCGACGATCCAGCAATTTGGAGGAGACAGCGGCAGCCATTTATAGGCTAGCAAGAGATCCCATCTGTCATGTTATGCGTTCGCTATTGCGCATGCACGTACAACTGTTCACGTTGTTGCGCTACGCCAATTCCCCAAACTTCTACCAGTGCACATGCATTTACATTAGCGTGTTTCAGAATGCAAGGCAACTCACACATAGAACGCCTTGCCCAGGGGCAGACTGACCATTCGGGCAATCAGGCACTGCCCGAGGGCCCCATACCACTAGGGGCCCCATCAGGGTTGCCGGCCTCAGTAAAACCAGGGACAGTATGTAAAAAAATGTGTTTTTTTTTAAATCCCAAGATTATAGCTGCCCCGCTTCTCCATTACCTTTTCAGTGTGTGTATGTGTATTCTGTGTGTATGTATACTGTGGGCTGGATTCAGATACGTTACGCCGCCGTAAATTAGGGCGCAAGTTCCGTATTCAGAAAGAACTTGCGCCCTAAGTTACGGCGGCATAACGTATGTGCTCCAGCGTATGCCCGTCTAATTCAAATTTGGATGATGTGGGCGTGTTTTATTAAAATTTAGTGTGACCCCACGTATTTGACGTTTTTTACGAATCCCAGTGTGCATGCTCGAAATTCCGCCGCAAATCGTCAATGCTTTAGACGTGAACGTAACTTACGTACAGCCCTATTCGCGAATGACTTACGCAAACAACGTAAAAATTTCAAAATTCGACGCGGGAATGACGTCCATACTTAACATTCGTACGCCTCATATAGCAGGAGCAACCTTACGCCGGAAAAAGCCCAACATAAACAACGTAAAAAAATGCGCCGGACGTACGTACGTTTGTGAATCGGCGTATCGACCAAATTAGCATATTCCTTGCGTAAATCGACGGAAGCGCCACCTAGCAGTCAGCGTAAAATTTCAACTAAGATACAACGGCGTAAGAGACTTACGCCGGTCGGATCTTAGTCACATCTATGTGTAACTGATTCTAAGAATCAGGCGCATAGATACGACGCCGCAACTCAGAGATACGACGCCGTATCTGGAGATACGCCATCGTATCTCGTACCTGAATCTAGCCCTGTGTGTGTATATTGTGTGTCTGTGTATGTGTACTGTATGTGTGTGTATATTGTGTGTCTGTGTGTGTATACTGTGGCCCAGATTCTCAAAGGAGTCTGGGCGGTCGTATCTATGCGCCTGATTCTTAGAATCAGTTACGCATAGATTTCTATTAGAGCCGACCGGCGTAAGTCTGTTACGCCGTTGGATCTTAACTGCATATTTACGCTGGCCGCTAGGGGCGTGTACTCTGGTTTACGCCTAGAAATATGTAAATCAGCTAGATACGCAAATTTACAAACGTACGCCTGGCCGACGCAGTACAGATACGCCGTTTACGTTAGGCTTTTCCCGGCGTAAAGTTACCCCTGCTATATGAGGCGTACATGCGGCGTACCAATGTTAAGTATGGACGTCGTTCCCGCATCGAATTTTGAATATTTTAAGTAGTTTGCGTAAGTCGTCCGTGAATGGGGCTGGACGTCATTTACGTTCATGTCGAAACCAATACGTCCTTGCAGCGTACTTTGGAGCAATGCACACTGGGATATTTTACGCTACGCCGCTGCAATTTACGGAGCACATGCTTTGAGAATACAGCACTTGCCCGTCTAAATTGCGGAGGCGTAACGTAAATAGGATACGTTATGCCAGCACAAAAATATGCCAAACTACGAGAATCTGGCCCTGTGTGTGTATATTGTGTGTCTGTGTGTGTATACTGTGTATGTATACTATATGTGTGTGTATATTGTGTTTGTATACTGTATGTGTCCCCATAATCTATTGGCTGGGGGCCCCATAATCTCCTATTGCCCAGGTTCCCCATAATCTCCTATTGTCCTGGGGCCCCATAATCTCCTATTGCCCTGGGGCCCCATAATCTCTTATTGCCTGGGGCCCCATAATCTATTGCCCAGGGGCCCCATAATCTCCTATTGCCTAGGGGCCCAATAATCTCCTATTGTCCGGCGGCCCCATAATCTCCTATTGCCCAGGGGCCCCATAATCTCCTATTGCCAGGGGGCTCCATAATCTCCTATTGCCCGGGGGCCCCATGAGTTGTCAGTCCGCTCCTGGCCTTGCCGCACACTTCAGAAAGGCACTGTTCTGTGTGGGTTGACGCACATTCACAAAGGTACATGTAAGAACACAGTCTAATTGGTAACAGTAGCATGACTCACATTGCTGCACATTGTCAAAACGCACGGCATTTGGTAACACGCAGATACAAATGAATGGTAGCGCAAGCAGAACCCACGTTGCTGCATGTTTTCAAAATACAAGCGTGTGTTTTCTTGCAGGTTGCCATGCATTCGGAAATGCTCAGATGCAAACAAATGGTGATTTGCAATGCACGCAATGCACATTTCCACATGTTTTTGAAATGCACAGCAAAGGGTGGATTTCTGTGTGGGCTGACGTGCATTTGGAAACGCACAGATGAGAATGCAGCCTAAATGCTAACGCAAGCGTGGCACACATTTGAAAAGCGCCACAAAGCGCATGTTTTCTCACAAGTTGCTGTGTGTTCGGAAAAGTGCAAATACAAATGAATGGTAATGTAACATGGGTTGCCACACGGCTTTTGAACAGGTTGGCGCGCAAAAGAGGACTCTGCCTTAAAGATAAACCAAGTATGAAAACAGCATTGCCATGTGCTTTTGAAATGTGCTGATAGTTGTGCATTATATAGAGAACAGAGAAACCAAAGAAGTGGACAAGGGGAGGGAGAAAATAATATAGGCTCAGTTTTGGTAAGATTGAGGCCATAATACTAAGGAAGTGGTGTGACATCCAGACTAAAATGCAAGTCAGTAAATTAGTGATACGTGAGGAGACAGGGTGAGCAGAGGAGTAGCGAGATAGATGTGAGCATTGTCAGTAAAGAAATGGTATTAGATGGTATGGCGGGCTCTCAGCTGACCCAAGGAGGAGGTGTAGATAGAGTAAAGAAGAAAACAGAGGACAGAACCTTGGGGAAACCTTATGGAAAGAGAAAGAGGAGAGGAGGAGGTAAAGTGATACTGAAGGTGTAGTGAAACAGGTAAGATGAGAACCAGCTGAGAGCAGAATCACAGCGGCCAAGGGAGTGGAGTGTATTGAGGAAGAGCAGGTGTTCAACTGTTTCAAAGGCAGCAGAGAGGTCTAATGCCGCGAACACACGATCGGAAATTCAGACAGCAAATGTCCAATGTGAGCTTTTTGTCGAAAATTCCGACTGTGTGTAGGCTCCATCAGACATTTGCTGTCGGAATTTGAGAGCTGGTTCTCAATTTTTCAGCAGCAAAAGTTCTTGTCGGAAATTCAGATCGTCCGTATGCAATTCCGACGCACAAAAATCCTACGCATGCTCGGAGTCATTGAACTTCATTTTCCTCGGCTCGTCTCAGGCCCCATACACACGGGAGGATTTATCCGCGGATACGGTCCAGCGGACCGTTTCCACGGATAAATCCTCTCGAGGATTTCCGCGGATTTCTATGCGATGGAGTGTACTCACCATCGCATTGAAATCCGCGCCGAAATCCTCTGGCGATGACGTGTCGCGCCGTCGCCGCGATTATGACGCAGCGACGTGCGCGACGCTGTCATATAAGGAATTCCACGCATTTGTCGAATCATTACGACGCATGCGGGGGATCCCTTCGGACGGATGGATCCGGTGAGTCTATACAGACCAGCGGATCAAGCCGTTGGGATGGATTCCAGCAGATAGATTTGTTTGGCATGTCAGCAAATATTCGATCTGCTGGAATCCATCCCAGGGGAGAAATATCCGCGGAAACAGATCCGCTGGAGTGTACACACCATAGGATCTATCCGCTGAAACCCATTTGCTGGGATTTTTCAGCGGATGGATTCTATCGTGTGTATAGGGCCTTAGTGTTGTACGTCACGGCATTCTTGGCGTTCGGAATTTCCGACAGCATTTGTGTGACCGTGTGTATGCAAGACAAGTTTGAGCCAAAATTCCCTTGGAAAAAAATCTACGGTCTTGTTGTCGAAATTTCCGATCGCGTGCATAATGCCACGTACACATGATCGGATTTTCCGTCGGAATAACCTTGGATGTTTTTTCCGACGAAATTCCGCTTGCGGTGACATACAACACTACGATGAGCGGAGAAAATTAAGTTCAATGCTTCCGAGCATGCGTCAAATTATTTACGAGCATGCGTTGGAATTTTGCCTGTCGGAATTGCTACAGACGAACGGAATCTTTTGTTGGCAGAAATTCTGACAGCAAAAGTCCGATGGCGCATACACACAGTCGGAATTTCCGTTCAAAAGCTCACATCGGACTTTTGCTGTCGGAATTTCCGTTCGTGTGTACGGGGCATAAGAGTAAAAGAGTAGTTACCATTGGTTTTAGAACAGAGTAAATCCTTAGTGAATTTTAGGACAGTTTCTATGGAGTGTTTCTGGGCAAAATACATACTGAATGTGGTCAAGAAGGTTGTTATCAGTGTGGTGGTAGCTTAGGTGGTTGTAGACAAGGCTTTCTAAAGTTTGGAGGTAAACAGAAGGATATAGATGGTTCTTAGGCTGTTAAGATTGTTGTGGTCCAGAGAGAGATTTTTGGTATGTGGATGACCAGTGCACACTTTAGAGGGTTGGAGAACAGATGTGAGATAGAGAGTGTAGAATAGAAGAACAAGCAGGTGACTAGTAATTTTGTGTAAAGAAAATGAAAATACATTTTTTACACAAAGTTGTCAGTTTAATAAGATATTTTTCACACAGCAAGGACATGCTTAGAATTTAACTCCAAAACACATTCTGCTACTCCTCACAAGGGTGCGGATATACCATGCGTGAGACATTTTCAATGTTTGGACTAATTAAGTACCAGAAATTGTATCTTGTGCATTACAAAAATAAACTACTTGTATCAAAAACAGTGTACTGTAATGGTTGTCTCTGTATGCAAGGTCAGGGAATATAGCTTAGTGTAGAGTTACCTATAGCAGTTCCCATTTCTATAAACCGAGAAAGCCTAGCCTATTGGTACATAGCTGCCCATAAGAAAGTAATGTTTACTGACCAGGTAGTACAGGAGGCTAAAAAAGGAAGAACAAAGGAGCTTCTGTAGTTCCAGGAGAGCATGTGTCCACAGTGAATAGGAGGAACTGATGTCTAAACAGAACATAGTCAGTGGGACATGCAAAAGGGTCAGTTCAGGTGGCAGACAGAAACATGGTCAGCAAACAGGCAAAGGATTGGTCCAGGCAGCAGGCAAAAATGTAATTAATAAACAGGCCAGGGCCAGTACAGGCGGCTGGCAGAGGCAACACTGCACTGGTGTGGTGTTGATCAGGAGTACTGTTGATGACTGCACTGTCTCTGGTGACACTGGACTAATATGGTGGCAATCAGGGATACTTTTGATGGTTTCACTTTCTCTGGTGACACTGCACCAGTGTGGCTAGCAATAATGAACATTGTTGCTGGCTGCATTGGTCTGGGGACATTGTTGCTCATGTGGCATCAATCAGGAACATGGTTGATGGTGTACACTGATCTGAAAACACTGAGATTGGCTTACACTAGTCTGGTGACACTTGAACTTGTGTGTCGGTGATCAGGAACACTGTTGCTGGCCTATACTAGTCTGGGGAGACTAACGACTAGTGTGGCAGCAATCAGGAACATTGTTGCTGGCTTACAGTAGTCTGGTGACACTGGGATTCACATGGCAGTGATCTGGAACACTGTTGCTGGCTTTCGATGGTCTGGTGACACTGGTTCTTGTATGGGGACAATCAGGAACACTGTTGCTGGCATACACTGGTCTGGTAAAACAGTGAGATTGGTGTGGCAGTGATAAGCAACACTGTTGCTGGCATACACTAGTCTGGTGATACTGCAACTGGTGTTGTGGTGATCAAGAACACTGTTTCTATTTGTGCTGGTCTAGTGACACTGGGACCTGTGTGGTGGTGATAGGTGACACTGCGACTGGCTGCACTATTGGAGCTCATTCATGCATAAGGTTAGGGGACAGTGAAACCTTGCAATTGAGCCACAGTTTTACCCCCAACCACCACCCTTTTAAGCTGTAGAGGCACCACTTTTCAGAGAGCACCACACATGTGAACAAGACCTAATGTGAGACTGGTACTAGTGTGGTGGTGAACCCTGTGATTTGTTGTACTTGTCTGGTGAGAGGAAAAAAATGTATCATGTAGCCTTTGTTTACAATTGCGATCTCTGTTGTTGATTACATTAATCACAAGGTACAGGGTCAATTTCATTGTCCGAAGGACACAATAATAACATTAGTGCTTCTACTTGCCCCAGAGGGAGCTCACAAACAGCAGCTCCGGGAGGCCATAAATCCGTCGCAACCACCAAAATTCACTCTAAAACCCATTTCCATCGATGCCACTAAAAACATCATCGGGACTCTGAGTAATAGCACAGCACCCAATGATATCATCCCCACTAAACTGCTGAAAGAAAGTGCCGATATACTGGCACCAGCTATCACGCAGCTCATTAACCAATCATTCAAGGAGGGCATGGTGCCCACCTTGCTAAAACAAGGTACAATAAAACCAATTCTAAAAAAAACTACCCTCGACCCCAAAGACCCAAACAACCGGAGGCCCATAACAGCTCTAAATGTCTTCTCCAAGGTAATGGAGAAAGTAGTTGTACAACAGCTGCAACTGCATTTAGACACCCATAAATTACTTGATCCGTTTCAATCAGGCTTCCGTCCGGGTCACGGAACAGAAACGGCGCTGCTTAAAATATGGGATGACGCTCAAGAGGCCGCAGACGAAGGAGAATCTTGTCTCCTGATACTGCTGGACCTAAGCGCGGCTTTTGACACTGTAGACCACGGACTACTACTGGCTAGGCTAGCTGAAGTAGCCAGAGTCGCTGAATGTGTTTTACCCCGATTCTCCTCCTTCTTGGAAAACCGATCACAAATAGTGAAACTGGGGTCTTTCACTTCTGAAAAACGTACGGTGTCATGCGGAGTCCCTCAGGGATCTCCCTTATCGCCCGTATTGTTTAATATCTATCTTCGCCCTCTCTTTGAAATCATCAGTAACCAGAAGTTACTTTACCACTCCTATGCAGATGACACACAACTGTATTTCCGCATCTGCGACAAAAAGGATCATTCTCTTGGACTAGAGAAATGCCTCACTCTAATAGATAACTGGATGACAAACAGTTATCTTAAACTCAATGGTTCGAAAACAGAACTTCTCCTGTTTCACGCTAACCGGAAAAATCACCCCGCGTCAACATGGACTCCCCCACCCATTCTGGGTAAAACTATCACCCCTAGCACCAAAGTCAAAAGTCTCGGAGTCATTTTCGATACCTACATGACAATGGATGCACAAATAGGGTCAGTAGTCAGCGGATCCCACCATCTGCTGCGCCTACTACGCAGACTCACCCCCTTTATCCCGAAAGAGGACATTGCAGTCGTGGTGGGAACAATCATCAATTCCAGACTCGACTACGCAAATGCCCTCTATCTAGGACTCAAATACCAAATCACTCATCTGCAAGTCGTTCAAAATACGGCCGCTCGACTAGTGACTGGGAAAAAAACGTGGGAATCAATCTCACCTTCACTGAGATCCCTTCATTGGTTGCCAGTAAAAGACAGAATCACTTTCAAGGCACTCTGCCTAATACATAAGTGTATTCAAGGCAACACCCCCCAATATCTATGCGAAAAAATAAAAGCCCATAACCCCAATCGCATTCTGCGATCCACCAATCAAAACCTCCTCCAGATACCCAAGGCCAGATACAAGTCCAAAGGAGATCGAAGATTTGCAGTCCAGGGACCTCGGCTGTGGAATGCACTACCAACCACCATCCGACTGGAGTCGGACCACTCCATCTCTTCTGAGGTCAAGGGGTTTCCTTACCCATGAAATGGATACAGCTTGCATGTGTTGCGCTTTACAAGTCTCTCTCTCTCTCTCTCTCATGTACTGTATATACATCCTCCTGTTTTGCTGTTTATCTACGTTGGTCAGACGGTAAGAAGTTAAAGAAATATTAGAGGCTTCTATTGCTGATCTTCTGAAAATGCTAGATGCTAGGTCATAATGTAAGAAAACATGCCAATCCAAATAAAATCTGAACTCAGATTTGGAAGCCTGTGTTGCTA
Source organism: Rana temporaria (assembly GCF_905171775.1). Lineage (NCBI taxonomy): Eukaryota > Metazoa > Chordata > Amphibia > Anura > Ranidae > Rana > Rana temporaria. The sequence continues at coordinate 270,912,767 of NC_053493.1, forward strand.
TATAAAAAAAAAAAAACACACTAATACAACTGGCTCCAAGGCATCTGTGTTGAAAGATTGAACCGTTTTAGAATTTTAAACCAAACAAATAACTATTAACAAATTTATATTTGAAATAAATTTACTATATTGAGTTATTTTTCAAGTGAGACAACTGTTGACTTTTAAGTGTTAAAACATAAAAAATGCTAAATCTAAAAATCCATGCTTGATAAATGAAAAATCATACTGGTAATATACTTTGCTGAGACTATGTACCAGTTCTATTGCCTACATTTGTCATAATTTAAAATGTCAGTCTTTACTTCACTATATTTCAATGGTTGTGCTATCTGGGTTTTTGCAATTTCATACTTATGTAGTTAGAAAATGAAAGCAGAATTCTGAATCTTTTATTCCTAGCCTGCCAGTTCCAACTGTGTTAAAGAGTACTGCTTGTTATAAAAAAAAAAAAATTGAAGCCACGCTGTCTTTATGGTAGTAAGGTTCTATGTTTTTCATAAATAAATTGGTATAGATAGCTTCAGCATAGGACAATAAATAATTATTTTCAGATCAGTCCATAATTACTTACAATTTTCAATTAGGCCTTGTACACACGACCAGACATGTCTGATGAAAACGGTCCGCGGACCGTTTTCATCGGAACATGTCTGCTGGGAGGTTTTGGTCTGATGTGTGTACACACCATCAGACCAAATTCCCCGCGGATAGAAAACGCGGTGACGTGGCGGCGACGATGACGCGGCGACGTGCGTGAACCAGGAAGTTCAATGCTTCCACGCATGCGACGAATCACTTCGACTCATGCGGGGGATTTCGGTCTGATGGTTAGGTGTACTAACCATCGGACATGTCCGACAGACAGGTTTCCACCAGACAAGTTTCTTAGCATGCTAAGAAACTTTTGTCCGCTGGAAACCTGTTCGCTAGGCTGGAAAACTGTCCGCTAGGCCCTACACACGCTCGGACATGTCCGCGGAAACTGTTCCGCGGACCAGTTTCAGCGGACATGTTCGGTCGTGTGTACAAGGCATTACAGATCCTGCCTCTGAATTCCTCTGCACTACTTTCCTAAATCTCCAGTCGGGCAGTGCGCATTAATAACCCAATTCAAAGTATTCTGATTTCCCTCCATAGGACCACATGTTCCATAATTTATAGTTCCATTGGCCATGCATGCCCACTTTAAGGAGGAGGAGCAGAGGCATGTCTCCTCATGTGCCTCATGCAAGCTGCTGCCAAACATTGTTTTCTGCTTGCCTATGTGTGTCAGCACAGGCAGAATCTTTAAGTCAACCTGTAGTCCTCTCCCAGGAGAGTGAACAAACAGGTGACTCTAATGAACATAGCAACCCCAAACCAGAGATAGGACCAGCAGAAAATGGAAAAACAAATTAAAAGATTTAGATGCAGCATACAAGGTCATTATTGATCTCAGTGTCTGTAATTAGGATTTTGATATCACTTTATTAATGCTATTCAAATGTTGCAATTTTATATTATGGATCATTTAAACACAGAAATAGGTGTCCCTTCAAACAGCTTCACATCCACAGTAGCTAAAGTGGACCTTCCAGTAATTTTGCCTGTCTACATTAGGGATGAGCCGAACACCCTCAGGCGAAACATTTTTTCCGAACACACAAACACCGTTAAAGTCTATGGGACACGAACATGAAAAATCAAAGGTGCTAATTTTAAGGGTTAATATGCAAGTTATTGTCATAAAAAGTTTTTGGGGACCTGGGACAAGTTTTAAAAACATCAGTTTTTTCGGGAGCAGTGATTTTAATAATGCTTAATGTGAAACAACAAAAGTAGTGAAATATTCCTTTAAATTTCATACATGGGGGGTGTCTGTAGTATGCCTGTAAAGTGGCCCATGTTTCCTGTGTTTAGAACAGTGCCTGCACAAAATGACATTTCTAAAGGAAAAAATGTAATTTTAAACTACTCGCGGCTATAATGAATTGTCGGGTCCCAGCAATACAGATAGAAGTAGTTGAAAAAAAAATGGCATGGCTTCCATTACCAGGCCCTTCAGGACCCCAAACACTTTTTATGGCAATAACTTGCATATTAACCTTTAAAATTAGCACTTTTGATTTCTCCCATAGACTTTTAAAGGATGTTCCGCGGCTTTCGAATTTGCCGTGAACCCCCCAAATTGTTCGCTATTCGGCAAACGGGCGAACAGACAATGTTCAAGTTGAACCTATGTTTGACTCGAACATCGGGCTCATCCCTAGTCTACCTAAATAAATTCTATGAACAGTATAATTTAAAATAAAGACTGTTTAATTTTAAAACAGTTTTTGGGCTTCAGAAAGTGATTGTGCAGAGGATGGGAGGTGCAATCCAACCACATTATGTCATCACTCTGCTGAAGGAAGAAGGAAAGTATTATCTTAGTCACTTTTGTCCAGGTGAGTAATAAGGAAACTTGCTAAGCCTGCAATACTAGGTGTGCTTTAACCTTTTCATGTCAGTGACATACGGTATGTATTACTTTGGAGACAGTTACACTTATGTCAGTTGCATTTCCTCAAACTGTAGGTGTGTGGTCACTTAAAGCGGTGGTTCACCCTCCTTAACATCAGTCTAGCATTACATTTGGCATAGTAGCGCGAGCTACAGTATGCCTATCTGTATTTTTTTATCCCCGTACTCACTGCGCTATTGCACATTGAAGATTCCGACTCCCGCGGGGAATGGGCGTGCCTATGAAGAGGGAGGATGATTGACGGCCGGCTCTGGCACGTCACGCTCCCCCGAAGACAGCCGGTAGGTCTCGGCTCTTCACGGCGCCTGCGCACAGGCTATGCGCAGGCGCCGTGAAGAGCCAAGCCTATTTCGGCTATTTCCGGAGAAGCGTGACGTGCCAGGGCCGGCCGTCAATCACCTTCTCTCTCCATAGGAACGCCCATTTTAGCGGCACTTTACCGTTGTTTTTGCAGCGCTTTTCGGCCGATAGTGAGTGCCCCCGCTAGCGGCCGAAAAAAGCTTAAAACCTCAGCGGCGCTTTGCCGGCGGTTCGGAGGCACTGCCTATTGATTTCAATGGGCAGGGGCGCTCCTACAGCGTCTCAAAGATGTGGCTGGCAGGACTTTTTTGAGTGTTCTGCCAGCGCACCGCTCCAGTGGGAAAGCCCTCTGGCTTTCCCACTGGAGTGAAAGGAGCAGCTAGTTCAAGGTGCTTTGCAGGTGCTATTTTTAGTGCTATAGTGCCTGAAAAGTGTCTCAGTGTGAAAGTAGCCTAAACAAAAATTAATGAACAATAGCAAAAAAGTGTAAAATTGCAAAAATAGTTCAACCATCTAAGGTGAAAAATGTGAGGCAAGGCCTCTCATCGAATGGTTAAAAGTGAGTATTTAACTACATGCCGACCAGCCGCCGCAGTTCTACAGCGGCAGGTCCTGTCAGGGGAGAAATGCCTGACTGTCTGTTCATACAATGTATGAACAGCGATCAGTGACTTCCCCTAGTGAGTCCACCCCCCCTACAGTTAGAACACACCCAGGGAACATACTTAACCCCTTTCCCGCCCCCTAGTGTTAACCCCTTCCCTGCCAGTGGCATTTTTATAGTAATCAATGCATTTTTATAGCACTGATCGCTATAAGAATGCCAATGGTCCCAAAAATGGGTCAAAAGTGTCCGAAGTGTCCGCCATAATGTTGCAGTACCGAAAAAAAACGCTGATCACCGCCATTACTAGTAAAAAAAAAATATTAATAAAAATGCCATAAAACGACCCCCTATTTTGTAAACGCTATAACTTTTGCGCAAACCAATCAATAAACGCTTATTGCGATTTTTTTTTACAACAAATATGTAGAAGAATACGTATCGCCCTAAACTGAGGAAATTATTTTTTTTATATATTTTTGGGGGATATTTATTATGGTAAAAAGTAAAAAATATTCATTTATTTCAAAATTGTCGCTCTATTTTTGTTTATAGCGCAAAAACTAAAAACCGCAGCGGTGATCAAATACAACCAAAAGAAAGCTCTATTTGTGGGGAAAAAAGGACGCCAATTTTGTTTGGGAGCCACGTCATATGACCGCGCAATTGTCAGTTAAAATGACCCAGTGCGGAATCGCAAAACGTGCTCTGATCTTTGACCAGCAATATGGTCCGGGGTTTAGGTGGTTAACCATAGATCAGTCAATAAAATAGTTACACAGTCCTAACAGACAGCAAATGAGCTTTAAAGCAAGCCCACAGTGACCTATGTAGTTGAAGGCTTTGCAAAGAAATGTATTATCATAATTCAAAGCAGAATCACCAAGGTCACTTAGGTCATCCTTTCAGGCAGTGTAGCTCATCCTGCTCCCACCTCTCAGCAGTGACTTGGATTTCTTCCAGCCTTCTAATTTCTGATTAGTTTTGGGAGTTGTGCATGGAGGGGGGGAGTTTCTGAAATGCTGTTAGGAGAACTTTAATGGTTTGCAGGAAGCACTGGTGTAAACTTTGAAAATGATTGCTCCACAGTGCCTGTTGCTATAGAGATCAGTGAGGGCTTGGTTTGAAGCTCATTTGCGCAAGTGCTAAAATATGAGTAGCTGGTAAAATCAGAACTACAGTCCTTTGACAAATATAATGGCTGATAAAGAAACTAAAATACGTATGTCAGATTCTGTAGATCTCATGAAAACATAACTTAAGCCCTGTACACACGGCCAGAATCGTGTCAGGAAAAAAACATTGTACACACACTCAATTCAAAAGAAGCGGTACCATTATTTTGAATGGTAAGAACACGGCGACGTCATCACGTACGACGAGCATGCACTCGTCACATTCGATGCTGTCGTTTCCATCTTCCTGCACCCTACACTGCCCTTGAAAGCTACCGTGCATGCGTCAAAGTCATTTTGAGCATGCACGGGTTTCCACGGCGACAGGTAAGTATACAGACGCTCAGGTTTCTCGGTAGGAAAACACTGCCGAAAATCACGACAAGGAAAATAGAGAGCAGGTTCTCTATTTGTCTCGTCGAGATTCTGGGCAGTTTTCTTGACGAGAAACCTAAAAGCCTCGTACACATGCACGGTTTACTTGGCAAGAAAGCTCTGCAAGCAGTTCTTGCTGGTTCTTGTCGAGAAAACCGTGCTTGTGTACGAGGCTTTAGAGACAACTTTGTGAAAGCTAATTATATACGGTATGCACATTAGATAATTTTATCAGATTTTTAGATGTTTATCATGATATACATGATATAAAAAACTTTGCTATTTTTGCAATATACTGAATTTTTTGTCTCACTGATTACTTTATTTTATGATTTAATTTAATACGTAATATGTAAATAATTCCGTACAACTATTGCTTTTTGCACACCAAACCAAAACATTATTGTAGGGAAACAAATTTTACATTTTGATATAAGATATTATTTCAAATTGCCATATCTGTAATTTTGCATTATGGTTGTGTTGCAATGAACACAAAAGCTTTTTTTTTTCCTTTTTTGCTGGCAATAACACATTATACAATGCATTGTCATTGGGTTACTTAAGATTCTATTGTAATATGATGAACCAAAATGTGTAATATTATTCCTGCAAGCTATTCCAAGTAGTATTTGTAAAGCTGGACACCACTTTCTGTGAAAATAAGAAGGGGGCATCACAGCAGCTACTGATTGCCGAGACGTTGTGTGAAAAGGGTTCAGGCTGCCTTTCCCTTGTCAGTGGGGTGGCCGTGTATGATTCAATCTGCATTCAAAAATAAAAGCTTTCAAACCACACCAGCTATCACCTCTTACAAACTCTAAGTACCCTTTTGACTGCTATTGCTTTGCTGGAAAATAACACATTTAGTCATTTGTCATAATTATAAGAGTACCAACGACATGGAATGCAGGACCGCCTATTAATGCTGCCAAGACTGTTATAATACAATCAGCAGGGGATTGTTGCTGTGAGCAAATCACAACCGCAGTGCCAGTTAAATTCCAACTGAAAGGTCATATATGACCTTTGTAAGCAGTTCATCTCTAGTGATTGATCTGTTAGCAACAAAACTAATAATTACACAGCTCTTCATTTCCACTTCGTCTTTGTAACATAACATTTCTCTCAGTGTGGAGGATCCAGGCCACATAGGAATAAATTGTTGTACCATAAACCCTGTAAAACCCCACAGGTGCATCTCAAGTTTCCACTGCTTATTTTCTCCGCTCTGCAGGTAGTTTACAAAGAAGGCTAAACAATGACACATTAATTTCTATGTTTCATTTTTAATTCCCCACCTGTTAACACAAGTAATGTATTTTTAATGATCTGTCTCACGTATAGCTCTACTCTTTGGTGTGTATTAACAATTCTTTGTTTTATGACTTACTTTTTACCTAATCATTTCTTTTCAGAGAATCGAGGCTAATTGTTTGCTGCTTGTGCGCAAAATGCATAATCTGGACATGTACTGTTGTATGCTTTTGTTTGTGGTTCCCTTAAATATTTCCACTATACTGTACATATTTTAAAAGATACATTTTAAACAAAATCAAATCAAAACAATAATAAAAATAAAGTAAATGTTTTGAGATGTTTTATATATATTAGGGGCATTTAAAAGGAGTGCACAAAAATGGCAGCAACAAGGGGGGAACAAAGTGCACTTCCCGGCGCCAAAGGAAATGAATTCACTTATTAGTGAGATACTGTTAAGTAGAGGAAAGAAAAAACATAAATAATAATAAGAAATATTCAAATATATATATCAATATCAGAAAATACCCAGCAGTGTGATATGATAAAAAAGTATATATATATTGCAGCAGCTGTTTAAAATAGATGAAGACTCGTCTATTAAGGAATATAAAATTGTATCAAAAACATATAGCCTAAAAGTTGTTATAAAATGATAAAACAGCGCTAAGATGGATAAAGTCCAGTGTAGATAATAAATATTGGAAAAGTCCACAGATAAGTAAATAGGGCACAGTTCAGAGAAGTGTAAGAAGTGCTTCAAGGAATGGTAGTACACCCTCCACCGACTTCCAATCTTCACCACGCAAAAAGTGAGGCACACTTCCCCTCTGGGGTTCACACTCACCAGATAGCAGGTTAAACAGAGCCTTATAAATAGATCCTCCTGATCAGACCTCCAACATCATTCCAGAAACCGCAAAGGTTTTAATTCCAACTCACGGATCATAAAAAACAAAAGCACCAATATAGTGAAATTCAGCTTTAATGTAAAAAGAACCCGTGTAACAACACCCCGCTTCCTATCTACGTACAATAAAACAACTGTAAAAGAGCATAAAGAGTGTAATCACCGCTCTCCTCCACACACAGGGGGTCGCGCTTGTGCTGAATGCACGCTGCTGGAGATGCCTGTCCTGGTTACGATGGTTCAGTGGTGGAGCGCACTCCTAACAGTTCCTGGATATGCCGTCGTAGCCACGCCCTGATGCGTTTCGTCACATCTGACTTCAACAGAGGGCGCCCTCTGTCAGGACAAGGAGGGGATGGATGGATCACAGGGGGAACAGGTATAGGTACAGAGCAAAGAGCAAAGAGTACAAAATCACAGGATCACAGGATTCCAGGATTCCAGGTTTAGGTACAGGTACAGGTTTCAGGTTCAGGGCGCAAGAAATATATCAAGGCCAGGTCTAATTGTCACTGCCAGGTATTTATACACATCTCCTGCAATCAGGCTCAGGTGACGCCTGATAGCAGGAGATGTCGGCCCCACACTGCCAAGAACCCTCCGCTGGTGGACGCCAGTACTTCAGCCCAAGGGGAGAGCTCCCCTGGCAGTTCCAGACTGCCAGGAGACACCTGGTGGTGGACCACAGTACTGCACGCCAAATACCAGGCAGTATCACCAGCGGGAGGAACCTTTCCCGACAGTACCCCCCCTCAAAGGAGCGGCCTCCGGACGCTCCAACTAGCTGTTGCTGGGGAAAGTCCATGGTGTCAAGCCGGGCAGCGGATAAAGTCACGTCAGGTTGGGCCAGAGGAAGGTCCATGACTTTAAACCAGGCAAAGTGCAGCTCGAGCTGGGCAGCGGGTACAGACATCTCAGGCTGGGCAAAAAGTACATCAAGCTGAGTAGTAGACACAGGAATCTCAAGCAGCACATCAAGCTGGGCAGCAGACAGGGGAAAATCAAGCTGGGCAGCAGACTCCGGGTCGTCGAACTGGGCAGCAGACAGAGGCTCCGGGTCGTCGAGCTGGGCAGCAGGCTCCGGGTCATCGAGCTGGGCAGCAGACAGAGGCTCCGGGTCGTCAAGCTGGGCAGCAGGCTCCGGGTCATCGGGCTGGGCAGCAGGCTCCGGGTCATCGGGCTGGGCAGCAGGCTCTGGGTCATCGGGCTGGGCAGCAGGCTCCGGGTCATCGGGCTGGGCAGCAGGCTCCGGGTCATCGGGCTGGGCAGCAGGCTCCGGGTCGCCAGGCTGGGCAGCAGACAGGAACACCTCAGGCTGGGCAGCAAACAGAAGCTCATCAGGCTGGGCAGTAAACAGAAGCTCATCAGACTGGGCAGCAAACAGAAGCTCATCAGGCTGGGCAGCAAACAGAAGCTCATCAGGCTGGGCAGCAAACAGAAGCTCATCAGGCTGGGCAGCAGGCAGACGCTCATCAGGCTGGGCAGCTGGCACTGGAACAGGCTGGGCAGCTGGCACTGGAACAGGCTGGGCAGCTGGCACAGGAACAACAGGCTGGGCAGCTGGCACAGGAACAACAGGCTGGGCAGCTGGCACAGGAACAACAGGCTGGGCAGCTGGCACAGGAACAACAGGCTGGGCAGCTGACACAGGAACAACAGGCTGGGCAGCTGGCACAGGAACAACAGGCTGGGCAGCTGGCACTGGAACAGCAGACTGGGCAGCTGGCACTGGGACAGGCTGGGCAGCTGGCACAGGAACAACAGGCTGGGCAGCTGGCACTGGAGCAACAGGCTGGGAAGCTGGCACTGGAACAACAGGCTGGGCAGCTGGCACTGGAACAGGCTGGGCAGCTGGCACTGGAACAGGCTGGGCAGCTGGCACAGGAACAACAGGCTGGGCAGCTGGCACAGGAACAACAGGTTGGGCAGCTGGCACAGGAACAACAGGCTGGGCGGCTGGCACAGAAACAACAGGCTGGGCGGCTGTCACAGGAACAACAGGCTGGGCGGCTGGCACAGGAACAGGCTGGGCAGCTGGCACTTCAGGCTGGCAAACTGGCTCTGGCTCCTCAGGCTGGCAAACTGGCTCTGGCACCTCAGGCTGGAAGGCAGGAGCCAAGACATCAGGCTGGAAGGCAGGCGCAAAGACATCAGGCTGGAAGGCAGGTGCCAAGACATCAGGCTGGAAGGCAGGTACCAAGACATCAGGCTGGAAGGCAGGCGCCAAGACATCAGGCTGGAAGGCAGGTGCCAAGACATCAGGCTGGAAGGTAGGCACCAGGACATCAGACTGGAAGGTAGGCAACAGGACATCAGACTGGAAGGCAGGTACTGAGACATCAGACTGGAAGGCAGGTACTGAGACATCAGACTGGAAGACAGGCGCCAAGACATCAGACTGGAAGGCAGGAGCCAAGACATCAGACTGGAAGACAGGCGCCGAGACATCAAGCTGGAAGGTAGGCACCGAGACATCAGACTGGAAGGCAGGTGCTGAGACATCAGACTGGCAAACTGGCACAGGAACTTCAGGCTGGCAAACTGGCACAGGAAAGTCAGGCTGGCATACAGGAACATCAGGCTGGCATACAGGAACATCAGGCTGGCATACAGGAACATCAGGCTGGAACATCAGGCTGGCATACAGGAACATCAGGCTGGCATACAGGAACATCAGGCTGGCAAACTGGCACAGGAATGTCAGGCTGGAAAACTTGCACAGGAACATCAGGCTGGCATACAGGAACTTCAGGCAGAGGCACTGGCCGGATAGCAGGTAGAGGTTTGGCAGAATCAGGCTGGTTATCAGGTTCAGCTGGCATGCAAGCAGACTGGAGCAGGTTGGTTGGTGTGGAGACAGGTTGGGTTACTGGCAGGATCGTTTTGGTTGGGAAAAACTTTCATTTTTTCTTGGGCTTGGCCACAGAAGCTCTGTAGGTAAGGGGTGCAGCAGACTGGAAAGGAGGATTGAGATATGGCAGAGAAGAGGGAACAGTAGCTGGAGGAAGTTTTTGTGGGTTTGTAGGCAGCTGAGAAGAGACAGGTGGGTTGTATGCAGGATAGATACAGGGAGCAGAGGCTGGATATTGGTATCTGGTGGGAAGCAGTGTATACTGAGCTGCAACTGGGGTTGCCATGGGTGATGGGAGAAAAGACTCTTGAACAGGTAGGTGTCTGATGGTAGAAGTGGTTTGCTGTAAGTTTGCAGGCAGCTGAGAAGAGACAGGTGGGTTGTATGCAGGATAGGTACAGGGAGCAGAGACTGGGTATTGGTATCTGGTGGGAAGCAGTGTATACTGAGCTGCGACTGGGGTTGCCATGGGTGATGGGAGAACAGACTTTTGAACAGGTAGGTGTCTGATGGTAGAAGTGGTTTCCTGTGGGTTGGCTGGGATTGATTGTAACATATCAGTCCATGCAGAGAGTATTGGTTGGACAAAGAATGAAGCACATGCTGCCTGTCTGACAAGGGTCTGTACTGACTGAATACATTCCAAAAGTTTTTGCCGGGAACAAACTGAATAGTGCTCACAAAAGCATGAGGGATCATCCTCTAGCAGCGACACCAGAGATTCCACCTGATCAGCACTGAAAGGGGGAGAAAAATCATCACAGGTCCCTGGAACACAGGATAGTGCTAGCTCAGCACATATTTGGATCAAAGGCTGCACCTCTCCAAACAAAACACAACCTTGGTCAACCTGGGAGTGGGCCGAACGGATGATCTCAAGCAGCTGGTCACGGGTCCACTCTTTTAGTGTCTTGCGTAGATAGTCACCACTTTTAGACACCAGCAAAGCATAATAGGGAATCACGTTAGGGTTCATTTCAACAAGCCAACGGAACCAGTATGGTTCCTCTGTGCAGCCACTTCTGATCAGGGATGGCCTTGATATACTGTCATGAATCAGATGTGATCAGAACTGTGTGGACTGCAACAGAGGGAACCCAGACGTGTTTTAAGTGAAAATATGGTTTATTAAGGATAGTGAAATAATATATTAAAATAACAACCTCCAAAAACACTCCAACCAACACCAACAGAAACCACAAATAATAACAGTAATAGACCAATATGTACAAGTAATAGGGACAAACCGGAATCACAACAGGGCCAGGCCAGGATCGTTAACGGGAGGTCAGCAGCTGGGGTAAGGGAGCACAAACAGGACAAGGAGGGGATGGATGGATCACAGGGGGGACCGGTATAGGTACAGAGCAAAGATTACAGGATCACAGGATTCCAGGATTCCAGGTTCAGGTACAGGTACAGGTTTCAGGTTCAGGGCGCAAGAAAGATATCAAGGCTAGGTCTAATTTTCACTGCTAGGTATTTACACACATCTTCTGCAATCAGGCTCAGGTGACGCCTGATCGCAGGAGATGTCGGCCCCACACTGCCAAGAACCCCCCGCTGGTGGACGCCAGTACTGCAGCCCAAGGATCACATAATACCACCAGGGGAGAGCTCCCCTGGCAGTTCCAGACTGCTAGGAGACACCTGATGGTGGACCACAGTACTGCACACCAAATACCAGGCAGTATCACCAGCAGGAGGAACCTTTCCTGACAACTGGCAAGATTGCCAGTACTTCCACGACCATTTCCCTGACAGTGCCCCCCCAAGGGGCAGCCTCCGGATGCCCAACCGAGCCCATTTTTCAGGGTATTGGGCCCAAAATCTCTGGAGAAGTCTAGGAGAATGTATATTGCCTGCAGGTTCCCAAGAATTCTCTTCTGCTGAGTAACCCTTCCATTTAATAAGAAATTGAATAGTCCTACCTCTCTTGCGACTGTCCAGGATGGATTCTACATCGAATTCGGTTTCAACTCCCACTGAAACTGGAGGCGGTGGGTCTTCTTCTCTTCCTGGAAAAGGACTAGAGACAACAGATTTAAAAAGAGATACGTGAAACACAGGATGCACTTTATACAAACTTGGTAGTAACAGTTCAAACGCTACTGGGTTGATTTTTCATTTAATTTCAAAAGGACTGATGAATCTTGGACCCAATTTCCGGGAGGGACAAGGGAGCCTGAGATTTGCTGAAGAGAGCCAAACCTTATCTCCAACTAGGACTCTCTCCCCTCTTCTTGTCATATTGTTTCTTGTAGTCCTTTTGCACTTTCTGCATGGTTAGCCGGAGGGTTTGATAATTAGCCTGAATGGAACTTATCCTGTCTTGAACTGCTGGGACTGAGGCTTCCGGAATGATGTTAGGTAGAAATGAGGGATGGAAACCATAGTTGGCCCAAAACGGAGATTGATTGGTGGTTGAGTGTACTGAATTGTTGTAAGCGAACTCTGCACAAGGGAGTAGAGAGATCCAGTCATCCTGGGAGAAGGAGCAGAAGCAACGCAAATATTGTTCTAAGGTCTGCTTAGTCCTTTCAGTATGAACCTTGCTTTCGGGGTGATAGGCTGAGGACAGGCACACTTCAATTGATAGTGCTTTGCAAAGCTCTCTCCAGAATCGGGAGGTGAATTGTACCCCTCTATCAGACACAATGCTGTCAGGAAGGCCATGAAGTCTGAATATCTCCCTTATGAAAATTTTGTCCGTCTCTGCAGCAGAAGGAGTTCCTGCCATGGGTAAGAAGTGCGCCATTTTGGATAGGCGGTCCACAACTACCAGGATTGTTGTAAATCCTTCGGATGGGGGCAGCTCTACTATAAAGTCCATAGATATATTTCTCCATGGTTGTTCTGGCACTGGCAGTGGACGTAACAGACCCCAAGACTTGACGTTGGCCCCATTATTTCGCTGGCAAGTAGTACAGGAGCTAACAAACTCCTTGCAGTCAGATTTCAAGGTAGGTCACCAGAAGGATCAATGGATAAGGTCTGTAGTTTTCCGCACTCTGAAGTGGCCAGCGAGTTGGTGGTCATGCAAGGTATTTAGGACCTGAATTCGGGCTTTTTGCGGAACAAAGAGCTTGTCCTGATGCCAGAGATACCCCCCATGGTTTCTTAGAGAGAATGCTTCTGGTTCCTGGCATTGGTGGGAAGCCTGTTCAAGGGAAAATCTTAGATTGGGTTGGATCAAAAGAAAGTTCTGAGGTGACAGGATTGTGCTAGATATTGTCTCTTCTGGAGTATTGGGGAACATTCGGGATAAGGCATCAGCCTTTCCATTCTTGGAGCCAGGGCGGTAGGTAATGTGGAAGTTAAACCTTGAAAAGAACAGAGCCCAGCAAGCTTGACGGGGTCTCAGGCATTTGGCAGTGGGGAGGTATTCGAGGTTCCTGTGATCTGTAAATATCCTTATGGGGTGAGCAGACCCCTCAAGAAGGTATCTCCACTCCTCTAAGGCTGTTTTAATGGCCAAGAGTTCGCGATCACCTACATCATAGTTCCGCTCGGGCTGGCTCATTTTTGGTGAGGAGAAGGCCACGGGGTGAAGCAAAGACTTGGGTCCCTGGCGCTGTGAAAGGTCTGCCCCTGTGGCTACTTCTGAGGCATCGACCTCCAAGATGTATGGCAAGGTGGAGCCCTGTGGTGGTCAGATACCCAAGATACTTGACCATTTATGACAGGGTCTCCCTAGCAGTCTTTGGAAGACTCTGGCTAGTGAACATTTATAATACTTTTGTATTGCATCCAACTTTTTCAGCTGTTTCAAATGTGTTTTAAAATGGCTGAAGCATGGCTGCTTTACATGAGATTTAAATCTAGCCATTTTTATTATCGACTTGAGAGTATAGTGCATGAGAGATTAAAATTGGGCCTGAAGTTCAGTACTTTTTTCTCATTCTCTCCATACAGTTTGTGGTACATCAGACCTCAGTATTATCACATTTCAGTCGTTTCCCTTCATTAAAAATTTCCTGTTGCTGCTTTATTATCCGCAGTCTTTATGCCGCGTACAGACGGTCGTTTTTTTGTGATGAAAAAAAAGGATGTTTTAAATCATGAAATAAAACGACGTTTTTGAAACATCATTTTCAAAAACGATGTTGCCTACACACCATCGTTTTTTCACAATGCTCTAGCAAAGCGAGGTTACGTTTCACCACTTTTTTCCATTGAAGCTCGCTTCATAACTAGCTTCTGGGCACTATGACCTGGACATTGATGGAATGCCAGTGCTTCCTATTACAGTATATATGCTCTAGGTCACGGGGGGGCCGTAGTGCCACATGGGTACAATCAATGGCCCCCACAGTGCGTGGGAATCTGGCAATTTGGTAGAAATCTGTCACTGCCTTCTGCCGCAGGTCCTCTTGGGTGGGTTTGATGAACTGGTGGGACATGCGTCTCAGGATTGCGGGGACAACCTGGTGCACACACCTGCTCATGGAGGATTGGGACATCCCAGCCACCATTCCACCTGTGCTCTGAAAAGATCCACTTGCCAGGAAATGCAGGGTTGCCACTACCTTGACCAGTGGCTCCACTGCATGTCCACGATGTGTCTGGCTGGTTATGTCATCATGCAGGATTGTGGCTAATTCCAGGATGACTTCAGGGCTGAATCTAAACATGCGATACACCTCCAAATCACTCATGTCAAAGATGTTCCTGCGCACTCTGTATATCCTCTCCCGTGCCCTCCTACGAGTCGGTTCACTCTGTAGTATTGCTAGAACCATAGCTGCCCCTGGCATGTTGGCACACAGATGTGAGGTCCAGAAAGTGTGGGTGCTATGCTTGCTCAGCTCGTCCGTAACGGTGCTGCTGTAGTTGCTCTCCAGCTGACCTGTGGCCATCTGTTGCTAACTTGCCCCTGCTTTTATAATGTGCAAGTTTGCCCGGGCCAAACAGCTTGCGCACTTGTTGTGCAAACTGCGCCTCACACGCGCAGGTTTTCGAATCAGCGTTAGTTCCTCATTTGTATATTTGCTGAGGGAAAACAATGAGAGTGCAAGTTGCACCCTGCGCAAAAATGCCCATTAATTGCGCCTGGGCAGAGAAACTGCCTCCCTTGAAAAATGCCTAATTTCAGGCTTAGCTTGTTTTCTGGGTTATCCTCATATTTGCCTGGGCTCAAATCCGTACTTGCGCGGCGCATATCACAATTGCGCCCGCGCAAGTCGTACCTGAATCCGGGCCAGTGATTATATTACATAATATAATAAATATATATAGTTATATATTTGCAAGAGAATCCGGCAGGCTGGTTGTACCCAAGTTGATTGAACAATTCAGCCTGCCCATTAACGGTTCCAATCTCAGCTGGTTCAACAGGAACTGGACGAGATTCAAACCGTTTATGGCCGGCCTTAGATATACAATTGAAAGTGTTTTATTTTTATCAGTTTGTTAAGTGCAACAAACATTACCTGTTGGTTTTGCCAGTAATCACCAGTTGATAATTTTCCATTCACTCTGCCTGTGATTACTGTTGTGCATTGCATTGTTTCCAGCTATCTCTGAGGACAAAAGAACCAAGCTCCTTTATGATGTTTATATCAAGTTTGAAGTGCCACACCAACCATTTCAATGTTCAGATACAGCTTTTTCCAATATCAAATGAATAGGAATTGTTATTGAGCTAACACATTTTGGGGGTCAAACAACAAAGCTACAGATATAATAATGTGGAATCTGTTATAAATACGGTAAATAGAATTACATTCAAATCACCTAGAATAATATAATGTAAAAAAATGTATATACAAACGGTATAAAAAATTTCAAAGTTCCAAACAAAGGAAAGTAGATTACCTTAACCAGTTGAGCTGTAGAGCAATTTCTTTCATTTTTGCACACATATACAAATCTTCATTTTTGGCAATGCAATTAACTAAACCCCCAGAACATGATATGTTTTCTGAAAGCAGGGGCCCTTTAAAATAAAACAATTATATTTGGACATTTTTACGTCACAACATATTTGTGCAACAGTTTATTAATCATAAAATTCCAGCAAAAACACATGCGTGGGTCTGTGATATTGCAAAAAACAATGGTGCCCAAAAATCGCTGTAGGTAATTCTTTAAACGCTTGTAGAGCTCATCAGTTTAGAGTTAACAGAAGATCTTGTTTGCTAAAACTATCTGTCACGTTCTGACATTTGTGGCAGAATGTCACATATGTGGTGCGACCTCTGTTTACATTCGCGTACGCACCTTGGACTGCATTGCATTTGTGCATTCTTTTTTTCTTACTGGCTAATTTTTAAAGTTACTCTTTATGGGTTCATTCACTTCAGAGAGCCATACTGATCTCACTATATGACACAGTGATCTTAGCGCGTTGCCCCTTTCCTTTCCGATCCACCTATTCACCGCGGCTCTCGCGGCTCCTCCCTGCATTAGATAACCCCCTCTGGGAATCTCTTTCCCGAGGGGGTTACCTTGTGGGTGCGCTCCTGTGTCATACACTCAGCGTCCATATTCTTTGATCTAAACCATTCCAATGTAGCTCTGGCTGTATGTAAATACAGGGCATTTCCCCCCCTTTCTGTCCAGACCAATTTTCAGCTTTCAGCGCTGTCATACTTTGAATGACAATTGCGTGGGCATGCAACACTGTACCTAAACAACATTTTTTGCATTTTGTTCTCACAAATAGAGTTTACCTTTGGTGGTATTTGATCACCACCGGGTTGTTAATTTTGCTAAACAAATAAAAAAAATGTTTTCTTTGTTTTTGTTGTAACATTTTGTAAATAAGTAATTTTTCACCTTCACTGATGGGCGCTTATGAGGCTGCACTGATGCACACTGATAAGGCGGCACTGATGGGCACTGGTGAGGTGGCATTGATGATCACTGATGATGAGGCCCTAATATGCGGCACTAATGGGCACTGATAGGCAGCACTGAGGGGCAGTGATATGCAGCACTGAGGGGCAGTGATATGCAGCACTGATGGGCATTGATAGGTGGTACTGGTGGGCACTAATAGGCGACACTGATGGGCACT
Source organism: Rana temporaria (assembly GCF_905171775.1). NCBI lineage: Eukaryota > Metazoa > Chordata > Amphibia > Anura > Ranidae > Rana > Rana temporaria. The sequence goes on from NC_053493.1 coordinate 270,929,769, forward strand.
GATAGGTGGCACTAATGGGCACAAATGGGTACTGATAGGTGGCACTGATGGGTGGCACTGATAGATGGCTCTGATGGGTGACACTGATAGATGGCTCTGATAGGCAACACTGATGAGGAGACACTGGCAGGCATTATTGCTGGGCACTGATTGGCATCTACAATGGGCACTGATTGGCAACCTTGGTGTCATTAGTGGGCATACCTGGTGGTCAGGGGTGGCATTCCTGGTGGCCCTGGGTACGCATTCCTTGTGGGCATCCCTGGTGGTCCTGGGTGGCATCCCTGGTGGTCCTGGATGGGCATCCTACCAGGAGAGCATCTGATCGGCTCTCCTCTACTCGCATCTGTTGGACGTGATAGAGGAAAAGCCGATACATGGCTTTTCCTGTTTACACCGTGATCAGCTGTGATTGGACACAGCTGATTATGTGGTAAAGAGCCTCCATCAGAGGCTCTTTACCCAGATTGGAGATGCAGGTTATCCTGCTTCACATCATATGATGTTCAGTCAGGATAACTGAACCACTTTACACATTACATATTGCTATTTGGTGGACAGGAAGTGGTTAAATGTCATTGTCCTGCTGGAAGGAAAATCTCCACCCCAGTCTCAAGTCTTTTGTGGACTCTAAAGCCCTGTACACAAAATCGTTTTGTCCGATGAAAACAGACCAATGGGCTGTTTTCATCGGTCAAACTGATCGTGTGTGGGCCCTATCGGTTTGTTTTCCATCAGTGAATTTTTTTTCCTATGGATAAAAAACCGATAGACTTCCACACAGACGATGTTTTTTTTCTATCAGTCAAAAATCCATGCATTATCAGAATCAGGTCGACGCATGCTCGGAAGCATTGAACTTATTTTTTCTCAGCACGTCGTAGTGTTTTACGTCACCGCGTTTGGACACGGTCGGATTTTTGACCGATGATGTGTGTAGGCAAGACTGATTAAAGTCAGCTTCATCGGATATCCGACAAAAAAATCCATCGGATTAGATTCCATCAGATATCTATTCGTGTGTACAGGGCTTAATAGGTTTTCTTCAAAGATTGCCCTGTATTTGGCTCCATCCATTTTGCCATCAACTCTGACCAGCTTCCCTGTCCCTGCTGAAGAAAAGCATCCCTACAACATGATGCTGCCACCACCATGTTTCACGGTGGGGATGGTGAGTTCAGGGTGACGTGCAGTGTTAGTTTTCCGCCACACATGGGGCCAGATTCTGAAAGGACTTACGACGGCGCAGCGCCATGTACGCCGTCTTAAGTCCTAATCCGACCCGTTGTATCTATGCGCCTGATTCTTAGAATCAGTTACGCATAGATATTCATTAGATCCGACAGGCGTAAGTCTCTTACCCTGTCGGATCTTAACTGCAATTGTTTTTTTGACCGCTAGGTGGCGCTTCCATCTAATTCCGCGTCGAGTATGCAAATTAGCTAGATACGCGAATTCCCGAACGTACGCGCGGCAGACGCAGTAAAGTTACGACGTTTACTTTAGGCTTTTCCCGGCGTATAGTTGCCCCTGCTATATGAGGCATAAGTGCGGCGTACCAATGTTAAGTATGGCTGTCGTTCCCGCGTCAAAATTTGAAAAAGTTACGTCGTCTGCGTAAGTCGTCCGTGAATTTGGAGCAATGCACACTGGGAAATTCCACGGACGGCGCATGCACCGTTCTGCAAAAACGTCAATCACGTCGGGTCACAGTAGTTTAACATAAAACACGGCCCCCTGATCCAAATTTGAATTAGGCGGGCTTACGCCGGCCGATTTACGCTACGCCACCACAACTTACGGAGCAAGTGCTTTGAGAATACAGCACTTGCCCATGTAAGTTGCGGAGGCGTAACGTAAATCAGATACGTTACGCCCGCACAATTTTACACGGATGTACAAGAATCTGGCCCATAGTGTTTTGCTTTTAGGCCAAATGCTCAATTTTAGTCTCATCTGACCAGAGCAGCTTCTTCCACATGTTTACTTTGTCCCCCACATGGCTTCTCGCAAACTGCAAACTGGACTTCTTAGACTTCTTATGGCTTTTTTTCAATAATGGTTTTCTTCTTGCCACTCCTTAAAGGCCAGATTTGTGGAGTGCGCAACTAATAGTTGTCCTGTGGACAGATTCTCCCACCTGAGCTGTGGATCTCTGTGGATCTCTTGGCTGCTTCTCTGATTAATGCTCTCCTTGCCCAGTCTGTCAGTTTAGGTGGATGGCCATGTCTTGGTAGGTTTGCAGTTGTGTCATACTCTATTAATTTTTGGGTGATGGATTGAACAGTGAGATGTTCAAAGCTTGGGATATTGTTTATAACCTAACCCTGCTTTAAGCTTCTCCACAACTTTATCCCTGACCTGTCTGGTATGTTCCTTGGCCTTTGTGATACTGTTTGGTCACTAAGGTTCTCTAACAAACCTCTGAGGGCTTCATAGAACAGCTGTATTTCTACTAAGATTAAATTACACGCAGGTAGACTCTATTTACTTTTTAGATGACTTTTGACGGCAATTGGTTCCACTATATTTTAGTTAGGGCTATTAAAGTATAGGGGGCTAAATACAAATGCATGCCACACTTTTCAGGTATTTATTTGTAAAAAATTTGGAAAACTGTTTATGTTGGTCTATCACATACAAATCCCAATAAAATACATTTACGTTTTTGGTTGTAACATGGCAAAGCATGGAAAATATCAAGGGGTGTGAATACTTTTTCAAGGCACTGTATCTGCCTTTTTTGCCCTGACAAAGGTCTTGTTGCCCAAATCTGTAAACAAACTGTAATTTTTTTGTCTGATGGACATTTAAATAAACTTTATGTATGCTGCAACCCCCTGTTTTTTTGGTATCTTGCTACATATTGTGGCTTAAAGGCAGGGCTCCTGAACAGTGGGAGGATGGCTGAGAAGGTGATAAAAGGACAGAGTTAACAGGCATTTGTGTAGAATATGAAATCTATGTTATGAGGAAGAGGACATAGGTGGAGACCTGTAGTCCTATTCTGTTTCTGTTGCCATGATACAATAGGATGAGTATGTGTTGTCAATCTAAGCCTGGAAATATGGTACTGGTAGAATCACCAGGTGAAAATATATTTAAAGAAAGCTATAGTCAACACCACAGCTAAGGACCCGTAAGATGTGTTATATTTTTACTTTTGAGTTTAGATATACTTTAAAGCCTTGTACACACGACCGGTCCATCCAATGAGAATGGTCTGACGGACCGTTTTCATCGGTTCACCGCTGAAGTGGCCTGATGGTCTGATGTGCGTACATACCATCAGTTCAAAATCCGATCGGGTCAGAACGCGGTGACATAAAACATACGACATGCTGAAAAAAACGAAGTTCTTTGCTTCCAAGCATGCGTCGACTTGATTCTGAGCATGCGCGGGTTTTGAACCGATGCTTTTGTGTACTAACCATTGGTTTGGACCGATAGGTCATCGGTCCATCGGTTCGATTTTAAAGCAAGTTTTAAAATTTTGGTCCGAAGGACAACAGACCGATGGGCTATACACACTGTCGCTTTGGACCGATGAAACTGAGCTTCGGTCAATTCTCATCGGTTTTGTCCGACCGTGTGTACGCGGCCTTAGGATTATAGCACTTTAGTTGCAATATTCAGCAATATTCTTAAAGCTAAACGCAGGGTAATAAAATGTTTATATTGCTTTATACCCCAAATGGAATGCAGAGCAACTAGCAACTATAGTTAGAAATTCAGAACAGACTCTGTGATCTCTCTCGAATTTGTTAGGATCCTCACTGCAAGTGGCAGCCATGGGAGTAGGTTGGATGATATTCTGGTCAGTACGTTTGAGTGCTGATTGCTGAACACCAATGATAGAGGAAAGACCACTGCAGGAAACTTTTACACAATTCAGTGCTAATTTACTGACAAAACCCCTGCCTTGAGAATGCTGGGAAGTAGGGTGAGTGTCAACCCAGTCACCAAAACATTTGCAAGCTGCAATTGTGATTGACCCCTATAAAATACAAGGGCTTAGGAGAAGACATTACCAGGACAGAGATATCAACTTTTCTTTCCATACAGGCAAGGAAACTTGCACTTCCTTTCAGGTAAGCCAAGATATCTTCTATGCATAACTAATTATATTTCTTTGCACGGAGTTCAGCTTTAATACTACAAATGTTGCCCAAATATGTTGACAACTAAGAAAGCACACTAAGAAACTAAAGTTTCTATTTACTAATATAGGTAAAGTGAACTCCTGCGCTGTCTAGAATGAGGGGAGCAAGAAAAGGGGACAAAAAAGGGGGGTACTGCTGCAAATATAAATAAGGTCTACCTCAATAGACAAGAAGTGATATATATATAAAACAAGTGAAAATATTGCGCTGTACAGTGATATACAAAATGGATATAGATATATATAAATATACATACATACACACAAATATGTATGGGTGAATGAAAGAAACAACGTGAAAGTGACACTTAAATGACAGTGAGTAACAATGTTGAACAGTCCCTGTTCAGGGACACAACGCAAAAGGTCCAGAAAAACAAAGATCCAGCCATATAAAGATACAGTTCATCAACACTTGATCCAATCAATGCAGTGATGTAAACTTAAAAAATATTTTATTAAAATAAAAATAGTTCAGAGAAGAGAGGCCTCGTATCCGGAAATGGGTGAGAAACAGAAGGTAAGCCGTAACCAAGATCTCATATATACACCTCTAGTGGTCCCAGCAGCTCACCTCGGATCTGGCAAGCCGGACTGAGTCGGCCTAGTCCTAGTGAATGTGGTCCGGGACTAAATATCAGATGCGAGTCTCCGTATAGTTCGATGCATGAAAAACATAAAAGGCAAATACCGAATGGTGTAATAACGTCACAGAAGGGGGGGGGGAAGCCTTGATCCTAACCAGTGGAGATGCACTCACATATAGGAAAAAGCTAAGGGCTTATCTCCACAAGCGCCAAGCTCGTCAGTCCCTCCTTCCTCTCCTTATCCAGTTCTCCAATATGTCAAGCTAGGAATCCTGTGTCTCAATTGGCTCCCCTGATGAAGTCACGTGTTGTGACGATACGTGTCGGGATTGGAGGGCTAGACATACTCTAGCATCCGACGGACGGACAAACGAGCTCGCTACTCGTAGGATTGATGCCGGTTTTACACTTTTAAATGTGAGTTTTATTTTATTTTTGTTTTAATAAATTTCCCATTGCTGACCGGGTCACGCTATGTATATCCATTCATTATCCTTCCATGCATGATATTGTCATCTGAGCACCCAGCCTGAGTCATAGACAGAGGAGAGGAGGTGGAAGGAGGAGGTCCATTGCGAGTCCGCACTCGTGGAGATAAGTCCTTTTTCACCACTTTTATGTGAGTGCATCGCTATTTGGGTTCTCCTGGGGGTCCCATGTTACATATGGTATCACACGACTAGGCTTCATGTCCTTCTGCTCTGTCTTACATGTACCATCGAGACCCACATCTATATGCATCAGGACTTGAGGTATTAGACTCCTAGAGCCAGCTGTGAGCCAATTGAGACACAGGATTCCTAGCTTGACATATTGGAGAACTGGATAAGGAGAGGAAGGAGGGACTGACGAGCTCGGCGCTCGTGGAGATAAGCCCTTAGCTTTTTCCTGTATGTGAGTGCATCTCCACTGGTTAGGATCAAGGCTTCCCCCCCCCCCTTCTGTGACGTTATTACACCATTCGGTATTTGCCTTTTATGTTTTTCATGCATCGAACTATACGGAGACTCGCATCTGATATTTAGTCCCGGACCACATTCACTAGGACTAGGCCGACTCAGTCCGGCTTGCCAGATCCGAGGTGAGCTGCTGGGACCACTAGAGGTGTATATATGAGATCTTGGTTACGGCTTACCTTCTGTTTCTCACCCATTTCCGGATACGAGGCCTCTCTTCTCTGAACTATTTTTATTTTAATATTTTTTAAGTTTACATCACTGCATTGATTGGATCAAGTGTTGATGAACTGTATCTTTATATGGCTGGATCTTTGTTTTTCTGGACCTTTTGCGTTGTGTCCCTGAACAGGGACTGTTTAACATTGTTACTCACTGTCATTTAAGTGTCACTTTCACGTTGTTTCTTTCATTCACCCATACATATTTGTGTGTATGTATGTATATTTATATATATCTATATCCATTTTGTATATCACTGTACAGCGCAATATTTTCACTTGTTTTCTATTTACTAATGTTTTCACTCAAGATTCAGCCAGCTTTCACCCAAGATTCACACATTTTTTACCTAAGCTTCGAGAGCAAGAAAGTTGGGGAAAGTTGGGCGAATTCCAATCAAAACATTATTAATTACGGTAGATTCAATAGAAAGCAATAGAAAGCAAATGTTGCTAAAAGGGTACTCTAAATGGCTGTTTTATATGCATATGTGATTGCATACGTGATTGGCTATGATAATGGATCTAACCAAAACTTTAGTTTCAGTAATAGCAAAAGTTGTGTGTACACAGTTGTTTGCAGCTAATCTACAATAATAAAGAATATGTTATATTTGCATTTTGCAAATAAAAAATCTTATTGATCATATACAGAAGTTCTTAAACTGAGCATTGCAACATTTGATATTGCATTGAAGGCTTTCTATACAAAATTAATTTATAAACTGTTTCTTAAAATCACTATTTGATGTTACTTTATTCTATTTACCGTACTGAAATGTTCTCTATTTTCTATAATTTTCTATTATAAACTGTAAAAAGTCTGTGAATTCAGCTAGCATCAAGTACAGGTCATTGTAAAAACTCACTGTACTCAATTGGAGTTGGTAAGCCAGCATTTAGTAGTTATGACCTTTAAAGAAATTGCTCTATAGGTATACTTTTAGGACTTGCCCTCCAGCGGCTGCTTCTGTACAGAAACTGAAATTAGCAATACCTGAAAAGAATAGAGATCAGACTATAGTATAAGATGGATGGCTTGCATTTTCCACCAATCACTGAGCAACACATTGGCTAAAGCATTGATTGATGAAGTATTTAAGTCATCAATCACACATCACAGGCCTTTTTACAAATGGCTGCTAAAAAGCTCAGACATGTAGGTAGTATCAATGAAAGTTGGTTTGCTACAAAATATAAGACCTCTGGCCTACAATTTGTTCACTTTTAAAATGTTCAATAACAATGTTGGTTGACTCCTTTGCGAACAAATGCTTCACTTTAAATGTCAGTATTCTTTATCCAATGCTGTGTCGCAGCTATATTGGACTTGTTCAGAGGGAAGATTTTAATTCACATATTTTACTTCTGGTTTGTTAGACAGGTATGCCCATATGCTCAGAGATTTAAATGGTGAATTGTTTTTTTATTTGAACTTCATATTTAAAAAATAAACTTAAAGCGGGGGTTCACCCAAAAAACACATTTTTAACATTAGATTGAGGCTGAGGCCCCATACACACCATAGAATCTATCCGCAGATAAATCCCATCAAATGGGTTTCTGCGGATAGATCCTATGGTGTGTACACGCCAACGGATATTTATCCGCAGATAAATCTCCCCTGGAATGGATTTCCAGCAGATAAATATTTGTCGACATGCACAGAATATCTATCTGCTGGAATCCATTCCAACGGATGGATCCGCTCGTCTGTACAGACTTACCGGATCCATCCGTCCAAAGGGATTCCCCGCACGCGCCGTAATGAATAGACGCATGCGTGGAATTCCTTATATGACAGCGTCGTGCCCGTCGCCGCGTCATAATAGCGGCGACGGCGCGACACGTCATCGGCAGAGGATTTCAGCGCGGATTTCAATGCGATGGTGTGTACACGCCGTCGCATTGAAATCCTCTGAAATCTTAGAGAGGATTTATCCGCAGATACGGTCCGCTGAACCGTATCTGCGGATAAATTCTATCGTGTGTATGGGGCCTAATTGTGGGAAGCACAATCGGGTGTTTTTTTTTAAATCAATGCAGTACATACCGTTTTAGAGATAGATGTTTTCCGCGGATTCCGGGTATGGTCTGCGGGACTGGGCATTCCTATTTGATTGACAGCTTTCCGACCGTCGCATACAGCGCGTCACGAGTTGCCGAAAGTAGCCGAACGTTGGTGCGCAGGCGCCGTATAGAGCCGCACCGACGTTCGGCTTCTTTCGGCAACTCGTGACGCGTAGTATGCAACGGTCGGAAGCCTGTCAATCAGATAGGAACGCCCAGTCCCGGAGAAGACATACCCGGAAGCAGCGGTGAAATAAGGTATGTACGAGGGGAAAAAAAAAAAACAACCGATTGTCATTAGGACAACTCGGCTGAATGTAATGTTAAAAATTTTTTGGGTGAACCCCCGCTTTAACACTGAAAGCAAGGAAGACTGGTTACAGATTTGGTCCACAGTTGCCTATTGTTTCTTCGACATAACCTTGGCCTAATCAGCATTTAAGGTTCTCACCAGATGGCACATGATTCCATTCAGATTGGCACATCTATATTTTTCACTTGATGTTACAGGGGTAGATCCACGTACCTGGGCGCATTAATACGCTGGGCGCAGCGTATCTAAGATACACTACGCCGCCGCAACTTTTTTTTTTTTGAATCCACAAAGAATTTGCACCGTAAGTTACGGCGGCGTAGTGTATCTCTGGCGGCGTAAGGGCGCGGAATTCAAATGGATTCAAATTAACCCGGAAAAAGCCAATGCTTCCGACAGTGACGTCATTCTACGCAAATCCCTATTCGCGAACGACTTACGCAAACAGCGTAAAAATTTCAAAATTGTGCAGGGAACGACGGCCATACTTAACATTGAGTACGCCTCATAACAGCACCTTTAACTATACGCCGAAAAAAACGAAAACAACGTAAAAACATGCGCCGGACGTACGTTCGTGGATCGCCGTAGATAACTAATTTGCATACTCGATGCGGATTTCGACGGAAACGCCACCTAGCGGCCACCGAAAAATTTCATCTAAGATCCGACGGCATACTAAGACGTACGCCTGTCAGATCGATCCCAGATGCCGTCGTGTCTTGTTTTGTGGATACAAAACAAAGATATGACGCGGGAAATTTAAAATTACGCCGGCGTATCAATAGATACGACAGCGTAATCCTTTTGTGGATCTGCCCCACAGTCTTTAGACTTGCCTAGAACCTGCCCTATGTTAAGTAGTCTTTAAACCAAAGAACTCAAACTCTTACAGACTCTGTTTAACAATTCTTTTCCTAGAGACCCTTGGCTTGCACACCACCTCCTCCAATGCAAAGGTAAGTGCTTCTTTAGTGAGAAGCGTACCGGTATTCAACTGAATACCCACAAGAAGTTTCTTAGGCCTCGTACACACGATAGGTTAACCAGAGGACAGCGGTCTGAAGGACCGTTTTCATCAGTCCAAACCGATCGTGTGTAGGCCCCATAGATTATTTAAACTTAGGTTAAAAAAATGGCAACTTGCTTTAAAATGTAACCGATGGATTGCTAACCAATAGGTCAAAACCGATCGTTAGTATGCACAACCATCGATTAAAAATCCACGCATTCTCAGAATCAAGTCGACGCATGCTTGGAAGCATTGAACTTCATGTTTCTCAGCACGTCGTTGTGTTTTACGTCACCACGATGTCAATGCTTCACTTCTGTCACAAAGCTTCACCAACACACTTTGTGCATTGAGCTACTCCAAATACCATGCAGCCTTTCTGTGCATATTAAGGCTTTTTCATAGCATGATGTTATTCAGGACATTTTACTTGATGACCACCTGCCAAGTATAGGTACTTCTGGACTAAGGCAACACGCTTCTTCTATTAAAACTTTCAACATGATTAGTCTGCTTTTAATGGCTGCAAAGCAGTACTTGCTAAAGAAGTGAACTGCCTGACCACAATGACATAAATACAACAAACAAAAGTCACTGCCCCTACCTATGACTGGTCTATACAATAAGGAGCACTGAAAAGGGCGCGTATACATACAAAAAACATAGAATATCCAGGCTCAAACTTACTGACCAATCAGCAACCAACCAAATTCACCTGTCTAACAGTGTGCGTTAAAAACAGAGGTTTAGTTGCACGCATTTGCAAATGCATGTGTAAGCTGAAGGCCCCGTCAAGGCTCTCTGTGTACTGCAGTCCTAACCATAACATTACATTTTATGTCTCCTCAGTGGGAGCACATGAATGCTGAAGGATAGATAAAGGGCAGGTCACTGGAGGTAGCCCAGCCCTTATTAAAGGGGCAGGAGCACACTAAACACCCAGCACATGGAAGCCAAGGTGCCAGTGCGCTGCCTGACCACAATGACATAAATACAACAAACAAAAGTCACTGCCCCTACCTATGACTGGTCTATACAATAAGGAGCACTGGAAAGCGCGCGTATAGATACAAAAACATAGAATATCCAGGCTCAAACTTACTGACCAATCAGCAACCAACCAAATTCACCTGTCTAACAGTGTGCATTAAAAACAGAGGTTTAGTTGCACGCATTTGCAAATGCATGTGTAAGCTGCAGGCCCCGTCAAGGCTCTCTGTGTACTGCAGTCCTAACTATAACATTACATTTTAAGTCTCCTCAGTGGGAGCACATGAATGCTGAAGGATAGATAAAGGGCAGGTGACTGGAGGTAGCCCAGCCCTCATTAAAGGGGCAGGAGCACACTAAACACCCAGCACTAAACAGTCCATATATCCTGGGATGTAAAACGAAAAAAGTGTACTGAAGGCCTACAGAACACCTCCCAGCGCCAAACCCGGATATAAGCTGATTGCAATAAGCTAATAACTGAAAGAGCGTAGATGACAGAGAATCTGTATACTACGATGATGGGAGCAGCCGTTTAAAACAATAAAGACATGATAAAAAAATGATCACAATTAAAAGAGCATAAATGCACAATTAAAACAATCACAAACAGCGCTAAAAGTGATAATTCTGGTGTAAATGCTCAAGGCACCACTAATACACTATAAAACAATATTGTGTGAAGGAAATCAGTCAGTAGAGGTAAAGTCCCATATAAAGATGTGGTTCACTTTAAGAAAGGACAGACAGCGTAGCACCTTCCACCCGAACTCCTTAAAAGACGCCCTCTGTCGAAGTCCTATGACGAAACGCGTCAGGGCGTGGCTACTCACGACGCTCAGGAAGTGACGCTTGCGCTCCACCAGGGCCTCGGCTGGAACCAACGTTTGCTAGGCTCTCTGAGACTGTAATAGGACCAGCACGACGCTCTACCTTGCTTACAGGAGTTGGTGACTATGCGCTTGTTTATCTTTTATATTGTACGTGTAATGTTTGAAGGGTTTATCATATCTGTGGGCTATTTATATTTTTAACCCATTAAAAACGGAATTATGCTATGGCACTGTTTTTGTCTTTTTTTGGATTAATTGGGAGCCTCCATACAGATTCATTTGATTACCCTGTTTGAAGGATATATACCAGTCTGGAGCTTTATATACATCGCCAGATATAACTTACTTTTTGGTAAGTGTGTACCCCAGAGGGGGCTCGTTTTGTCCCACGCGGTGTCTTTTAAGGAGTTCGGGTGGAAGGTGCTACGCTGTCTGTCCTTTCTTAAAGTGAACCACATCTTTATATGGGACTTTACCTCTACTGACTGATTTCCTTCACACAATATTGTTTTATAGTGTATTAGTGGTGCCTTGAGCATTTACACCAGAATTATCACTTTTAGCGCTGTTTGTGATTGTTTTAATTGTGCATTTATGCTCTTTTAATTGTGATCATTTTTTTATCATATCCTGGGATGTACCTCAGTGATATGTGACAGTCTGGAGGTCAACACTGGAAGGCAGAATGCTGAAGAGCAGAAGCAACTCTGGTAGTAAGGACATAAAAAACAAAAAGAGCAGCGCCAATCTGAGTGCAGAGATTTTTTAAGGCAAGGTTTAATGACAAGTATTACACTCACGAGACAGTGGTGGTTATAAGGCACATCCGAACGCGTGCATCATATAACATCATCCTCGAGCCAACCACCCAGCACCTGTGACTTCCTGCTGACTACTTCCTCCTGTGCACCCTGCATCCTGCCCAGGACACCAGAAGCAATCGGTGCCACCGAGTACGATACCACTGCATTGGTCTGAAGCCACCCTGGACTCCTGAGATGTTTTTGGTCACCATCACAGATGAGCATTATAACCACCACTGTCTAGTGAGTGTAATACTTGTCATTAAACCTTGCCTTAAAAAATCCTCTGCACTCAGATTGGCACTGCTCTTTCTGTTTTTTAAAGGTGCAGATGCAGGTACTGGCCATATTTGGGCTGTGATGTCAACACTATCCCTGTTCCTTCCCAGCACAGGCTGCTGTCATTGAGCTATGAATAGTGTTGGGATGGGTCATTGTTTTTTTCGGTGAGTTGGCAGGCTGGGAGCATTATGATTTATAATAGATTTACAATGAAAACTTTTTTGGGTTTTAATTTTTTAAGGCCTTGTCAAATCTTTGGGTGTCTTTATTTCTAGGTGGCATATTTTCTGTGAATGAGTAGGGGTATTTTGTACATGTGGCTCAAAGGTTATACTAGCATCAAATATCACCCCTAGATTTTTCAATTTAGACTGAAGCTTAAAGCGGAGTTCCGGCCACAATTTCACTTTTTAAATAAAAAATACCCCTGTAATACACAAGCTTAATGTATTCTAGTAAAGTTAGTCTGTAAACTAAGGTCTGTTTTGTTAGGTTGTTACAGCATTTAGACACTTTATAAAGTAGAAATTGACTGGGGCCATCTTAAGTGTGAGCATCATGAAGCCAGACTGTATGACTTCCTGGATTTCAGCATTGCAGATCTCGCACATGTCAGATCAGCTTTCAGCACCTGTGCTGTCCAAGTCACATGATTCTTTGAGACTGGGGAGTGCAGACTCCTGGAAAGTTACACCCACTACATTCCCAGGAGTCTGTGCGGTGTAGGTTAGGAAGCATTAAGCACCTAGGTGCAGGAAGAGGGAAGATTAACTATTCTGCCTAGCAACAACACTTTGACTTTGAAGGCATCTAAAAAAAAAAAAAAATTGTAAAGGACTAATGACATTTTTTTTAAAACTACTGATGTAATGTTATATTTAAGGGTGGAACTCCACTTTAAGTACAGTGCCATCAATAGATAAGCTATTAGGACTGACCTTACATGATTGATGGAGGGTGCCAATAAGAATGACTTCAGTCTTGTCACAGTTTAATTGAAGGAAATTATGGGCCATCCAAATTTGTATATCACAAATACAGTTTGATAGAAGAAAAGCAGCCAAAGTATAATCCGGTTTAGTCTGAATGTATGGCATCAGCATAGAAATGATAATTGAGGCCGTGTGATCTAAGCAGTTGGCCAAGTGGAAACATGTACATTCTAAAAGGTAAGGGACCCAACATTGAGCCCTGAGGAACATCGTACATGACTGGATAGAGAGAAGTGGGAGATAGAGGAGCCAGGTAAACTAGGTAGGTCAGGAAGTGATATGGATAAAACATGTGGTGTGGTAAGAATTTGGTGTCTTCTTTTTGTTCATTTTTGAGGAGAAAAAATCTAGGAATGTGTTACAGAGCTGTATTTAGGCACGTAGTGTGGAGGGACTGTGAGGTATTGATAAACTGTCAATGGTGCAGAAGAGTTGTCTAGGGTTGCTAAGATTTTTTTCAATAGCATTGGAGAAAAAGTTTACCCTTTTAGACACACAAATAGTCTTTCCATTCTTGATAATGGACAGTCAAGCCAGATCAAAGCCAATTCATCTACAGTCTCCACAAGACTGCTTTCATTGAACGTAATGAGAATTATACCATGGAGCCAGATGGGGGAATGAGAAGGCTCAAGTTTTTAATGGGGCAAAGGTGTCAGTGAAAGATGGAAGTGCCTGATTAAGGGCATTAATTTTTTCAACAAGGGTGTCAAAAGAGGAGATGCAGGATAGGGGGGAAGTAACAGAATTTGAAAATTTGGGCTGGTCAATAGAAGCCCAGTTGCAATAATTTACAGATTGAGACATGGAGGTATTATAAATTGCTAATTCCAGATTGAAAAGAATTGCTAAATGTTCAGACCTTCCTAGGTCAAGGGGAGTGAGGTCAGAGACAATAGAGCCATTTCCAATTATAAGGTCCAGGATGTGTCCCTTGCTACATATGCGGGTGCAGACAAACTGGGTTAGGTCAAAACATTTCAGAAGAGACAGGAAGTCTTTAGCTAAACTTGAAGTATAACAATTATTTTAAAACAAAGGCATAAAAACTACAGTAGATCAGCAAAGTCACCTAAAAAATCGTAGTAACACGTCACAGGATCCCTTGTTGCTAACAGAAGCCAGAGCCCGGAATGGATTAGAGAAGCCTAACAAAAATAAATCACCAGGATCAGATGGCTTACACCCAAGAGTCCTTACAGAACTCAGTCAGGTTATAGCCAGACCGCTATTCCTAATCTTCATGGACAGCATACTGACAGCATTGGTACCAGCTGATTGGCAAAAAGCCCACGTAGTAGCAATATTCAAAAAAGGGCAGAGATATATTCCTGGGAACTATAGGCCTGTCAGTCTAACTTCGGTAGTTTGTAAACTATTTGAGGGGATGATAAAGGACCTTATCAACGAATTTGCTAATGAAAACAGTATAATTAGCAGTAATCAGCACAGGTCGCTCTTGCCAAACCAACCTATTAACATTCTATGAGGAAGTGAGCTGCCATCTGGACAAAGGTAGGCCTGTGGATGTGGTGTACCTGGAATTTTGCAAAAGCATTTGACACAGTCCCCCACAAATGCTCTATCTACAAGCTGAGGTTTGTAGGCATGAACCCTCAGCTTTGTTCTTGGATAGAAAACTGGCTATGGGGACATGTCCAAAGGGTTGTGATAAATAACATATACTCAGAATGGTCTAGAGGGGTTAGTGTGGTACCCCAAGGCTCTGTCCTGGGACCAATTATGTTTAATTTGGTGGGATAAGCTCAATCTCAGCATTTACTTACAACATAAAGATATGTAGGGCAATAACAATACAGCAGGATATATACACTTTACAAGATGACCTCAATAAATTAATGGAGTTGGCTACTGTATGGCAAATTAAGTTTAACACTGAAAAATGTAAGGTAATGCACTTAGGCGGTAAAAATATAAATGCAAGTTACTCATTAGGGGAGAACCCCTAGGGGCATCTAGGATGAAGAAAGATCTAGGGGTCCTAGTAGAAGACAAACTGAGAAATAGCATGCAGTGCCAAGCTGCAACTAACGAGTATTGTTCGAGGTCATCTTTTTGCAGCTTATGTCAATTCAGCTTTACTGCGATTCTTTCAACTACACTTGTGAGTAGGCCCTGTATATATTTTAAATTTTATTAAAATCTTTTAATGGTAATACACTAGGCTGGTGCGCCTTTGTTTTCTTCTTTTTGCCACTAGGATATCCTCATCCATGAATGGCAGCAAGGCCTGCGGCACTGTTGTTGGTATCATCCCTATGGGCAATTGATTCTTGGATTATCCTCTCGTGCACAGGAGAATTTGTTTTCTGTGTTTTAAAGTACTCTATTTGGGGTCCCCAGCTGCAGAGGGGGATTCATCCTTTAACCAACCTACCTTGGACAATCATCTCTTCAAGTAGAAATGGTTATATCAATTGAAAAAAGGCAGTTAAGAAGGTCATCATTAGCCAAAGGATTCACTACTAGTATAGACACTTTTGAATCTGAAAATGCAGCTAATATAGCTGTTCCTGTGGCTATAGGTGACATTGAACCCTCCCCATCGAGAGAGGACGAAATGGTATCATTATTTTATAGACTCAGGGTTGCATTAGAGAAAGAGATGCTACAGTGGTGGGACATTTTGTTGCTTCAGAAATATTTAGAATTTAAAAGGATACCTAGAGGTCTCAGGATTACTAAATTGTGCTCTTTCCTAGATCAGGATCTTAATGAGGAATGGATCTCCTGTTTGAACGAATGTAATCAGTCATGGTTATGTCTTATTATTACTCAAAGGGAGCGCAATCTTGTCAAAATTCGTGCTGACATTGAAAGCTTACAGGTGGAGCTGTCCCAGCTCTCCGATGTCACATCATTCGAGAGCTGGGACTGGAAAACTAATGAGCAGATGATGAAGTATGAAACTGACCTCATTAGTAAAAAGTCACCGAAGTTTGAACGGATCGTTTAGATTACCTGAACAAATGGGAATTTAATTGGAAAACACCCAAGACCACCCACAAAGGTGTTCCCCAGTCTGGGCCTAGAATAGATCCAAGCAGCTCACTTCACGCCTCATAGCCCTTTCCCAAGCCCCATGCCCACCCCAGCCCTACATTCCTTCCCGGGTTGATAATGCATGGCATTACAACCACCAACCTAGTCGTCCTAACTACAACAACCAGTCTAGATCTAGAGTGAAGCATAAGGGTAGACAGTACACATCTAACACTAAAAATAAAAATCAGTATCAGTCACCCTTTAAAGGCCGTCAGGCCATCCATGCACCCACACTTCCTTCATTTCTATCCAACCTAGAGGCAGCCACCATTTCCAGCCATATAGACACCCAATTGAGTCTCAAATCAGTTGGGAAGTTCCACACTAATAATCCTTTCACTATTCTTGAAAATCTTGACACGGATCCATCCAGTGGCATTTTGGCCAATATTACACCCCCATAATTTTTTTAGGGAGAGAAGTTGCACCAGCAGGGGGAGTTGCAACGGAGAATGTGAAAGTGGACCCTCTGGCGAACACTCCGCTATTGAAGAAGGCAAGGAAAAGAGGAGAGGAACCAGACGAGGAAAGAGAGGAGGAAAGGGACACAAAAAGAGTGTAGAGACTTCCAATTCCACCATTAAAATCTACAACCTATCCAGCTCCACTGAGCTTGATCTCTTAAGGCCTCAACTATGCACCACCTAGCACACCCAATTTATTTGAATTGTTTATAGATCTTAATAAATACATCAGGAAGCTTACCATTTAACGGTATTTTATTCTAAAAGAAAATGGCAAAACTATCACGACGATCAGTGGAGCTGAGTCTGCTTCTGTATCCTCATCATCCATAGAGATTGGTGTGGACGATGATATCGCTCTCAACATCTTAGAGAAACTGTATCTAGAAGCCCAGCATCTTGAGGTGCCCCCTCTAGAAGTAGATGCATCTGTAAAAATGCCATTACTCACACACTGTTCAGATCTAAGTCCTCTTTCTTTCCTCATTGGGCCAAAGGCAGGTTTATTTCCACCTTTTATGATGTGGTTATGATGTGGTTTTTGAGTCTTTTAAAACGAAATGTTGCCACGAGTCGAGAACCAATAAGAACCCATATGACAAACATCAGGATAGTCTGACAATGACGGTTAATGGTCTTAAACAGAATCAGGATGTGATCATAAGGAAAGCCGATAAGGGTGGGAGTCTGGTCATTCAAAATAGAGTCGACTACAATGCGGAGGCAATGAGACTGCTGGGGGATACTGACACTTACACCAAACGTAAAAGGGATCCGGTTCTGGATTACACCAAGGAGCTCAAGTTGTTACTTGACCGTGCTCTCCTGGACACCGTTCTTACAAAAAACTAGTATTTCTTCTTGTATAACAGACATGCAGCTACTCTCTACTTCTATCACATCCCTAACGTGCACAAGTGCATGGTGAATCCTCCAGGTAGGCCCATCATCTCTGGCATTGATAGCATCTCCAGCAATTTGGGATGCTACATAGATCATTTTTTGAAAGATCTAGTAATTGATCTTCCATCTTTTGTCAGAGACTCTAGTCACATTCTAGACATTCTGTCACAATACACCTGGCAGCCTAATTTTAGATGGCTCTCACTTGATGTGGCCTCTTTATACACACCCATCGACCATGAACTAAGGGCCTAAGGGCACTCAATTACTATTAGTCGGAAGCTAGTGACTTGAATCCCTTGCAGGCCAAGTTTTTATCAGACTCTGTTGAATTTGCACTTGCACATAACCACTTCTCCTTTCTGGGTGAGCACTTTTTACAGATTAGGGACACTTCAATGGGAGCCAGGTTTGCCCCAAGCCAACCTTTTTATGGGATATTGGGAAAGGATCTCGATTTGGAATGACAATCCTTTCAAGGCCAACCTGGCTCTCTTCGCCAGGTACA
The DNA here is from genome assembly GCF_905171775.1 of Rana temporaria. Classification (NCBI taxonomy): domain Eukaryota; kingdom Metazoa; phylum Chordata; class Amphibia; order Anura; family Ranidae; genus Rana; species Rana temporaria. The sequence continues at coordinate 270,947,931 of NC_053493.1, forward strand.
TTGATGATATTCTAATCATCTGGAACGGTACAGATCTTGAGTTAACCAACTTTCTTGAATACTGTAAATCCCTTTGGAATTGAGTTCACCCATGTCATCAATAAGGATACACTAGTCTTCCTTGATTTAGAACTGAGGTGTGATCTTAATGGGAACATAATTTCTAGGATCCATTTTAAATCTAGTAAGGGTAATTCCTTTCTACACGCTAAAAGCAACCATCATCCCAGATGGATCAGGAACATCCCCTATGGACAATTCTGTCGGCTAAAGTCGTATTTTACGTTGTTTACATAGTAGGTGAATAGGGCTGGGCGTAGGTTACGTTCATGTCGTAGGCAGTGATCCGTCGTATCTTAGGGAGTAGTTCCGACGTGATTGTGAGCATGCGCACTGGGATACGTCCACGGGAGGGCGCATGCGCCGTTCATTTTAAGTACTTGGATGGCACTCGGCCCATCATTTGCATGGGGTCATGCCTCATTAGCATGGCTCGCGCCCACTTCCACCTACGACGGCTTACGCCAAGAGAACCCAGCGCAGTTTGGGAGGCAAGTGCTTTATGAATTCGATGCTTGCCTCTCTGCGCAACGTCGGCGTAGCATATATTAGATACGCTACGCCGGAATAAATATGCGCCAATGTATGTGATTTCGGGCCTATGACTCTACACTTATAGAGACGGCCTGCAAGAAATATGCTGACCTCTACGATAATCCATCAGACAGTACAGCGGTAACGTACTCTTCTATTGCCAGCTCTGACCTCTCCCAAACCAGTTTCTCTACCCAATATACCAATAAGGCTTTCGTGATACAATATATTTTAACCACTTCCAGACCTTAGGTGTTTTTCAGATTTGGTGTTTGCAAGACTAAAACTGTTTTTTCTGCTAGAAAATTACTTAAAACCCACAAACATTATATATATATTTTTTCTAACACCCTAGAGAATAAAATAGTGGTCATTGCAATACTTTTTGTCACACCGTATTTGCGCAGCGGTCTTACAAGCGCACTTTTTTTGGAAAAAATTAACTTTTTTGAATTAAAAAATAAGACAACAATAAATTTGGCCCAATTTTTTTATATATTGTGAAAGATAATGTTACGCCGAGTAAAATGATACCCAACATGTCACGCTTAAAAATTGCGCCCGCTCGTGGCATGGCGTCAAACTTTTACCCTTAAAAATCTCGATAGGCGATGTTTAAAAAATTCTAGAGGTTGCATTTTTTGAGCTACAGAGTAGCTCTAGGGCTAGAATTATTGCTCTCGCTCTTACAATCGCGGCAATACCTCACTTGTGTGATTTGAACACCATTTTCATATGCGGGCGCTACTCGCGTATGCGTTCGCTTCTGCGCGCGAGCTCGTCGGGACGGGGCGCTTTAAAAAAAAAATGTTTTTGTTTTCTTATTTATTTTTATTTATTTTATTACTTTTTACACTGAAAAAAAAAAATTGATCACTTTTATTCCTATTACAAGGAATGTAAACATCCCTTGTAATAGAAAAAAGCATGACAGGTCCTCTTAAATATGAGATCTGGGGTCAAACAGACCTCAGATCTCATATTTGGGCTTAAATGCAAAAAAAATAAAAAAATTTGGAAATGTCATTTTTTCAAATGACAAAAAAAAAATTGTCTCTTTAAGAGGCTGGGCGGGACTGACGTTTTGACGTCACTTCCGCCCAGCAGAGCTATGGGGACGGGCGAAGGAGATTTTTCCTTCAGTCTCATCCCCGCTCAGCTGCCGAACGGTCCCGATCGCCTCCGCCGCTACCGACGGCGGAGGGCGCGGGAGAGCGGCGGGAGGGGGGGGCCCTCTCCCGCCACCGATAACAGCGATCTCGTGGCGAATCCGATGCGGAGACCGCCGTTATCGTTTACCAGACCGCGCACACTAAAGATTGATACCTCGGTTGTGGCAGCAGCTGCTGCCGTTACCGAGATATAAATCTTTAAAAATAGGACGTACATCGTCGTGCGCAGGTCTGGAAGTGGTTAAAGAAAAATTGGGGGATCCTGAAACAGGATCTTGTTCTTAACGGGTTCCTCCCAGAAAAACCCAATGTTGTTTTCAGAAGACCATGTGATTTAAGAAGCATGATTGCTTCAAGCAGGGTCAAAAAACCCATTAATAAAACTACTAATGCTTGGTCTACCCTATTTGACCATAAGGGTTGTTACAAAAGCAGCGTAAAGAACTGTGGCACGTGTATTTTCATGTGACACAGGAAGAAGTCAGTAGTTGGCACCGATAGTACGGTTCATCTGTGTAAGCAATTTATCAAGTGTGGGACGGACTTTGTCGTGTATGGTATTGCCCTTGTGGTCGCCTTTAGGTAGGTCGCACATCTGGTCCCATGAGAGTGCGCATTGGTGAACACAAATGTGTAAAGGAGTGCACCAGCGATCAGCAGATCTCTGGTGGTATGCCGGTTCCCTGCAGATCTGTCAGTGTATAGGGTTGGTCGTACCTCATATGAGAAAGCCGATACATTGTGACAGGAAGACTCGATAAACTACCCCAGTGATCACAGCGTTGTGATAGTTCATTGAAAACTACACGCTGACAGCCTCAAAGGTTGCCGGACGTTTTCGTTTTCAATTCACAAAGGACTGTGAATAAGTGATGCGGCTGGGTGAGCTGAGCCCCACCCGGCCGTATTTTTTTTTTCAATATATTTATTGAGATTTTTAGAATAAATGTAAAAAGTGACAATACAGATAAAGTACCCTCCTGCAGGCCAACATAGCCTGATGAGAGTGTTAAACATGTAAGGATCAAATATCCAACATTAAGTGTGTGACATATAACTGTGTATAGATCTCTATACTTAGTACAGTAGCTATCAATACGGTGTATATCGTCTCAGTTTCAGTATTTTCTAATGGAAATATATAAAAATAGTAACAGTAATGCCATGTTGTTAACAAACGTGGAGGTCCTCTGGGGGGCCAGTAGAACCTTTGAACAGTTGGCACTGAACAGTTATTCGGTTTAGACTTCACACTTGGCTCATCTGTCCATAGGGTTATCTATTATCTAGGTATAATGGGCCAGATCACATAGAAATAGATTGGCGCAGCATATGTGAGATACGCTACGCCGATATAACTTACTTTTGGCTGCTTTGAATCCTCAAAGAATTCACGCCGTAAGTTACGGCGGCGTAGTGTATCTCTGGCGGCGGAATTCAAATTGACGATTAGGGGGCGGGTTTCATTTAAATGATGCTGTCATATCTTGGTTTGAGGATTCAAACTAAAGATACGACACGGGTAATTTGAAAGTACGCCGGCGTATCAGTAGATACGCCGGCATACTTGCTCTGAGGATCTGGCCCTATGTGTTTATTCTGACCTTTATAACCACTGCGTGTGAAGGTGAGCTTATTAATCATGTCCACTGTGGGGCGCGGTATCGATGTCTCAGAATCGATTAGGGTCTCACTGAGCCAGGACCTCCAGGTTAATCACCCCACCCCTATGGGTGCACACTGTGGAGTGACAGAGCCCGTGGTCCAGCCGGTGATGTTCCCCGCCGTCACCTCTCTCCCCTCCCAAGGGATGGCTGCCCTGGCAGTCTCCTGGGTCACAACAGTCCCCCCGGGTCACAAAAGTTCCCCCGGTTAGGGAGATGGGGGTTGTTCACTCAATGTCAGGTCACTCCCAATCAAGAGCATAGTCATTTATCCACTGATCATGACAATTTAGTTTGAGTGGAATAGTGCACTTTGAAGAGCCAAGTGTAAAGTCTGCGCCATGCCGGTCCGCATCTTTTTTGAATCATGGTAGCAGACATGGGGACACAGTGGGGATTGGAGGGGGAGGGGCCTGTGCATTCATAACATGTTACATGTTATACCTTGAATATGGGTGTAACATGTAACATGTTATGAAAGATGAACGTATCCTTTAAATAGAGCAGTAAAAACTATTTAATGATAAGTTCTAATAGCCTTCATATTTATACATTTCAAATGGATCTTGAGTATTAGCATTAGGTTAGACCAATGTAATGCTGCGTACACACGATCGGAATTTTCGACAAGAAAACAGTTTTTGGCTCAAACTTGTGTTGCATACACACGGTCACATAAATGTTGTCAGAAATTCCGACCGTCAAGAACGTGGTGACGTACAACACTAAGACAAGCCAAGGAAAATGAAATTCAATGATTCTGAGCATGCAGAGGATTGATTTCGAGCATGCGTCGGAATTGCATTAATATTATGCATCTGTATACAGTAAATTATATTGGCTAAAGTAAAGCTCTTTTTTCCTGGTATTCAAATACTTATTCATTGTGTAACTTTAAGGTTTCTACTACTTAGTTAACTTACAAGTATATTTTACATTTTTTTAATTAAAGTAGCTTTATGACTGTGTAAATTTCAGATACATATAAACCTCTTTCTTCTCCTGAACTGCTTTAAGACTGTTTTCATTTCTAAGACAGATTGCTTAGATTTTCTTGAATAGTCAGGGTCACAGATACACAATTGATGTTCAAAGATAATGTGCGGGGTCCATGTGTATATGGCTGCTTGCTCTGCTTTTCAGAAAGATTTATGTTTTCAGCCATGCAAAGTGAAATAGCTGCATTGTAGAAAAGAAGTCAAATGTTTGCTTGTTCAAGCAGAGCCCTTATTCATCTCACAGCTGACCAAATTCATAAAAGTAAACATGCCATGACTTCTTCAGCCCAGCAGTGACTGCATATTGTCCTCCAATAAATACTGCTATATTTTAGCTCAACTCATTGGATATTGACAGGCTATGAAAACAAGATGAAACAATGCTATAACTCACAGCGTTCCCGACCTTAGTTTTTCTTAATGTTGAAAAAAGAAAAAGGGATTAAATTGTCAAGTCTTATTTAACCCTGTTGAATTTCATTTTTCCTTATCATGATTGGGATATCCTTGAAGTAATTTTTCATATGTGAAGAAGTATTAAGTAGCTAGTAGCTACACTTTTCTCCAGCTGAGCCAAAGCACATTCTTTTAAATGAATCACGCTTCCATGGACGACCACAGCACTCTTTTAACTTCCAACCGGCAAACACTTTTCAAAATGAGATCAGTGAGGCAGACATAAGCAGGACAGTCTTTGTATAACATGACAATATCCATTCCACAGCAATCTGTTTGATAATAAAAATAATTCAATGGGACATATTATGAACCTATAAAAAAGTAAATACAAGACACTGTCACCTTCCTAATATATTACTAAAAAAATGAAAGGATAACTATGCTGAGAACAAGATGAAGGTTGTCCTTACTGGCATACCTATAAAAATACCAGCTGCCTGGCTGTCTTCGGGTTTAGCACTTTCTAAGTTAACTTTAACCTGAACTTTAACCTCTTGATCTACAAAAAGTAGTTGAGAAAAGGACTTGGAGAGCTAATGCCATATGATCAGCATAAAGCTTTCTGTGTTACACGCATTGAACTGAAAATAAGGTAAAGGCAGCTGCTGACTATTTAGAAATTATACATTTTTTTAAACACTTTTTTCCCCTAGGTAGTTAACCACTTCAATACTGGGCATTTTCAACCACTTCCCGCACAAGCCAATTTTCAGTTTTCAGTGCTGTCGCACTTTGAATGACAATTGTGCAGTCATGCAACACTGTACCCATATGATTTTTTTATATTGTTTTGAAACAACAAAAAAAAGACCAAATAATTGAAAAACAAAATGTCTTAAGGCTCTTTCACACGGGTGGACCGTTCAGGTCCGCCTGCCAGTTTTTTAGGCAGACCTGAACGGGCGCTCGGTGCTCCTCTATGGAGCCACGGATGTCAGCGGTGACATCCGACCCGCTCCGATCCACCAAAGTGTGACGGAGGAAAAACCTACTTTTCCATCCGTCTGGTGGATTGGATCGGGTAAACACGGACAGACGGTCCATGTTCATCCGATCCCCCCATAGGGGAGAGGGGAGAAAAGATAGGGCGGTCCCTGCACAGTGTGCCGGGACCGCCCTGTCATCCGCCGGCTCAGCAGGGATCAAAAGAGCGACCCCCGCTGAGCAAGCGGAGGTTCACGGGGCAGATCATTACTGATCCGCCCCGTGTGAAAGGGGCCTTAGCGTCTTAGCTTCTGTTACAATTTTGTAAATCAATTATTCTTCTTCACTGATGTGTGCTGATGAGGCTGCACTGATAGACACTGATAGGCTGCACTAACGGGCACTAATAGGCTGCACTGATGGGCCCTGATAAAGCTGCACTGATGAGGTGGCACTGATGGGCACTAATGAGGTGACACTGATGGTCACTGATAAGCTGCACTGATGGTCACTGGTGAGAGGGCACTTATGAAGCTGCTCTGATGAGCACTGATAGATGTCCCTGATGGGCACTGATAGGCTGTACTGATGCGCACTGATAGGCTGCACTGATGCGCACTGATAAGCTGAATTGATGGGCACTGATGGGGCTGCATTGATCATCAGTGCCTTGATTATCAGGGTAAAGAATGTACTGAAAGCCTTGCTGGTTATCTTAAGCGCATGAGGAAAAAAAACTGCTGATAACCGGCAAGACTGTTTACTTGTTATCATCCAAAGGGCGCAGAAATCACAGAGCGCTGCCGATGCTTACACCAGGGGGAACACAGGGGGTGCGGTTCTGGGTGGACATGCATGGACGCCCTCCCAGAACTAGAAAGTTACGCTGTAGCCATCTTTTGGCAATAGTGTGTTGTTAAAGTGGTTAAATGTCATTATTTATTTAAATTATCCTTCTTCTTAAACGCTTTGTACAAAACAGGAAAAAATTGTTTAATTCACACTTTAAAGCGGAGTTCCGGCCACAATTTCACTTTTTAAATATAAATACCCCTGTAATACACAAGCTTAATGTATTCTAGTAAAGTTAGTCTGTAAACTAAGGTCCATTTTGTTAGGTTGTTACAGCATTTAGACACTTTATAAAATAGAAATTGACTGGGGCCATCTTAAGTGTGGGCATCATGAAGCCAGACTGTATGACTTCCTGGATTTCAGCCTTGCAAAACTCGCACATGCTCAGTGCTGCACAAGCAGTGTCAGATCAGGTTTCAGCACCTGTGCTGTCCAAGTCACATGATTCTTTGAGACTGGGGAGTGCACAGACTCCTGGAAAGTTACACCCACTACATTCCCAGGAGTCTGTGCGGTGTAGGTTAGGAAGCATTAAGCACCTAGGTGCAGGAAGTGGGAAGATTAACTATTCTGCCTAGCAACAACACTTTGAAGGCATCTAAAAAAAAAAAAAAATTCGTAAAGGACTAATGACATTTTTTTAAAACTACTGATGTAATGTTATATTTATGGGTGGAACTCCACTTTAAGATTGGGAGATTTATGCTTGTTGCCCTTAACAATGGTGACACAATGTGCACTTTGTCAAACTGAGGTACACAAGGTACTATCTGATACAACAATGTAATTGTTCTTTATTACAGCTTTAAATACTTGTTTCACAAACAGCCATTAAAGAAGACAATTTGTTTATAATTGTCATATCATAATTTGCATTGTACATACAATCTAAAAATGCAAGTTTAACAATTTATTTGTTATTTGTATTTGAGGTGCCTGCAAACTCCACCCATATAGTATAATAGTGTGACAATTTAACTTTTTCTAGAAGTCCGCCTTACATACAGCATGTAACATTATATAATGGTGGATGTGTTCGCAGTATATTTTGAAAATGGCCTCCACATTTCAAGAGAAGGCTAGTTGGGTACTGTGAGTCTATAAATTCTAGTTTGAGCTAATCAGTTGTATAAAAGAAAGAATATTTCACATTAACAAACACATGAGGAATCATGAAAATCAGCTTAGATCTCCCCTTGCTGACATATTAAAATGCAAAATATTAATATGCAATTATTCATATTCACCTATGAAATATACTGTATATGTATTTTTTAGTGTGACCATAATACTTGATCCACTTTTCTTTGTACTATAGTGAACAGTCCATTGGTTCAAAGGACCAAAGGAAGAGAAAGACAACTGCATCTGTATACATGCACACTCTAATTTGGGAATTCCTACACTTCTTTGTGGCCCATGAGGTACAAAGGAATGGGGGGGAGGGGGTTAGCCTTATGGGACCGTGGCGCTGTTAGCTTAGGTTTAATGTTAAACTATTCGCCCAAGTTTGTTGGCCTGATTAGGTCAGGTGTTAAGGTTAAGGAATAAGGTTAAGCTTTAATAGGATTGGTTAATATAGTCAGGTGACCGTTAGATTCTTCTAAAAGTAGGGACAGAGGCTACTTAAGGGACCAGCTGGAAGGATTGTAGGCCAGTCGCCAGAGTAGGAGACGACATACGGAGCTCCCCTCTCTGCCCCCCCCCCTCGTCTCAAACCGATTTATGTGGTGGGTCCATTTGGTCTAAATACCAAAGTGGAAATGTAAGGAAATGTTATGATAAAGGTTGAGTCAGCTAAAGTCTCAGTAGCTGGGCTGTGAGTGGTTTAATATATCAGTTTGGTGTATGAATTTAAATTTGATGGAAAGAAGTTTTTTTATCCATTGAATTATTTATTGAATTATTTTTTAAACCAATAAACCGGTCCGTGGCAGAATTGAATCAAAAAATAAATAAAAAATTGAATAAAATATTTATATAAATTTTTTTGGTGTTGTGTATTTATTTATATATGCATGTCTGCAGATTCATTTTGTGGCACCTACGATCCCATTCCATTGCCATTCAACACTAGGGGGTTGATTTACTAAACGCAAATAGGCTGTTCACTTTACAAGGGAATTTTCACTTTTCATGGGAATTTTCCCTTTAGCTTAATGAATGAGATGAAGCCCTGCTGACTTCCATCTTCAGTTGGTAAATCAGTTCACAACTTGCTTATCTGCATTTGATGACCTTTGATGAGAATAAACGGGCCAATAAAAGCTTGACAAGCTTGGCAAAGCTTACCAAAAGACCCATTTGCCAGATATCTGAATGGTTTATTTTACAAGGCAGGCAGCAAAAAATCTATCTTCATCAAATCTTTGCTAAACAATCTGAATAACCCTAGATCATATGAAACACTTCTTGTACAAGATAAGCACTGGACAGCTCAGTCAGTAATGCCTAACAATGATTTAACCCCATATTTTTATTATGAACTTCAATAGCCATTTAAAAAAGTGTCCTAGGATTGTACTACTGTTATTTGCCCAAGAGAAAATATATTTTAAAATGACCCCTCAAAAAACCTGTGAAAGAATTCATAGTTGAACAATTTAGCAGAAACATAGTAATAACCATATAATTATAACAGTATAACAACAATAATTTTCAACACTAAAGTGACTCTTAGGCCGCGTACACACGATCAGTCCATCCGATGAGAATGGTCCGAAGGACCGTTGTCATTGGTTAACTAATGATACTGACTGATGATCTGATGTGCCTACACACCATCGGTTAATGAACCAATCGTGTCAGAACGCGGTGATGTAAAACACAACGACGTGCTGAAAAAAATGAAGTTCAATGCTTCTAAGCATGCGTCGACTTGATTCTGAGCATGCGTGGGTTTTTAACCAATGCTTTTGCATACTAACGTTCGGTTTTGACCTATCGGTTAGGCGTCCATCAGTTCAATTTTAAAGCAAGTTCCTATTTTTTCGACTGAAGGATAACTAACCAATGGGGCCAACACACGACCGGTTTGGACCGATGAAAACGGTCCTTCAGTCCGTTTTCATCGGTTTTGACCGATTGTGTGTACGCGGCCTTATGTGAGACATTCAATATAAAAAATAAGCTAATTGATTTTACTTTTCATGGACAGATATAATTTAAGTTTACATTTCATGGATTTTTCGGGTACATATTTTTAGTATATGAAGTTTACCTCATCACAAAACCACTAGTAGATTTTATAATTCTTCTCAGGAGATACTTCTAGTATAGTATTTATTATATGATTTAGCAAAGCAAGGATATAGATATTAAGGTTTTTGTTATTTATTACCATTCGTATGTGTATACTTTTTAATAAATTTAATGTCAAATATTTTAGCATTGAAGGCAATTTTTTTTACTAAGTCTGGTCACACTGCAACTGCACACGTTTCTTCAATCAGGGGTGCTTAAATCCCAGATAGCAAGCAATTATGCTGCAAGTTTGAAAATGAATTGCTAAGGTATTGCTAGACTTGTCAGGCTTCACAAGTTTGTTGCACAATCTGCATTGCATGATTCCAAATCAACATTCTTTGCAAGCATTATGCAAGTCTGCTGCAAGTTCTGGTTCAGTTATGTTGTGTAATACTCATCCCACCACAGGGGTCACTGTGGTTGAATTTTCATGCTGTAGACTTGCAAAGCTCTTGCTGTAGACTCACCACTGCAGCTTTGTTTGTGCTAGAGACTTGCCATGCACATTTGCTACAAATTGGAAGTGTCAACTAGAACTTATACTTCAAGTGATCTTCAAGTGTACAACTTGCCAGTGAAAATGTGCAGCAAGTTAAGAGACTTAAAATTTAAACTGCTACAAATGTGTGGCAAGTTATCCTTGCTATCTGGGATGGAACTCAAAACACTCAATCACTGATCAAACATCCTACTTTCCTGTCTGCTATCATATTTTGGCATTTGTTAGCCATTAATACTTGGGCTGTTCTTGGCTTCTGCTGTTGTCTGCTGCCTACCCTGATCTGCAGCTTTTTCTTAACTGTGTTTGTGTGTCACAAGTCCTGGGCTTCATAACCGCTAACAGCACACAAATACCAAATGCTACCAGTCCAGGGCAAGGAAAAAGAAGCTAGTGTCCGTAAGCACAAACATGTATTAACTGCTGTAGATCAGTTCCTGCAGGCTCCCCCTATGGACCCAGGCTGGTTTTAGATTTTGTCTGTTGTCTTTTATGTACAAGCCATGGGCTTCAGCCTGTCCTGACTAATGCTCTGGGATTGTATGATACATTTTGGTTTTGCCTATATAGCTGGATGTCAACTTTCAGTGACACGAATAATTCACTGTATCTGTTAACACTAATAAAAAAAACATTTTTAGTTATTATTTTATGTGTGAATTTGGGGTGTCATCATTATAAATTGGACCATTACTGGCCATTAATAGAACTTTCATAAAAAAAAAAAAAAAATAACAATATAGCTCAAATGTAAAAACATCTGAACTAGTTAATCCAGTTGGATTGAGAGGACAATTACTGAATATATTTAAAATATGAACAAATTATACTTTTCACAATGCAAAAATCAACTGTTAAGTGCCCAAATCATTTTTTTTACAAGAAGCTTTTACCTTGTCTTGTTAATATTACTTTCAGCGCATAAATATATTTTTACTCAGACATTTACACAAGCTGTTATGGACATACAAAGAAAAGTAATAAATAAAAGTTGGGTTTAAGCTTTTCACAAGTGTCTAGAATGTGAAAATTAGAAGCAGATATAGGTTGAAAGGATGAAGAAAAAATGGAGTCTGCCAGTGGTTAATTGAGCATATAGATTCCTAATGTGACAGACACTGCCCTCTCCGATGAAGGATGACACTTCTAAGGACGCATTCTCCTTTGTTAGCACTTTAAGTTTAATGAACCATACAATTTATAAACCTGATGCTTGACAGTAATCTTTTTGTAATTCATTCAGATTGCTGGGAGATTTGAAATGCATAAATCTATGCACACATACGTGGGTTGCAGAAGTGTTTAGTGTTTGTTCTTGTATACATTTAAGAGAACATAAAACAGATTTTAAAACTAAAGTTAGATGCAACTGTCTAGAGAATATGCTCCTACTGTATTTATAGAATCTTTGTAGAAGTAATCTTGTGAATGACATACTACAGCCAGCTAAACAAGATAACATAATTTGATAAAACATTTAAATCTTTAAAAAAAAAAAACATATAAGTTAAAAATAAAACCTCTTCTACATAATTTGACCTCTGCACAGCTGAATTTAAAGATGTTACCTAGTGTGTTACCACTTTAAAATTAGCCTTGCAGCATGCCAATTCACATGAAGCATTTTATATGCATTAACCCTGTCAGTTGGGGCTCTCATAATGATGTCAGGCTTTTTTTTTCTCTTAATATCTAAAATGCATGATGTTGTTACTCTGTGAAGACTACCAGTACAGTCCACAAGCAAAAAAGTTGAAATTGCCATAGAAAGTTAGCCATATGCATGCAGCTATTCTGTTGTATATTAAACAGTGACTTGTGTAGCAGTTATATGGGTTATAAGTGGACGATTACCTTAAAAATACACCTGTCAGGGCAGCAATGTGGTATCTACAATTGCTGAAGCTGTCATAGTTTTTCTGGTTTTATTACCTTGTAAATCATTGATCCAGAACAAGCATAGGCTTGTGCAGTGTAATTTTCCCATTATATGATGTAAAATACATGATTGATCCTGCCTGTTCCTGGGTCCCCCTGTGTGTGTTGACCAAGGTAATCATGGCTTCTGATCCATTATACCATGGTCAGTTGATGTGCCTCCATCATCACGTTATCTGTGCTCTGCTGTGAGTCTCTCCCCCTCACTCCCTGCCTGTCAGCTCAGTAGTCTGTGTAAGAGGCAATCTCCTCCCCTCCTGACACTATTCCTGTAAAGTAATGTATTAAAATCACTGGCACCCCCTCTGTTCTAGGCAGATATAAAGCACAGTGTGTCAATTTCTAAAATAATTACAATCACAACTACCTTCTTCTACAGATCTGCGGTGTGGTCACATGGTCTCCCTCTACTGGCCAGCTGACTTTAGAGGGGAGTCTTAACCACTCCTACTACTCTCCTTAGATCAGGGAAGGAGAGCAGAGGAGGTGCGATACACAGCGGTGTGCGATACAAGAAGGTATTTAATAATTATTTTTAAATTGACATACTGTGTGCTTTATATCTGCCTAAAACAGAGGGGAGCATGCAACACTGAACAATCAATTTCATCTGCCTAATTTATAATCTGATGTGTTCCTGCTAAGGTATATCTTAATGATTAAATCACCCTACTGTCCCCCACCCCATTAACCACCATTTCATCTAACTAAGCACCATAATACTTTAAAAAAAATCACTTTATTGGCCTAAATTTGGGACTTAAAGCGGATGTGCCATGAAAAAAAAAAATATTAAAAGCCAGCAGCTACAAATACTGCAGCTGCTGACTTTTAATATTAGGACACTTACCTGTCCTGGAGTCCAGTGCCGTCCGCTCGTCACTCTGCTGCTCCCCCCGCCATCCACGGTGAGGGAACCAGGAGATGGCTCCGGCTTCACTGCCCGATTCCCTACGGCGCATGCGCGAGTCACGCTGCGCCTGCCGATTGGCTCCCGCTGTGTACTGGGAGCCGAGTGTTCCCAGCACACAACAGGGGGCAGCAGGAGGTGACATCATGCCCACAGTCTACCCAAGACAGTTGTGGCCGGAAGTGGGTGCAAATACCTGTCTTTAGACAGGTATCTGCACCCCCCTCTCCCTGAAAGGTGTCAAATGTGACACCGGAGGGAGGAGGGTTCTGATCAGTGTGAGTTCCACTTTAGGGTGGAGCTCCGCTTTAAGTTTTCTCTTCTCCTTGCTGCAGAATATGACTGTCCTTTGGGTGCCCACATCTCTGTCTGGGCGACATGGACACTTCCTACTAGCTGTCCAGTGGTGGGTGCTTTTAGGTCCTGAAGACTGCATCAATGTGAAAAATAGTCTATCTTCCGAGAAGAAAGCTGTCTTATGTGAATAAAAAAGGTGTTAAAAAAAATGTTGCCTAGCAATGGGCTTTCTTGCTTAAAAAATAAATAAATAAATATATATATATATATATATATATATATATATATATATATATATATATATATATACACATATATATATATATATATATATATATATATATATATTGTACAATTGCTATACAAGGGAAATATCAGAACACTGAGAGTATACAAGGTAATTTTAATGGACCAGTCATGCCTATTCAGAATCAGTATCCAAATGACAAGGTCAAGCAAACACGTTTTTAAAAACAATAAAAAGGTAAACATCTGCAATAAAGTCTTTTAAAATCTATATAAAATATATTGCTGAAATGACTGTTTACAGGGTATAGAGACATAATAGTTAACCGATTCCTTTTAAAAACGATAAAAAAATAGATAAAAATCAATCATATAATGTGCCTCTAGATGCAAAAATGAAACTGAAACTAGTTTAGTCTTTGCATGTTATTTCATGCCTCTGTGCTGGACAGTGCCATAGAGATTCATGGCTAGGAAAACGAAACTAAAATCTCAAATGACTTTTTTCATAAGGAGCCAGACAACCAGGAAGTGTCCAGAACAGAGCAGTATTACAACATCAAAGCAAAAACGAGCAATGAGGACATGAAACCAGGACTGCAGTAAGGTAAAGGAAGCTATTTAGCTAAAAAAATAAATTCCTTTAGTGATCCTTAAAGCAACATGACTCTATATAATTTTAAGGGAGCCATCCTTCACTTTGCATGTGTTGTGTTGGAAAAAATGTTCAAGCTAGTAAAGACAGAATAGTGGTCACCGGAGTTATAATTTTTTTTGAAGAGCAAGCAATTATTGTTTAGTTAGCAGCAAAATATCTGCCTTTGAATGGCAGAGTATAAAAGCAACCATTATTAGGAGTTGGCACACTAAAGCTATATTTAAACTACCATAAGTTTTTTTTTTTTTTACCTATGCTCCGTTTTATTAAAGTTAAAATTTAATTGGTGTTACTTAATTGGGCAAACGATACCGACTGTTAAGAAAAAAACAAGCAATAGTTCAAGAAATGCTATCTACAGTCCCAAAACTACTATAAAATGATAATTGATAAAATCTCTGTATGCGGTTTTTGTTACAATAGCATTTCCACAAAATGATAATGATCATAACTGGACAGAAGCCAAAAGCATCATTAATGGAAATGGAACATGTTCTCTCTTAGAAAACAGGCCATAATGATCTACTAAAACAATTAAGTGCACAAAATTGTGTAAGGCAGATATGTAATTTGCATATTTTTCTCCTTTCTACATAGAATGGTTTGAACTTTGAGTAACTGTTCACTGGACAAAGTATTTTTCAAATTTAAAAATATGTTTATTGTATAGACATGATTTGATAATTATTGTCAAAATCATACAATTTCACTCTGGATCTCATAAAATATTTAGAAGCAATTTAAGTAGAAATCCAAATAAATTTTATTCAAATAACTTAAAATCATTACTAATGGTTAGCAATTAATTGTTTAAAAAAATCCTGATTCTAGGAATGTCTTCATATCTTTACAAAGAAAGTGAAATATAAAAAAAATGCAGAGTACGATATAAACCTTAGCAGTATGCCCTTTGTAGGCTATATTTATGCAAAACACTTTCATCTGCATTATTTGGTCTGCAATAATTCATCCCCTACTGATTTAACTAGTATATAGTATAGGATTTTTTTTGTTGACCAGTATTTAGAAAACATCTCACTAGAAATGAACAAATCAACCAGGGCAACTTAGATCCTGTGGGAATGAGTTGGTTAAGGTGCAGCAGATTATTCATAAGTATAATTTATTTTCAGGCTTGCCAATTTAAGAAGTAGGCAGCTCCAAGTCACATGGTCTAAAAATCTTACATTACCATGTTGCTAGAGTCTTTCGGTTATCTAAGGGGTTACTTTTTTGCCTGAGTCGACACTTACGACTGATTTATTTAGCACTATGGTGTCCTTTTATGAAAGTGAGATCAGCGGTGATCCCGATTCTCACTGCTGATCTCAGGTCATACACAGTTTATGAAGCTGAGGTAATCAGTTGAGAACATGTTCTTCACTGATTATCTCACCACAGTGAGAATCTGTAACTCACTGTCACAGAAACGGCCAGTTTATGAAGGTGTGATCTCAGCACCTCACTGGCGATCTGTGACAGAATTCTCACTTTCCGATTCACCATCTCTGAGGTGGAGAATCAGAGTGAGAAGCGTGAAGCTGGCTGAGTATTGTGGAGGAAGAAGGAAGTCTTTTGACTTCCATGCTTCACACACAAGCAGCCATACCGTCAGATCACATCTTCTCCACTTATTACACACCCCAAAATTAGCAGGTTAGGAATTTATAGTGTATATATTATTATTATACAGGATTTATATAGCGCCAACAGTTTACGCAGCGCTTTACAACATCAGGGAAGACATTATAGTTACAATACAATTTAATACAGGAATGATCAGAGGGCCCTGTGTATATATATATATATATATATATATATATATACATACATATACACACCATCATATAGCATATATATGTGTGTGTTTATTTCTATGTATATCTATATATATATATATATATATATATATATATATATATAATATGCACACACACACACATATATATATATATATATATATATATAATATGCACACACACACATATATATATATATATATATATTTATATATATATATATATATATATATATATAAAAAATATATATTTTTATATTTATAAATAAATATATAAATAAATATTGTTTATATATATTTTATATCTAAATCAATATTATATATATATATATATATATATATATATATATATATATATATATATATATATATATAAAAAAATTCTACCTGCATTAAAATGCTATTATTAAAGTCATTTTTATATAATTCTTTTATTTATTAGTAAAAAAAAATTGTAAACCCTAGAATATGGTTTTACCCATAGACTGTTCTATTACAGTTATACAGGGTTTATATTTGTATACGTTATTAAAAATAAATAAAATGAATGATCATAAATGTATTTTTCATTTATATGAATGGTGTATAGCTGCATTACATATGTGGATTTCCGTTCATATACTATACACCATTCACATTTAAATAGGCACATGTATGAGCTTTAAATATTGATAAAAACAATGTATTTTAATAATTAGGTTAATGTATATTGTTTGGTAGGAATGTAACTTTATTATTTTATTAATATGTGGTGTATAATGTGTGCTGATTCGTGTTCAACTTTTGTATTTTTTACTTCCTCATACTGTAATCCCGCTATATCACACAAGATTACAGTGAGCAATTAAAAACACACATTTAAACAATGTGCCAAAATGTGTGTAAAAAAACTGAGTTAAAAAAGCACTTATTTTTATGTAATAACACAGTCTTTTTAACTTTGGTTTGACTTTAAAAACTCAGCTGCTCTGTAATCACACAGGTGTATGAGGAGATCACAGGCAGCCCCTCCCTCTTCTACTCAGATCTCAAGTGTTCTCAGAGGAAAAACTTCTCATCTATTCTCATTCTGAGAACAAATGTTCTCAGCTTCATAAACAGGGTGCCAGAGGAGAAGATTTTTTTCTGAGAACTGCTGAGAACTGAAATGAGATAAATTATCACCGTTTGATAAACGTACACCTATATTAGATGTTAATATATTTGTACGTGGATTAACCCTTAGAAAACATTATTTCAAAATTTCGGCAGACGCAGGAGATGGAAGTTCTGATGAGTTCCTCTCCACTTAGTTTTGCAGAGCTTTGTGCCCAGTGTAACCTTGAAGAGCTTGCCTCTGAGTCTGATCTTAAATTGGTTAAGTGGTCGGGTGAACACACGGTTATACCTTTCAGAATACGATATGATTTTTACCTGATAAACTCCCGAGGTAAGGACATTGATCTCTTTTAGAAATTGGTGGAGAAGGACCTGACTCGCCTAGCCCGTGAGTGTCATGACACTCTGGGGTCTGATAATCTCACTAGTTTGGAGAGAGAGAGGTTTTAGTTCATCTCAGTGAGGATAGCAGTATTGTTATAAGAAAAAAAAGGGGGGGTCTATTGTGCACCTGTACTGGATCAGAGATCAGAGATCCCTGAACGTGTAAGAGAGATGCCTGGGAGAGGTGTAAACCCGAACAGGACTTTCCCAGGCTCTCTCTGGGACGCTCTGCTACACATCCTCCCCCATTGTTTCAACCCCAGGGTTGGAACACCTGTAGCCCAACAGGAGTGAACACGGAACAGGCATCTACATTCCCCATCTCCTGGCCTGTGTTTTACCATGAAGGAGTAATCTTGTAGGGCCAAAAACCACCGGTTCACCCATCTATTCGTCTCCTTCTTTTGGGCCATCCATTTCAGGTGAGCATGGTCAGTTATCAACTCAAACTGGCGGCCCAACAAGTAGTACCTGAGTGCATCCACGGCCCACTTTATGGCTAAACATTCCTTTTCAATGACTGCATATTTTTTTCCATGGTCATTAAGCTTTCTGCTTAGGTACACCACAGGGTGTTCTTCCCCATTGTGTACCTGTGACAGTACTGCCCCGATACCTACATCAGAGGCATCCATTTGAACCAAAAAGTATTTGGCGAAATTGGGGGAGGTATAGCACTGGCTGTGCCCAAAGAGCTTTTTTGAAGACTTGGAAAGATTCTTCCACTACTGGGGACCATTTCACCTTTACGGAGTCTTTCCCTTTCGTAAGGTCTGTCAGTGGGGCAGCTATAGTTGCAAAATTTGGGATAAACCTTCTATAATACCCCGCAATGCCAAGAAAAGCCCTGACCTGCTTCTTGTTTGCAGGACGTGGCCACTCCTGGATGGCTTCTATTTTATTCACCTGGGGCTTTATGACACCACGTCCAATAGTGTAGCCCAAATACTTAGCTTCCTCTAGACCGATGCCACACTTTTTGGGATTTGCCGTAAACCCTTCATTGAAGAGGGAATCAAGGACAGCCTGGATACGGGGCAAGTGAGACTCCCAGTCAGTGCTATGTACCACTATGTCGTCTAGATAGGCTGCTGCATGCTGTCGGTGAGGTCCTAGGGTCCAGTCCATAGCCCTCTGAAATGTTGCAGGGACATTTTGCAAACCAAAAGGCATCCTTTCATATTGAAAGGAACCCTCCGGGGTTACAAATGCAGTTTTCTCTTTGGCGCTAGCAGTTAGGGGTATTTGCCAATACGCTTTTGTCAAGTCCAAAGTGGTCAGATAGCGAGCTTTGCCAAGTCGGTCTATAAGTTTGTCTACTCTGGGCATTGGGTACATGTCAAACTTTGTCACTGCATTAAGCTTCCTGAAGTCATTGCAGAACCTCCAAGTGACATCCAGTTTTAGGACTAACACGATGGGGCTAGACCAGTCAATATTGGATTCCTCAATGACATCTAGCTCCAATATCCTTCTAACTTCATCACTGATGTCCTTTCTCCTCACTTCAGGAATTTGGTACGGTTTGAGCTTGACACGGACCCCAGGTTCAGTAACAATATCATGCTGATCTGCTGAGGTTGTGCCAGGCAACTCTGAAAATTTCTCTCTATTCCTTATCAGGAACTCTCTAGCTTCCTGTTTTTGGGAATATGACAGGGTGTCTGGAATCGTGACCTCAGGGATCAGAGGGGACTCAGTACCTTTAGGCGTTACAGGGAGGGACCTCGCAGTCAATGCCAGTCTATCCTTCCAGGGCTTTAACAGATTTATGTGGTAAATCTGTTCGGGCTTTCTTTTACCTGGTTGATACACCTTGTAATTGACCTCCCCAACTTTTTCAATTACTTTAAAGGGACCCTGCCACTTAGTCAGGAACTTGCTCTCAACAGTGGGAACCAACACAAGGACCCTGTCACCAGGTGAGAAAACACAGAGTTTGGCCCCCCTGTTGTATATTCTCTGTTGGGCTGCTTGGGCCTGCAGTAAGTGTTCCTTTACCACCGGCATGATTCCTGCAATCCTCTCCTGCATTTGAGCGATATGCTCAATGATACTTTTGTGGGGTGTCTGTTCCTCCTCCCAAGTTTCCTTGGCTATGTCTAAGAGTCCCAGAGGGTGTCTCCCATAAAGCAGCTCAAATGGAGAGTACCCCATAGAGGACTGGGGAACCTCCCTAATGGCGAACATCAAGTATGGTATCAGGAAGTCCCAGTTTTTCCCATCCTTGTCAACAACCTTTTTTAACATACTTTTTAATGTCTTATTGAAGCGTTCCACCAAGCCATCCGTTTAAGGATGATACACTGAGGTTCGCAACTGCGTCACCTTAAATAACTTGCACAGCTCCCTAGTTATCCGTGACATAAATGGGATACCCTGGTCTGTAAGGATTTCTTTAGGGATGCCAACCCAACTGAACACCATAAACAGCTCTTTGGCAATGTTTTTAGCAGACGTGGCGCGTAAGGGAACAGCCTCAGGGTAACGGGTAGCGTAATCCATGATCATGAGCATATGCTGATGACCACGGGCAGATTTGGGGAGCGGACCCACAAGGTCCATGGCAATCCTCTCAAAGGGCACTTCAATAATGGGCAAGGGCACTAAAGGACTTTGGAAGTGGGGCTGTGGGGCTGACATCTGACACACAGGACAGGATTGACAATAATTCTCAATATTTTTCTGTATCCCAGGCCAGAAAAACCTGCGCAACACTCTTTCCGTGGTTTTCTCAACCCCCAAATGGCCTCCCAGCAAGTGCCCATGGGCAAGTTCCAACACCACCCGTCTGTATGGCTTAGGGACCACCAACTGCTCAACCACTTCATAATTCATTTTACATACACAATGCAGTAAATCCTCATTTCTGCAGAAATAAGGAAAACAGGTCCTATCCCCTGGTTCGACAGGTACGTCATTAATCACCATTAAATTTTCCCAGGCCCTGGCAAGGGTAGGGTCTTTTCTCTGCTCAGTACCACAATTTTCCTTGTGCGCATTAAGGTCAGCAAACTCCAACGTAGGCTCAGAGTCAGCAGACATCTGTCCGGCTCTACTGGCTGTGGGGACTTCCTCAGGCTCCTCCAGCTCTCCTGCCATAACTAAAAAAAGGAAAACTCGTAGAGCCCTGAGAGGAGTCCCCTGAACCCACAATATCAGAAGTAGCCAGGAGTTCTGGCTCTGTGACTGAGTCAGGTACTGCGACTGGGTCGGGACGATCCCACAGTTCCCAAAACTGTCAATGATGGCCTCATGCACCAAGTGGGGCACAAGTCCGACCGCATGGGACACTGTACCTAAGCCAGTTTTAAACTGAACAGTGGCTATAGGATACTCCCGGGTATCCCCATGTACACAGATCACAGCAACTTTTTTAGCAGAAAAATTCACAGTTTCCACTATCTCAGCTGTAACCAAAGTAACCAGACTTCCAGAGTCCAGCAAGGCCGTAATAGGCTTATTATTAACAGTCATTTGACACATGTGTTTCCCCACATTTTGCGCTGCAGCGCATGAAACAGCAGCAAACATAGACTGCTTTCTAATAGATAGATCACACTGCATTGGTTCATCTGTCAACGGACAGTTTGCTGCAACATGTCCCAGTTCTTGGCAACGATAACACCTGAGGCCAGATTCACGTAGGAGGGCGTATCTTTGTGCGGGCGTAGCGTATCCTATTTACGCTATGCCTCAGCAACTTAGACAGGCAAGTGCAGTATTCACAAAGCACTTGCTCCGTAAGTTGCGGCGGCGTAGCATAAATGGACCGGCGTAAGCCCGCGTAATTCAAAGTAGGCTGGTAGGGGGCGTGTTGTATGGAAATGAATCGTGACCCCACATAAATGACGCACCTAATGAATGGCGCATGCACGCGCATGCTCAGTATCACATCGAATTTTCTCCGTAAATTACGCCGGCTCAATGCTTAGTCGACGTGAATGTAACCTATGCCCATCCCCATTCACGTACGACTTACGCAAACAACGTAAAATACGACGCTGTTCCGACATTTCCGACGTCCATACCTTAACATGACTTACCCCTGCTTTATGAGGGGTAAAGTTACGGCGGTCGTACGCCTTTCGTAAACAGCATATTTTAATACGCGTGGCGCAAGTACGTTCGTGAATCGACGTATCTAGCTCATTTGAATATTTGATGCGGAAATATACGGAAGCGCCCTAGCGGCCAGCGTAAATATGCACCCCAAGATACGCCAGCGTAGGAGACTTACGCTGCTTGTATCTTGGCAACAGTGAGGCCTATCTGATTCTATGAATCAGGCGCATAGATGCGACGCCTCACATTCGGACTTTGTGAATCTGGGCCCTGATGTTTCCCCAGTTTGGTTTGCTGACAGGCAGTGGTTTCCCTTGTTTAGGAAGCCAAACTTCAGTCCTGGCACCAAAAATCCTCCCCCCTACTTCCTTGCCATGCTTACCACCCACTTCCCCTGGAACACTCTTACCGGTTGCCTGGGGAGACCGTGGCTTTGGGTGGAAAATCCGTGCGGCTGTTGGGGTGGTGACGAGGTTCTCAGCAGCAAAGTACTTTTCAACGATTTCCACCAGGTTATCTGCCAAATTGGGGTCTCCTTGACTCACTCACTTCTGCAGGGGAATTGGCAGTGACCTCAGGAATTGGTCCATGACCACACGCTCCACTATTTGTGGCGCAGACAGGGACTCTGGTTGTAGCCATTTTCGCACCAGGTGGATTAGATCAAACATCTGCGATCTTGGGGGCCTCTCAACTTGGAAGAACCAACTGTGGACCCGCTGTGCTCGAACGGCCAAGGTGACACAGAGTCGCGCCAAGATCTTCTGCTTGACCTTCTCATAGTCTCCTGCTTCTGCCGACTCCAGATCATAGTAGGCCTTCTGCGATTCACCAGAAAGTAAGGGGGCAATCAGTCCTGCCCACTTGGTTTGAGGCCAACCTTCCCTCTCAGCGGTCCGTTCAAATGTTAGTAGGAAGGCCTCTGGATCATCATCCGTAGTCATCTTAGACAGAAAGTGACCCACATGGATGGCTGAGGGCTTGTCTCCAATATCATTGATTTTCGCAGGTGCCCACTGTGCTAGCGTTTCTGCAACCTTAGTCAGGGTTTTCCTATCCGCTTCTGCAGCAGTGGCAAGCTGTTCAAACAGCCTCTGCGATTGCTCCTGTGCAGCATCAATCTGCCTCCGCGATTGCTCCTGTGCAACACTAATCTGCCTCTGTGATTGCTCCTGTGCAGCACCAATCTGCCTCTGCGATTGCTCCTGTACAGCAACAATTTGTTGGTACAGCATCTTGGTTTGCTCCTGTGCGATAGCATTGGCTTGCTGTTGTGCAGCATTGGATAACACCATTTGTTTGAGGATTTCCTCCATGTTGTCACTTTAGGTACTGGCTTTTTAAATAGTAACTTATTACTGCTGGTCGCAGCCTCCACCATATGTAACCTGGGGGATAGGTAGCAGGTACAAAAGCTCCCTGGGATGAGCAGGCACAGATACCAAGTCCATAAGTAAGTGACAAACAGTGGGGTGTTTATTGGTGCTATATACAAAGTCTTATTTACAGGTGCTGTACAGTGTGCAGAAAAAACAGAAAAAAATAGTTAAACAAAACCCTAGCCGTGTCTCGGCTCTAACTATACAATATTACACGCCCTCACTACCAGGCTGAACAAGCCTACAGCTTGTCAGCTTTAACACAAACTACTTAACAGTTTTCCACCAACCTCCTTGCTCTCTCACAGATCAGTCCCAACTGTGTTTCCCAGGCAGAGCAAAGGCTGTCTGCTCAGATGAGCTTAAATTGGCCTGGGGGAGAGGGCCAACACCTGTACTGGATCAGAGATCCCTGAACGTGTAAGAGAGGAGCCTGGGAGAGGTGTAAACCCCGAACAGGACTTTCCCAGGCTCTCTCTGGCATGCTCTGCTACAGTAGATATACAGCAGTTTATATGGAATCCTGAGTTGGTGTGGATCACCTGTGATGTGACAAGCTTGTATTCGTCTATCCCTCATTCGTTAGGAGTTCAAGCAGTGTCCTATTTTTTAAAAGATTTTAGTAACCACTCCCTTGTTCACCAAAAATAATTTTTTTGAGCGTAGAATACCTGCTGACCCACAATTACTTGTGGGGATTACTATCTCCAGAAGTGTGGGGTCTTCATGGGAGCCACATTTTCCACCTCCCTTGTCAATTTATACATGGGATGTTGGGAGAGGTCCCGCATTTTTGGTGCTGGTTGCCCCCATCGTTTAGCTATAAAATTATTTAATAGGTACATTGATGATCTGCTCTATGTTTTCACAAAAGAAGTGGGTGACATCAGCGAGTGGCTTCTATATGTCAATGATAATGACCTTAATTTGAGATTTACAGGCTGTATGAATTCAAAACAGGTAGAATTTTTGGATGTCATTTTGGTGGGCGAGGAGAACAGGGTTTTGTCCAGATTATATAGGAAACCGTCTGCTGGCAATTCTTTGCTGAGAATGGACTCAACCAACCCTAAACATACCATTACGGGTATCCCAGTGGGACAATTCCTAAGGTTAAAACATGTATGCAGTGAGGAATCAGACTTTACATTAGTAGCCCTGGGTATGAAATCACGTTTTGAGAATAGGGGTTATACTGAGTCTGTTCATAACAGAGCCATGAATATTGCCAATAACACAGCAAGGAATAATCAGATTCAAGACGACACTAGTAAGTATAAAAATGGTAATAAATACAGATGTAAGAAAAGTAGTCAGACATGTATTGATGTTCCGTTTTTTTCCCACCCCCTTTAGTTTTGAGTTTGATAAATTTAAGAATACTATTAAAATATATTTTCCAGTGCTCTATAATGGCTTGATCTATGAACAGATTTTATCAAAAGGAGTTATAATCGTTTCTCGTCTCCCACTCTGGGTAAAATGTTATCCTCTAGTCTATATACTAGCAGATTGCATCGCCCCCATTGGTTGCAATTCAAGGGATCCATTTTTTTTTCAAATATATTTTATTAGTTATGTTATAGATTTGACAATTGGAGTAGTTTACAAACAAATTTGTCAGATAACCAATTTAATCTCTGCAACGATAATAACAGCCATTGCTACAAAAAAACATGGGGGAAACGTAAGTAGAGGAAAATAAAATAAATAAAGAACTGCTAGGGGTGAGAGGAATAAGGGAAAGAAGGGTTTTAAAAGGGGAAGAGGGGACACTGACCAGGGACAACTGGAAATTGTCCCTCCGCTGTGATCCCAGACATAATCCCAAGAGGATAGGCATGAACATCAATAGTAATTCACATGCAACCTTGACTGTTTTGTAGATCCTAACAAACAACGGTATTAAGCAAAGTGAAGTTAACCAATCAAAATTGTCCAGTTCAATATCGGCTTGTGGTTGGGATGTGATTCTGTTCGATGAGAGGGAATGATGACGAGTATAGGTGGGTTTTTTCTGAAGGAGTCAGACAGCAAACGACAAAGGATGACCATTTTCTTTTGAATTTGTTATTGGGCCTTTTGTGATGGATCATGGCATTCAGCTTTTCTTGATAGAGCAGAGATATAAGGTATTTAATTGTTTCGGATATTTTCGGAGGTTCAGGAACAATCCAATGGTTAAGGATGTTTCTACAGGCTATGATTAGCGTTAGGAGGATCCATTGTCATTGTTTTCTTGGGGTAATAAATTAGATGTGTTTGGAGACTTTGATTTCGGTGTTGGGTATCTGAACAGAAGGAGCATGGGGTCTTTCTTGGGTTGCCAGGACACTTCATAAATGAACGTAAGGATTGAGGACCAGTAGTTGGTGATCTTTGGACAATGACAGAGGTGGTGGCGTAATGATGGTTTATGGAATGAGCACCATGGGTAATGTGGTCCTGTAGTGGAAGGGTGATTAGACGAAAAAGGATAGTAGGCTCTATGCAGTATTTTGAATTGAGTTTCCCTCCAAGATTCATTTGGTGTAATGCTTCTGGTGACCCTGTAGCCTGTGAGAATGTTATTTATATTGACTTGACCCGGTAGGTCCGTTATCCAGGATTTGATCGAAGTGTCATGTAAAGGTTTTGTAAACTTCTCGTTTAGAGGGTGATACAAGTCCATGATAGAGTATCTGTGTTCCTCGAAAAAAACATCCTAGTGGTCAGTGTGTAATGGTCAGTGTGCAGTGTAGTGTAGTGGCCAATGTAGAAATTGGGTAGGTCAGTGCAGTGGACAGGTAGGTAAGTGTAATGGTCAGTCTAGGAATCATGTAGGTCTGTGTAGAGGTTAGTGTAGTGGTCAGTATCGGAAACAGGCTGGTCAGTACTATTGTAGGAAGGGAAGGGACTCAGGGAGTGTGAAAAGTCCGCAGGTTACGGGGCGCAAATTTCTTGCCTTGCCCTGGGGCGCTGACAACTCATGCTACACCACTGTGCAGAACTACACATCCCATGAGGCATTGTAATACTCTGACATTCACAGACATGACTAGGCATGATGGGAATTGTAGTTCAACTAGAGGGCCATAGTTTGGAGACTCCTGATTTAAAGGATGGGTGTCACGCTTAAAGTTGCAGAAAATTCTGACCCTTTCCTTGCTTTTTCCATTTTTATTTTTCCATTGATACAAGTTTCCTAGAGCAGCGCCCAGCTTCTCATGCCCCTTGTTATACAATCACTTGTCTATTATCCTTTAAAATGAACAGAACTGACTTTACAATTGGTTTCACAAAGCCTAACCCAGTCATATCTCTTTTCTAATATTATAGACAGATGATATGAAGGGTGCTTTAGAATTGGTAGAATATAATGAGTTTTCTAAACTTTGGCAGACCACGCAAAGTATACTTCCGGTCCGGCTGGTTTCTCGGCTCAGCGAGGTGAAGCGCACACCGCAGACTCCACCAGCGCGGACATCATCCTCTCCACAACCGGGCACACGATCCGCTGCTTCACTAAGCCTCAAGCCTCAGTGCCGGGATGCGGGCACCACAAAAGTAAGCCTCCATTCGGCATTTTATATGTTTTTACTTTTAATAAACAGTATTACACGATGGCGATATCTCTCTTTTATATTATATGACGCTCCATACCAGCTGACCAGCAGGAACTCCAGGCATTCCTACCTTTGTCCTTAGGTGACAATTAAGCTTTACTTGACCTCTTTCTAACGAACTAGGTCAACTCCATGCGGTAAGGGTCCATCTATTTACACACGTTTGGGTGTCTTAGATCGGTGGAGGTGGAATTCTACTTACCTATTTACCACAGGCACAGTCAAAACCCAGATCTCTATGGACATTTAGTAGATCATTCACTTTATGGACTTTTGTTGTGTGAACTTGCACACCTTTTCCTTTATTATATCACGAGTTTTTTATTATTATCATTGCACATGCACTTTATGTATCAAATTGTATATCTTTGAATGTGTTTTTGGCTCACTAGCGCCCCCTTATCCACATTTTCTAAACAGGATCCCAAAATAATTCTGGCAGGCAAGGTAAATCATTTATATCAGTGATTTAAATATAAATTCAAAAATACTAGTAATAATAATCTTCATTATTCGTATTTTAGCAGTGTTAATTATATGGTTGTAATTAAATCTAAAAATAAAAATAGTGTTTCATTGGCTATGTATTTTAGACACAAAGATTGTGCTCTCATCAAAAAAGTTTAGAAAATAAAATCGTTGTTATGACCCTTTTTTTTTCAAAAGATGCTGTTGCCCAAGTTATGATGCTAATTGCAGCAATTACAAAGAAAGAAGACATATGACTGCCACCTATCCTTGTCTATGAGCAAATGTAAAGGACAATTAACAGCACATTAGCCCCTTGTTTTAGTTGGCCACGGGAGGACAATCACTGACCTTCTCATTTCATTCTCATTAGTGTCTCAGGTCAACAGCAACCATGCTCTTTAATCATCACACCTCTTCCTCTTGTGTCCCCTTGCATGTAAGCCAGCAGTGTACTGCAATTGATGTTGGAGGTCAAATATGAATTTTGCTTTTGCAAAAAAAAAATATTTTAAAATCTATCTATCTATCTATCTATCTATCTATCTATCTATCTATCTATCTATCTATCTATCTATCTATCTATCTATCTATCTATCTATCTATCTATTTGTCAGTTATTGTAATACTTTCTGAACATCAGACTTTAATAAAAGCATAACTAGCATAAAATTATATAATATTTCAAACATAACAAATAATGTTCACCATAACTATAGTGTCTTGTCTTTTATCCCTGTGATTTGCTTTGGATAACCTCTGAAGACTGTCAGTACTCGAGCCAGCTAGTGCCACTGTAAATGAGCCCCATTCATTTCCTGTCATTGGCATATGGCATGTCATTGTCCATGGCCGTCGAGGCAGAAGTGATGCAATTTGTTGGCATGTACTATCACAGCACAAACTATCTGTCCCACTGAGTCCTTGGAAAACAACAAAGCCAATAAGGGCAGCCAAAAACTTTACATCTTTATCACGAGTACACACATTTACATTGACATTGGCAAAAATGTGTCTTACATGTTTGCCTGTATATCCAAGGCTTTTAGCAATGCAGTTTATACAGTACAAAGCAATACTTATTCACATGTGTGTGTTTTTTAGCTATAAATGTATTTTAATTTAAATAGCATTTTTTTTTGCCCCCCAAGAAAATTAAATAATTAGTAAAAGTATATATATAAAAAATATATATAAAAAAATATTAAAAACGGATTTGCTACTCTGTTGACTAAGTATGGTTGATTTTCCCTGGCTGGCTTTTGTAGCATTGTGCTTTAATAGAATAAGAGAATAATTTTCACGTCACAGAGGATGGTGAGTAAACATAATAAAATATAACACTTTATAATCATGTAATTAGCGAGTTCATTTTGTCTTAGTAGAAATGCATTCTACAAAACTGTATTTAGCAAAATAAAAATTATATTATGTTTGCATTGGAAGTCTCCAACCATTAGCTTACACGTTTTATGAGAGCAAAACTAACTTTATATTTAGAATATTTTACTCTTGAAAGGAAGGAAGATAATTTCAGTTCAAATTGTAAGTTCAGTTCAATTGTAAGCATCGAATAGCAGAGCCATCCAGGGCTAAATATGACCTGTAAAATAAAATGGCTCAAATTCTAAATTCTGAAGGACTGCTAAAATGTAAATTCATATATATCCTAAAGAAAAAACCCTACATGATGTGTTGTCTGTTTGATAATTAGACTCTCAAAATTTACCGCTGCCACTAGAATGTGACTATTACAAACTATGATCCCACCCGTAGTAAAGATTTTCTAGTTATGTAGGTCAGGGTTTGGTCTACATCAGAGTCAAGGTCAGGTTTAAGGTCAAAGGACAAGGTCAGATGTTTGGGGTCAATATGTGGGGTCAAAGGTCAGTGTTGATGTGTCAATATAAAAAAAAAAAAAACATAGGTCTTCAGAAGACCGCTGCCTCCTGGGCAGGCTGAATGGCCCTGATAAAAATGTTTATGCTACCACACGTGCTAAATCTATTTAGATCTATTCCTGTGCCCATTCTCTTCTCCCACATCGCAAAACTCCAAGCCATATTCAACATCTGCATCTGGAAATGCAATTGCCCCAGAATTCAGTGCAAACTACTAAGCATGCCAACTAAATTTGCCGGCCTGGGCATCCCCAACATTGTAGCTTATTACAAAGCAGCCATTCTGAACCAAGCTAAAGTATGGTGGACACCCTTACACCAACCAACCTGGCTCCAAATTGAGCATACAGCCCTGACAAGGTCTACGAAATATCTACTCAGATCCATCCTCCTACACATGCAACCACCTAGATCCTTTTTTGACACTGTCACTGCTACGACTCGAGTTTGGAAAGCAACTTATCAAAAATCCAATGGCGTTCCAACTGCACTGCTCTCCCCCTCAACACACTGGAACTTATCTCAAACACATGCTTTACCTCCTGGACTAAAGTTGGCCTCGACAAGCTAGGAGCACTTTATACTAACTCTGTACTCAAATAATTTCAACAACTATGTCGGTCCTACCCACTCAACCCCAAGCAATTTTACATGAACCTTCAACTGCAGTCTGCGCTTCATTCACATCTGAACTTAATTCACATCTACACCATTGCACGGCCATCTTCAAAAGGAATATCTTATATCTTATATCTACAAACTCCTCCTAAGCCCTCTTCTCCCCAGTAAATCTTCCTGTATGTGTCACTGGGAAAATGGATAAATCACACCTACACCACGGAACAATGGCACTCAGCCCTAAACTCCACTTCTAAAGACTCACAATGCATCTCCCATGGGAAACTGCACATAAAATCTTCCATAACTGGTATTTGATCCCGGTCAGACTGTCTCACATGTACCCAACGGCTTTATCCACCTGCTGGAGGCAGTGTGGCCATCATGGTTCAACATTTCACATTTGGTGGAGCTGCCCGGCACTGAGGATATTCTAGTTAGACATAGCAACACTTATCACCTCCTCTACAGGCATCTCCTTCTCTTTGACTGCTCAGATGGTGATACTCAGCATGGACTCTCACCTTTTGGCCTCCCAATCTCAACACCCTCATAACATATAACTTAATTTCTATTCGCTTAGCCATTGCAAGAAAATTGAAATGTACTCAACTGCCAACAATAGATGAAGTAATCTGCATACTGAATGAAAAATGTCTGCTCGCATATGCCTATACCAAAGAAAAAAATGAAAATCCAATCTTTTACGGTCATGCTACACTGTACCCAAACTACATTTTTGTATTTTTTTTCCCACAAATAGAGCTTTCTTTTGGTGGTATTTGATCACCTCTGGGATTTTTATTTTCTGCTAAACAAATAACAAAATTACGAAAATTTTGAAAAACAATGTTTTTTTGTTTCTTTTACAAAACTTTGTAAATAAGTACATTTTCTCCTTCACTGATGGGCACTGATGGGTCTGCACTGATAGCACTGATAAGGCGCCACTGATGAGGTGGCACTGATGGGCACTGATGATGGGCACTTATTCTGGGCACTGATTGGTATCCATTGTTTGCATTGATTGGCATCCCTGGTAGCCATGGGTGGCATACCTGGTGGTGGGCATCCCTGGTGGTTCTGGTGGCATTCCTGGTGGTCCAGTGTGAGCATCCTTGGGGGGATGTGCTGATAATCCCCCTGTCAGAGGAGCAGCCGATCGGCTCTCCTCTACTAGCGTCTGACAGACGTCTTTAACGGCTTTTCCTGTTTACACTGTGATCAGTGGAAAAAATAAATGTTCCTGGACTGCCACACTCTGATAGGCGATTTATTGAAACAAAATGAACAGATACGTTACACCGCCGCAAGTTTTCATTGCAAGTGCCTGATTCACCAAGCACTTGCATGAAAACTTACGCCGGCGGCCTCCGGCGTAAGCACGCGTAATTCAAAGGGGCGTGTGCCATTTAAATGGACCTATTGCGCATGCTCCGTTTTGTAATTCCTGCCGTGCTTTGCGCGAAGTGACGTCATTTTTTCGAACGGCGACGTGCGTAGCGTACTTTCGTATTCCCGGACGTCTTATACAAGAAAAAACAATTTTTAATTTCGACGCGGGAACGACGGCCATACTTTATACAGCACATACGTGGGCTGTGTAAAGTTAGGGCAGGTAAAACGACGACTAAAATTGCGACGGGAAACTAGCAACGATGTACCGAACACGAAAAACCGTTGTGGATCGCCGTAAAACCTCATTTGCATACCCGACGCTGGAATACGACGCAAACTCCACCCAGCGGCGGCCGCGGTATTGCATGCTAAGATCCGACAGTGTAAAACAATTACACCTGTCGGATCTAAGGGCTATCTATGTGTAACGGATTCTATGAATCAGTCACATAGATACTCTGAGAGATACGACGGAGTATCTGAGATACTCCGTCGTATCTCTGCTGTGAATCTGGCCCATAATGTAGAATTCACTTGCATATACTGTACTATGTAGTTGTGGTGATATGTACAGTTTTACTAACACATGCCAAAGTTGCAAAACTAGGTTCAGTTATTAGTATTTATTTTAGCTTCTTCATAAAGGGATTTTAGAAATCTATGTAACACTCACTGTGATACCCAGACAGTGTAATAGAGTTTTTTAAATATAGTAACCTTTACAGATGTGAATTTATTTAAATTTTATTTAGAGCATTCAGTGATTCATCTTAATGGTTTTTAAATATTCTAATAATGGAAAGAAAAAAAATGCAGCGTAAGAATTTGGGTTTTTGGCTCCATGCAGTGTCTAGTTTGCTTGCATAGTAAGTCCAATCTGATGTTTGCCAGGGTCACTGGACCTCTGAAAAAGTCACTCTCAGAATTTGTGGTAAATTTCATGCCAAACAAAAGCAACAGCTTTTTGTTGTCCATGGAAAGGGTGTTCCAATTCCACCTAGTCAAAGGATTCGAGGGCTGTGTGCTTTAGTATTTTACTATGCTCCAGTGGTCACACTTTTAATACCGGTTATTCTTAATACTCCTATATTTCCATACAACAAGGTTTCACAAACTGTTAAAAAAATTAATTACTGCTCTGTTCCTAAAACAAAACCTAATAAGTAGTACTGCTGCAACTTTATGTGAGACACACACAATATGATAAAACAAAATATATAAGCTGCGCTGAATAAAGTGATGTGTCAATATAAAAATGACACGTGAATAAATGTCAAAAGCAGAGAAACTACGAAACCTCTCTGCCACTATGATAAACCATCAAATAATGTAACATGAATGTTGAACATGAAAACATATAAGTGAAATGCTCAAAAAAGTGAAGGATGAAGAAGCTACATAAGTCCTCTAGATGTCCAAATAATTGGTTGAAAGAATAAAAAGGAGGGCTAAGTGAACCCTCCAAACATCCAATCCACACTGTTATATTGCTGAAAAAAAGAGTATCCCACTGTAAATGAGATTCCGGATAACAGTTCAAAGACGAAGATTCCTCACACCCATATTCCACCATGACAAATAAACACAGCACCCAAGAAGGAGTGATAAGAGTTATGGAAATAAATCATCTACCAGTGTATTACTGCCGCTTACCAGATTGTTAGATTCTCTTGTGGCTATTTCCCCAGCCCTAGGTCTCTGGCACTCTCTGCACCTTGATGACAGGGTAATGCCAAAGTTTCGAGCCGGCCGGCTCTCGATCACAGCCCGTAGCTTCCGGGACTGACACAGTACGCGGTGATGTCAGCACGCCGCTCCTCCCTATGCCGTTTCGTCACAGATTATGGATTCCAGGGGCACAAATTGTGTATTGAACCGCTAAAATACCATCAGCATAATTGTAAGTGCAAAGATATTGTTTTTAATAAATGCTTTTAAAATTGAGTCACACTATGGAAGCATTCTTCGTTTTACATGGGGAATAAATGAACGTTACTATTACTGCGGACATCCAGGTTGGTGTTACCCTGTCATCAAGGTGCAGAGACTTAGGGCTGGGGAAATAGCCACAAGCGCATACGATCTCCCTAAACAAGAGATCTAACAATCTGGTAAGCTGCAGTAATACACTGGTGGAGGATTTCTTTCCATAACACTTATCACTCCTTCTTGGGTGCTGTGTTAATTTGTCATCGTGGAATATGGGTGTGAGGAATCTTTGCCTTTGAACTGTTATCCGGAATCTCATTTACAGTGGGATACTCTATTTTCAGCAATATAACAGTGTGAATTGGATGTTTGGAGGGTTCACTTAGCCCTTCTATTTATTCTTTCAACCAGTTATAGAGTGATTTGGACATCTAGAGGACTTATGTAGCTTCTTCATCCTTCACTTTTTTGCGCATTTCACTTATATATTTTCATGTTCACCATTCATGTTTCATTATTTGATGGTTTATCATGGTGGCAGAGAGGGTTCATAGTTTCTCTGATTTTGCCCAGGTTCACACTGGGCTGCGGGAGTGAAGCCGCACGAGTTTAGCTGAACTCGCACGATTTCACTCCCAGTGGCAGTCCCGATTTCGGCCGCATTTCTAGAGACATCTGTGTAGTACAGAAACTATTTTTTGAAATTGGTGCAGTGCCGCAGATGCAGCGTCGCACCGATTAGGACGGTGCCATTGCCGGCAATTTGCGGCAAATACCGCCGTTTTGACATGCGATTTGACATGTCGCAAATCGCATGTCAAAATGCACCAGTGTGAACCAGGCCTTTGACATTTATTCACGTGTCATTTTTATATTGACACATCATTTTATTCAGCGCAGCTTATATATTAGGTTTCACAAACTGCCAGCAAACATATTATTTAACAGAATTAAATTTCTATTTAATAAAGACCAAATATAATATAACTATTATTTATGTTTTGTTTAGGAGGTCAAATGTGTTTATAATCTTCTGAACCTTTAAAAATACAGTAGATGCGTGATGTGTTTACCTGACTGATATCTTCTTATGCACTTGTTTAACTACTTTTACTTACAATTGTGCATTGCTTTTAGACTATTTTTGACAGGCTATTTACAATAGAGCCTAATTAGAACTCTTCACATACCCTAATAATAGAGGTTTATGGCCTGCTCTACTCCTTCTTAGCTGGCCTATGTTCTGTTATATGTACATTAAGGTTTTCTATGATTTATTAAATGTGCTACTTTCTCTGACTGCCCACCAAAGACATGACTGATTTTGGAGAAATTAGGATTGTACTGTGTATGACTTCGTTGTTTCTTCCTCATAAGTTGGGACCCGTTAGACTTCATTAATATATCCCAGTTTGTTCTCTTCTTTTTAGATAATTTTATATAAATATGAACTATTTGGGTTTGTGCTCTCCCCCACTACCGACACCTTAAATTAGGGTTAAGGTTAAGCTTTAGAATTTAGTGGTTTAAATGTTAAGCATGATTAAAACCAATCTCCAGACAAAAGTTTTTAATTTGTTTTGAATGGGGTGTGGATGGGTTAAAGCCTCTAATAGGCTTTTCTTACTATCTAAATCAGGACAGAAAGCAATGGGAAATATCTCCAACAGTGACACTGACAAAGGCAAAACATTTTAGTGGAGTGAGGAAGTGTTATAATTTCTGACTGTTTTTGTTGCTGTCTGTGCCTTCCTGTCCCTGTGGTGCCTGCACTTCACATATCTTGTACAGGTATTACAGGAGCAATAAGTGAGAATAAATCTCCCTTAGGCATGTGCATTTCGTTTAGTTCCGAATCAAAATTCGGACACATTTTTTCATTTTTCGGACATTCGGATGCATACGAATTCCCGAATTGTAATATTAACGAATTTACCGAATCCGAACGAACGTTTTCGAATCGAAAACCCGCGGACGAAATTTGATCGAACATCGAAAACAACTTCTATTCGAATCGAATTCGAAAACAAATTCTATTCGAATCGAATTCGAAAACAATTTGATTCGAAAACAAATTTGAATGAAAATTGAAAGCAAATTTAAATCAAAATATAAAAAATATAAATCGATTTCTAAAAAAGAATTCAATAAAATAGAATATAAAATAATAAAACAATAGAATGAAAATCAAAGAATAGTAAAGAACAGAATGGAATTTAACCACTTAAGCCCTGGACCAATATGCTAAATGCCCAAAGGCGTTTTTACAATTCGGCACTGCGTCGATTTAACAGACAATTGCGCGCTCGTGCGACGTGGCTCCCAAACAAAATTGATGTTCTTTTTTCCCCACAAATAGAGCTTTCTTTTGGTGGTATTTGATCACCTCTGCGGTTTTTATTTTTTGCGCTATAAACAAAAATAGAGCAATATTTTTTACTTTTTGCTGTAATAAATATCCCCCAAAAACATATAAAAAAACATTTTTTTTCCTCAGTTTAGGCGTATACGTATTCTTCTACCTATTTTTGGTAAAAAAAAATCGCAATAAGCGTTTATCGATTGGTTTGCGTAAATTTATAGCGTTTACAAAATAGGGGATATTTTTATTGCATTTTTATAAAAAAAAATTTTTTTACTACTAATGGCGGCGATCAGCGATTTTTTCCGTGACTGCGACATTATGGCGGATACTTCGGACAATTTTGACACATTTTTGGGACCATTGTCATTTTCACAGCAAAAATAATGCAATTTAAATGCATTTTATTGTGAAAATGACAGTTGCAGTTTGGGAGTTAACCACAGGGGGCGCTGAACGTGTTAGGCTTCACCTAGTGGGTGTTTACAACAGTAGGGGGGTGTGGCTGTAGGTCTGACGTCATCGATTGTGTCTCCCCTATAAAAGGGATGACACGATCGATGCGCCGCCACAGTGAAGCACGGGGAAGCCGTGTTTACATACGGCTCTCCCCGTTCTTCAGCTCCGGGGAGCGATTGCGACGGAGGGGCTATAAACGAATAGCCACGTCGTCGTCCCGGATCGCTCCCCGAGGGAATCCGCCCGCCGCACGCAGCAGGGGGGGTCCCAATCGGACCCCGACCTGCCTGTCCGTGCCATTGTGCGGACGTAAATAGTCGTGCGGCGGGCGTTAAGGGGTTAATAGAATGTAATCAAATACAATAGAATATGACCTGGCTTCTTCTATCTATCTTCTATCTACCTTCCATTTTCTGAAATTCAAAATTCATATAGAATGAACTCAAATTCGAATAGAAAAATATTAGAAGAGTAGAATAATATATATATATATATATATATATATATATATATATATATATATATATATATATATATATATATATATATTTTTTTTTTATTATTATTCTACTCTTTTTTTTTTATTCTACTCTTCTAATATTTTTCTATTCGAATTTGAGTTCATTCTATATGGATTTCGAATTTCAGAAAATGGAAGATAGATAGAAGATAGATAGAAGAAGCCAGGTCATACTGTATTTAACAAATCAAAACGAAACAAAACTAAACAAATGTTTCCCTTTTGCACATGCCTAATCTCCCTATTGAAGTCACAGACAAAAACAAAAATCTGTCAGATTTTGTTGTTCTTCCTCCCTCAATCCAAAATGTAAAATTAAAGTAGACCGTAATTGGGATTTATCAGTTAAGGCTAAGGCCCCGTACTCACGACCAAACATGTCTGCTGAAACTGGTCCGCGGACCAGTTTCAGCGGACATGTTCGTTCGTGTGTAGGCAGTAACAGACAGGATTCCAGCAAACAATCGTCGGCCAGACCGTTTTCCAACGAACAACTGTTTCCTGGTCTTGCTTTAAAACAGTCTGCTGGAATCGTGTCCGTCAGACATGTTCGGTCGTCTGTACACAAAAGCAGCGTACAAAAACCCCGCGCATGCTCAGTCCAAATGAGGAGACGGGAGCGCTCGTTCAGGTAAAACTCGCGTTTGTTTGGGATATGGCACATTCGTCATTAGAAACCTTTTATTCTAGCAAGAGAACAATGTCTTAAAAAGGCGCACTAAACCACATTTTCTTGCCTCGTTTTATTAATTCTTCTCTTGCTAGAATAACCCCGTTCTCTTGCTGATGCAATTTCAATAGAGTTGTCCCATACTGAAATGTCACATTTCTTGCTTGTGATGTAATCCTTTAATAATGTTTTCTATGCCAGACGTGTGTTTTGGTTGGTGGTCCTCCATAATTTATAGTAGTCATTTTTGTAAAGGAATGTGCATCTTTTTTTGTTTTTTGTTGTTTCTAGTTATGTCACCATTTAGTTTATTTTTTTTTAACATGTTTTTTTCTTTTTATTTTTTTTTTTTTTTTTTTTTGTGTTTCATTTGAGAATATTAAACCATGTTGGCACACCAAATGTCCCCCCCCCCAAGGAGTGTGTCCTTTGTAAATGACCCATTGTATATTTATTAAAGGTTTGCTGCCTAATAATCCCCACAGTATAACAAACAATAGACATGTTTTCAAATGAAAGCAAAAAGCCTTTTATTCAGGCAAATGTCATCACAAAAAATAAACAGAACGGCAGCACTAGAATATATAGCAAACTATATGCAAACTTGCATTTCCAACATGGTGAAGGATAAACTTCCAAGCCTCAGGAGCCAAACCCAAAAATAGGAAGCAGCAGCACAGAAACAAAGGAACCCAAACTGTGGTAGTCCAAACAAGATGTCCTTTATGTGGAAGGAAATGGAAGGCAGAGAATCAACGTTTCCTCCTCTTTCCAGCCTTCCCTCCAGGCAGCCTTCCAGCGGATCTAACACGGGGTCTTGCAGGTGGGGTCGATGTGGCAGCAGGAGGATGGTGTTCCGCAAGCCGGGCCGGGTCACATAGCCCAGTGTCTGGGGTCAGCAGGCCCTTCTGCATCCACCAAAGGACCTGGTTCATCAGGGCCTTTGCCAGTCTTCTCTGGTCCTCCTCCCCTTCATTCAAATCGTGGGCCAATGAGGCACTGAAGGCCTCTGTGGGGTTGAGGGGGGCCCTCATGATGGCGCTTGCCTCCTGTATCATGCGGAGGCTTGCCTCCTCCACAGGCCTCAACTGCCTCCTTCGGCCTGATGGCCTCACCTGGGGGGGAGAAGACTGGCTGGTGGTGGTTCTCCTGGCCGGGGGGACCTGCTGCAGGCCACTGGGCCCAGCCTCCTCCTGGCTGCCACTGACCCCGGCCTCCTCCTGGCTGCCACTGACCCCGGCCTCCTCCTGGCTGACAGACACCTGAGGATCTGCCACCTCCTGGCTGATCTCTTCTTCCTGTGTGGAAAAAAAAGGACATTTTTTACAATTTCGCTAAATAAAACCACACTCATTTTCATGTTTTTCGTTTACTATTTTCTGTTCATTATTACTTGAATACACTCTACTTCTGACCCCTGCAGTTGTCATCCCTGACACCTATTTGTCTGTACACCTTTTTTTTGGCTTTTTCCCAGCTTGGCTTTGCTTTTACAATATCAAATCATTAATCCACCAAGAATTATTTACGCCAGAAATATAGAGGAAACTACTATACCTCCTCATCGAAGGGTGGCAGATCTGCATCTCTGTCAGCCAGGCCCTCTTCCTCCGACTCTGCAGGGCTGTGGTCATCTGGGTAAGGTCCGCTGGAAGGTAGCATGGAGGAAAGGTTGGAAGAAAGACTCGACATCGTTTTCCTGCCTTCCATTTCGTCCCGCAAAAAAGCCATCTGTTTATAATACCACAGTTTGGGTTCCTTTGCTTGTGTTGCTGCTGCTCCCGATTTTTTGCTTTTATTAGCTTTGTATGCTCTCCTGTATGTGCTTCTGAGGTTGGCAAGTTTATCCTTCACCATGTTGGCAGTGCATCCTGGCACCCATGTTTGCATATAGTTTGCTAGCTCTTCTAGTGCTGCCGCTCGTACATCTTTATTGCAATATAATGCGTGTTTTGAATTCCACAGGATGGACGTGTCCTGATATTTTTGAAGTAAGGCCTCTATAGCTTCCTTGGTTTGTAGTTGGTCCATTTCACTTTTTGAAAAATGATATTTCTTTTGGAGTCTAGATTCGCAAAACATAAACCAAAGAAAAATAAATATTCAAAAGGATCAGCGTTGACCTTGATATAATATGTGTCTTGAAATTTATTACCTATATCTAATTACAAACACAGTCTCTCTTGTTTAAACAATGATTGGCAGCTCGGCCGCATTGGTTGTACCAAACATTGATTTGCTAGATGCAGAGCCATTGTTAACATTGCAGTAAATATTTTTAATATAGAAAAATAAACAATGCTTACAAATGACAGTATTCATCTAGGCACTCTTTCATGTGTAAATCTCATGCCCCTGACAATGGATGACATAAAAGACACTTCCTAATGACCTCTGTACAACCAACACTTGAACAATACTTTGCCTGATCTGAATACACCATTCAAAAACTTGTCAATGAGGTACAGCATTGTTCACATCTCTATTTTGTGAGGTGTCCAAAAGCATTTGGATACCAAAATAACATTGTGGTACCCCATAGACAGAATAGCTTAAAAAGGGTGCAACCAACAGCCCAAACCCCCATCCCATGTGTCTACATTTTCAAGGCCTCTGCTGATCACATTTTTAATTTCCTTACCTTCCTGTCTCTCGCTCCTCGTTTCTCACGCTCGCCTAATTACCGCGTAAGATGCGTAATCACGGCGTGCACCTTTTAAACACTCCGCGTATTTATTAAACCCCGCCCTCGTCACCTTTGCGAGGCCCCTAATCAATGAGTTTAGGAAATATGGCGTTAACTGTGTATGTTCTGGATGCGCTCGAAGATTCTCCGCGTAACCGACGTAAACACGTTGTTTGCATTCTCTACACTCCGCGTATGTATTAAACGCCGCCCTCTTCTCCGCCCATGGCGTAAGAATTCATCTTTTCCACGCCCATAATCTCTGTGGGAAAGGAAAGATGGCGATGTCACACGAGCGGGCACGATGCTCTCATGCCACAAGTGAAGGGACAGAGGCAGGGACGTCCCGATCAAGGCCAAGAAGATACAAAGCCACTAATATGCGGTTCCAGGAAATGGTGGAGTTAGTTTACATCATGCGAAAGAAGGACTATGATGGTGAATTAGGCCCATACAAGACCCCTAACCGCCGAAAGGCACATATTATGGACAAGGTGGCGAGGAGAATGCAGAGGATGTTTGGGATCACCAGGTCCAAGGAACAGCTGAGGAAACGCTGGTCAGACTTAAAATTGAGGGAGCCACATCAGATGAAGAAAATACTTAAAATTCTGCGTAAAAGTAAGTAAATATATATTGGGGTTGGGGGGGGTGGGTGATTGTCTGCAATAATGTGTTGCCATGTATATTTCACCATCTGCCTCCTTGGCCTGCTTGTAATTTTAAAGACATGTTGTCATTTATTTTTTATGACATAAATACCTACATATTTACAAATAGTGTTCTTAGTAAACCACGTAACATCACATAGTTTCTCAGAAAGGCTCGGTTATTCCAGGAACAACACACCTGGACATGGCTCACTGGCCAAAAACTTTGTTTGTAAACATTGTGTAAAAGCTAGTTCAAAAAAATAAAATTAGGAGAATGGGAAGGGCAAACAGGATTCATTCTAAAAACAGTGGTAATAAAGCAGATGTTTTCACATCTGCAATGCAGAGCACCTGTGTCTCCCCAAACCAAAAATGGGTTTTGGTAGGGTCTCCCAGAAATACTGTTTAGGGGGGACATCCATGTGTGTCACTTTGCTAAAAAGGGGCAGGATCAGAGCTTCCCATAGAAGTAATTGCAAAATGTAGGTTTGGTGAAAGATAAAAGTAACTAAATGAAAGCATCTTCTAAGCAATGTGTGCGATTTATGCTCTCCAATATCTGTGTGCTGACGAGTCTACATTTTTTTTTGTTTATTTCAGGGGAAAGAAGTCGCCAGCATTTGGAGGAGGCAGAGAGGGCCAGACAAGGCCAAAATCTGCCATCTCAACATGTGGAGGAGGAGGAGGATGTGGAAGGAGAAGAGGATGTGGA
The DNA here is from genome assembly GCF_905171775.1 of Rana temporaria. NCBI lineage: Eukaryota > Metazoa > Chordata > Amphibia > Anura > Ranidae > Rana > Rana temporaria. Next base: position 270,989,096 of record NC_053493.1, read on the forward strand.
AGGAGAAGAGGATGTGGAAGGAGAAGAGGATGTGGAAGGAGAAGAGGATGTGGAAGGAGAAGAGGATGTGGAAGGAGAGGAGGAAGGAAGAAAGGAGGAAGGAAGAGAGGAGGAAGAAGTAATTTTGGACTTAGAATTTATAGCAGATGAAGGGCAAGTGGCGGAAGAACAATTTGGCGAATTGAAAGAAGGTGGATTGATGGATGAAGGAGGAGTCCAAGATGATGGGGAAGTGGTGGAAGAAGGAGGAGTGATAGAAGATGATGGGGAGGTGGTGGAAGAAGGAGGAGTGATAGAAGATGTCGAAGAGGTGGAAAGGAGAAGCCCATCAGGTCAGTGTCACCCTAGCTTGATTAAAAAAAACATATGTAGATAGGCCTCATCGAAAAATAATTTTGTAAATGACCATTTTTTTTTTTTTTTTAGGGGAGGAGGATGGTGTGCCAATATTTTCACGTGCAAGTGCTGCTATAATTATTCAGCAGGTAATGGAGTGCAGCACTGAAATGCACAATATGCGTGAAAGGATGGTTGTCATGGAAGAGAATTTAACAAATGTCCTTTTGGAATGCTGCACGGAAATGGACAATATGCGGCAAAGAATGATGGTCATCGAATCTAATTTTAAAAATATTATTGACATGATGGGCCGTGTCAAAGACTGAAACACCCCCCGCCCATCCCCCGCCCCCACAAACATTTTTACTGTTTTAATAATGAATACGCCAAAATTTGAAGATACACACACAGTGTGCCAACATGTGCTATCTGCCATCACAGAATATCTAGTGTCTGTGCTTTGTGGGTCCAACCCCCTCCTCCATCCTCAAGTAGTTGAGAGGAAGGGTTTGCTCCCACAGAACACAGACATTGATCACCCATGATGTCAGATAGCACATGTGGCCATTTGTCTGTTGAACCAATGACATTTGGCGAGTTTGCACTGAATGTGTGTATCTTCAAATTTTGGCGTGTTCCAGTGTGAAAGCACACCATGACTGACTGCTGTTGTGAGTTTTTATATTTTTATAATTGTATTTTGTTACTTTTTGACCATGTTGAACATTTTTGGATACTATAAAGTTTAGACCATAAAGAATAAACACCGAAAAAAAATTAAAAAGATATATATATAGAATTATAAATCTCTCTAATCACTGAATTTAGTGAAGTCGAGATTTGACTCCTAAATCTCAACAACAAATTTTCTTATTGAAAAACACACCAAAAAAAAAAAAAATTGTTAAAAAAATATTGGTTTTTGTGCATAAAAAATATGCAGAAAATAAAAAATACTAAGGCGGTAAACACCCCACCAAAAATATTCTATATATATATATGTAAACAATAAATCTAACTATATTTGATAAACAAAAATGTGAACTTGTTAAAAAATGTATAATCTGCATAATATTTTTGGTTGAATTACCTGAAAAAAAAAATTTTTTTTAAAAAGTTTTGTAGACTCCTAAGTACAAAAGCAGGGAGTAATGAAAAAAATATAAAATAATTTTTGGGGTCATGAACAAGCAAAAATTAAAAAACTTGACCTCAAAATTGACAAATGGAGTTGCTTCTTATTTCTAGACTCAATACCCTGTTTGTAGATGAGTGAATACTGTGCTAAATGTGGTTATTTACTAAAAGTGGAGAAATCAATTATGCATTAAAATTGAAGAAGTTAGTTAGAGAACCAGGAAGACAGATAAAAAGAGAAAAAGCATTAATGACAAACAACTGTATAAAGTCCAATGGTCTAATTATTTATTATTTGAGAGAATATTCCTTTCTTTGGGGGCCGAATTAGAAAGAAATATGATCTGGCATAGCAATGGCCCCCCGACCCATGAAGTACTCAACATATTTGTCGCGTACCTCACGAGCTGATTGGGGGGCCAAGCCAGCGCGACCAGTGTCCAGCCCGGGAAGGGGATCTGAGGGTAGTCTTGCCTCAGAACCGATGTCGGGTAGGTACGTCTGGGAGTGCCTGCGTAAAAAGTTGTGCAAAATGCAGCAGGCAAATACAACGGTGTCCAATTTATATTCCGCCAGATGTATCGATGTCCTGAACAGGCGGAACCGGTTGGTGAGTATCCCAAAGGCATTCTCGACTACCCTCCGAGCCCTGGCCAACCGAAAATTAAACACACTCCTCTCTGAGGTGAGGGTCCTCTGGAGAAAAGGCCGCATGAGGTGAGGACCAAGCCCGAAAGCCTCGTCCGCTAGGAACACAAACGGAAGTCCTTCCACATTATCTTCATCTGGTGGCAATGCCAGACCACCAGCTTGGAGACGATCATAGAAATCAGTCCGTGCGAACACTCCCCCATCAGACATCCGGCCATTCTTCCCCACGTCCACATATAGAAACTCATACTGTGCCGACACCACCGCCATCAACACAATACTATGATAACCCTTGTAATTATAATAGTAGGACCCCGAGTGGGGTGGGGGCACAATGCGGACGTGTTTCCCATCTATTGCTCCACCGCAGTTCGGAAAATCCCACCGCTGGGCAAATTGGGAAGCCACAGACTGCCATTCGTGTGGTTTGGAGGGTAGCTGTGGGGACAAACAAAAAAAGAGATTTAGTACTTTGGAATAAAAACATCCTACAAGCATCCTTGTGACACTTCAAAGTATTAAAATTGCATTTGAAAAATGTGCATGGAGAATTTGGGAAATTAAATATATAGGGCCACTTCATTAAGAGACTCCACAGCCCTCTGATGGGGACAATAAAAGTTTGAAGGGGGGGGGGACACAAAAACCAAAAAGTCCTGTTTTAAAAAATGGCAAGGTGGGTTTGTCCCTAGGATAGCATGCTGGACAGGTTAATATTGGGTAAGGGACAAATATGCAGGTAGGCCAAGAAAAAAACATGTAAAGCTGATATCAACATGCATAGGGAGAAAAGGGAACATTAGTTAAACACACAGCATATCTGGGAAATTAAAAATAAAGTTAGTTAGCAACATTATTACAGCCAGGAAACTTACCTTAATATACTCCTCATGCATAACTTTGATGATGGCAGCACACGTGTCCGGTATGATGACCCCAAGCGCCTGCGGAGAGATGCCTGTTGAGAACTTGAGGTCCTGCAGGCTCCTCCCAGTCGCCAGGTACCGCAACGTGGCAATAAGCCTCTGCTCGGCCGTGATGGCTTGGCGCATCACAGTGTCCTGCCTCGTGATATAGGGGGACAGAAGTTCCAGCAGACTGTTGAATACGGGGTCCGTCATGCGGAGAAAATTCCTAAAGTCATTAGGATTATTCTCCTGGAGTTCCCTAAGCAGAGGCATATGTGAGAACTGGTCACGCTGGCGCAACCAATTCTTGGTCCAGAAACGCCTCCGCCCCCTGTTTCTGGCCAAAGTACTGGAAAAATGAACATATCCAGCAGCCATCCCATAAACAGCACCAACTCGCGAAAAGTGACGCTGCTGCTCCATCATGGCTTCAAACCGGCCGGCTGGTCAGTCAAGAACACACTCAAACAGAAAGCACTCGCAAATCCAGCACTACCTGCGACAAACGCGTGACAAACAGATACGAGCGCACAGGATGCAACTGCTAAAGCAGAAACAACCTGCTAGCCTATAGCCGAATGACAACTACGTTACCGCAAGCACACGCACTGAACCCGTGAATACACGCTGTCAAAGCCTGGAGACCGAGAAGCGCGAATCAGCTCTAACCAAACCTTCACTAACACGAGCAAACCCGTAACTAGCAAAAGAGGAACAGAGGGCGGCGCCATTAAGTTTGGTCTTCCCCTTTATAGTGACGTCGTACGTAGTTTACGTGCACGCGTTCCGGTACGACGGTAATTTGGTCCGCTGGTGTGTACAAGCCAGCGGAACAAAACAAAAATCAGCCTTGTACGCCGGAAACTGTCGGGCAGACAGTTTCCAGCGCACAGATCCGGTCGTGAGTACAAGGCCTCAGTGTTAAGAATTGGTTTAAGTATAGGTTTAAGGATTAAGACTAGGCTAAGTTTAATGATTAAGGTTAGGAAAATTGTTAGGGTTAAGTTAAATGTTAAGGGCCAGGTTCTGATAGATCGCCGCATCTTTGCGGCGGTGTAACGTATCTCAAGTGCTTGATTCACAAAGCACTTGCCTGTAAAGTTGCTGCGGTGTAACATAAATCCTCCGGCGCAAGCCCGCTTAATTCAAATGATCCGGCTAGGGGGCGTGGATCATTTAAATTAGGCGCGTTCCCGCGCCGAACGTACTGCGCATGCGCCGTCCCTAAAATTTCCCGACGTGCATTGCGCTAAATGACGTCGCAAGGACTTCATTGGTTTCGACGTTAACGTAAATGGCGTCCAGCACCATTCACGGACGACTTACGCAAACAATGTAAATTTTCAAATTTCGACGCTGGAACGACGGCCATACTTAACATTGACTGCGCCTCATATAGCAGGGGCAACTTTACGCATCGCAAATCTTACGTAAACGTCGTAACTTCACTGCGGCGGTCGGGCGTACGTTTGGGAATGCGCGTATTTTGCTAATTTGCATACTCGATCGGGAAAAAGACGTCGGCGACACCTAGCGGCGAAAAAAAAATGCATTTAAGATCCGACAGCGTAAGAGCCTTACGCCTGTCGGATCTAATGGTTATCTATGCGTAACTGATTCTATGAATCAGGCGCACAGATACGACGGGTGGACTCAGAGATACGACGGCGTATCAGGCGATACGCCAGCGTATCTCTTTTGAGAATCTGGCCCTAAGTGTTAGGAGGAAGTTAAGAGTTAAGAATTCATTTTAGGGGCTAGATGAGATTTTAGGTGAGGGGAGATGTTAGAGTCAACTTCATAGAATGGTTCCTGTTCAAGTTATGTGGGTGCTGTTTTTTACCCACATGAAACACTACACCTACTGAATGCATATTGATTGTACACATGAGGCCCCGTACACACGACCAGTTTCCTCGGCAGAATTCAGCTTCCGACCGAGTTTCTGGCTGAATTCTGCCGAGAAACCCGGCCGTGTGTACACTTTTGGCCGAGGAAGCCGACGAGGAGCTCGGCGAGGAAATAGAGAACATGTTCTCTATTTCCTTGTTGCTCTATGGGAGCTCTCGTCCCGCCGAGCTCCTCGGCGGCTTCAGTGCTGAACTGGCCGAGGAACTCGATGTGTTTGGCACGTCGAGTTCCTCGGCCGTGTGTACGAGGCTTGAGTCATTACAGGCATTGCAATGTGCTCCAACAGAAGACCCTCTGAAATGTAGTTGCAGATGCTGGTAGCAAATGTGATCATTTAATGCAAGCATTTCTGGTGCTTGTGTCTGGTAAACCAATGCCTGTGTTCACCCCTTTCTCCACAGAATTCTACTCAATATATTTCTTTATACTGATGCCTGATTTAAAAAAAAGACGATTTTCTAATTGACTTTTGTTAAAGGAGCAGAATGGAAATTTATCAGTGACAACACTGAAGAAATCACACTTTGCTGCAATGTAAAGTAGTGAGTGTACAGCGTGTATAACAGTGTAATTTTTCTATCCCTTCAAAATAACTCAACACACAGCCATTAATGTGTGAACCGCTGACAACAAAAGTGAGTAAACCCCTAAGTGAAAATGTCCAAATATTTTGTGTGGCCACCATTATTTTCCAGCACTCCCTTTACCCCTTTTGGATATGGAGTTCACCAGAGCTTCACAGGTGTCCATCAGCGCCACTGGAGTCCTCTTCCACTCCTTCATCATGACATCAGAGAGCTGGTGGAGGTTAGAGACCTAGCGCTCCTCCATCTTCCATTTGAGGATGCCCCACAGAAGCTCAATAGGGTTTAGGTCTGCAAACATGCTTGGCCAGTCCATTATTTTTACTTTCAGCTTCTTTAGCAAGGCCGTGGTCGTCTTGGAGGTGTGTTTGGGGTCGTTATCATGTTGAAATACTGCCCTGCAGCCTGTAACAGGCGCTCCGCGAGCCTGGTCCCTTTACTATTTCAGGCGCTTTCAGCGCCGTAATGCGTTCCATGCTGGAACACATATGGCGCTCGCGCGATGACGTCATCGCCCGGCGCCGCTCTGCGCTCTGGCGCCCTGTTAGAATTCAGTGCAATGCGCTGCAGCTGATCTCCTGCCTATAAAGGCATTCAATGGAGATACAGCTGGTGTTCTATTATTGTCAGCCATAACCTCTCGGGCCTAGCTTGTCAGCTCAGCCATGTTGCTGCCTTTGCTCCCTTTGCCGAAACACAGCTCCAGGAAACAACTACTACTTTGCTGCTAAGACTTCCTACAACAACTGCATTGCTGGGAACAACCTTCATGCCATGAACACCTTACACCATGGACATTCCATCTCCTGAATAGATACCTACAAACAGATATGTAGTCATTCCTTCACTTGTAGTTCTATAGGAAGAGCTAAATCAAATGTTTCAGCTATAACAATTGTAGTATTACAAATACTGTGTGGATATTACTATATCTTCTGGGAGATACTAATGTGCCAAAGCTTATTGCAAAGGAGTACCTAAAAGGGACAACTACCTTTAAATCATTATAGCAATATTTACCTCATGTATGCTACTCTAATTACCTGAGCTATATTGCCTCTCACAAATGTAACCATTGCTACATCTATAATTACCGCCCATGTCTGCAACTATAATTACCTGAGCTATACTGCCTCTCATATGCAATAGTACTATATTTACTATATCCACCTCAAGTATGCTACTATAGTTACCTGAGCTATATTGCCTCTCAAACGCAAGTACTATTACTCAACTAAAGTACCTGTCATATGCAAGTAACAGTTGTCACTACAACTTCTATTACTATGAGCCCGACATAAGTACAAATCCTTATAGGCCTTGTCCTAATTGTTTGAACATGTTCGCTCTAACTTTTCTATGCTAGGGGCTTTTGATATCATCTCTCCTAGTGGCCTAATACATCTCTACATGCCAAGGTGATATGATGTAGAGAACCCCCAGACTCCTGTTGCGAGGTGAGATGCCTGGGGTCCCTTACTGATAATCACCTGCATGTAGTGGTGTATTGGGATATTGTCCTTGCTCTATAATTTTAAACGCTAAGCTCTGGTCGCATGTTGTAATGCGTCCATGCTTAGTAGCTCAACGCCTTTCTTTATGTGACACAGAGATGATGTATAGATCCCCCAAACTCCTGTTGTGAGGAGTGATGCCTGGGGCCTAATACTGAGTTGTAGCATAGAGAATCCCATTGAAGTTCTTGCTAACCGCAGTTGTGGTTCACTCCGTTCACAGCCCAGTCTCCGAAGGGAGGGGATCATGCTCGGCTTCAGTATGTCACAGTACATGTTTTCATTCATGGTTTCCTCAATCAACTGTAGCCCCCCAGTGCCGGCAGCACTCATGCAGCCTCAGACCATGACACTCTCACCACCATGCTTGACTGACACACTTGTCTTTGTACTCCTCAGCTGGTAGCCGCCACACACGCTTGACACCATCTAAAACAAATATGTTTATTTTGGTTGCATAAGACCACAGGAAATGTCCTTAGTCTGCTTGTCTTCCTCAAACTGTCTGTGGGCTTTCTTGTACATCATCTTTAGAAGAGGCTTCCTTCTGGGACGACAACCATGCAGACCAATTTGAAGCAGTGTGCGGCGTATGGTCTGAGCACTGACAGGCTGACCCCCCGCCCCTTCAACCTCTGCAGAAATGCTGGCAGCACTCATATATCTAATTCCCCAAAACAGTCTCTGTATATGACGCTGAGCATGTGCACTCAACTTCTTTGCTCGACCATGGAGAGGCCTTTTCTGAGTAGAACCTGTCCTGTTAAGCCACTGTATGGTCTTGGCCACTGTGCTGCAGCTCAGTTTCCGGGTCTTGGCAATCCTCTTATAGCCTAGGCCATCTTTATGTAGTGCAACAATTCTTTTTTAACCTCCCTGGCGGTATGATTCTTTCAGAAAAAACATGCTAAAAGCGGTACCATTATTTGCAAGGAAATTTGGCGTTTTATATTGTAGGTCTGTAATTTTTAGAAATAACTCACTTAAATCTGACCAAACAAGATTCTAATAGGCATCCCGTGTATTACATTTTTTTAAAAACAAAATTATAAATTATAATATAATAAATAATTATAAATAATTATAACAAATAATAATATAATTATAATAAAAATTATTCAATAATGTAATCAAATCAAAATCACTGAAATTTGCTCAGTTGCAGAATTGTCGCTGTCATTACTTTTATTTTTTTATGACGAATTTCCCCACAAATCGCTATCGCACAATTCTGCAAGTGATTATAATTTATTATCGCTGTTTTTTAGCTGATCTAAAACTATTTTTGACATAAAGGGACACTTTTGGTTGCTATGGACAATCTACAGTTTGCAGGGAGAAAAAAAGGTTTTTATTATATAAAATGACATGCAGGACACTGGGCAGACCACTAGGGACAGGGGGTGTGTGTTTTTTTTACATACAGTACTGTAATCTATAAGATTACAGTATACTGTGTGTATAGTGTTTGTTTACGTTTTTGAATTTGGCGCCGTTCTCCGTCCCCGTGCGTCGTAACGTCGCAGGGAACGGAGATCGGCGTCACACGGAGGCACTATGTGAATCGAGCGAGGTCCCGCTCGCTCACACAGCGCGGTGGCATCGCTGGATCCAGGGACAAGGTAAGTAAAAAGTGCCTGTGGATCTAGCGAGGCAAGCCCGAGACTGACACGGGGTTACCGATAGTAGCAAGAAAATCTAACCCCGTGTCAGTCTCGGGAAGACCGCCAGGGAGGTTAATATCCTCAGAAAGTTCTTTGCCATGAGATGTCATGTTGAACTTCCAGTGACCAGTATCAGAGAGTGAGAGTGATAAAACTAAATTTAACACACCTGCTTCCCATTCAAACCTGAAACCTTGTATTAATAACAAGTCACATGACACAGGGGAGGGAAAATGGTTAATTAGGCCCAATTTGGACATTTTTACTTAGGGTATACTCACTTTTGTTGCCATCGGTTTAGACATTAATAGCTGAGTGTTGAGTTATTTTGAGGGGACAGCAAATTGACACCCTGAAACAAGCTGTACACTCACTGTAGCAAAGTATAATTTCGTCAGTGTTGTCACATGAAAAGATATAATAAAATATTTACAAAAATGTGAGGGGTATACTCACTTTTGTGAGATACTGTATATATGGTAGGTATCTGGGGGTGATCATTTGCTAAAAAATCAAAAAATGTATTTGTGATTTTTACAGTCTGCAGTGCTTTCTGTAAGCAAAGCTTGATCTTACGTTTAATCAACCTATTTCCTATGAACCGCAGGATCAGTTAACTGTTTCAAAATCTCAGCTACATAGGTGTACATCGCTACTAATTCCCCCATCCACTGTTTTAAAAATGGCAGTTCTTTTGCAATTATATTGCACAGTGCATCAAGAACCTCATGTTTGCCCCTTGATAAATTGTTGGGTACATGGTCCCTGAAGTCATGCCAATGAAAAATTGCTTTAATCTCTTTTGATACTGTATCAATGAATGCTTCCATCATTGCATGTTATGTTGGAGGCATAGAACAGCTTTTGTTAAATAAAATTACCACTTTTCAATCTAAGACAGTCTCCAGACAAGAAACAGTTCCAGCTTAGATGCCAGTTACATTAAATGTTTGATAGAAGCAATATAGATCCTGATCAAGTATTATTGTAAATGTACTGTATGTCTTGGCACAAAATGGGACAAAATATCTCAATTTCACCACTGATCCACAATTTAATCCACACACTATTCTGCTGTCTATGCTGCCCACCACTGCTATAATTGATGTGCCTTAGCTTGCTTTGTTACCCCTATGATTAAGCCCCATCGGGCAGGGCAAAACATGTCAGAGGAGCGGCATTGACTTATACACGACCATTTTTCATGACGTGAAAAATGAAATTTTTTTAATTGGTCATTAAAAATGATCGTGTGTATGCTGTAGAGCATTTTTCTCGACGTGACAAATGGCCATTAAAAATTTCGAACATGCTCTAATTTTTCTTGTTGTTTTTCACATCGTGAAAAACGGTCGTGTGTAGGCTTTAACGACGGGGAAAAAACGTGCATGCTCAGAAGAAAGTTAGGAGACAGGAGCACTCATTCTGGTAAAACTAGCATTCGTAATGGAGATACTGTAGCACATTCGTCACGCAGCAACAGACTGAAAAGCATGAAGACTGAAAAGCGTGAATCGTCTCTCACCAAAATTTTACTAACACGAAATCAACAAAAGCAGCCCAAAGGGTGGCACCATCTGAATGGAACTTCCCCTTTATAGTGCCGTCATACTTGTTGTACGTTACCGCGCTTTGCTCGAGCATTTATTTTTCACGATCGTGTGTATGCAAGGCATGCTTGATAAGAATCACGTCGAGAAAAGGGTTGTTTTTTGGTTGGCTTTATACTTTTACATGTATTTAACCACACCTGGATCGACTATAGCAAGTGGCAGTCTCATGCTTAAAGTTTCTTTTGTGTTAACGCCTACAGAACCCAGTGTGCATGTGTGTGTGTGTTGGGGGGGGGGTTGGTTCAAATGTAGCATTTGACATAGAGGGCCTCTGTTTGACCGGCTTTGCCTGCAGTTTAATTAAACTTCAATAGGACATGCTGCATCCAAAGAAACATAGTGCAAGGGAAAGCAGGTCATTCTCAGCCATTGAACTGTCATCTAGAAAACATCTTAAAAAACATAAGTGAGAGGTAATTAAAAACATTTATTAAAAGTCCACTTCCTTTGCTGATCGATAAATATTTCACATACAACATAAATTACTCTGCACATGTCTTTTCTCCCTGCCCTGACCTACACATACCCCCCTGGCACAAATATATACTTTCCTATACACCACAGTAGCCACAATGTAATCAGAATTGGGTTAAATATTTTTTGTTCTAGCTGTGGCTGTGAAGTAGACTCCAATGGGTTTCTGTGGAGCTAAATCTTAAGTGTCTTATGCCTCAAGAGATGAGTTCACAAAAGTCTACAAGATTTATTAATAGGCTGACAACATTGTGGTGGCCAGAGCCATGCAGGGAAGTATGTATCTGTGGCATGGAAGGGGTGTGGTTTAGATCCTAGGGGGGGGGGATAAGTACACTTTATGTGAAAAGTGCACTTATGCCCTGTACACACGATCGGTTTGTCTGATGAAAACGGACCGATGGACCGTTTTCATCGGACAAATCGATCGTGTGTGGGCCCCATCAGTTTTTTTCCCATCTGTGAAAAGAAATAGAGCCTGTTTTAAATTGTTCATATGGTTAAAAAAACGATAGAAAAAAACGATCGTCTGTGGGGAAATCTATCGGTCAAAAATCCACGCATGCTCAGAATCAAGTCGACGCATGCTCGGAAGCATTGAATTTAATTTTTCTCTGTACGTCGTTGTGTTTTACGCTACCGCGTTGGACACGATCAGATTTTTAACTGATGGTGTGTAGGCAAGACTGATGAAAGTCAGCTTCATCGGATATCTGATGAAAAAATCCATCGGTCCTTTTTCATCGGAAGAACCGATCGTGTGTATAGGGCATTATACTTTAAAGGAAAAATTTTTGGGAACAACTGCGCTAAGATGAAAGGTTGAGATTGATAAGCAGCAATTAAATTGTGTATAAGCAAATTATGAACAAGTGAAAAAAGGGGGAGATAATTGCGCTAAACTCTATTGTGCACTTGTGTCAAATTGTGACCAAATGTGTGCAATTAACGAGCAAATCTACACTGGAGGTGTAGAATTGTCCTATAGGGCCAGGGGATCCAGTCACCTGTTCCCACTGGACACTGATAAATGTGAACCCAGTAGTCAATGATGCTGGGATGTGTCAATCTTAACTGCAATTTGACAAGGGGCTGTGACTACCAGACCCTCTCGGGCAGTGACTATTTTAGGCCCAAAACAGTGCAGTGATGTACCATATATCTTAAATATTAATATTATAGAAATAATATACACAAAAATTCCAAGAGCCGTATTGGCAATGTTGGCTGAGATTAATCACAAAATTAATATTCTGTAGAAAAGTCCATACAGTCCAAATTTGGAAATTAGATAATTAATAAGTCCATATGGTTGTAAACACCCGTGAAATTCCAGAAACTGAAAACAAATTGTGAATCCACCACCAGTTGTGCAGGCTGCTTACCAGAACTTCAGGTCCTGCCGGACCACTATCAACTTATATCTTAACCCAGGTTATTTATGGCAGTAGTGTATCCTCCACTTGCACCGAAGCCAAGCCGTATCCAGCGAAGGGTATAGAAAACAAGACAGAGCTCCACATGGCATAAAATCCGGGTGATTTATTTTAAAATAACATAATATGAATAACAACTCACATTTTGTAGATAAAAAAACAGCAATTGGCCTGTAACGCCGGCCGGACGTATGCAGGAACAACAGCCACTCGCTTGGAGAGATGAGGGGGATGGCGTCCACACGTCACTCACTCCACCCGACGCGTTTCATGACAAGATCACTTCTTCTCGGAGTACCCCGAGAAGAAGTGATCTTGTCATGAAACGCGTCGGGTGGAGTGAGTGACGTGTGGACGCCATCCCCCTCATCTCTCCAAGCGAGTGGCTGTTGTTCCTGCATACGTCCGGCCGGCGTTACAGGCCAATTGCTGTTTTTTTATCTACAAAATGTGAGTTGTTATTCATATTATGTTATTTTAAAATAAATCACCCGGATTTTATGCCATGTGGAGCTCTGTCTTGTTTTCTATACCCTTCGCTGGATACGGCTTGGCTTCGGTGCAAGTGGAGGATACACTACTGCCATAAATAACCTGGGTTAAGATATAAGTTGATAGTGGTCCGGCAGGACCTGAAGTTCTGGTAAGCAGCCTGCACAACTGGTGGTGGATTCACAATTTGTTTTCAGTTTCTGGAATTTCACGGGTGTTTACAACCATATGGACTTATTAATTATCTAATTTCCAAATTTGGACTGTATGGACTTTTCTACAGAATATTAATTTTGTGATTAATCTCAGCCAACATTGCCAATACGGCTCTTGGAATTTTTGTGTATATTATTTCTATAATATTAATATTTAAGATATATGGTACATCACTGCACTGTTTTGGGCCTAAAATAGTCACTGCCCGAGAGGGTCTGGTAGTCACAGCCCCTTGTCAAATTGCAGTTAAGATTATACTTTAAAGATTACTCAGAAAACGTTCCGAATCCTGACTGACTGTTTTAGTCATTAACATAAATATAAAAGTCTTTATTAAGATATATTGTGAAAAAAGATGATGCATACTTGAAAGGTAATGTCTCTTCCAGTAATATCTAAGTCCATTAGGAATATAATACTTGAACATCACCTAATGTGGCAATAATGTGCACCACTATAAGGAAATTTGTATATTTACATCACAATGGACAATTTCAGCTTGTGAGTAATGCATCAGATGTTTCCTGACAGCTTTTATAAAAAAAAGTTTAAGATATTTTAATGCAATTCCTTGAATGCAATTGTGCAAAAGGTAAATTAAAATACTGTTAACATGTTCTTAAGACTCATTTGTATTAGTTTAATCAAAGAGAGAAACAAAGTTTATTGAATACTAGAACTTTCCAAATGAACACCAGAAAAATATCATATTTTAATGTAATTTAGGTCTATGTGTAAAATTTGTCATTCTGCCATCAGACATACACTTAAAAGTCCTCTTGAACTTCTCTGTCTAAGCTGGCCCCTTCCCGTCAGATCGTTATCAGTAGCTAAAGTCAATATTTTGTCATGTAAAAATATACTTTAAGACTGCGTAACACCAAAGTTTTCCGCTACAACAAAACTTTTTTTTAACAACTGCATTTCAACTCATTATATAAAAGGCCAACCTTGAATTTAAAACATATGATGTATATTAATTTTAAATTATACTTTTTCCTTTATTTTATTTTATTATGTTACCTAAATAAAAAATTGAGCATCCTGGACTTTATCCAGACTTTACATTAAATACACATAGACCCTTGAAAACCTTTAACTTATTTTATTAATATCTATATCAAATTTTCAGCCCTTTAGCATTCACTTATAGTACTGTAGATGATTGTTTCACTTTGCAGCAGATTTGTTAACAAGACAATGTTTTTTTTGTACTAAAACTGAAGAGTGCAAAGTCTGGTGCAGCTGTGCATAGAAACCAATCAGCTTCTAACTTCAGCTTGTTCAATAAAGCTTTGACAAAAAAAAAAAAACATGGAAGCTGATTGGTTTCTATGCAAAGTTGCACCAGATTTTGCACTCTCCAGTTTTAGTAAATCAACCCAATGTGTTTTACTTCAACAGGTTCAAATAGTGTTGTTCGAGTACTCCAATACCTAACACATTGGGGTTGATTTACTAAAGGCAATAGACTGTGCACTTTTCAAGTGCAGTTGCACTCGGCAAGGGCATTTGTTCCAGAGCATAGTAAATTAAGGCAAGCTCTGCTGACTTTTATCATCCAATCACGTGCCACGGTTTTTTTTTTCCTTGTATGTGATTGCGTATTTATTGCAAACCGAGGCTTCATCTCATTTACTATGCTGTGGAGCAAATTCCCGTGCAGAGTACAACTGCACTTGTAAAATGCACAATCTATTTATCTTTTATTTATGTGTGAAGTTCAGTCACAATCACATGTACCATAAAGTAAAAGAAATTGAACAAAAAAAAAAAAAAAAGGAAAGAAAGAATAAAAATGTTTAACATAGACTTTATATATAATGAAATAAACCAGTTATCTATAGATTATGCAAGATAATTATAGTTTTATTAAAGAGGTTGTAAACCCTTACACACCACTTAGACCTACAGGTAAGCCTAGATTAAGGCTTATAGGTGCAAGAAATATCTCCTAAACCTACACAGTTTAGGAGATATTTTCAAAAGACATGCACCGATGTCTATGGCGCATGCGCACTGAGCGTGCCGTTACTAACGGCAATCATGCCATTAGTGGCGGCACCCACGCGCATGCACAGGAGTGACGTTATCGCGGCTCCGGCCAGTCACAGCGCCGGAGCCGTGATACAAGGAAGACACTCGGGGAAAGATGGCGGCGATGGAGGAAAGGAAAGAGCACCACTGTGGGGGCTTCAATCTCAGGTAAGTAATATATTATGAGCTAGTATGCTATGCATACTAGCTCATTATGCCTTTTTTTTGCAGGTTTTTTTTTCAGAATTTTTTTAAGAAGTTTTACTTCCTCTTTAACTAATTAACTGTCATTAAAGTGTAAGTAAAGGCAAAACTTTAGTTTTTAATAATGTAAAGGGGTTAAAACCCTTGTGAGGTTTTTATTCCTGACCATGTCACCACGGGGAGACATTTTCTAGTTCTGGTAACCATTGTCTGATACAGAAACCATCTGAAATTTAAACTTCAACAGATAAAAATTAGGTCACCAAACTGACTGACGTTTTTGCTAAGAATATCTCAGGAATGGATGGACAGGATTACATGTCCTTTAGATGGTAAAGCAGATTGCATATAGTATATGTATTTAAACTGTGTTTTTAGCGGTTTGCCTGGAATTCAGCTTTAACCTGAGCTCTGTGTTGCAGTGCACAAAGTACATGTTTTTTTACAATGCATTTAACTACTTGCCGTCGCCGCACCGTCATAATACGTCCACAAGGTGGCTCTCCTAGGCGAGATCACGTATTATGACGTCCTACCCTTTAGCCGCCACTAGGGGCGCACGCGCGCCGCCGGAGGCGCGCGCACGCGCCCCCCGCTCGCCCCCGACTCCCGTGCGTGTGCCCGGCGGGCGTGATCGCCGCCGGGCACACGCGATCGCTCGGTACAGAGCGGGGAACGGGAGCTGTGTGTGTAAACACACAGCTCTCGTTCCTGTCAGCAGGGGAAATGCTTTTCTTCGGTTCATACACTGTATGAACCGAGGATCAGTGTTTCCCCTAGTGAGGCCACCCCCCCCCCCACAGTAAGAACACACCCAGGCATACTTAACCCCTTCCCCGCCCCCTAGTGTTAACCCCTTCACTGCCAGTGGCATTTTTATAGTAATCTAATGCATTTTTATAGCACTGATCGCTATAAAAATGCCAATGGTCCCAAAAATGTGTCAAAAATGTCCGAAGTGTCCGCCATAATGTCGCAATACCAAAAAAAAAATCGCTGATCGCCGCCATTACTAGTAAAAAAAATATTAATAAAAATGCCATAAAAATACCCCCTATTTTGTAAACGCTATAACTTTTGCACAAACCAATCAATAAACGCTTATTGCGATTTTTTTTTACGAAAAATATGTAGAAGAATACGTATCGGCCTAAACTGAGGAAAAAAAATGTTTTTTTATATATTTTTGGGGGATATTTATTACAGCAAAAAGTAAAAAATATTCATTTTTTTCAAAATTGTCGTTCTATTTTTGTTTATAGCGCAAAAAATAAAAACCGCAGAGGTGATCAAATACCACCAAAAGAAAGCTCTATTTGTGGGAAAAAAAGGACGCCAATTTTGTTTGGGAGCCACGTCGCACGACCGCGCAATTGTCTGTTAAAGCGACGCAGTCCCGAATCGCAAAAAGTACTCTGGTCTTTGGGCAGCAATATGGTCCGGGGGGTAAGTGGTTAAGCCTTGTGTGAATTAATAATGCAACCCGTGAACTGAAAAAGCTATGTGAGAAACACTGCAGCTGTGCTAATATCAGAATGACCTATTACCGTCATTTGAGTTTTATATAATCTATTAAAGTCAAATTCAGTTAGGCGGGACATTGTTCTATGCAAAACATCTTTCTTTTCTGGGAACAACAAACATGGGTATAATGTATCTAGCGTCTGTTTTTGAAGACTTATGCCACGTACACACGATCGGATTTCTGATGGGAAACAATCCGATGGAATTTTTCGTCGCTGACTTTCATCAGTCTTGCATACACACTATCAGACTAAATTCTGACTGTGCCAAAAAGCGGTGATGTAAAACACTACGACGAGCCGAAAGTTCAATGCTTCCGAGCATGCGTCGACTTGATTCTGAACATGCGTGGATTTTTCTCCAATGGAGTTCTACACAGAAGATCAGAACTTACTATCGTTTTTTTTTTTCCATCGGAAAAATTTAAAACATGTTCTATTTTTTTACACCGACGGAAAAAAGTCTGATGGGGCCCATACACGATTGGTTTCTCGGCATTAAAAAAACGATCGTGTGTACACGGCATTAAATGTAGAGCTTTATATGCAGTAAAATACAAATATGAGGATGTAACAAAGTTGGAAAAAATGTATTCTGTTTTACCTTCTAAGGGATATTTTTATTCTTTAAATTTACATGTTCTTGACACTCAACATAATCCCCTTGCAGCTCCCTATGTCACCTGTATGATTACTGGACAATGACTCAGATTTACCATACTTCCAAGTGTTGATTGGTTATGCACAGTAGTATAAGGGTCCTTAACTTTCCCATATTATAATCAACCATTTAAAAAACCTCAGCTAATTATCTTTTTTTTTCCAATGATGGAAATGCTAAGAACCCTTCTAGATCTTCATTTTACATATTCTGATGGAAATGATCTCAATGAAATTATAGAATGAGCTACTGAGTAATAAAAATTACCACATTCCTTTTTTCATTACCTTTTTTTAACAGTCATTACAGATTGATCCATTACGGCTTGCTAGCTTCATTTGTATCCTGGGTAGACTGATGCTAAACATTTGTTATATTCATCAGAAATGATACATTTCTGATCTGAAATCTATCAGTTGCTGTCACGCTTCTATGCGTTAATCCTAATGTGAGCATTAATTTGATTTTTGTATTGTACTTAGTGGTTCTCAGAGTATATACTTTGTTTAAATTTAAGGTGTTACTAAACCCACAACAGTAAAATCAGTGTGTACTGTATATGCATTGAAGCATTCTTGTTATACTTACTGTGAAACCTAAAGCCTCTACAAAATAGGGGATAGTTTTATGGGATTTTTATTACTAGTAATGGCGGCGATTAGCGCTTTTTATTGTGACTGCCACATTATGGCAGACACATCGAAAATTTTTGACACTACTTTGGGATCATTGTCATTAATGCAGCGATCAGTGCTATAAAAATGCACTGACTACTGTAAAAATTACACTGGCAGTGAAGGGGTTAACCAGTAGGGGGCGCTGAAAGGGGTTAAGAGTGTCCTAGGGATGTGTTCTAGTTGTGGGGGGCAGGGCTACGTGTGACATGACACTGATCACCAGTGTCCTGTCACTAGGAAGAATGGGGAAATGCTTGTTTACATCAGCATTTCCCTGTTCTTCCTCTCCGTGAGATGATCATGGGTATCCCCACGGACATTGAGTCCGCGGGACTCGCGGTTGGACTCCCCGAGCTCAAGGCGCGCGCCCACAATGCTGCATCTTAAAGGGGACGTACCTGTACGCCCATATGCCGAGCCATTGTGTTGACATATATCGTCGTGCGCTGGCCGACATGTATTAAGATGGCAAATGGGGTTTTGTGTTTAGGTGGTATGTTCATTCAATACCTGGCCATGTGTTCCAATTTCCAAGTCTAGATCATTTCTTATACGGAAAAATTATGATGTGTGTGTTTTAAGGTCCCAAACCATTTCTAGACAAAGGGTATTGCTAATAGATCGGGCATATTCATGATAGAGGTCTGCAGGGCTTCTCACTCTAGGGATGGTGGAAGCCTAAAAGGGCTGTAATAGAGGGTAGCCTGCATCACACCCTTGTCCCAAAGCATGGCTACAGGTAAATTTAGTTGTGCTGGGTGGTAGCCAACCTGGCTAATTTGTAGTTTTTAGAGCTCAAATGGCTTCTCTCCTAATCCTGTTTAGCTGTGGCTTCTCATTTTTGTCAGTAGATGGTGATGTTGCCTTTGACATTAATATGATGAACTACCGAGAATTCAGGTTATGAATAAACATAACTTTCTCAGCCAATGAGATTTGCTGCTATGAATGCTGAGAGAAGGTATTTATTCGAAAGGAGTGATATAGGAATATCCCGCCCAGATTGCGGTCTGGGTGGGTGTGTATGAAACAGCTCCTGGCTGCTAGGCCTGAAACCTGAGGCCTATCCATGTGTTCTCATGACTGCTAGGCCTATCCAAAGCCTATCTGCGTGTTCAAGATTATGCTAAGAAAAGCCTGCTAAACAGCCGGAAACAATTCTAAAAGGGACAGAGACCTGAGATGAAGTACCAGAGGAGACTTTTGTATAGACCGGGGACCCATGAAGAGCCTGGGAAAGCATCAAGATGGAATCATCCATAGAATTCCTACACCTTCTGTGAGTTAAGTTCAGTTACCATAGGAGACAGCCTATCATAAAAAGTACAGATGTGCTGTTTCAGCTTAAAGGCTCTTTAGCTGTACTGCTGTCTACCTTTTCTCACCATTTTTGTCCAAGGAGTCTGACATTCTGCCTATTTGCTGATCGTTACAATTTTTGACTAAGGGTGTCCTGTGCCCTATCCCCTCTCTCCCTGCATTTTTCCTGTTGTGAGAAATAAACTTCTCTTTGTTCAAGCCTAAAGGTGACTGGCGCCCAATTTTCTATCTTGCTAATCACCCACCATGCCTAGTAACTAGACATGTGCAGACTGGAATATTTCGTTTCATTTTTTCGTTTTCGTTCGTAAAAAAACATTTATTTACTCCTAAAATCGTTTTGATTTATTTCGTTTTTCGTTGGGGAATAGCTTTCATCCGAAAATCCAGTAATACTTGGTTTCTGTCGAATGGTCAAAAGAATATTCGCCGGAACGTCGAATCTTTGTTGGTTTCTGTCTAATGGTCAAAAAAATATTCGACGGAACGTCGAATCTTTACGTCGAATCGTACATTTCCGTTCGAATATTCCGCCTACAAGAATTCTAATGTTGTATGACTAGTAATAATGTCGAATCTATTCTCTATAATGTCGAATCTATTTTCTCATAAATCGAAATCTATTCTCTGTAATGTCGAATCTATTATTTCTATAGTGTCTAATCTTTTCTCTATAATGTCGAATCTTTTCTCTATGATGTCGAATCTTTTCCCTATAATGTCGAATCTCTCTATATTGAATTTTTACCGCAACGAAAACGAAAATAAAGCATTTTTTGGTTTTCGTTTCTTGCACTTTCGTTATCGTTTGTTAAAACGATAACGAAAAAAACTGATTTTCGGACAAAAATGCATTCTAACAAAAACGAATGCACATGTCTAATAGTAACCTGCACCCTGAGAAAGTATGTAAGCCCTACTTGCCTCTTAGGGTCACCATCTGGCTCCACAAAAGCTGGGGTAGGTGCTACACCAGATTATGGCATGGGCATCTAGGGGTTGCAGTAACTGAGCAGATCTGTCCACTAAGAAGGTGAGTGCTCTGAAGGTAAGGGCAATTGTATCTCTGACTCCAATGAGGGAGTGCCTCCAACCAGGACTGGGTCTCTATGAACAGGGGATGCCCATCCTGGGAAATTAACTAGTAATCTAAATAAAGCAATTGGGAGCAGAGGAGCTACCACAGCCCACATTTAACTACAAGTATATGAGGTGTGTCCAAAAGTTTGATAAATGGTATCAGAAAACAAACAAAATAGAAGATAGAAATTACCTTTATTGTCCTTCAAAATAATCGCCATCCCTCACAACACACTTTTGTCACTGTTCATAAAGCTTCTGGAAACTGTCAGCAAAGGCCTCTTTAGAACTTGATTGCACAACCACTGTCACACATTCTTGGATTGCGGATCCCCCAGGCATTATATTTAAAGGAATTTTTAATTTTTATTGTTGCACTGTATGCATATTTTAATTCTCTGCTCCTGAAAAAATATTTTTTTATTGATACATGTCCCCGGGGACAGTACCCAGACCCCCATACCCCTTTTATGGGCAATTACTTGCATATAAGCTGGACACTTTTGAATTATCCTGTTTGGCATCTAAGCATGCAGCCTGGCAGGCCGCCCTCCTGAACCAACCCTTCTGAACCATACCAGGCCACATGCCTTCAACATGGGGCTCTGCCCCCCGGCCCAAAGCACCTTGTCTCCATGTTGATGGGGACAAGGGCCTCTTCCCGACAACCCTGAGCGGTGGTTTTGGGGGTCTGCGGGCAGGGGGCTTTAAAAGAATCTGGAAGCCCCCAGATACCCCACCCCCTATGTGTACCTAGTATCCCTACTCATTTTCCAAAAATGTGTAAAAAGTGAATAAAGATAGTACACTTTTGACAATTCCTTAATTAAAATAAAAAACAATGTCCCCCTATGTAGATCCATCTCATGCTGCCCACTGAGCCAGAAAAATAAAAAAAAACCTCTGGCCTCATTGAACGCTTCCTGTGGCCTGCCTGTTCCTCCACCTGACATTTTTTAAAAACCAAAGGGGTGTGGCCACCTAAACATGTCACCTAGTGACCCCACCCACTTGTGATACCATCGACCCAGCATGTCCCAGTCGATGACGTTACAAGGGGATCACCCGCTGATGTTATTGGGTGGCTCCACCCCTTAGCTATTTAAGAAATGTCAGATGGAGGGGCAGGCAGTCCATGGGAAGCGTTCAGCGCTTG
Source organism: Rana temporaria (assembly GCF_905171775.1). NCBI lineage: Eukaryota > Metazoa > Chordata > Amphibia > Anura > Ranidae > Rana > Rana temporaria. The sequence goes on from NC_053493.1 coordinate 271,010,693, forward strand.
TTTGGATTTGGTGGTTAGGCAGAGCCCCCCTGCTAAAAAGCACCCCATGTTGAGGGCATGTGGCCTGCTATGGCTCAGGAGGGAGGGCTCACTCATCCCTCCCCTTTCCAGGCCTGCCGGGCTGCATGCTTGGATAAGGATCTGGTACGGATTTTGCAGGGACCCCCACACTGTTTTTTTTTATTGTGGCAAAGGGTTTGATATGGATTGGGGGATGAACCCCATGCTGTTTTTTTTCAAAATTAGCTATTGCTGGCATTGTTTTGTTTACATTTCAGCCGTCAGTGGGGAAGCCTGCTGACAGCTGATACAGTAAGGCCTGGTACACACGACCGAGGAACTCGTCGGAAAAGACACATCGTTTTCCTCGACGAGTTCCTTGTTAGGCTTGTCAAGGAACTCGACAAGCTTGCTTTGCGTACAGACGTCAAGACAAATTCTCCTCGTTCTCAAACGCGGTGACGTACAACACATACAATGGCAGGGAAAGTTTGATTCCACTGGCACAACCCATGGGGCTGCTTTTGCTAATCTCATGTTACTGCGTGTAAAGTAAAAGTTTGGTAAGAGACGATTTGCACTTTTCAGTCTGTTACAGCGTGAAAAATGTGTTATCTCCATCACAAACGCTACTTTTACCGAAGGTATGCTCCCGTTTCATACTTTATTCTGAGCATGCGTGGGTTTCTTGGAATACACACGATCGTGTTTCTCGTCGAAAACCAGCCCGACGAGGAACACGACGAGGAAATTGAGACTCCTGTTGAGGAAAAAGAGAACTTGTTCTCTTTTTTCCTCGTCAAGTTCCTCGACAGTTTCCTCGATGAAAAACGTACACACGACCGGTTTCCTTGGCAAAAAAGCTCTGCCACCAAGTTTCTTGATGGATTCTATCTAGGAAAACGGTTGTGTGTACGAGGCCTGTGTCATCGGTTGTTAAGGACGCGACGGCCGGCTTCCTGGCCTGCTGCTTAACAAGCTATTCTTCACACAGAATTTGAATCGCTCGACTATAAGCAGGCTTTACTGCATATACAGACTGGTTTTACTGTTGTGCGTTTAGTAACACTTTAAATTAGGTAGCACTGATTGACTTTGAGCTGACAACATGAAAATAACAAATGAGCTTGTGCCATATAATTAAAACTGCAGGTTGACAGGTTGATTTACATAACAACATATAGTTTACAAATTGGTAGCTTTGAAACTTTTGCACAGGATTAGAAAGTTGTGGTGTAAGCTGTAATGTATATGTCTGTATGCACCCTTTAGAAGATAATAACGTTTTACGTACCTTTGTTCAGAACTTGCCTGAAACTGAAAGTATTCCTTCACTTTTTGTTACAATGAATAACTGCAATTATTCTTGTATATTGTGCTCATCCTTGTGATTTCCTTGATATTATTTCAAGACTTGTAATTTCTTTAAGTAGACTATACTAGTGTAAATGAATGACTATATGGTAAGGTTGATAATTTTTTTCTTAAGCATCAGACAAACTTTCCCGCCTTCAACCATGTGTCCCTGTTGTTTTTTTTATCATCATTATTATTATTTTTGACAAGTTTAATTGTCTTATTGGAACGCTAAGGAATTTTGATCCTGAAGAGCCAGATTTACTAATGTGTGAAAAGCAGTGAGTTAAATTTACTAAAAGGGAAAGTGAGTTTAGGTTTTGCAGTTGTGAAGTTGTATAATATGTAGAGGAATTCAAATAAACCAAGCCCCTTCTTTACAAGATTGACTATTTGAAAATGACACAGATTCACGTCAACTCTCGTTCCACTTAAAAGTTAAGTACAGAATCACTTTACCTTTTGTCTCTGCCCTCATCCTTTATTAAATCTAAAAAGTTCGATTTTATCCATATCGTTTTGTTTTTTTTGCTATGGTTAGGGATGGTGGTCAGTTGATGATGTTTCTTACCTATATATATGAACGCATTTACAGGTATTAAAACAACTTTGGTTTAGTTAACACATAATGAACAGACAAGCATAAGTAGTTATTTAAATGAACTGTACATATACTGCATTTATATGCTCTGAATAGATAAAAAGTGGTTCCAGTATGAAAGAGCTGTACTCAGTTACAGTTCAGTTGAATAAACACTGAACATGGATCTGCCTAAACTACTTGAAAATATGTGCATGACATTAGTAGGTCTTTCCTACCATCAAGTTCTTTAGCTACACTTTAAAGCATTAACCGTATGTTTACTGCAGTTATTATTTGCTAAAGCTTTTGCAATGGTATTAGTGGGCTAAGTCTGACCCAGGAGCACTCATTCAAAAAACAGCTTTATGATTTATGACTTTTAAATTGGTGTGGTTCGGATACGTTATGTAGATATATAGTATGCACAGTATGAGTATAATAGTCTTCTAAAATGTATACACAGACTTCAAGAACAATAATACTTTTTAATACTTTTTAAATATATATATATATATATATATATATATATATATATATATATATATATATTTTTTTAAATACAGGAATTTTAAATAGTTCAGTAAGCTTACCCAAATATGTACACACATGCATTATTAGTTTCAGGAGCTTTAGGAATCACATCAGCCAGAATTCCTTACTATATAATGAATTGAAAGCATCTAATGGACAGCCATTGCTCAAATGTAAAAACAATTTATGTAAAAAAAATGTACACATGTAATATGAAATAATTGAAAGCATAACTTTGTATTAAAACAGCAGTTCATGATTCATTAGCCTTGATTTAATATAGCTCTAAGATCTGGCAATCATACTGTTAAATGAATGTTAAGTAAGTTTTGCATCTTTTTTTTTTGTACAAGAATATGTACATGAATAAAAGTGATATAAATAATAAAAATTTTAAAGAGAATATTTTTAGTTACAAAAATACATATGCTTATGATACATATCAGCGATTCTGCTAAGAGTTTGTGACAGGTTTGGTAATGACAGAAAACTACGATAATTATTTTGTTAACTTTGTCTGTAAAAGAATGTATGCCACTACATAACATACTGGCATTAGACATACTCTTTTCAAAGGCTGGCTAGACAGCCCTGTTTCTGAAGCTGTGAAAAATCTGACATAATGAAAATCCAGCTACCGTACTTTCCAAGCTCTTGGTAGATATTTTCACTTACTTTGTCAATTTCAGTAGGGAAACAATGGTGGCATCTGTGCCCTGGTGCTAAGTGCTCATTTACATGCAGAGGCAGAGAGATATCCGTTTATTATCAATTTTATGCATTACTTCATTTCATGGTGTTAAAACAATTACATTCAAAGGGTTCAGCAGTCCACAGCCAAGCTATTCAGCGCTCCAGCAGCATCATATAATAACGTTATTCAGGGCGAGACACATACATCATAGTTTACTGACTTAAATGTAAGAAAAAAAAAAAGAAGGAAAGAAAGAAAACCGAGTAACAGCAGTTCCTATAGAACATGAACTGAATTTTTAAAACAGTAGTTATTACAATAAAAAGAATAATCTTAAATCTTTGGGCTCTTACTACTTTGTAAGAAAGTTAGCTGCATTTATTAGTTAAATCATAATACTGCCATGTGACATTATATAAGTGTGTGTTTAATATTAGAGTACAGCAAAACTTTACCAATGTAAGCGCAGACTATTTGAGGAAAACAGAACTAAACTATGTTTACAGCATTACATGTTTACTTGTGTTGCAAGTCTTACATTCCCAGAACTTATTCTGCTGAAATCAGATCTATCAGCACAAGACTGATTTGAATTGGTTGCTATGGGTGGCTGTACATAGGTTGAATTCACACTGACTTACAATAAGATGCAGGAAAAATGTATGTTAATTTCCATCCATTTTATGCTAATTTTAACGTGCATTGACTTGCGTTGATCTGCGTTTTAGCGCACTTTTAAAATGCAGGTCAATATATAGACACACAAAAAACAATTGTTTTTTATGTATCCTGTTCACTACAATGCTGCATTGTCCTGTGTTGAATTCAAATGCATACATGTTGCATATAAGAATTAAGGCTGAATTCACACTGGCTTTCAGTAAAATGCAGGGAAAATGCATATACATTTCCATCCATTTTATTCACACTTTAACGCGTGTTGATTTGTGTTGATCTGCACTTCAGTGCACTTGTAAAATGCAGGTCAATGCACAGACACTCAAAAAAACAATTGTTTTTGTATGTGTCTTGTTCACACTACAAGGATATGTTGACCTGTGTTGCGTTAAAATGTATACATGTTGCATATAAGAATTAGACTGAATTCACACTGACTTGCAGTAAAAATGTATGTACATTTCCATCCATTTATGCACATTTTAACCGGTTAAGACCCGGACCATTATGCAGCTAAAGGACCTTGCCCCTTTTTGCGATTCGGCACTGCGTCGCTTTAACTGAAAATTGCGTGGTCGTGCGACGTGACTCCCAAACAAATTTGGCGTCCTTTTTTTCCCACAAATAGAGCTTTCTTTTGGTGGTATTTGATCACCTCTGCGGTTTTTATTTTTTGCGCTATAAACAAAAATAGAGCGACAATTTTGAAAAAAAATTCAATATTTTTTACTTTTTGCTATAATAAATATCCCCAAAAAAGATAATTAATTTTTTTCCTCAGTTTAGGCCGATACCTATTCTTCTACCTATTTTTAGTAAAAAAAATTGCTTATAGCGTTTACAAAATAGGGGATAGTTTTATGGCATTTTTATTTATATATTTTTTTACTAGTAATGGCGGCGATCAGCATTTTTTTTCGTGACTGCAACATTATGGCAGACACATGAGACACTTTTGACACATTTTTGGGATCATTGTAATTTTCACAGCGAAAAGTGCTAAAAAATGCACTGATTACTGTAAAAATTACAATGGTAGTGAAGGGGTTAACCACTAGGGGGCGCTGTATGAGTTAAGTGTGACCTCATGTGTGTTTCTAACTGTAGGGGGGCGGGGCTGGACGCGTGATATCAGTGATCGTCGTTCCCTATATCAGGGAACAGACAATCACTGACATTGCCACAGAGAAGAACGGGGAAGGTTTGTTTACACTCACCTCTCCCAGTTCTTTAGCTCCTGTGATCCGATCGCGGGACACCCATGGCGATTGGGTCCGCGGGTCCTGTGGGCACGGTCACGGAGCTTCGGACCGGGTCGCGAGCATTCCGCCGGCGGCGCGCTCGCGACCCATTCTGCTGAAGTATATCGTCGTGCGGCGGTCCTTAACCACTTAAGGACCCCTTCACGCTGATATACGTCAGCAGAATGGCACGGCTGGGCACATCAATGTATAGGTACGTTGTCCTTTAAGCCCAGCCGTGGGGTCACGGGCGCACGCCCGCGGCGCGCTCCCGAAACCCGGTCTGAAGCTCTGTGACTGCGGGACTCGGGAGTCCCGCAATCAGCCCCCGGAGCTGAAGAACGGGGAGAGCTGTGTGTAAACACGGCTTTCCCGTTCTTCACTGTGGTGCCATCATCGATCGTGTCATCCCTTTTATAGGAGGACACAATCGATGATGTCACACCTACAGCCACACCCCCCTACAGTTGTAAACACATTTCAGAGAACACATAACCCCCAACAGCGCCCCCTGTGGTTAACTCCCAAACTGCAACTGTCATTTTCACAATAAACAATGCATTTTAAATGCATTTTTTGCTGTGAAAATGACAATGGTCCCAAAAATGTGTAAAAATTGTCCGAAGTGTCCGCCATAATGTTGCAGTCACGAAAAAAATCGCTGATCGCCACCATTAGTAGTAAAAAATAAATAAATTAAAAAAAAATAATACAATAAAACTATCCCCTATTTTGTAAACGCTATAGATTTTGTGCAAACCAACCGATAAACGCTTATTGCGATTTTTTTTACCAAAAATAGGTAGAAGAATGCATATCGGCCTAAACTGAGGGAAACATTTTTTTTTATATAATTTTGGGGGATATTTATTATAGCAAAAAGTAAAAAATATAGATTTTTTTTCAAAATTGGCACTCTATTTTTGTTTATAGCGCAAAAAATGAGGACGCCAATTTTGTTTGGAAGCCACGTCGCACGACCGCACAATTGTCAGTTAAAGCGATGCAGTGCTGAATCTCAAAAAGGGGCAAGGTCCTTTATCTGCATTTTGGTCCGGGTCTTAAGTGGTTAAGGGGTTAATGTGAGTTGATCTAAGTTTTAGCACACTTGTAAATTGCAGGTTAATGCATTTTTTATGTGTCCTGTTTACACTAAAATGTTGTGTTGATCTGCGCTGGGTAAAATACATATATGCTGCATTTTAACGCAATGCAATGCAGGCCATTGCAGTGTTGTGAACAATGCACATTAAAAAAAATCGCTTTTTATCTGTCTATGCATTGGCCTGAATTTTAAAGGTTCAGATCAATGCAAGTCAAAAATCGCTAAAACGCGTATAAAGTGGATGGAAATGTGCACCCATTTTCCCTGCCTTTTATCACAAGCCAGTGTGAATTCAGCCTTTAGTGTATTGCTTCATGTACTCTTTTTCAATATAGGGCCTTTATTTTCAAAAATTCTTAAATTCTGTACTGGTCTTATTTCCACAGATTAAATTATGGTAAATTGCTATGGATTATTACATATTAAAAGCGGAACTTCAGCTTAATCCACTCATTGCCCCCTTACATGCCACATTTGGCATGGATTTTTTTTTTGGGGGGGGAGTGGGGGCTTCAGGAGGAGTGGGACTTCCTGTCCCACTTTCTCCTTCTGCCCAAGGACCGCCTAGGCAAAACGTCATATCGCCTACAACGGCCCCTCCCTGTAAGCGATCGCCTGGGACACGTGACAGGTTCCAGGCGATCGCCTGACCAATGACAGTGCGCAGCGCCACTTGCGCATGCGCAGTGAGTGCCTGGCCATGAAGCCGAAAGCTGTCACGGCCGGGTGCCCACACTAAGGATGAAGACGCCGGCCGGAGAGCGGGGGAGAGGAGCGGAGCTCCGGCCGGCACATCCCTGGACCGTGGAGCAGGTGAGTGTCTGTTCATTAACTACTTGCCGAACAGCCGCCGCAGTTATACGGCAGCAGGTCGACACGGTTGGGTGAGATCACGTAGCTATATGTCATCTCGCTGTTCAGCCAATAAGGGCGTGCGCCCCCCCGCTCGCCCCTGACCCCGACGCACGTGCCCGACGGTCGCGATCATCGCCGGGGAAACACACAGCTCCCGGTCCTGTCAGGGGAAGAAATGACCTATCGCCTGTTCATACAATGTATGAACAGTGATTTGTCATTTCCCCATGTCAGTCCCACCCCCCCTTCAGTTAGAACACACCCAGGGAACATGATTAACCCCTTCCTCGCCCCCTAGTGTTAACCCCTTCCCTGCCAGTGGCATTTTTAAAGTAATCAATGCATTTTCATAGCACTGATCGCTATAAAAATGCCAATGGTCCCAAAAATGTGTCAAAAGTGTCCGAAGTGTCCGCCATAATGTCGCAGTACCAATAAAAATCATTGATCACCGCCATTACTAGTAAAACAAATATATTAATAAAAATGCCATAAAACTATCCCCTATTTTGTAAAGGCTATAACTTTTGCGCAAACCAATCAATAAACGCTTATTGCGATTTTTTTTACGAAAAATATGTAGAAGAATACGTATCGACCTAAACTGAGGAAAAAAATTGTTTTTTTTATATATTTTGGGGGGATATTTATTGTAGCAAAAGGTAAAAACTATTAATTTTTTTCAAAATTGTCGCTCTATTTTTGTTTATAGCGCAAAAACGAAAAACCGCAGAGGTGATCAAATGCCACCAAAAGAAAGCTCTATTTGTGGGAAAAAAAGGAAGCCAATTTTGTTTGGGAGCCACGTCGCACGACCGCGCAATTGTCAGTTAAAGCAACGCAGTGCCGAATCGCAAAAAGTGGCCTGGTCATTGACCAGCAATATGATCCGGGGCTGAAGTGGTTAAAAGCTAGCAGCTACACTTTTTGTAGCTGCTGACTTTTAATAAACATTAAAAAAGCCTGGAACTCCCCTTTAACTTCAGTTGCTAAAATAAACTCCTAAATACAATAGTTTCTTACAAAGAAGAAAGTAAAAACTGACCTCTCTCATTGTCTGCACCACAAAACACCATTGTAATGCAGAAAAAACAACTCTTTAGTGCTTATAAACATCCTGGTCCCTCTCAGTGCTAACTAGTTCCTCCAACCAACTTCTACATCAGGGGTAGGCAACCTTAGCACTCCAGCTGTGGTGAAACTACAAATCCCATCATGCCTCTGCCTCTAGGTGTCTTGCCTGTGATTGTCAGGGTCTTGCAATGTCTCATGGGACTTGTATTGTAGTTTCACCCTAGCTGGAGGGCCGAGGTTGCCTACCCCTGCTCTACATTATCAAAGAAGAGAGTAATAATGTAGGGGTTGGTTGGATAAACCACTGAAACCAAAAATCCCTAAGGTGTTGGTCCTGAAGAGACCTCCGGGGTGATTTTTCTGCTTTAGAACAGCATTAATCAGCGCAGGTGTAAAAGTTAAAGTGTTACTAAACCCACAACAGTAAAATCTGTTTGTATATGCAGTAAAGCACGCTTGTTATACTCACTGTGAAACCTGAAGGGTTAATCCTCCATATTGTGTAAAAAGGCTGTTTGATCTTATATGCACAGATCCTCCCCTCCGTCCACTGTCCCCTGATAATTTCCTGATAATACAGAGCCTATGGAATCATGCTGCACATGATCAGTTTGTTGTGTATTGCTAGAGAGGTTTTTTTTTCTTGTGAGAGTGCATGTGATCAGCACAGGGCCAATTAGCACTGTCCAGACAGAGAGTCAGGGGTCTTGAAGTCTCATAGGGCAGTCAGAAAACTCCTCCTACAAGCTTTAACCAGTGCTTGGCTGGACACTGATAGAAGTCCCAAGAATGCTCAAAGGCCTCATGTACACTGCTGCTGGTAAACGGACGTTTATGAGCAGTTCGGCATTTTTTTTCAACTGCCCCTAAACTCTCCTCTATGTTATATTATCAGTACATGTACACATGGTCGTTTATAGTCGTTTCTAGGCAGTTGAGTTTAGAGCTTTTTTTTTGGAATGCAAAAAATGGGTTCAGAAGCTGAGTTTAGAGGCATTTCAAGTGGCAAACACTGATAAACGCGGCAAAACACGGATAAACGCAGTAACTCGCGTTTATCCGTGTTCCGTTTTCAGGCGTTTTTAATTTTTGCCTATTTAAAAACACTTCTAAAAGAAAACTATCTGTCAAGTTAAATCGTTCAGGAGAGGTTGTAAAAACGTCCCATGTACATGAAGCCTTACTGCTGATAAGAAAAGGAATTTAGCAGTTTATATTTACTACAATAATGGGATTTCTATGTTCTGTGTACTGTGGGAGACCAGATATAATACATGCAGCGTCCTGGGTTTAGTAACACTTTAAGTATTTAAGTTGCAGGGAACCCTTTTATTTAGGTTTTTATTGTTCCAACTAAGTCATTTTCAGAGATAACATTTATTATAAGAGCTCTCTATTAACTAACATTGTTTATTGTTATTCATTAAATAATGCTATATGGGTCATTTGATAGGTACACTCTCCAGTGGTGATTATTACGTTGGTGATTTTTCTGGCTATTTACTTGAATAATTTGTTGTTATCCCCAATGTACCTGTCCACAGATTTGCATTGAAAAAGTCGAGAAGAGGAATATATGAAATGTAAAAAAATAAAAATAGATTCCACATAATCATTACCATATACAGTTTGAGTTTCCTTTACTTGGTTATTATTTAGAAATCCAAATGTATTAAAGTTTGATAGTACAGTATTATGCATTTTTTGGTTGGAAATTGTGCAATAACCAAAGGTACAGAGTTGCATGCACATAACAATGTAATACATTGAAAATTAAAAGAAAAATAATTAGATAGGCTGGAAAATGTGCGATTTGATTTGGATTGTTGCATGTATTTAAAAAAAAAAAGAAAACATGACAATCAACAGGGTTTCGTTTTTTTTTTTTAAATGCATGGGGTATGCTTATGATGCTTTATGTATAATCCTGTTTTGATTATTTGTCTGACACTGCTTTATAAAACATTGTACAATTAAACTAAAGAGAATTTATGGCTACCATTTAATCAAAAAGTTGTAGTAACCTTAGCCTGATGTTATTTACTGCACTTGATGATCTAAATGTGACCATTTACAGAGAATGATTATACTGTGTATTAGGGATGAGCAGAACACACCCCCTGTTCAGTTCGCACCAGAACATGCAAACAGACAAAATATTTGTGCGAACATGTGAACACTGTTAAAGTCTATGGGACACAAATGTGAAAAATCAAGGCTTATATGCAAGTAATTGCCATAAAAAATGTTTGGGGACCCGGGTACTGCCCCAGGGGACATGAATTAATGCAAAAACAAGTTTTTAAAACAGCTGTTTTTTTTTTTTTTTTTTTTTTTTTAGGAGCAGTGATTTTAATAATGCTTAAAAAGAAACAGAAAAAAATGAAATATTGCTTTAAATATAGTGCCTGGGGGTCCCCATAGTCTGCATGTAAAGTAGCGCATCTTTCCCATGTTTATAACAGTACCGCAGCAAAATTATATTTCTAAAGGAAAGAAAGTCATTTAAAATTGCTCGCGGCTCCCCCCAAAATCCACACTGATGACCAGAAGAGGCGGAGTCACCATGTTACATCACCGAGTGGCCCCGCCCTTGGTTATATAACAGCTGTCACTGCGAAAAGGCTGCAGTTGGTGGGACGGTTCCCATGAAGGCAGAGTTTTTACATTTTTTTTCTCAGCACCGTGGTTGAAGATGGATGGACATCGCGGGACACTTTTTAACATTTTTTAATAAAGGAATTGTCAAAAACTGTCTGCTGTTGTTTTTTCTTTTTTGACACTTTTTTGTTGAATGGGCAGGGGTACCGGGGGCCCTTGTCCCCATCAACATGGGGACAAGGTGCTTTGGGAGAGATCCCAAAGCACCCTTAATATGTTGAGGGCATGAGGCCTGGTATGGTTCAGGAGGGGGGCTGATTTCTCGTCCCGCCATTTTCCTGTGGCCTGCCAGGTTGCATGCTCAGATAAGGGTCTGGTATAGATTTTGGGGGACCCCCACACCATTTTTTTTATTGCAGGATTCCCCTTAAAATCCATACCAGACCTGAAGGGCCTGGTATGGATTTTGGGGGGACCCCCACGCCATATTTTTGGAGCAGGGTTCCCCTTAACCACTTCAATACACTGTGTTATATAAACTACACTGCCTGCATTGACTGAATATAAAGTCTACACTGTATATATAGGCTACACTGAATGCAAAGTATATATATATATATATATATATATATATATATATATATACTAGATATATATGTATATATATATATATATATATATATATATATATATATATATATATATATATATATATATATATTGTAAGGGGTTAGCTCGGTAGCGGGGTGTGTGACCCCCTGGATGGGTTCACTACACACTGAATTTATACAGAAAGGCAGTCGAAGACGGTTGAAAACAAAGATTTGGGTTTATTCTTCCATCTTGCTGGAAACAAGTGCAAGCATCCAAACAGCATAAACAAAATCAAACATAAAAAAAACCCTGGCCACTTGGGGCGTCTACCTTCACCATGCAGGAACCTATCTATGGAGTCTGGCACAGCCTAGTGCTGGGCAGGCACTGCTGGAAAACAATAGTCTCTTTTTGATTTTTATCACACAGAAAAATCAACAGCACCTCACCTCTTCAGAAGTATTTCTGCTACTGCTCTCCTTCACTCAGAAAGCCTCAGGATGCAGCAATCAGTAGTAATCCTCTGGATTACTTAAAGAGGCCTTAATTGCCTCATTCTGAACAGCTGAAGTTTTCCAACGCCCTTAAATCTTTCTGGCTGCTTCTGTAGCCGACACCTGATAATAATTGGTGTATTGTCTAAACAAGGCAGAAATGTATCTCCCATCTGTGACAACATCCACAGATTTACCTGACTTCCTGTCACAATATCAAATACACTGCCAATAACTAACCTGCATGCCTAATCTAGCTCAAACTATCTGTCAGGGACATGGCATGCACAGACAAGCATTAGCAGGTGCCCGTTTTGCCGGGCATATGCTAAAGCCTAATCGCATGCAAGGGAACATTGGCACTAAAAGGCAAACGCACATTAGCGCTAACAGGCAAACGCATATGAAAATACACACGTACGTTAGCCATTAATGCTGCCGCCAAATGGCCTACAACTGCTGTCTGATCTACAGCTTTACCCTGTGTTCTGATCCTGTGCCTGAATCTGATCCAGTATTTCACCCGGCTTTCTGACCACGCTGATGTCTCCAATCCTGACCTTTGGCTTGCATTGACCCTGATTATTCCTGCCTGTCTGCCTGATTTCCTGTTGCCAAACCCAGGTTGAACTCTGACCATTCTCTCCCTGCTGTTTATGATAGACTGATCCTCTGTATATGACCTGTTTTGTCTGACGCTGCTCCAGTCTTCTGCTTTCAGCCTGTGTAGCTCCAGTACTCCTGTCCTGCATCTACAACTTACCTGCATCCACAGCATATCTGCATCTGCTGTTCCTGCTACCTTCTGCTGCTCAGCAATCCAGTCTGGTCCTGCTACTCATCAGCTGCCACTACCTTTACCAAAGGAGGACTTTGCAGGCACTCTTACCTCACTGTACTCTCGTGGCCACTGTTGCAACTCCAGTGGTCCTTGAGCCAGGGCTGTACAAAAGGTCTTCCTCTACTTGTCAGGCTCTCCCAGACGGTACGTAACACTATCTCTGTCCACACACTATACACAGTCACTATATAAGCAGCCTTATATAATGCACCCTTTGCCTTTGGGCAATTATGGCTCTCTCGGCAGAGCATGCTGTGATTGGCCAAAGCATACAGGTAAGGTGCATGCTTTGGCCAATCATCATACAGCAATGCACTGCGATCTGCGAATTTCCAGTAAACGCCCCATATGTTTGGTTCATTTTAGAACAAGCGAACACCCGATGTTCGAGTCAAACTTACATTCAACGCAAACTGCAGGCTCATCCCTACTGTGTATCTGCATAGTAACACCACAATACCAAATACTATTGAAGCTATAATCTATATTTTGCAAAATTAGCCTGTTGTGCAAAAAGTTGCTTTCATTAGATGGGTTGCAAGAAAACAAAAGCAGGGCAAATTTGAGGCCTTTGTACAGTGTATGCCCAGGGTCAAGTGCTCATTGGGGACATAACATTTTTTTTCTCACAGTTACAGTTATCTGCATTCCTGCATATAGTGTTAATTCAAAAAGTTTTTTTTAGATGATAAGCTTACTTTAATCAGGCCCATACAAGCAACTCCATTATCTTATGAACAGTACATTTTAGATGTAATGGCTGCAGCTGCTGGAGAGTCCAATTTTTTTTGCTATGTATTACCATTTTATTCTTGTTTTAGGCCTCATGCACACTGTTAGGCCCTGTACACATTGGCACAAATCTTGTCAGGAAAAAAAACATTGTTTTCCCTGACTAGATTCTTGGCAAGAAACTCTTGCCGCCCAAGTGTACAGACTCTCATTTCAAAAGAACAGCGGTTCTCTTGAAAGGAAAGAATGCAGTGACATCATCGCATATGATGCCGTCGCCGCCATCTTGCTGCACCCTAACTATGCCGTGGAAGCTACCGCGCATGCGTCAAGGTCATTTCGAGCATGCGCGGGTTTCCACGGCGATGGGTAAGTATACACACTCTCGGGTTTCTTCTCGGGAAACAGGCCGACAAGAATCTCGACGAGAAAAAAGAGAGCAGGTTCTCTTTTTTTCTCGTTGAGATTCTGGACAGATATCCTGATGGGAAACCTAAATGCCTCGTACACACAAACGGTAATCTCGTCAAGAAGCAGTTTTCTTGCTGGTTTTTGCCGAGAAAACCGGTCGTGTGTACGAGGCTTTCCTCTTTACACAGAGGCTTTTGCAGCTGCAGCAAAAATGCAGTGAAAAGCACATTTTGCATAGGTGTCAATGTGCGTTAATGAGCATTGATGTGCGTTTAGGAGCTTTTAAGTGCTTTTTATGCTCAAAAGCTTTTCTACAAAACGTAATAGTGATGTGTTTTTTTTTTATCTGCCTGTAAACTCCCCAGTCTCTTAACTGCTGAAAATGCCTATAGTGTGCATGGACACATAAGCTAACATGAAGAGGAGTTAACAGCCAGAGAAAAAAAGCTCAACGACTCAAAGAAGCAGCTTTCTTTGAGTTGTAGTGTGCATTAGGTCTCTTCGTTTTTTACTTTCTGCAGCTTATTCTTCTATGTTATCTGATTATCGGAAGCAATGTTTAGATCTGTTTAATAACTTTTGGGAGACTCAATGTAAGCAGATATCTAAAAGACTTTTATATGTATTTCAAATAAGCCTAAAGTAATGTTAGTAAATTTTTATATAAATTAAGAACCAGAAAGTTCTAGATTCGTATTTTTGTGAATAGATGTATAGCAGAGAAAGAATTTGGAGCCGTGAAAAAGCTAAAATAATGCTCATGCCTTATTTTGGTTAAAAAATGAAAATTGTAACTTAACAACCATGGGAGAATAAAATGAAATCTGTTGCTATAAATTAAATCTGAACATGAAAAAATAAAACATAAACAATTAACGGCCTACTCATTGCTTAACTTGAGGACCCACCTCAAGCAACAATTACTGTACCAAAATAGTGAAAAATGAAAACACAACAGTAAATCAGTATCTTACTCCTTTGCAAGCCTGACTACGATGGCAAAAGATAAATTCCCACATGTGTTGCTTCAAGACTGCAGAAACTTGACATTTTTAATATTAACACCTAATAAAAATGTGCCATTTCAATTTTGTTATTTGGTTTTCTCATACAAAACAAAATGAGATCTATAATACACAGTAGAAAGATTTGTTAATTTGTTCTCTGAACCCTTTTGTTTATGTTTTGTAACATTTGGGGGCTATAGCTCGGTGGGATTAAGTGCACAAACCATTTGGGGAAACATAGAAAGGCTTTTATTCATAGACAAACCAAAAATCAGGCTTTTCTCAGCACACAAGGAAAAACTATAACAGAAAAGTCCGCTTAGCTTCAGCATCAAATAAAAGTCTGCTTATCTTCAGCACCAAAAAATTAGTCAAAACAAAACACATACAGTTCGTTGGTAGACGGGTCTTCACCCCCTGTATTCCAAAAAGTCCTCATTGTATTCTGAACAACAGCTATCAGACTCCCAGCTTGTCTTCACAGGTGCAACTGCAATCTCCACACTCCTTCACACACCTCCAGCACCACTTCCTGTTTTATGGGTGGTTCTCTGGAAGTGTTAACTCCTTGTGTGCTGGCTCCCAGTGTTTAGGAGTGGAGGCTCTTTCCCACCCAAATAGCGCTTTAGAGCCTCCAGAATTCCAGGCCCCAAATGATTCTATCAAGACAGAGAAGGCTGCGAGCCAGTCCTCTCTGGATTAACTCTCATGCCTGGAATCCTTCACCCACTTTGGGTGACCCCCTGAACATTCCCACCGCTATTTAAAGGGACCATAGCCCAAATAGTGGTGCTGTATAGCACCCGTCCAGGACCCAACCCTGGCGTCCTGTACAGTTTGTAGAAGAAAGCATTTAAAAGGAAATAATACATTCTAGTTGTTGGGCTTCTAAATGAAATGTATATTTCTCCATATTTTATTTTATTAAAATGCTACAACTCTAGAAAAATACCT
The DNA here is from genome assembly GCF_905171775.1 of Rana temporaria. Taxonomy (NCBI): domain Eukaryota; kingdom Metazoa; phylum Chordata; class Amphibia; order Anura; family Ranidae; genus Rana; species Rana temporaria. The sequence continues at coordinate 271,026,444 of NC_053493.1, forward strand.
CTCGATCCTGCTAAAATCCAGTGAGTTCCCAACTACCTGTTCTTATCTGACAACTCTGCCTCAGCTGCACTGAAATGCTATCTCAGCCTGAGTTGTCCCCTACTGGGCCTAAAGGTTCTCCTTGGATTTTGGGACCCTCTATATGGCTTGATAACTGTGTTTAAAAAAATAAATAAATAATTTTCTTTCCTACATTTTCCAAAAACTTGTGGCAAAAAAATACATTTCAAAAGAATCACTTTGCCTTTAAGAAAATACCCTTGAGGATTTGCTTTCCAAAATGTGGTCATTTTGAGGCTGTTTACACTGTCCTGGTGCTTCAGTGCCTCCAAAAATGTGATAGGTAGTCAGAAAATTATATGCATAATTCCTGCTCCTTGAAAGCCCAAAGGTGCTTCTTGGATTTTGGGCTCCTCTGTGCATTTAGACTGTGAAAAAGTCTCACACTTATGGTATCCTCATACTTGGGAGGCATTGTAGAATGTGTTTTAGGGTGTAGTTTTAACCACTTATGGACCAGCGATGTACCCATACATCACTGGACTTCAAGTGGTTATACTTAAAATTGCTTGCACCCATGATATTGCGAAATACTATGGTACCCAAATATCTTGATGAGTGATGCTATAAAATTCTTACAACTCATAAGTTTAGAGTTAACCAGGAGCTCTTGTGCTAGAATAATTGCTCTCACTCTGATATTCGTGGCGATACCTCCCGTTTGGTGCAAAACCGGGCAACAGGGATTACGGCAATTTTTTAAATATATTTTATTATAATGTTATTGTTCTTTAACTTTTTTCTTTTATTTATTTTTACTTTTTGCTATCACAAAGGATTAATGTGGTTGCATTGGGCAGGTGACAGGTACTGTTTATGGAGACATTAAGGGGTTTATTTACTAAAACTGGAGAGTGGAAAATCAGATGCAGCTCTAATACTCTAATCAGTAATATGTACTTATTTGTTTTTTTCTTCACTAAAGAAATGTAGCACAATACATTTGAGCCAGATGTATGAGGAAAGATTATTTATTTGGAAAGTTTTATAACTTTTTTTAAAAAAAAAGTTTCTTTTTTTTTCTTTATCTACTTTAGATTTTTCGGTTTACTACATAGAGCTATGAGCATGTTCCCATTTTGTTTTATAATGAAAATTGGTACCGTAGCTTTATAGCCGCTGTTCGCTATCACAGAGCTAGCTGCACAATCGTCCCTCTCCCCTGCGTGGTTCCCAGGATCTCCTGCTCTTGCCAGGAGCCCGAGACTACAACTGCCAACTTCAGGATGGAGAGCGAAGGGAGACTGTGGCACATCCATGCCTCAATCACCCCTGTACTGAAAGAAAGCTGATGATATTTTAGTTACTTCTGGTTTAAGATCTTTAATTTCGAACTAATATTATTTTCAAAATCAGAACGTTTTTATTTTTTTTGTGATCCGATGACGCCACCATTGATTTTTGAAATTCGGCTGACCAAGTCTTCAATTTCACCTCATGATGCAACAGAAAAGAATTTTCATGGCCGGGAATCTTCTTTTCTTTCAAGGAATTTTCTTTTCTTGCACATGCGCATTCCTTTTTCTATTACATTCCTCGCATGATTCTCCCATCATTGATTAGAAAATCTTTTTTTTCAAAAAATTTCCAACATGTCCAATTCCTCAAATTTGATTGCTGCACGAAAATGAGCTGTTGCTGCAGCCCACTAATGGTGCAAAATTTGTCCGAAAATTCTTAGATACGATTTTCGTATGGAAATTCTTTCGAAATTTGAGCAGTTTATGGCCGGCATTAGTGGTTGATTTACTTAATCTGGAGAGTGCAACATTTGGTGTAGCTGTGCATGGTAGCCAATAAGCTTCTAACTTCAGCTTGTTTAATTAACCTTTAACAAAAAAAATGGAAGCTGAATAGATTCTTTGTAGAGCTACATCTGATTTTCCACTCTCCAGTTTTAGTAAATCAATCCCTTAATGTCTCCACAAACAGTACCTGTCACCTGTCCAATGCAACCACATTAACCCTTTGTGATAGCAAAAAGCAAAAATAAATAAAAGAAAAAAATGAAAGAACAATAACATTATAAAAAAATATATTTTAAAAATGTGCCGTAATCCCTGTTGCCCTGTACACAGTTTCAAAAACAAATGGTTTTGCACCAAACATGTGAGGTATCGCCACGAATATCAAAGTGAGAGCAATTATTCTAGCACAAGAGCTTCTGGTTAACTCTAAACCTATGAGTTGTAAGATCTTAAAAAGCATCACTCATCAAGATATTTGGGTACCAAAGTATTTCGCAATATCATGGGTGCAAGCAATTTTAAATATAACCACTTGAAGTCCAGTGATGTATGGGTACATCGCTGGTCCATAAGTAGTTAAAACGACACCCTAAAACACATTCTACAATGCCTCCCAAGTATGAAGATACCATAAGTGTGATAGATACACAAAGGGGCCCAAAATCCAAGCAGCAACTTTAGGCTTTCAAGAAGTTGGAATTATGCATATCATTTTCTTACTACCTACTGTATCACAATTTTGGAGGCACTGGAGCACCAGGACAATGGAAACACCCACACATTTTGGAAAGAAAATTCTCAAGGGTATTTTCTGAAAGGCATAGTGATTCTTTTGAAAATTTTATTTTTTGCCACAGGTTTTTGGAAAATGCAGGAAAGAAGCCATATCGAGGGTCCCAAAATCCAAGGAGCACCTTTAGGCATTCTAGGGGCATAAATTAAGTATCACATTTTATAACTACCTATAAGATTGTTGGAGACCCTGGAGCACCAGGACAGCAGAAACACCCCAAAAAATAGCACATTTTTTTAAGAGGTGAGTTTTTTAAAGACTGTGGCCCAGATCCACAAAGCATTTACGCCGGCGTATCTCTAGATGCACGGCGTAAGCGTATATATGTGCGGCGTAACTATGCGCCGTATCCACAGAACTAAATACGCCTGAAAATCGGCTTCTTCCGACCGACGTAACTTTTCTACGCCGGCGCGGCGTGGGCGAATATATACGCTGGACGCATCTGGCGCTCCCATTGATTTCCTATTCAAATATGCAAATGAGGGAGATACGGCGATCCACGAACGTACGTGCGCGTAAGTTGTACGTCCGGCCTAAAGTTACCCCTCATAAAGCAGGGGTAAGTCAGCAGCAGACATGCACAGGTCAGCCGGGGAGCAGCTGCAGCAGCACCGTTACGGACGAGCTGAGCATCCACACTTGCAGGACAACAATCTGTATGCCAACATGCCAGGGGCATCCATGGTCATAGCTATACTACTGGCTTCACAGGCGCATAGGAGGAGGGCACGGGAGAGGATATACCGACTGCGCCTAAACATCTTTGGCCTGGGGGATTCGGAGGTGTATCGCATCTTCAGATTCAGCCCTGTTGCCATCCTGGAAATAGCCACAACCCTGCAATATGAAATCACCAGCAAGACAGAACACTCACAAGCATTGGAGCCACTGGTCAAGGTACTGGCAACACTCCATTTCCTTGCCAGTGGCTCGTTCCAGTGTACAAGTAGAGTAGTGGCTGGGATGGCACAATCCTATATTAGCAGATGCGTGCACCAGGTTGTCCCCGCAATCCTCAGACGCATGTCCCACCACATCATCAGACCCACCCATGAGCATCTGCGGCAGAAGGCAATGCGTGATTTCTACAGTATTGCAAGATTCCCACGCACCATGGGGGCCATTGATTGCACACATGTGGCACTACGGCCCCCCCGTGCCACAGAGCACATATACCACAATCGTAAGCACTGGCATTCCATCAACATACAGGTGATAGCCGATGCCCAATGCCTCATATGGCACGTCCGTGCCAAACACCCAGGATCCATCCACGACAGCTACATATACCGTCAAAGCAATCAGGGACACAGATCAGGGACACTGACTGGTGATGATATGTAAAAAAAAATCTCTTTCTTACCATTTTTTTTTACATACTGTCAACAAAGCAGTGCCGACATAGTGAAACTGTACTACTCTGGGGGTTGATCAGGGATTTTTTTCACATTTTAATTGTCTATTACAGTGATGATCACTTGAGCTTCAGGCCTTTTTTTTTTTACACTTTCGTTTACAATCAGATTGCTTTGCTAGAAAATTAGTTAGAACCCCCAAACATTTATATATATTTTTTTAAACCAGTGGCACTAGAGAATACATTGGTGGGTGTTGCAATTTTTTATGTCACACAGTATTTGTTCATTGGTTTTTCAAACACAATTTTTTAATGCAAAAAAACCAAGACATCACCCATTTTTTTGTAAGAGATAGAAGATGATGTTTCACTGAGTAAATAGATACCAAACATGTCACGCTTTAAAACTGCGCGTGCCTGTGCAATGGTGACAAACAATGTAAATTTTACTATATATAGGTGATGTTTTAAAAGCCTTTACATGTTACCACTTTATATTTACAGAGGAGGTCTAGTACCAAAATTGCTGCCCATGATCTCACGCTCACAGTGAGACCTCACATGTGTGAAACGTTTCACCTGTGTGCGCTAACACAGAGGAGTGGGGGGCACTTTAATATTTTTTTAATTATTCATTTATTTATTTATTGTTTTACAATGTTGCTTTACATTTTTTTTCAGCATTTTATTGCTGTCACAAGGAATGTAAATATCCTTTGTGACATCCTTAGGCATGTGACAGATACTCTTTATAGAGGGATTTTGGGTATATAAGACCCCAAATCCCTCCCCTGACCTTAAAAGCATTTAAAAAAACTTCAAGATCTCTGTTTTTCAATGCTTTTAATTTTTTTTTAAATGGTGACGTTGACATCTGGGTAATGCAGCTTTGTTCGGCTGTCCAGCCAGGTTGGATGGGAGAGCCCGAGTAAGCTGCAGAAGGGACGTCCTCGCCTCCCACTGTTTGTAATAGCAATTGAGCGTCTGCAGGCATCATTCCAGTATAACCACTGAAAGTCCAGCAACATACGGGTACGTCACTGGTCATTACGTGGATAAAGAGTAAAACTGTTCAAAGGTTTCAGTCATGATAACTTTCTTTACTTCTCTGATGCTAGGATTGGTTACAACTACCACATAGTACAGGGCTTCTGAGATTGGCCCTGGTACCTTGTAATCACTGTGACCAATCACAGAGATTAAACAGTAAACAAGGTGTCGTGAATCACTGTGATTGGTCACAGAGATCACATGGTGCCAGGTCTGCTGACAGTGGCTTGGTTTAATGATCAGTAATCAGCTGTGTTCAGTGGACACAGCAGTCACAGATCACTCTAGAAAATGTGCATTAGCAGCCAATGTGGTACGTCCACCTACATTGGCACTGCTCCCGTCCAGCCGTACATTCTTAATGCTATAGAGATATATTTAGGCTATATATAGTATTGCAGAATATTCTACAGAGCAGCATCAGCAACACTGTATTCTACCATCACATAAATTGCATGTGTAATAATTTTGTTTACTGATAAACTATTCCTTGACTTGTATACAGCAGCAACAACCCAATACAATTGATTTCCACTAAAAAGAAATTATTGGGTAGTTTTTTCAAGGACAATAGATTTTTTTTTATGTGGTAGTAATAGGTCTGAATTGAGCAGTGGAAATCCCACTTACAATAGATTTAAAATATATTGTCAGGTATTTATTTGGGAAAGTAAAGCTAAAGCCAACTTCATACAAATTGACAAACAGTGACAAAACAAGTTTTATAGCATAGTTTGTGAATTTATTTTCAGTACCACATTGTATTGTTGTTATGGCACCCTTTGATAAGTGGCATGGGATCACCTGAGGCACAATTCCTAAGAACCAGCTGGTTTTCAACAGAGCTCCTAATGGTGGAGATGCATTTTACGGTATTCTAGTACCAGGTTGCGTCACTTAGGATCTACCCGCCAAGGGGTGAACAACAACATGAAGGCTACTGTGTGGAGAAACTACACAAATGTTTGTAAAAGAGTAGTCCGATCCTGGCAGGGGTCTTAGGCAGGTGTCAGGAAAGAGAGGTTGGGCCCAGGCAATGGTCTTGGCCAAGCAGCAGGCAAGAGAGTGGTCAGGTTACATCAGAGGTCCTGGGCAGGTGGCAGGCAGGAAAGTCAGTCAGGTTGGCAACCAAACAAGACATCAGAAATCTAACTATTTGCGCAAAGCAGGGTAGCTGGCAAAAACACATAGCACCAGCCCCTTCTAGGGCTGATGCTTAACCACTTCCCACCCGGTCAATAGTAAATTGACGTCCGGGAAGTGGTTGTGTAATCCTGACTGGACGTCAATTGACGTCCAGCGGGTAAACATGTCGGCACGCACCCGTGGGGGTGTCCAATCACGAATGATCACAATGTAAACAGGAAGAGCCGTTGATCGGGTCTTTCTCACTTGCGTCTGACAGACACGAGTAGAGGAAAGCCGATCGGCGGCTCTCCTGACAGGGGGGTTCGCGCTGATTATGGTATGGTAGGGGTTGAATACTAAATACTCCTTTAGACATGCCAGGATCAGGCAAGGATCCTATTTGAAATTGTCACAATTGGAAATACTGAAAATTATACTGCGAGTGCTATTTAAAATATTGGGAATGATAATAGAAATCCTAGTGGGGATTTTGCTATCAGCACTGGAAATACTGGCAAAGATTCTGCAAGTGGCAATGGAAGTAATGTTAAGGATATTAAATGTGCCAGCAGGGGTCAGCAAGCAGCATTAGAAGCTCTGGCAGGGTTTCTGTGAAAAAAAGCTCTTAGTATTCCTGACAGGGGCTATCAAATTCCTTGCAGGGGTTCTGAAAGTATATATTTTTGAAGTTTTGGAAGTCCTAGCAGAAACTGGGAATAAAAAAGCAGGAAATGAAAAAAACAAAAACAGCAAGATTGCCTGTCAGTGTTTGGAGCTCTGTTTTGTTTACAACACAGAGCTTCCTTCCCTGAATGACAGAGCCAATCAGTGGGTGCCAGTGATCGATCATTGGCAAGCACCTGCTATCGGCACAGCCAGGGCGGCAGTCACGCGTGTGAGCCCCCCCTACCCGGAAAGTGCAGATCACGTACCAGATACATGATCCAGCACAGAGCGGCCAACCTGTCGTAGCATAACTGCTTGGGGCGGTTGTCAAATAGCTTTGGTTAACATAGTTTCTTGTTTTGGTTATATTGAACAGATGTAGTTATTATTAGTTCAATGATGATAGCTGTAAATAGATCAAAGTGGTGTGGGGGCTTGCAAAATGACAAAATAAACTAATTCTGGCGGTTAATGTTTGTTTAACCTGTTCCTAAGGCTCTGTTTCCACTACTGCGAGTTGTTGTGCAACTTGACACATGTGAAGTGGCATGACAAGTCAAAACCCATGTATTTCAATGGTCCTCGTTCTCATTGGTGCGAATCAAGTCGCAGCGACTCCAAAAAAAGTTCTTGTACTACTTTGTTCCAACTTTGGTGCGACTTGTTCTCACAAGCTTTTCACCGGTCACATGATAGTGCATAAAAATTTGCATTAAAAATCGCATTGTAAATTGCGCAACTTTAGGTTGCAATAGTGGAAACAGAGCTGTATTTGTCAAACAGATTGGATTTCTTTGTATGAGGAAGTTTTCTAAAGTGTTTGTCACAGTTTCACACACACAGCTAATGTGTAAGATAAAGTCTACAGACTTAGATAATTTTGTAAATGGTAGGGATGAGCCGAAAACACCAGAACATGCGAACAGGCAAAAAGTTTGTGCGCACATGTGAACACTGTTAAAGTCTATGGGATACGAACATGAAAAATCCAAAAGTGCTAATTTTAAAGGCAAGTTATTTTTTCAGGAGCACTGATTTTAAGAATGCTTAACTACTTGCTGACCAGCCGCCGCCGAATGACGGCGGCAGGTCGGCTCTCCTCCGTAGCTATACGGCGGATCTTTGAGCAGGCCACTAGGGGCGACTCCCGTGCGTGTGCCCGGCGGGCTCGATCGCCGCCAGGCACCCGCGATTTCTCATTACAGAGCGGGAACCGGGAGCTGTGTGTGTAAACACACAGCTCCCGGTCCTGTCAGGGGGGAAATGCTGATCTTCTGTTCATACAATGTATGAACAGAGGATCAGTTTTTCCCTTAGTGAGGCCACCCCCCCACAGTAAGAACACACCCAAGGACATACTTAACCCCTTCCCCACCCCCTAGTGTTAACCCCTTCACTGCAAGTGTCATTTTTATAGTAATCCAATGCATTTTTATAGCACTGATCGCTATAAAAATGCCAATGGTCCCAAAAATGTGTCAAAAGTGTCCGAAGTGTCCGCCATAATGTCGCAATACCGAAAAAAAATCGCTGATTGCTGCCATTACTAGTAAAAAAAATATAATAATAAAAATGCCATAAAAATACCCCCTATTTTGTAAACGCTATAACTTTTGCGCAAACCAATCAATAAACGATTATTGCGTTTTTTTTTACGAAAAATATGTAGAAGAATACGTATCGTCCTAAACTGAGGAAAAAAATGTTTTTTATATATTTTTGGAGGATATTTATTACAGCAAAAAGTAAAAATATTTTTTTTTTCAAAATTGTCGCTCTATTTTTGTTTATAGCGCAAAAAATAAAAACCGCAGAGGTGATCAAATACCACCAAAAGAAAGCTCTATTTGTGGGAAAAAAAGGACGCCAATTTTGTTTGGGAGCCACGTCGCACGACCGCGCAATTGTCAGTTAAAGCGGCGCAGTCCCGAATCGCAAAAAGTGCTCTGGACTTTGGGCAGCAATATGGTCCGGGGGTTAAGTGGTTAAAGTGAAACAATAAAAATGAAATATTCCTTTAAATATCATGCCTGGGGGGGGGGTCTGCCTGTAAAGTAGTGCATCTGTCTGATGTGTTTTACAGCCCTGCAGCAAAATTACATTTCTAAATGAAAAAATTGTATTTAAACTTGCTCACGGCTGTAATGTATTAAATAAAAATCAAGGGAAAAAACAGCTCTGGTTCCCCCTCCAGTCCAAACCAGGCCTTTTGGGTCTCATACCCACAACTCTTGCCTGTGGTTGTGGGGCTCTGCGGGTGGGGGGATTACAGGAATATGGAAGCCCCCTTTAACTATGTGAATGGGTATAAGGTACATTGTACCCCTACCCATTCACCCAAAAAAGAGTCAAAAAGTAAAAAACACAAAAGACAGTTTTTGACAATTCCTTTATTAAAAAAGAAATGCCCATCCTTCTTCAATAACTGCGTTGACATTCCTGGAAAATAGAAAAAAAAAGGATGGGTCTGCCTCCATGGAAGGCGTCCCACTGACTGCTGTCTTTTTGCTGTGACAGCTGTTATAAAGGCAATGTCAGGGCCAGCCACTGATGTAACAGGAACAGGAAGATGTGGCAACACATCAGAAGGGGCGGGGTCACTCGGTTACGTCACCGGTTGGTCCCACACTTGCCTATATAGCAGCTGTCACCGCAAAAAGACAACAGTCACCAGGACACTTCCCATCGAGGCAGAGCTTTTTTTCTATTTTTTGGGTCCATCTGCGCTGTGATTGAAGGATTTCTTTTTATAATAAAGGAATAGTCAAAAACTTTTTTTGTGGTTTTTACTTTTTTACACTTTTTGACACTTTTTTTGGTGAATGGGTAGGGATATAATGTACATGGCGGGGGGGTGAGATCTGTGAGCCCCCCTTGTTAAAAGGGCTTCCAGAGTCTGATAAGCCCCCACCCGCAGACCCCCACAACCACCGGGCAAGGGTTGTGGGGATGAGGTCCTTGTCCCTATTAATATGGAGACAAGGTGCTTTGGGGGGACCCCAAATCACCCTCCATGTTGAGGGTAAGCGGCCTGGTACGGTTCAGGAGGGGGGAGGTGCCCGCTCATCCCCCCATCCTGACCTACCTGGTTACATGCTCGGATAAGGGTACACTATGGATTTTGGGGGGACCCCACGCCATTTAAAAGAAAAATTGGTGCGGATTTCCCTTAAAATCCATACCAGATTTGAAGAGCCTGGTGTGGATTTTTGGTGGACTCCCATGCCATTTTTTTTTTATTTGGCGTGGGGTTCCCCTTAACCACTTCAATACACTGTGTTATATATACTACACTGCCTGAATGATTGGCCAAAGGCACCCTGCACTGTGATTGGCCAAAGCATGCAGGTCAGGGGCATGCTTTGGCCAATCATCAGACGTCAATGCACTGTAATCTCACAGTGCATTATGGGGGGTTCCGCAGCGCTCAAATTTCCCACAAACGTCCTATATGTTCGGTTTGTTTGCGAGACTCAAACCGCGGGCTCATCCCTAGTAAATGGATAGAAATCTGGCTATAATAACATATTCAAAGTGTAGTGATTAATGATTTGTACTAAATGGTCTAAGGTTATTTTTGGTGTACCCCAAGGTTCATTGTTGGTACCCTTACATTTTAACATAGTCCTAAATCACAAAGCTTGAGCTCATGTCATGCATTATTTACACAGCACTGCAAGTAACTTGTAACTTGTATTCCTTTGAGGCATCTAATGCAGTAGCAGTGTGCTGGAAATATAAAGTATGTAGATTTTATTTGTACAATTTTTGTTTGATTTTGAGGGATTTTTGGAGATATCCCCAGCAGCTATTCATAACTGGATATTAACATATGGGTAATAACACCAGGAAATGTTGATCCAAAGAATATCTGATTACCTCCTAGGGGATCAGGAAAGATTTGTCTCCCCCATGGGAGTAAATTGTATCATCTTTAGTAGTTGTTTTTTTTTTTTTTTTTTGCGTGCTTCCCTCTAGATTAACTGTAAGTTTAGGATTCTGAATATGGACGCTTTGACTTTCTTCAACCTGACTAACTATGGAACTATGTAAAAATTTAAAAGATTCTGCACACATATTGAAATTTACATGGTGAACACAAAAATGACATATTCAGAAGATCAGTCTACCTGGGACTTAATGGTCCATGACATTACATTGCTGTTTGACATTACTACTTTGTCTGAAACTGTGTTGCAGCAGAGGCATTTGGTGTGGTTACATTGCTTTTTTCTGAGACAGAAGACATCCAATTTGTATAGATTTGATGCACAGCATGCATTCCTTTAGGCACAGGATGCATAGTATGGACTTGTTTAGATGGATATCAGAGGGATAGAGTGAGATATTTAGGCTACAAATAAAAATTCTAGTGTTTTTTTTAGGCAGAAGAAAGGAATATTGTACAGTACACATTTGAAGCCGTTTTTAAAGTGGCTGTAAAGACAGAAGGTTTTATTTTAACCTTAAGGCATTCTCTGCATTAAGGTAAAAAAACTTCTGTTTTTAGTTTCCCTCCAACCCTCCTTTGCCCAATCTCAATCCAGTGCTGTGCTCAAGAGCAGAGTCTCTCTTCTCTCTCCTCACTGAAAATGGAGGCAGCAGTGGCAACCTGTTGCTGTCAATCAAACCGTTATACCTCGTACACACGATCAGTTTTCCCGACTGGAAAACTGTGAGGAGAGCTTTTGGGCGGGAATCCCGGCCGTGTGTATGCTCCCCACAGTTTTTGAGATGGGAAAACTGGCCAAAAAACACTGAAAAAAAAAAGAGAACCAGTTCTCTTTTTTCCCACTGGGAAAACCGGCGTACTTTTGCCCAGCGTTTTTTGGCAGTTTTCCTATTGGAAAAACTGCGATGGAGCATACAAACGGCTGGTATTCTTGGCCAAAGCTCCATCGCAGTTTTCCTGTCGGGTGTGTAGGGGGGAAAGACTGCCCTAGCAAGTTCTCGGCTTTCCCCTCTGGATTTCCGACGGGAACTTTTCCCTGTCGGAAATCCCGCACGTGCGTACGGGACATAAGTCGAAAGCAGGGGATGGGGTCACGCTGCGCTGTGTGTGTCAATGGAGTCCATTGAGTAGTCCAACGAGTCTGCCTTTTTGTCTGAGTAAAGATCTATGTTTGTCCCAAGCATGTTTGAAGAAGAGGCTTAAGAATAGCACCGTCTTCCTTTGTGGTGTTATCACATGGACACCCTGCCCGTTTAAAGACTTATGTATGGTAGACTTATGAACAATGATGTTTGCCAATTCCAGTAATGTCTTCAAGCTTTTAGCTATTGCCTATGGGTTCTTCTTTACATCATTGAAGTTTCTGCATTGTGCATTGGGAGTCATCTTTGCCGGGCACCCACTTCTAGGAAGAGTAGCCACATTATTAAATGTGTATCCATTTATAGACAATTTGTATAACTGTTGACTGATGAATGCCTAAACACTTTGAGCTTGCTTTGTATTTTTGCATCCCTTATTAGCCTTATGTAGATCAACTATTCTTGATGGTATGTCTTCAGAGAGCTCCTTTTTGTGAGGCATGGTTCACATCAGCTGATACTTCTTATGAACAGCAATCTTAAAATGTATTTTCTAAAGTGTCTCTTTTATCAATCAGGGTAGCTCTCAACTACACCTCCAAGCTATTTGCATTAGTTGAACTCCAGCTGTGCAATTTACTGACACCAATTAGCTGTCATTGAGGTAATTAATCTATGGGTTTTCCTCTGCCACTGGGAATGTTTAATGGATGTGTTCAATAAAGACATGATAAATTAGAATGTGTTTGTCTATTATTGTGACTTAAATGAAGATCAGATCATATTTTATAGCAAATGACTGTCGAAGACCAATAAATTCCAATGGGTTCACAAAAGTTGTCTTGCCACTGTATGCCTGGGTACAGGTGGAACACAGGGGCGGACTGACCATTGGGACTCTCGAGCACTGCCCGAGGGCCTCATGCCACTAGGGGGCCCCATCAGAGTTGCCAGGCTAAATAAAACCAGGGACAGTATGTAAAATTCTGTGTTTTTTTTTACATCTGTCCCTGATATGTCCAAAACCGACATGCTTTTGATGTGAAAATCCTGATATTTTAGTTGCCCTGCCTATGCAATGCCTCCTGGCGTGGTGGCCATCTGTAAGCCCGGGGGCCCCATAATCTTCTATTGCCAGGGGCCCCATGAGTTGTCAGTCCACCCCTGGTGGAACAGACTTTTTTTTCTGTTAAAAAAACTCCCTGCTGCAGTGAACAGGTTCTGAAACCACTGTTGCTGCAAGATAGCCCAGCAGCTCAATTTTATCATAGGCAAAATCTAATTGTGGCCAGTGGCACCTCCTTAGTACCAAATATTCAAGAGGTCCTCCATTCTGAGGGTGTTAACATCTGTCCTTGAGTTTATATAATCCAATATCATATGGTTTATGTGCTGTCTATATATGATTCCAGCAGACAGTCCTGGGTGCTATATATTAAATAACGACTTGAAAACCTTGCTTAGTTATCCACCTACACCAATGATCTTGATCTTCCTTTGACAGAAAGATAATCCAAGCCACCCTGCCCATAACACTGCCATTCTGTGGAAAATACATTAACCTCCCTAGCGGTATGATTATTTCCGATTTTAGGTGCTGAAAGCGGTACCATTATTTGCAAGGAAATTTGGTGTTTTATACTGTAGGCCTGTAATTTTTAGGAATAACTCACTTAAATATGACCAAACAGGAGTCTAGTAGGCATCCTGGGTATGACATTTTTTAAAAAACAAAATTATAAATTATAATATAATAAATAATTATAAATAATTCTAACAAATAATAATAAAATTCTAATAAAAATTATTCAATAATGTAATCAACTCAAAATCACTGAAATTTGCTCAGTTGCAGAATTGTCGCTGTCATTACTTTTATTTTTTTATGACGAATTTCCCCACAAATCGCTATCGCACAATTCTGCAAGTGATTATAATTTATTATCGCTGTTTTCTAGCTGCTCTAAAACCACTTTTGACATAAAGGGACGCTTTTGGTTGCTATGGACAATCTACAGTTTGCAGGCAGAAAGAACAGTTTTTATTATATAAAAGTACATGCAGGACACTGGGCAGACCACTAGGGACAAGGGGGTGTGTATTTTTTACATACAGTACTGTAATCTATAAGATTACAGTATACTGTATGTAAGGTGTTTGTTTACCTTTTTAAATTTGGCGCCGTTCTCCGCTCCCATGCGTCGTAACGTTGCAGGGAACGGAGATCGGCGGCACACAGAGGCACTGTGTGAATCGAGCAAGCACCTGCTCGCTCACACAGCGCGGTGGCATCGCTGAATCCAGGGACAAGGTAAGTAAACCCTGCCTATGGATGCTGCGAGGCGAGCCCGAGTCTGACTCGGGGTTACCGATCGCAGCACAAAAATGTAACCCCGAGTCAGACTCGGGAATACCGCCAGGGGGGTTAAGAAATTCCCACACAAGCATGTCCCAGATGTTTCTTTTATTTTGCTCCCTCTGTGATAGCAGGGTAACTTTTCCCATGTTCTCCTTACAGCAGGGATTAAAAGGGTGACCAATTACTAATGGCCCCTCTCCTTGGTGAGCCAAATCCTGGGGTCCTTTTGCAGACATTGCAGCATGAATGATCCCATTTGCCACACATTTTCAAAGGCAAAGGAACCTGAACTTTTGTGGTCGCTGAGGACTGTTGTAATTAGCTATCTCCCATAAAACATATACAACTTTGTGGGAGTTTGGTAGGGTTAAAGCATACCCCTGGAAGCTTACCCCATGTACTCCTCCACAACTCCATCATTGAAACCCCACTCATGCTGGGTTCTGCCTCACAGGAGCACAGTCAGGATAAAACAGACTCTGAGGTTTTAGAAAGTAATTAGAAAGTCGTCCTGTTGCTGTGTCTCCAGTGCCTGGTTTCTTACACCACACAGTAGGTGCTCCAGCAGGAACTGTATAGGGATTGTGTCACATATCCTCACCGTATCACAGCTCACCATTTTGGTGTCAAAATGGTATATGCATCCTGTATCATGTGGTGAAAAAAAACAGATCCCCTGAACTTGTCCTCATGACATACTCAAACAAATACAAATTCATGAATCTCTTATGAAAATGCAGCCACTGAATCATGGTCAAGGTGTAATTCATGTGTGTAGGCATATCCCATATCAAAAGTTTTGCAGGCAGGTTAAGTTATTGCTGAATTTCAGACAGCTGAACACTGACTGGATATTACTTCTGAAGTGGTTCCTAGCCTGTCTAAAAAATTGTGTAAGCCAGGTTGCCTAACTGTGAACAGCTTTTCTACAATATAGAAAATGTGTGTCAGTCAAGGCACATGTGTGAACGTACCATACCGAAGGACGGACAGCAAGCTGGTGCTGTTGTCACACATGACTTTTCCTGGCACAAAATGGCATGTGTTTAGCCCCTTCTGGGCCTGCCCCTGCAGAGCTGATAGAATCTTTGCCCGATATGACTCATGACCACCAACTAAGCATACCAGATACAAAACAGCATGGCATCATTTTGTCTGAGCAATTACATAGCCTCTTTGTCACTGGGCAGGTCTGGTGGTTCTGAAAACCATTCCATGGATAAGGCTATTTATGAGGAGAGGGTAAAGGTGTCCAGCTGTCACTTTCACCAAGTTTAAGGATCTGGGCCTGCACCACCATTAGCTTGCTATGTCCTGCCGTCTCCAGCATCCTTCCTGGCCATCAGCCAGTGTCTTCAGCCATGTGGACCTTGCTGCTGACTGTGTGGACACACTAGCTTGCCCAAATGGTACTGGTAAATCTTCCAAACCCCATGTAAGAATTTTATCCCTATTGCTTGAGGCTGCAAATTGAGTTTCTTGTGTAGTGGGGGGGGGGGGAGTGAAAAGTGTGAAGAGGAGTGCAAGCCTTTTGCTGCTGACTAGTAGCATATGGGTGCTGCAGAATAACCTCCTGTCTTTCTGATATTTTGTCTCTCCTTAATTTCCTCTTCTACTATCACTGCCATCCAGGTATGGTCTGAGACCTCACCATCTCCTTTTTTCTTCTTATTACTGGAGCCAGCAGCTGCAGAAACATCACTAGCAATTGGTTATACCTGCCTGTTGCCCCCGTCATCTATGCTGTGCATTCTCCTGTAGCAAGTAAGTAAAACAGTGCTAAAATAATTAAGCTGGCTTCTTAAAGTTAGTTTGTGGGGCTAGAAAAATTAGCTGTGGATGAGGATAAAGAACAGGTTGCTGATGGCATTGTGCTACTCTGTACCTAGGAGACAGAGGAGGAGGATGATGACTTTATTATCCACTCTTCCACACCCTCTGTTTTCTGGCTGTATAGAATAAATACATACTGTACCTCTCAACATTTTGAGATGGGAACGAGGGACACCTATTAGCAAAAGTATGTGGGCATAAGACACACCCCCTGACACTGCCCATTAAAGGAAAACTATACAAACAAGTGAATTTTTTTACCACTACTATTACTTTATATTGGCTTTTAAAATTTACAAATATAGCAATTAAGAAATTGGATGAAAATGTTCGCACTGGCAAACACTTTTTGAAAGATAAATAGTGAATTTGTTTTACAACTATACAGATCAGACCAAATTGATGGACAAATGAGCAGGAAAAGGGAGCTGAGGGACTTTGTTCCAAATCAGGGATAGTCCCCAAAAATCAGGGACAGTTATTAGCATATAGCAATCAGTGGATGGTGGGATGTGGTGCTTTGTTGCACTTAATATATGATTCTTTTGTAAAACAGAACAATCCTCTGCGTTGCTAATGTAGCACCTGGTTACTTCCAAGTACCGGTGCTATTAATATTTAGAGGGCAATCAGAGTACTAATGACTCTGATCCAAATTACAATGTTCAAATAGGGTCTCTGTTTCAGCTTGGCTGTGCTGTGGGCTCATTCTGTTGTTACTGGGGTGCTATCCCACCCCAGGGCGACAGGTGGCAGCAGCAGAGTCGAGACTTGGGTGTTCTTTTCCAGTAGCCAATCAGGAGGGAGTGTCCTCGCTGGGCATGCTGGAAGAGGGTACTTATAGGACAGATGCCATTGAGTCTGGGGTTCTTCTTCCAGTGTACCTTTAGGTGACCACGGCGCCCCAGCATTTTGGCCTACCTAGCCGGGGCATGCTTGCCACGCGGTGTTCCTGGTTCCGGGACCATGTTGGTCTGGAACATTTGAGCAATGGTGGGCCCCCCCAGTGATCGACTGGGTTCCCACTTTTGAAGATCCCAAGCGGTATAGCTGTTCAGTGGGGAGT
Organism: Rana temporaria; assembly: GCF_905171775.1. Lineage (NCBI taxonomy): Eukaryota > Metazoa > Chordata > Amphibia > Anura > Ranidae > Rana > Rana temporaria. Next base: position 271,043,541 of record NC_053493.1, read on the forward strand.
CCGTCTGAGGAGCGCCATTTAGAGGCTGGCGGTCCAAAAGGATTTTGACAAACCACGGGGATCAAGGTAGCCGGACACTGAAGGATTAAACACCTGTCAGTCGGTACCTGAGCGACGTAAAGAAGGAGATCCAGGCGTAATTTTTTAAGGAGGATTGTGTCTGTTTTTGCAATCAGAGAGGGCCTGTGGCAGAGGTGTCTCCCTGAAGTTCATTCCAGGATGGTCTGTGACAGAGACTTTTCCTCAAGTCCAAGTTCATTCTAAGGAGGGTCTGTGGCAGAGACTTTGTCCTAAAGGTTTAAGTGATACTCCGGCTGCCAGGTCAGTGAGAGAGGCCTGTCCGGGTACGCTAAGCCCACTCAGTCAGGAGTGGTGCGGAAAGTGTTACGTATAGGAGCAGGACTGTTCCAAATACTACGCCTGAATCTGCTGTTCTCCTTCTTCTTCTAAACTCTATCCTTTCATCACCAGTTCATTATTTTTACCCGGCTGGGTAATAAAGAGCACAGAAAAAGACACTTGTTTCGTGCCACCCAAAACAAACCAGCAGCTCCTCCGGGGGTAGTGCTACACTAACAAAAGCTGCTGCTGCTGGCCTTGAATTGGATAGAAATAAAATGTTCCTCCTCCAAACACCAGCCCTAAAAAACTGTTTTAGGGCTGGTGAAAAAACGTTATGTCAATTTTGTTTGAGAAACGTAAGGCAAAAACAAAACAAAAAAAAAAACACAAAAGAAAAGAACCCCCCCCCCAGAAAAAAAAAAAAAAAAACTATACAACAACAGAACTTGTTACTTGCATACACAGAACAGGGCTGATTTACTAAAGCTTAAGGTCCCTTTCACATGGGCAGCTGTTCTGCCACAGTTAAAAGCATGTTTTGTTATTTAGAAATTCAGAGAATTCTGGCACAGTTGTACATTGCTATTAGTTGTGTTTACATGCGTTTGTGTGCGGCTGCGTTTAGCCACGTTTAGCTGCGTTGGAACATTCTTGGCATTTCTGTTCCACTGTTAAATTGCTTTCTGTTGTTTTCCTTTCCATGTTGCCTCTGCTATCTGCAGGTGACATAGTACACTGCAGGTAGCTGCAGATAGCTGCATTAAATCGTTCTTGGATGCAGTCAAATTTATTTTTTCTATCCGCACCAAACCCCATGTAATGAAACTGTTGCTAAACACAGTGTGTGAATGAGGACATAGGAAAGCATTGTCTGAGTTTAGCTGCGATAGATAACTTGATCTATCCAAAGCTAAAAGCTGAATTCTATCCGTCCGTGTGAAAGGGGCCATAGAGTGTAAAATCTGGTGCAGCTCTGCATAGAAAGCAATCAGCTTTCAGTTTTTTTTTTGTCAAAGCTTAAATGAGCAAGCTGAAGTTAGAAACAAATTGGCTGCTATGTACAACTGCACCATATTTTGCACTTTCCAGTTTTAGTAAATCAACCCCGACAAGTAGACCTAAAATTGACTTATTTACAGTAAATACAGGGCAGAATAAAGTGTGTGGGGTGGGGGTGTATGTGGGGTGGAGATGAAATTCTGAAATTCACTGTATTGTAGTAGTGGCAATATAAAGCATTGAATATAGCAATGTATAGCTTGTGGTGACACACTAGTACAGTAACACTAACTTCCTCACTTCAATACACACTGACAAAAGATAAATGGGAGAGCTGACTTTTATACTGAGGGGGTTTGCACATTGATAACACCACAATATTTTCCAGAGTGGTGTACCTGATCACAGTTCACACCGTACTGCATTTCATTATGGGGAGTTGATTTCGGCACTCTGAAAATGTACTTTTTCGAGCAAATGTTGAACTTGCAAAGTTTGGGTCAAATCCCAATACCCCTACACTCTACTCTTTCCATGTCTCTCCCATTAAAAGAGTGCATGGTCAGTTGAGTGTCCCTGGACTTCACTTTGAACGTCTTGTCACCTTACTTACAACCTATCCTTTAAAATATGGTTTTATAGAAACAAACATTTCATTTTTCAAAATTATTATCATAGAATTCAACATATTAACCTCCCTAGAGGTAATCCTGAGTGTGGTTAATTTTTAGTGCCAAAAGCGGTAACCCCGAGCCACACTTGGGATTTCATCGTAGGATCCATGCACAGGTTACTTACCTTTTCCCCAGGATCCTGCAATGTCCCCCCCCCCACCGCATTCTCTGCCGAATCCTCCGCTGAATCCTCCGCCTAATTTATTACTGTTCCGAGCTCCGTTCCCTGCGAGCATCGCAATGCCCGGGGGTGGAGCCTGGCAGCAAATTCAAAAAGTAAAAAATACAGAACACACATAATACACTTCAATCTGTAAGATTACATTACTGTATCAAATCATTTCACATCCATTTTGTCCCTAGTGCTTTGTCCAGTGCTCTGTCTGCACTTTTATACAGTATTATATACACTGTTATTTCTGCCTGGAAACTTGAGAATGTCCATAGCATCCAAAAAGAGTAAAAGGTGTTTTTAGACTAGTTAAAAAACAGCAATAGTAAATTAGAAACACTTGCAGAATTGAGCGATAGTGATTCATAGGGAAATTCGTCATCAGACATTGAAAGTGACGACAGCGACAATTCTGTGGCTGAGCAAATTTCAGTGTTTTTGATTTGATTACATTATTGAATACAATTTATTATTATTATATTATTATTATTAATAATTATTTATAGTTGTTAATTATGTTATAATTTATGATTTTGTATTTCAAACTTTATCATACCTGGGATGTCTACTAGACTCTTGTTTGGACAGATTTAAATTAGTTATTCCTAAGAATTACAGGCCTACAATATAAAACAATGAATTTCCATGCAAAACAATGTACTGCTTTGAGACGCAAAAATAAGACATAATCATACTGTCAGGGAGGCTATAATGACCTTGGCACTTAAAAAATAAAATTAAAGCTCCTTACAATAAAGCCTCCAAACACTCATCTCAGGCCCCGTACACACGTCCGAGGAACTCGACGGGCAAAACACATCGTTTTGCCCGTCGAGTTCCTTGTGAAGCCGCCGAGGATCTCGGCGAGCCGAAATTTCCCATTGAACAACGAGGAAATAGAGAACATGTTCTCTATTTCCTCGCCGAGATCCTCGTCGGCTTCCTCGGCCGAAAGTGTACACACGGCCGGGTTTCTCGGCAGAATTCAGCTCTGACCGAGTTTCTGGCTGAATTCTGCCGAGAAACTCGGTCGTGTGTACGGGGCCTCACAGGTGGGGAATCCAAAATCTGCTGTCTCTTCACCCTTTGTTAAACTTTTCAACACTTCATGCTATGGCAGTGTTGGATCCTTGAGTACTCTGCCATTGTCAGGAATGCTGGTAGATCAGACTGTGTGACCGCACAGAGGAACCAAACAAGGTGAGTAGTGAAATAAAGGTGTTTATTTACAAATGTGTGAACCACCAGTGCACAATAAAACGACAAAACAGTATGTACAAATAAAGGGGAATACCGTATTCATAAACGAGCCAAGCCAAGGTCATACACATGGGAGGTCAGTAGATGGGTAAGGATGGGGACAGGAATCAGGACACAGGGAGGACAAGTCCAGGCAGGGATCAAGGATCAGGTCCAGAAATCAGGGTCAAATACAAGCTCAGGTCCAGGAGGTATGACGATACCAGGGCGAGGAGTGATTACACACGCCGGGTATTTATAGAGGCGTGCTGATTGCATTCAGGTCACACCTGAACGCAGGAAGGGCTGTGTGCTCCACACTGCTAAGAACGCCCCGCTGGTGGACGCCAGTACTGCAGCCCAAGGATAACATAGCAGTAACACCAGCAGGGGGAACCTTCCCTGACAGTACCCCCCCCCCAAAGGAGCGGCCTCCGGACGCTCCAATTAGATGTTGCTGGGGAAAGTCCGTGGTGTCAAGCTGGGCAGCAGATAAAGTCACATCAGGTTGGGCCGGATGAAAGTCCATGACTTTTAACAGGGCAAAGTGCAGCTCAAGCTGGGCAGCGGGTACAGAAATCTTAAGTTGGGCAAAAAGTACATCAAGCTGGGATGCAGATAGGGGCAAATCAAGCTGGGCAGCAGACTCCGGGTCGTCGAGCTGGGCAGCAGGCTCCGGGTCGTCGAGCTGGGCAGCAGGCTCCGGGTCGTCGAGCTGGGCAGCAGGCTCCGGGACGTCGAGCTGGGCAGCAGGCTCCGGGACGTCGAGCTGGGCAGCAGGCTCCGGGACGTCGAGCTGGGCAGCAGGCTCCGGGACGTCGAGCTGGGCAGCAGGCTCCGGGACGTCGAGCTGGGCAGCAGGCTCCGGGTCGTCGAGCTGGGCAGCAGGCTCCGGGTCGTCGAGCTGGGCAGCAGGCTCCGGGACGTCGAGCTGGGCAGCAGGCTCCGGGACGTCGAGCTGGGCAGCAAACTCTGGGTCGTCGAGCTGGGCAGCGGACAGGGACACCTCAGACTGGGCAGCGGATGGCACTGAAACAGGCAGGGCAGATGGCGCTGAAACAGGCAGGGCAGATGGCACTGAAACAGGCAGGGCAGATGGCACTGAAACAGACAGGGCAGATGGCACTGAAACAGCAACTTCAGGCTGGCAAACTGGCACAGCAACTTCAGGCTGGCAAACTGGCACAGCAACTTCAGGCTGGCAAACTGGCACAGCAACTTCAGGCTGGCAAACTGGCACAGCAACTTCAGGCTGGCAAACTGGCACAGCAACTTCAGGCTGGCAAACTGGCACAGCAACTTCAGGCTGGCAAACTGGCACAGCAACTTCAGGCTGGCAAACTGGCACAGGAACTTCAGGTTGGCAAACTGGCACAGGAACTTCAGGCTGGCATACAGGATCAGGCTGGCAAACTGGCCGCATAGCAGGTAGAGGTTTGGCAGAATCAGGTTCAGCTGGCATGCAAGCAGACTGGAGCAGGTTGGTTGGTGTGGAGACAGGTTGGGTTACTGGCAGGATCATCTTGGTTGGGAAAAACTTTCGTTTTTTCTTGGGCTTAGCCACAGAAGCTCTGTAGGTAAGGGGTGCAGCGGACTGGAAAGGAGGATTGGGATATGGCAGAGTAGAGGGAACAGTAGCTGGGGGAAGTTTTTGTGGGTTAGTAGGCGGCTGAGAAGAGACAGGTGGGTTGTATGCAGGATAGGTACAGGGAGCAGAGACTGGATATTGGTATCTGGTGGGAAGCAGTGTATACTGAGCTTCAACTGGGGTTGCCATTGGTGATGGACAGATGGATCTTTGGGAAGGTGAGTGGTTAATGGCAGGGCTGGAAACAGGTGGATTTGCTGGAATCAGGAGATCTGACCAGGCCTGCAGCACAGGCTGAACAAAAGCAGATTCACACACACCTTGTCTAATCAGAGACTGCACTGAACTAATGCACTCAGACAACTTCTGCTGGGAACAAGAGGAATAATGTTCATCAAAAGAAACTGGATCATCCTCTAATAACCATATCAAGGATTCAACTTGGTCATGACTGAAGGGGGGAGAGAAATCGTCACTGCCATCAGGAATAAATGACAGGGCTGGCTTTACACACAAACGGATTAATGCCTGAACATCATCATAAGACATATAACCCTGATCCACCATGGAATGGGCTGATCGGATGGCTTCCATCAGCTGGTCACTTGTCCATTCCTCAAAAACCTGGCGACAATATTCCTCATCCTCCTCTGCCAGCAGAGAAAAGTAATTACACACGCCGGGTATTTATAGAGGCGTGCTGATTGCATTCAGGTCACACCTGAACGCAGGAAGGGCTGTGTGCTCCACACTGCTAAGAACGCCCCGCTGGTGGACGCCAGTACTGCAGCCCAAGGATAACATAGCAGTAACACCAGCAGGGGGAACCTTCCCTGACAGCCATGTACTGTGGTTCTATTTGCTGACCTTATGTTACTATCAGACACATTTTTAAAAGAGCAGAAGACCAGGCATCTGACACACCTGTAGCTCTTGATAGATTTAGACTTTGGATTTTGGATTTTGGACTCACTGTCTAAAGATGAAGTGAGTATTCAGAGTGTTCTACTACAGGAAGCTTTTCTTATATTGTTTTGTGACAGAGTCACTTTGAGGTTGGACTCATATTTTATCAAAAAGAACAAAGAAAGAGTTTCTCTTGAGGCAATGACTTGAAAAGTGTCATAAAGTACAGTTATATTCATGAAAAGTGCACACATGCATGCATTATTTGTTATCTTGTGAAATAAGAAGAATCATAGCTTATTTCATGTGGAAATTCATTCAACTCGTAATTGTAATAATCAAAGACAATGCCATACCTATTATCACTGCATGACCTTTTTGTGAACTGTTATATATAATTATGTGCATACAGGTCTTTGTGTAGCTCTTGTGGTTTTGTAGTGTTGACAAGGGGACACCTGGTATAAAGCCATGTGCTCTGTTGACAATAATGATTCAAATCAATTAAATAATGTTAAATCATAAAGTAACAGGACACAATAAAGTTAAACATTACATTTTATTTATTTTATTCAGAGAAAGCTATTAGATAAAATTAGTAATTTCTAATATAAAAGTACGAGGCAAACTTTCTGTGTATTTGTGTTTTTCTTTCCTAATGATACTAGATGCCCTAGGGATAGGTGAAAAGATGGAGGAGGGATCTCCCTTACACTATTGATCATCTGGGTGCCCTCAATAAGGTTCCAGCATACCTCATTATTTTAGTATTTTGACACAAGATATTGTCTGTTGGTACTGGTAAAGTCATAAAATATGATCAAGTTCATTCATGTTGGCAGGGAGACTTAGTAAAATTTGACCCGAAGACTCAGTTACCAAGAACATCTCAGACTGTTCTTTGCACAGGGCCTACTGCAGTTTGCGTCTGTCATTAACCAATGTTCCCTTTCAGCTATAGAAAAAACATCAGACTATACTACCTTCTGAACAGCACTAGCAATCTGTCAGAGAGCCAAAGCTACCGGGAAGTCATAGCAGCCACTTATACATCATGTGGCCATCAATAAACAACTTGGTTTTTACAAACACTGTTCCATAAGAAGAACACTTAGCTCAATGTTCAACAGATATCCAATTAGAGTTGTTATCCTAGATCACTGGCATTATCTTTTTTTTTTTTTTTAAATCATAATCTGCCACAAACTACTTTAAAGGGAATACATCACCAATAAAAATAAAGCATCCTCATGTAGACATTCTTAAACAAAGTTGTATGTTTCCAGTGAGCTCCTTCAATCTCTTATATTGTGATGTAATATGTTTGATTTTCCTAACATTAACAAAGAAAAGCAATATTTCCCTCTAGATTGTTCTCATGAAAGAGATTATTTAAGCCCTATGTGTCATTTGTCAGAGTTCTGTTTTTTTACATGTTAAGAATTACGTCAAATAAGCCATCACTTGTAACTTGTAAATTTTCAGTTTATTGCATTTGCTATGTCAATGTGCTTTACTCAAGGCATATGCTCTGTACCCCTTTACTTGCAACACATGTCTTTTGCCTACCAAACCTTTCATTTGATGGGTGTGAAGCACCTGGAACAGACATCTGTCAGACATTGTGATTGAATTGGATCTATTTTGCTGGATGACATGCGTTATGATGGATTTACATCTTGGGGCTTTTTTTTGTGAAAGGATTTGTCAAAAAAAATGTGTCTGGCTTTATTTACGCTTTCATTTTTTTTGTGAATGTGTAGGGGTACTAATTCATATAGGGGGTGGAATCTGGGTGCCCTCTTGTTGTTAAAGGGACTTCCAGTTTCCCAAAGGCTTTATACCCTCAGACCCCCACAACCATCAGGATTAGATTGTGGGAAAGAGGCCCTTGTCTGTTTTTAAAGCAATTGAGCCTTTTTAACATATCACTTTGAGTTATAAAAAATAAATCACCACTTCTGCACTGGTTTATGTTCCCCAGGGCAGTGCCCCCCCCCCCCTATGCTTTTTTTTGCCAAGTTCTTGAATAATAGCACAGAAAATGGCAATTTTACATTTGAAAATTCAGCCCCCATTTCAATGGGGTTCATCATCAAATTTCTTCTGAAGTTCTGATGAGTAATTGGATAACACCCACGCTTTGTCAACAATACCCTATTTATATAAATAAATATATAAAACCAAGCAGCCACTCAAAGTGCACCCTTAAAAATTTACTTGATTTCCTGTAAATGGACCTTTTTTTTTTTTGCTGTTTGGTTGTTGTTATTGGGTTATGTATGTATTTTGTAAACCTGATTCGTTATGTGTTTGACGGCGGGGGGTAACTTAGGAGGGGGGATAGAGACATACACCGTATTAACAATACTGGAATAGATTGAGATTATAGAGGCATGACCAAAGGGAAATGGATACCGGAAGAAATAAACAAGGGATTTATTGTAAATATGAATAAAATGATGAGACTATGAAGTAAATCTTGAAATATAACCGTTATTCCGATGGAGAAATAGGTCAACTATGTGATTATGTTATTATAATGATGTACGGAAGATGTCTTGAAATATACCTTCCTTTTTTGTTGTCTTCTCCGTCTTGTTGAAATAAAGAAAAGATTTTAAAAAAATGCTCATTCACTGGAAATTATTGACCTCTTATATACAATAAGTAGGCCTGTGTGCACATTAGCTGCTTCTTCAGCCAGCACTGCCAAGGAATAACAGCTCTGAATTATATGTAGCTTCCTGGTCTATTCACCAGAGTTCCCTCTTCTGTACCCAGTAACACCCACCAAGTCAGCTCAGGGCCTGCATGTGGAACAGTGGATATATGGTAGGGGGAGGCATGGTATGTTCCAGTGACTATGAAAGCAATCAGGTGACTGTAAAGACACATAAATGAATTCCACCAGAATCCTGACAGTCAGGGATAAAGGTATTGTGTGTTTTATATATTGTCCTTTAAGTATTATTAGAAGACCCATCCCTCACAGAACAGTATTTTTCAATTGTTTTACATTGGTACATGTCCCCCATGAAAGTTCCCAGCTACCCATTGCCGTTTTTTAACAAAAGCTTCCTTTCTATTACCCTGAAAAGTAAAAGCATAATGTGCTAGTATGCATCACATATTAGCACATTATGTTACACTTACCTGCAAACAAAGCCATCCCCGCTGCAGGCCACATCCATATTTGCCCGTTTTCCTTCTGAGGGGCGCAGACTTGGGCTCTGTGATTGGCCAGAGCCATGTGATGTCACTCCCACGCATGTGTGTAGGAGCTGGCGGTCACGGCATTTGCTCATCAAGAAACGGCATAGGGGCTATTTCTTCACAGCGCATGCGCCAATGACATCATCGATGCTAATAAAGTCTGAGTAAGCATTAGATTGGAAAAACACAAATATAATAAGGGCACAGGTTTCTTGTGTATTAGGACGTGGGTCTTAAGCCTCATACACACAACCGAGGAACTCGACGGGCGAAACACATCGTTTTCCTCATCGAGTTCCTTGTTAGGCTGTCGAGGAACTCGACAAGCCAATTTTCTCCATTCCCGTCAAGGAAATAGAGAACATGCTCTCTTTTGGGCTTGTCGAGTTTATCGACAGTTTCCTCGATGAAAATGTACACACGACCGGTTTCCTCAGCAAAAAATATCTCCCAGCAAGTTTCTTGCTGGTTTTTGCCGAGAAACTCGGTCGTGTGTACGAGGCCTTAATGGTTGAGGCTGACATAAAATTCACTGTTCTTAACACATAAGCAAAAAACAATGCAACAGCTCAAGCACCAGTTAATTGTAAGCTTGATTGGGTAGTCAAAAACCTCCTTAGTGTACATGGATGATCTAAAGTAATTTGCTTTCCACTATGTCAGTAAGGCGTTCACTGTTAGTTTTCTCTTGGACGACCCATATTATGCACCAATATGTTTCCTTTTTTGTAAAGAGGGAAAACAAGTCTTCTGATTGGGGGGCCCAAGGGTAGCAAAACTAGCAACAAATGACTGTATGCTGCCCCTTGGCTGCAGGTTTGGCACTACGCTTTTACCGTATACAAACTTGACTGTTGAAATACAGGTCTGCGAGTGGGGAGCAAAAAAAGCAGTTCCTTCTTTGGCAATTCACTGATTACTGGATGCACAATAAGTACTGAAGGACCACAAGTTGGGCACCACCACTAAGTCAGATAATTATACATTTTTAGATAAATATATTACTAACATTTCTATGAATAACTGCAAACTCACTAAAATGGTTTTAATTGAAAAACATTGTAAATAGAAAATTGCAGCAAAAAGCCTATCTGCTTTTGTAAATATTAATTAGCATGTACAAGTGTTCTGTTTTCCCAGTCGTCTGACTAAACCATGATATTGTTTTTCAGTATTAAAATACTATAGTAATTGAAGCACAATGGCTTGTGGGTTGAAATAAATCTCTGTTTGCATATATCATTCAATACTCAAATTCAATAAAATAAAAACACATGGCCTTTGGTCATATTTTTATATGCTGACATAAAAATGGTATGTCAGCATTTTCTATTAAATTTGTCAAAAAGTGACTAACTTCCAAATAAATCACAAGGCAGGAAGAAAATTACAACCATATATAAAATATATAATTCTGATCATTTTGTTTTTCTTTGTCTGTATTTTTTATTCTCTATTTTCATGGCACATTGAGCAGTGGTGCATTTAAATTTTAAATGTGTTTTGCAAAGCCTTTATTTCAAGCTCTAGATATATACATTAAGCTTTATAACAGATCAATCTCCAGCAATCATGTTTTAGATTTGTTTCTTTAATACAGCTGAGATATTTTGAATCTCATGAGGAGATGTCTAACCTTTCACCTCATCAATCATATAGTGCTGGACATATAAAAAAGGATTGTGACATAAGGTGAGACAACATGGGTCAAGCAGCAAGTAAGGACTCTTATTCATATGCATGGAAGACAATATGGGTTCAAACCAAGAAAATGTTGCTGAGAAATGACACTACTAAAGATTAAGTATGGTCAAAAGATAAAATATTGTCATGTGTTTTTTTATCTTTTTTTTTTTCTAAAGAAGATATTTTAATAGGCTACACTTTTGTAACTGACACATGTAAGACGATGTAATATTAAGGCTTATAAATACATTTCTTTTTACAAGCTATATCAAAACATTTCAACAATTGTTATGTTTGTCCCTAAAGTCACGATTTTGAGAAAAATAGTGAGAAAGATCAGAACAAAAAAAGGCTAAAACAAATCAAAAGAAACTTAAAAAAAAATCTTCTTTTTGAAATTGTTTTTCCTCAAGTCTTTATCATTTGAAATTATTGTATTCTGTTAGGTTTAATGCAAAAAAAAAACATGTAAAATTTTAGAAATATGCCAGTTCTGTGATTCTGGAAACATGGGTACAACACAGATAGAAGAAATTTCAACTCTATCTCTGCTCAAGAAAAGAAAAATGCTGCATTTGCAGGTGGTGTTACTACCCATTCCCAAACAGCTCAGTACTACTGTCTGTATGGTGCTGAATGCCAGAGTAAATGAAGATGAGGAGGCACCGCGCTCCTCATTTCCTGATTTACTGATGTGTTTAACGAGGTGAAATACAGTGATATAGATACTGATTTATTAAAGTGCTTAGCAACCTAAAGTGTAGTGAAAACGTAACTGATTTGCTCAAATGTGAGTAATGTGAGGTCGAGCCAGTAAGTCAGATTTACTATATGGTAAAGGAAGCTGTACAAAACAGTTGTTCAAACATTCAACAATGAGAAAGAATATATTTTTCATCAAATTCTCCAATAAAATAGTTGTTGACATAAATACAGGTTCAGTCCAGCTCACTTTGCACTATAGTAAATCAAGCCCATCTTATAAAGGAAGAGTGTACCATAAAAGTAAGTTAGAATTGTGGTGTCTCCTGTGCACTTCTGGGTCCTGGATCTGGTGTGGCCACTACCAACTACTATTTCTAGATCACTACTCACCCACAATATACCTCCCTGTATCTAATCCCCTACTTTTTCCCTCTTCTGCAATGTCGATAGCTAAATATCTGAAAAAGGTATCCTTTTATCCAGGTCTTGGTATAGCTAGTAGTAGTTAATCGCATTCAACCAGACTTGTTCTGTAATGTTGAAGACCCTTCGCTGGTTATCCAGCTGGGGAAGTTGCTTGGGTAAGCAGCAAAACATCTTTAACATTTGAGAATAAGTCCAGCTGAATGTGACTAGCAACTGCTAGCAAAGTAAAAAAATGTATCAGTTTTTCCCCAGCCTATAGTAAAATGATGGCTAGATGGGAGCTTTCCTATCCCAGGTAGATGTCATATGAAGTCCTCCTAAGCACACAGTGGCACCATCTGCGACTGCTGTGACTACCAGATACATGTACCATGTGATAGCTGCATCACAATAGTAAACAAGAGTAAAACAAGACTCAATTCATAACAATCACACTGATTATCACTGTAACAAGTGATTATCACTGTAACAAGCAAGCACAGTGTAAAAAATAAATAACAGTGTCTACTGTCATTGGTATCAGAACCCTGTGATTGTTCCAGGTACCATGTGATCACTGTGACCAATCACAGCGATCACATGTGCACCAAGTAAATAATTGTCATGAATGGCAACTATTAACAATATTATTTACTATTGTGATGCTGTGAATGGTCACATTGATCACATGGTGTACAGGGCCAATCACAGAAGCCCCTGTACAATGTGATCGCTGTGTTCCGTGCATCTCTGTGCAGGCAGTCTCTTTAATGTCATTTGGGATGTAGCAACTGCACGAACAGAGCCGTTGCTCCCAATTTTACATCCATGTAGGTCCGCATGCATGTCCCTGAGCTCACACTGTCTGTATTCGGGGTCATGTACCCACACGGATGTCAGATTGGAAACAGCAGCTATGCCTGTGCAGCCGTTGCATCCCAATTTACATAAATGGGACTGTCTGTATGAGGATGCACGGAACACCCGTGCTTCCCTGTGTGGGTAAACATGGCCCTCCATGGGCATACACTTTAGTATGCCACATGTGAATGATGATTTAGTACTAATTTAACTGGTATTTTTTAAGTTATGTTGTGTTAACTCCATACAGGTTAAGCTTTTCTATTTAGTAGGGATTTAGCAGAACTTGTAAAATTTACTGTGTTTTTATCTGCTAATAATGGTTTTAGCATATTTTTTGCCAATATATTGGTTTGATAAAGATTTGCGCAAATACCGCTGGGTCTAAAAAATTAATAGCACCTTCTTTTTATTCTAGAGGTCATATGCTTTCAGATAATATGTGGTTTTGGTGGTATTTTACAAATTCTGAAAGCTGTAAGGGGGGGAAAAAAACCTTCAGATTTTCTGAGAAATTTGGATATTTACATTTTTGCGTCTGTTTAATTTTCACCATTTCGCAAAAAGGCACAATTTTAAAGTTACAAATATTTGTTATTTATTAACTCCATACAGGTTAAGCTTTTATATTTAGTAGGGATTTAGCAGAAATTTTGTAAAATTAGCTGTGTTTTTATCTGCCAATAATGGTTTTAGTGTATTTTTTGCAAATATATTGGTTTGATAAACATTTGCGCAAATACTGCAGCGTCTAAAAAAACAGTAGCACCTTCAATTTATTCTACTGATCAACAGTAGCACCTTCTTTTTATTCTACTGAACATGTGCTTTCAGAAAATATATGGTTTTGGGGGGGGGGGGAGGGGATCATTCACAAATTCTGAAAGCTATAAGTGAAAAATAAAAAAAGCAAAGGGAAAATTGCAAAAATGGAGTGTACAAAATGGAGCACAGGGCCTGGCATGCTCGTCGTACACGATGACGTCACAGCGTTCTTTTCTTTTAAGAGAACCACAGTTCTTTTGAAACGAGAGTCTGTACACTCGGGTGGCAATAGATTCTTGCCAATAATCTCGTCAGGGAAAACAACGTTTTTTTCCTGACGAGATTCTTGCCCGTGTGTACAGGGCCTAACTTACCATGTTAAAAACTACCAACTCAGTTGTTAGCTGCTTTAACCACTTGCCCACTGGGCTCTTAAACCCCCTTCCTAACCAGACCAATTTTCAGCTCTCACATTTTGAATGACAATTACTCAGTCAAGCAACACTGATGTGGCACGGATGAGAACTGATGTGGCCTGGATGAGCACTGATGTGGCACGGATGTGGCACAGATGAGCATTGATGTTGGACGGCTGATCACGGATGATTACTGATATGGCATGTATGTGGCACGGATGAGCACTGATGTAGAATGGATGTGGCACAGATGAGCACTGATGTGGCACAGATGTGGCACAGATGAGCACTGATGTTGGACGGCTGATCACGGATGATCACTGATATGGCATGTATGTGGCACAGATGCAAACTGATGTGGCATGGATGTGGCACGGATGAGAACTGATGTGGCACAGATGTGGCATAGATGGGGCATTGATGAGAACTGATGTGGCATGGATGGATGGATGAGCCATGAATGGATCATCGATAAGTCATGGATGGATGAGACATGGGTGGAGCATGGATTAGCAAAGGATAGAACATAGATGAGACATGGATGCCATGGATGGAGCATGGACGAGCCATGGGTGGATGGATGCGACATGGATGGAGCCTCTTCAAAAGGTAACCTTATTGTGATCTAAATGTAAGGTTATTAAGCTACCAGCCACAGTGCCCAACTAGGAGGATATTAAAGGAGAGACTATGAGGCACCAGGCAGGAGGCACAGCAAAGATCTCATTGTAGTTCTATGGGTAAGAATATGCTCTCTCTTTAATGATATCTTTGCTGTGCTGTTTATTTTATTGGATAAATTGAGGCAATTTTATAGCGATTTAAAAACACTGTCAAACAAAACACTCAGCAGCTAAGCAACAAAGTAATTGAAATCTCTATGAAATATCAATATTATCATTCACAAAGCAAACCTAAGTAAATATTTAAAAATTGCTGCTTACAATTTACTCATTCTTTTCTGAAAATTACAAAACTGAACATTTCCTATGCTGTGCAATGTTAAGAGAGGGGCTGAGGAGTTAATGTTTACCATATTTACCAATGTCTGTACTGTGCTGGCAGAGCTCATTATCAGATCTCAGTCAGGCCTCGTACACACGACCGAGTTTCTCGGCAAAAACCAGCAAAAACTTGCTGGGAGATATTTTTTGCCGAGGAAACCGGTCGTGTGTACATTTTCGTCGAGGAAACTGTCGAGAACCTCGACGAGCCAAAAAGAGAGCAAGTTCTATTTTCTCGACGAGAGTCTGATTTGGCTCGTCGAGTTTCTGGTCGGGCTGGTTTTCAACGAGAAACTCGGACGTCTGTATGCTAAGAAACCCGCGCTTGCTCAGATTAAAGTATGAGACGGGAGTAAAAGTAGCATTTGTAATGGAGATAACACATTTTTAAAGCTGTAACAGACTGAAAAGTGCAAATGTCTCTTACCAAACTTTTATTTAACACGCAAACACATGAAATTAGCAAAAGCAGCCCCAAGAGTTTAGCCAGTGGAATCGAACTTCCCCTGCCGTTGTATGTGTTGTATGCCTTTGAGAACGAGGAGATTTTGGCTTGACTGTGTGTACGCAAAGCAAGCTTGTCGAGTTCCTCGACAAGCCTAACAAGGAACTCGACGAGGAACTCGACGAGGAACTCGACGAGGAACTCGATGTGTTTCGCCCGTCGAGTTTCTCGGTCGTGTGTATGAGGCCTTAGTTTTGAACACTGTTTGCCCTAACAAAGAAAATATGATAATCTTGACTTCTGAGTTGCATATTATTCAGGGAAAACTCAATGTGCCCCCAGTCTGTCTTTGTCAATGTTTTTTAATAATTATTTTTCGGAATGCTGTTTTGAATTGGAATACATAATAAACATGTATACATTACCGTGGAAATGTACATTATCGCTTAAGAACATATATATACTACGGCAGAGAGGTAAAACCACGCACCAGTACGTGATTATCTTCTTTGGCTCTGGGACGCGTGTACGCACCGCTGGAGGCCGGCTCCCGCTGTGATTGGACACAGCAAGAGCCAATCAGCGGGTCCAGCAGACGCGACGTCCGCCAGGAACCCGGTGATTGTTCGTAAAGAGGCAGAATGGCGGTATGCCTATGTAAGGCTGGGTTCACACTACGGTTTTCCCGTCCGTCAGCCGCATACGATTTCAGTATTGAAAACGTACGGGCCCGGACGGGAAAACGTATAGATAGAGAATGCATTGCAAATCGTATGCACTCAGATGCATCCGGGTGCGTACGATTTGCTGGCAAAACGTTTTTTAAACGTACGCAAAACCGTGTTCAACCACGGTTTTGCGGTCGTTTTTAAAACAGTATGGCAACCGCATACGTTTTCCTTTAACATTAATGTCAATGGAAAACGTACATATGTTCGGTTCCATACGTTCCCGTCCGTTTCAGCCGCATACGTTTTTTCATATAAATCGTATGCGGCTGACGGACGGGAAAACCGTAGTGTGAACCCAGCCTAAACCAGGCAGACTGCCATTCTGCCAGAGAGGAAAATGGTGATCTCTGTTTTACTTTAGTCAAAGCATCCCACACACAGTTAGAAAGCAATCATAGGAAACACATTTAACTCTTCGATTGCCCCCGATGTTAACAACTTCCCTGCCAGTGTCATTTATACAGTGACAGTGCATTTCTTTAGCACTGATCACTGTGTTGGTGTCACTGGTCCCCAAAAAGTGTAATTTAGTGTAAGATTTGTCCGCCGCAATGTCACAGTCTCACAAAATATCGTTGATCACTGCCATTATTAGTAAAAAAAAAAATGTCCCTAAATCGATCCCATAATTTGTAGACACTAAAACTTTTGCACAAATTAATCAATCTATGCTTATTGGGATTTTTTTACCAAAAATATATAGCAGAATACATATTGGCCTAAATTTGATCTTTTTTTTTTTTTATTGGATATGTTTTATAGCAGAAAGTAAAATATATATATATTTTTTTTTTCAATTGTCAGTCTTTTTTGTTAATAACGTAAAAAAATAAAAACCGCAGAGGTAATCAAATACCACTAAAAGAAAGCTCTTTTTGTGGGAAAAAAGGGACATCAATTTTATTTGAGGAGAGCATTGCATGACTGCACAATTGTCAGTTAAAATAAGGCAGTGCCCTATTGCAAGCAAATGGCCTGGTCAGAAAGGGGGTAAAACCTTCCAGAGCTGTAGTGGTTAAAGTAGAGGTAAACTTGAGTGGATGACATGTAATATAAGTACTGTTGTCATTTTTTTAAATACCGTATTTATCTGCCTATAGCGCGCACCGGCGTATAACGCGCACCCCTAATCTAGACGTGAAATTCCTGAATTTTTTTTTATTATTACTTACAGTTTTGGTGTCTTGCCCAGAGTCCATCGGCACAGATTGCTGTATAGATATCAATGGTCCCAAAAATGTGCCAAAAGTGTCCGATCTGTCTGCCGGAATGTCGCAGTACAGCTAAAAATCACAGATCACCACCATTACTAGTAAAAAAAAAATAATAATAAAAATGCCATAAATCTTTCCCATAGTTTGTAGACACTATGGGGCAAATCCACAGAAGAGATACTCCGGCGTAAGCCGTCGTATCTCTGGTTCTAACTTTGGAACTGATCCTCAGAAGCAGTTTTCCTAAGTTAGGCAGAAGATCCGACATCTGTAAGGGACTTACACTGCCGGATCTTAGGATGCAGTACCGCATCCGCCACTGGGGGCATTTCGAGTCGAAATGCCTCTGTTAGTATGCAAATTAGCACTTAGGGCGATCCTCAAAGCTTTTGTGCCTAGTTTTTTCGCCGTAAGTGTTAGTTTGCCTGGTGTAAAACTAGGGCTGCTTTTACAAAGTGTAAAGTTAGTCACACCTTGTAAAGGCCCATTCAAGCGACGGCATTTGGTATGCATTCCCGAGGGAGAACTCCACGGCAATTTGTAAATTCCAAACCGGCATGGGTTCCCCCCCAGGAGCATACCAGGCCCTTAGGTCTGTTATGGGTTGTAAGGAGACCCCCCTCCGCCGAAAAATTGACGTAGGGGGTCCCCCTACAATCCATACCAGACCCGTATCCAAAGCACGCTACCCGGCCAGCCAGGAAGGGAGTGGGGACGAGCGAGCGCCCCCCCCCTCCTGAGCCGTGCCAGGCCGCATGCCCTCAACATGGGGGGGTTGGGTGCTCTGGGGCAGGGGGGCGCACTGCGGGCCCCCCCACCCCAGAGCACCCTGTCCCCATGTTGATGAGGACAGGACCTCTTCCCGACAACCCTTGCCATTGGTTGTCGGGGTCTGCGGGCGGAGGCTTATCGGAATCTGGGAGTCCCCTTTAATAAGGGGGCCCCCAGATACCGGCCCCCCACCCTAAGTGAATGGATATGGGGTACATCGTACCCCTATCCATTCACCTGTAGGCAAAAAGTAAAAGTTAATAAACACACAACACAAGGCTTTTTAAAATATTTTATTATTCTGCTCCGGACGCCCCCCCTGTCTTCGTTATTAGCTCTTTTACCAGGGGGGGCTTCTTCTTCCACTCTCCGGGGGTCTTCTCCGCTCTCCGGGGGGGTTTCTGCTTCCGCTCTCCGGGGGGGGGGCTTCTCCGGACTCCGGGGGGCTTCTTCCATCTTCTCCCCTCTTCCGCTCTTGACTCGGCGAACCCCGGTTCTTCTGCAGCTCTCCGGTGCCTTCTTCTTCAGCGCTGGCTGCCTGCTATGTTTGTGTGTTAGCTCGATTTCTAACAGGCAGCCGGCGCGGTCTTCTGTGGCGTCAGGGTCTTCTGTTCTTCTCCCCTCTTCCGATGTTGCCTCGTCGCCTGTTGTCGCTGTAATGATGGAAGCGCGCCTTGCATCACATTTATATAGGCATCACCGTCCCATCATGCTCCGGTTGGTACCCACGTGGTGGGTGCACGTGGGTAGGCACCCACCACGTGGGTACCAACCGGAGCATGATGGGACGGTGATGCCTATATAAATGTGATGCAAGGCGCGCTTCCATCATTACAGCGACAACAGGCGACGAGGCAACATCGGAAGAGGGGAGAAGAACAGAAGAGAAGATGACGTCACAGAAGACCGCGCCGGCTGCCTGTTAGAAATCGAGCTAACACACAAACATAGCAGGCAGCCAGCGCTGAAGAAGAAGGCACCGGAGAGCTGCAGAAGAACCGGGGTTTGCCGAGTCAAGAGCGGAAGAGGGGAGAAGATGGAAGAAGCCCCCCGGAGTCCGGAGAAGCCCCCCCCGGAGAGCGGAAGCAGAAACCCCCCCCGGAGAGCGGAGAAGACCCCCGGAGAGTGGAAGAAGAAGCCCCCCCTGGTAAAAGAGCTAATAACGAAGACAGGGGGGGCGTCCGGAGCAGAATAATAAAATATTTTAAAAAGCCTTGTGTTGTGTGTTTATTAACTTTTACTTTTTGCCTACAGGTGAATGGATAGGGGTACGATGTACCCCATATCCATTCACTTAGGGTGGGGGGCCGGTATCTGGGGGCCCCCTTATTAAAGGGGACTCCCAGATTCCGATAAGCCTCCGCCCGCAGACCCCGACAACCAATGGCAAGGGTTGTCGGGAAGAGGTCCTGTCCTCATCAACATGGGGACAGGGTGCTCTGGGGTGGGGGGGCCCGCAGTGCGCCCCCCTGCCCCAGAGCACCCAACCCCCCCATGTTGAGGGCATGCGGCCTGGCACGGCTCAGGAGGGGGGGGGGCGCTCGCTCGTCCCCACTCCCTTCCTGGCTGGCCGGGTAGCGTGCTTTGGATACGGGTCTGGTATGGATTGTAGGGGAACCCCCTACGTCAATTTTTCGGCGGAGGGGGGGTCTCCTTACAACCCATAACAGACCTAAGGGCCTGGTATGCTCCTGGGGGGGGAACCCATGCCGTTTTTTTCATTGAAAATTGGCATGGAGTTCTCCCTCAGGAATGCATGCCGAGCGACGCTGTCATTTTTTTTAATAATTATTTGTTTTCCCGGCGCGTCTTTTTTTCACCCGTCGCAACTTTAGTGTCCCGTCGCAATCCACAAAGCCGCCCGGCGTCAATTACGTTCGCGCGATGCACGTCGGGAAAATGACGTCACACGCATGCGCAGTACGGCCGGCGCGGGAGCGCGCCTCATTTAAATTGTAAACGCCCCCCGGAGAGGAGGAACGCCTTACGACGGCGGCACTTAACTTACACGGCTTGAAATTTTTACGTAAGTGCTTTGAGGATCAGGCACTTAGGTAAAAACTTTAAGTCAGTGTAACTTAACTGCTGAAAGTTAAGTTACGCCGCCTGGCTGAGGATTTGGCCCTATAACTTTTGTGCAAACCAATCAATATACGCTTATTGCTATTGTTTTACCAATATATATATTGGCCTAAACTTAGGAAGAAATTTGTTTTTTAAAAACATTTTGGAGATATTTATTATAGCAAAAAGTAAAAAATATTGTTTTTTTTTTTCAAAATTGTTGCTCTTTTTTTGTCTATAGCGCAAAAAATAAAAACCACATAGGTGATCAAATACCACCAAAAAAAGCCCTATATGTGGGAAAAAATATGTAAATTTTGTTTGGATACAACATTGCACGACCGCGCAATTGTCAGTTAAATCGATGCAGCGCCGTGTCGCAAAAACACTGGGCCAGATTCCCAGAAAAAGCACGCCGGAGTATCTGCTGATACTGCGGCGTACTTTCGAATTTGCCGCGTCGTATCTTTATTTGTCATTCACAAACAAAGATACGACGGCTTTTGGCTAAGATCCGACAGGCGTACGGTTTTGTACGCCTTCGGATCTTAGGTGTAATTTTCCGGCGGCCGCTGGGTGGAGTTCGCGACGTTTTCCAGCGTCGGGTATGCAAATTAACTGATTACGGCGATCGACGAAGATACGCGCGTTCGTCGCAATCTCTTACGTCGTCGCTAGTCGGTTTTTCCCGTCGTAAAGTTAAGAGTGCTATTTAGATGGTGTAAAATTACACCATCCATGTTAAAGTATGGCCGTCGTTCCCGCGTCGAATTTGATTTTTTTTTTTTCGTAAGACGTCCGGGGATACGAAAGTACGTTACGCACGCCGCCGTTCAAAAAACACGCCGGGGCGCCGTAATTTCGTGCAAAGCACGGCGGGAAATTTCCTAACGGAGCATGCGGAGAACGTTCGGCGTGGGAGCGCGCCTAATTTAAATGGTACACGCCCCATTTGAATTAGGTGGGCTTGCGCCGGACAGCTTTACGCTACGCCGCCGCAAGTTTACAGGCAAGTGCTTTGTGAATCAAGCACTTACGCCGAAAACTTGCGGTGGCGTAACGTAAAGGGGATACGTTACGCCGCCGTAGATATTCGTGAATCTGACCCACTGTCTGTAAGTGGTTAATGGGTATATGTAAGGATTTACAACCAATTTAATTAATATTTAAAATTATATGTTTGCATCTACCGGTACTTTAATAATGAGATTTTGACTGATGCAACCATTGTGTCAGACCTGAATGTGGAACAAAAAAATCTCTTCAAACCTTTTTCTAAATAGTACCGACATAAACTTTAATATAGTACATTATAGAATTGTTTAAAATACTCCACTCATAATGGAAAACATATTTTCTTCCTAAGCAAATTTCTATAATCTAATTTCACCCTCAATTTGCTCTGTCTTTGCACCTGAATAAAGTTCTCCTGTGGTTATTAATGCACTCCCTAATTGCAACCAACTTAAAACATGCTGGCAAACAGGTGAAAGGAAATCTGGCAAGTGTAAGTCATTTGTTCTAACACTGGCTGAAGCCACATGTACAGAAGCACATGCCTTTTAGTAATCTTGTGTTACATTTAAGAACATATGGTTTTCCAGATGGAAATAAAACAGTGAAGAAACATGACATTGTATTTTAAAACTTGCTGATGATCCTAATTTCTAGATAAACCAAATAAGATTAAATTGGGGAAACAAATTATTTCAGGGCAACGCTTATGCAAGTTCACATTAAAGCTGTTTATTTTTTTAAAGTAACTTTAAAGCTGAACTCTAGGTAGATATAAAACATGCAAATAACTGCATGTTTGTGTAAAAGCTGTGTGAGTATCTTAATCAGCCTTTTGTAGTCCTTGTACAGATCTCAGAGTGGAGAGTAAAAAGGAACACAATGAGAAAATCAGTGCATGTATGGCTTCTCCTTCACTGTCCAATCATAGGCTGGAGGTGGGGCCATGGGCTCAGAGGAAGTGAGTTGAATTTGGCTGTCGTTTAACCCTGAAGCCTGAGAACATCCAGTGGTGGGAAATATGTACTGTGATAATAGGTGAGGGGCGCTACATACAATTATAGTGTTAGATTATATAGTGATAAGAGATGCAGTAAAATTGCAGCCTAACTGCAAACGCATACTAAGTGCTATAAATCTGATATACCAGCTGAAAATTAAATAGTGTCCAAAATATGAAATCAACCAATGAAATTAATACATATAATTCATTGTATTGCTACGTCTGCTAGTTGAAATAAGTTCATGTGCAAAATAATCCAACTGTACAGTCCCGATTGGATAAGTAAAGTGCAAAGTGCAACATGCTCAAATATCTTCCGAATCCAGTGTGCTCAAAAAGGAGGGGGTATGATCCACCTTCACCAAAGGGTCACCAAATATAAGGATAGATGGCTCCTTACCAAACGGTGTTGACCAAATTAATTAAAGTAAGGTCAATAGTAGCTTGTTGTTATTATGGGTTAGCAGGATCTCATATGGTTCCAGTGTCAGCAGCAGATAGCAGAACCGGTACCAAAAAGGAGAGAAAATGCCGCCATAGTGTAAAACGTTTAATTAAAATTGCAATCAAAATCAGGCTGAGGCTGTGTGCTTTTGAAAATAGTTGATGTGGAGAGAGATGGTCGTTTGCCTGGAGAGCTGGCGTGCGTTCCACTGCTAGCCGCTCTGTGACCAGTAAGACCGGAAGTGCGTGGCTTGTGCGTGCCCACGTAAAATATGTACTGTAGAGGCAGTTCTGGACAGAAGGTGATTATTGCAGCAAAGCTTTTTTTTTTAAATATTATCTTTTAATAAGTTATTAAATGTTTTAACCTGCCTGGCGGTATTTCAGAGTCTGACTCGGGGTTAGATTTTCCTGCTGCGAGCGGTAACCCCGAGTCAGACTCTGGCTTGCCTCGCTGGATCCACAGGGAGTGTTTACTTACCTTGTCCCTGGATCCAGCGATGTCACCGCGCTGTGTGAGCGAGCGGGACCTCGCTCGATTCACACAGCGTCCTCCTGTGCCGCCGATCTCCGTTCCCTGCGACGTTACGACGCACGGGAGCGGAGAACGGCGCCAAATTCAAAAAAGTAAACAAACACATTACATACAGTATACTGTAATCTTATAGATTACAGTACTGTATGTAAAAAAAACACACCCCCCTTGTCCCTAGTGGTCTGCCCAGTGTCCTGCATGTCATTTTATATAATAAAACCCTTTTTTTCTCCCTGCAAACTGTAGATTGTCCATAGCAACCAAAAGTGTCCCTTTATGTCAAAAATAGTTTTAGATCAGCTAGAAAACAGCGATAATAAATTATAATCACTTGCAGAATTGTGCGATAGCGATTTGTGGGGAAATTCGTCATAAAAAATAAAATAATAATGACAGCGACAATTCTGCAACTGAGCAAATTTAAGTGATTTTGATTTGATTACATTATTGAATAATTTTTATTATAATTATATTATTATTTGTTATAATTATTTATAGTTATTTATTATATTATAATTTATAATTTTGTTTTTAAAAAAATGTCATACCCGGGATGCCTATTAGAATCTTGTTTGGTCAGATTTAAGTGAGTTATTTCTAAAAACTACAGGCCTACAATATAAAACGCCAAATTTCCTTGCGAATAATGGTACCGCTTTCAGCATGTTTTTTCTGAAAGAATCATACCGCCAGGGAGGTTAATAGGTTATTGAATGTTTTAAGTTAAAATTTGCATTAAACCCAATTTATAACATCCCATATAGGCTTTGAAAGGTTATTGTCATTTTGAAAGTTCTGAGCCTTTTTTTCTATTCTGTAGCTTACAATAAAATAACACCTGGTGATCTTGTCATGAAGATTCTTGTTCAGGCATTTCCTGGTATAGCTTTAGAAAAAACGCTGTTCCTGTCTCCTCGATTGTACTCCTGCATTGTCACCCTGTCCCATGTTCCATGGTGGAGACTACAAGCGGCTGTGTAAACACATATTGCACAGGCTTCAGGCAACATCATTTTTAATGATGAAGTTGGAAAAATGAAATTTTTTTTCATGATAAAAAATGATATTTTTTTTCATCACAAAAAGTGATCGTGTGTACGCGGCATTAGGTGTGAAGGGGTTAAGTATATTCATACTCGTTGTATTAGCACTAGGTAATTTAAATCGTTTTTCTAATTTTCTTAATATTAAGGGAATACTCTGACACCTCTGAACCAATTAGGATAAGCAGAATTTAACTCCTTAGAAAAATAATGGCCAGCTACTTTTTCACTCAGTAGTGCTACTCATCAAATTGCTACGCTACCAGTAGTGTTTGGTTGCTAAACAGATGAAACAAATAGGTCTTTGTAAATAGCATGTCCTAGCAATTAATTGGATATTGTTGCACAATACTCTGAATGTGGCTGACTGATTGCTACTACAACTTGTTTACATGCATCTGTTTACGAATCGATCACTGCTTTTATTAATTACTTGGTAAAAGTTTTTGTAGCAATTGAGCTATTGAAAATTGTCAGTGTTACTTTCTTTTTTGTCATTACACAGCTCTCCACCTAGAATCCTTTGGAAGAAAAAAGGGTTATGTCATGACAGTTGCCTGGGATTGGAGCTGAGCCAAATCTATTCATGCCACAAATTTGGTGAAAGTGGAAAACTGGAGTTTTCCTGGTGGCTGGATTGAGTAAACAATGAACTACAAGTGCACTGACATCACCACATTTGTGTTTTATTTCACTAGCTGCTAGTTATATTGGAGGAGACTACTGTAGTAGCTGTTGGCTTGTTTTGTTGTGAATGAAGGCACTGTAGTCTCCTCTATCACTATATCTATCGCTATCGCTGTATGTCAATCACTGTAGTCTATTTCCTCAGAAAAAGCAGGTGACTGACAGGAGGGCTGGGCTCAATTGTATTGTACTGTATTCTATACAAAGAAGAAAGCAGGGGTGGCACAGGGCTGCAATAGGAGACAGAGCTAAAGCTTTCAGAGGAGGCAGGGGCTGTAGAGGTTCTGTGTGTACATTGCAATTGGCATGAGATAATCTTGGAAGTAAAAAATGTCAAAAGTTAAACAGCTGTTATGTCCATACCTGTTAATCTTGTTTCACACAGGGTGCACTGCGCTCTGATCTGCAGGGGAGAAACTCACAGACCCCCTGCTGATTAGAACAGAGCAGGCTGATGAGACATCCACATCAGCTCGGTTTATGCAGAGCAGACACGGACAGTGCTCTGCTCTATGGGCAACTGGGTGTAAATGGGCTCCACTGTTCATTTACACCAGACTACCTCCTATCCGATCTGCCTATATGGAGGCAAACAAATCTCCTTTTTTTTGTTTTTAGCAGACTGGATTGGATTGGAGGTAGGTGGGTGTTAACGAACAAAAGTCCATTTACACCCATCGGTCCAAAGGGATGAATGGACCGTCCAATCAGGTCCACCGGAAAAACTGACAGGCAAACCTGATCGAAACAGTCATGTGAAAGGGGCCTTAGAGCTGTGACATACTCGTTGGAGAGGAAACAGTCTCTTGTACAGCTGCTGTAAGCTGATCCTTGTCTTCAGTAGGAGAGATCCAGTGAAGACTCCGTCTCCTATGTGCACTGTCAGTCTGAACTCATTAGCTTTTTGTATCCTTGTTTCAGTGTGGTCAGAAATTAGTGTGCAGGGGGGGTCACGCTGTTACAAACTGAATCTTGGCTTCTATGGCACATAGCCATAGTAGACCAAAGCAAGAAAAAAATTATGAGGTGAGCCTTTTTTAACACAGCAAAGAAAGCTTCATGATTGTAGAAGACAAGTTGCATAAAAGGCTCCTTTTTGGGCTTTTATTTTAAATATAATTTTTTTCTGCCCTCTGCCAGCTTTGGACTCCTGAAGCAAGTGGAGAACAATGAACATTTGTAAAACACATTACTATGCTTTAGAATAGTGTTTGGCGAACAGTTTGGGCCAACCAAAAGTTCGGCTCCAACACTGCCTGTTTGCCTGTTCGGCAAACCCCTGAATTTGTGGGACGCACGGCAGGATGTTTGCTGGTTGACTGTCCCATAATGTGCATGCCGCACAGTGCATACTAAGCCCTAATTGGGCAAAGCTTTGCCCAATCAGGGCACAGTGAAAGCTGGTTGTTAAGGAGCGGGTCCAGAGTCATCAGCTGTCAATGTGCTTCCCCACTGACAGCTGAATATAAAAAAACACATTGCCAGCAATGTTTATGTCACATACCTGGTGGGTGAGGCTGATGTGTGGAGGAAGTTCTGGCTCGAGGCCCGCTGATGGTGAGACAGCTGGCACTGGAGCACGGCAGGGTAAGAGTGCCTAGGATCAGTCCTGAAGTCTGTGCAGGTAGCAGGAAGCCGGACTTGGCTGGTAACAGGTGGGTGAGATGGCAGATAGGATGGCAGACTTGACAGATGGCCGGCTGGGATGCACAGGATCAGACAAGCAGGGTAGACAACAGACAGGCAGATCAGGTATAACAGCAGGCAGGAGCGTAATCAGGTCACAGGTAGGCTTTTGGCAACAAACAGGCATATCAGGTACAGAACAGCAGGCAGGAGCGTAGTCAGGGAGTAAGCTGGGAAGGTATCAGGAGTCACATAACTATCAAGGATTTCAGGTAAACGCTGTAGACCAAGCAGCAATAAGTCAGCATCACAGCTCTGTTTAAATAGGCCGACTGGCGCCAGTTCCGGTGACATGCGCACATGCATTTGCAGAAACACCCTCGGCCGTTCTGATCATCCTTGGTTGGCGCCTGCACACAGGTGTGCGCCGGGGGACAGTAGCTGTAATCTGCAGATGTCTTCCCTGACAGTTAAAAAGAAAAAAAAAACAGTTCCCCCCCAAATCCATACCAGGCCTTTGCATTTGTTGTGATGCAGCATGTCCTATTGAGGTGTGTGAATTGTAAGCAAAGCCGGTAAAAGCAGCCTTTACTTGTCAAAGGTTTTATTTAAAATCATGCCTTCTGCAACATTGTCTTTGAACAGTAAAATCTTCAATTCATAAGATGCCCATCTACATGAGCTTTAAGTATGTTAGATGTTACTAATGATGTAAAGATGTTGCCTTGACTCACACTTTGCTGCAGGTACTAAATTATGGGGTTACTTTATGGAAAAAGCCATGTCAATTTAGAGTAGTTTTATCAGTGAAAAAATTTGATTGACCGGTATTAGTTATTGCACTTTGTGTTTCTAAGACACTAAGGGGCATATTTATAAAGAAGTGAATGTAACTTCTACCATACATTCACTACTAGCAAATCAGTCACTGTCATTAACCTGAGAGATTTACCTGAGAGTAAATGTTTGTTGCATGTCAGGTTCACCGCTTAATAAATATGCCCCTAAGAATCTTTAAAACTCATCAAAATACAAAGATTTAGTGACATATTCATTGTAAAAACCAGGTGAAATTTTATTAAGACTTTATTGCACTTTCAGCTTTGTATTCAGAACCAGTCCATCTTCCAATACAAATATAGCAATACATTATCGAAAA
Organism: Rana temporaria; assembly: GCF_905171775.1. NCBI lineage: Eukaryota > Metazoa > Chordata > Amphibia > Anura > Ranidae > Rana > Rana temporaria. Next base: position 271,071,255 of record NC_053493.1, read on the forward strand.
CAAAGCTAAAGTTGGCAACCAGCATGACTAATGGATAACAAGAAACAAATTAAATACCAAAGAGATAAGCACCATCAGAGAGAGCCAGAATATATCAAAATTTGTTATCCCTCCAGGCTTGATGTAACTTTGTTGCACCACATAAAACAATGCTAACAGCGCATCGTTAAAAGATTTCATTTTTAAAAAGACAAGTTTGTTAAATGTGTTTTTTGTTTTCCCAGCTCAACTGCTCCTGTGTAAATGAGGCCTGGGAGCACTGAATTCGATTTACTAACCAGACCTGACAATTAGTCCTTGGTATATAATCTCTTTAAAGTTTTAGCATTGTGCTAACATACACCTATTTATTTCTGTCAGATTTCAACAGCTGAATCAAAATAGCAAGAATGTTATGAATGTTAGAACATAGAAAATATATATATAAAATATATAAAATGTTTAAAGATGTTTAAATAGCCTAACATGCATAGTAGTTATGCCTATAATATTGGATGGGTTGCAGTATATTAATGTTTCATTAAATATATATATATTTTTTTATCATAGGTACTCATCTACATTTTTTGCACATGAAAAATGTACACATCGCTACCCAGCCAGGTAATGCAGATACGATTGGGACTACTTTGGGATGCAATTGGATTGGGAATAATGCCAAAGCTTTGTCCAAAGCAAATATTAACAGATCATTTGGCTTAAAGAAGTATTTTTTCACTTTGTGGATCTTTCCCAATACTGCAAACTTAAAGGATATGTTCACCTTTAAAAAAAAAAAAAAAAATTCACAATTTTGTGCATTTTTTTTTTTTTTACTAGGAGCCTGGAAAGCATTGCATCCATGATCCACTGGGCAAACTGTCTGTGTAAGCTGTCTGCTCGTATCTCGTATGAGCAGACAGTTACACACTGACAGTAAGCATCGTGTACTATGCTAAACAGCGTCCTGGTAGTTAATTGAGAACTACAAGCTACAAGGTACTTTTAGTTCTCACATTCACGGAACTCTTTGAAGGAATTACGTGGCCAGGTGGGTGAAGCCCCACAGCCCTCTTTTTTAAAATTGTGACAGGGAGATCAGGGAGAACACCCCCAGCTAGCTGTCACTACAGGCAGTGGATCTGGGAGACACTGCAGCAGTGGTAACATATTATGTGTTCCACCCTAAAAATATGTGGAACATGTAACATGTTCCCAGAGATAAACTTATCTTTCAAGCCCAAAGAAGGTGCAGGTAAATTAATATGAATATTGTGTGTTTCTTTCTTGGTTTGTGTTTATTCTAGAGATTCAAAAAACAAAAGACTAATGCCCCGTACACACAATCGGATTTTCCAATGGCCTAAAATCAAATGGAATTTTTTGGCGGAATTCCGTTCAAGCTGTCTTGCAAACACACTGTCAGACCAAATTCCGACCGTCTAAAACGCGGTGATGTAAAACACTATGACGAGCCGAGAAAAATGAATTTCAATGCTTCATGCGTTGACTTGATTCTGAGCATGCGTAGGTTTTTTCTTTGTCGGAGTTGCACACAGACGATAGGAATTTCCTATTGGTTTTTTTCCATTGGAAAAAAATAAAACATGTTCTATTTCTAAACACAGTCCATCAGACTTTTTTCATCGGAAATTCCGATCGTGTGTACGCGTTATAAGTCTATGTAAAATATTTATGTTTTTATCTTGGTAAAACAAAGAGTATTAGAACAAGTAGATTTGCATATAGAAACCAGTCAGAAATCATATTTGATAAGTCGGATAGGTTAAATTTCTCAAGACAAATCTTGTTGGATGGCCTAACTAAACATAGAATGAAAAAGGAAAATTAGTTCTGACCCCTGTCTGTTTTTTCTTTCTAGCTTTGCCACTATTGGGATGATATCCTCTTACATCTTGTCTGAATAGCCACTATTAATGGGGCAGAAAGCAACTAAACATATCCCCCTACATACAGTATAAACCTGATAGGCCATAGCCCATCTTTTCTCTAGCTAATGTCTGATTATGGCAGCACCGAAGGATGGTAACATTATGACACAGGAATTCTGTTCAGTACTGCAAAACTGTTTCCCAAACTACTGTGCAAAGGCACCCCCATGGGCTGTGTGAATGACAGACTTGACTTACTGGTTAATTTCCAAATGAGGATGAGGAGGGGAAAAACAGTGCTGCTTTAAGACATATTCTTCACTTTAATTGTACTTTGTTTGACTTGCCTTTATACAAAAGCATAAATATATGCATTAAATAAATAACTTTTTCTTTTTTGCTTACATGGGACTGGTAAAACAGAGAATATTTGATTGTATTCTATTCTAACATATCATAGCCATGGAACAAATACAATCATAATGTGGATTTGTGTGCATCTATGGTGTACAATATGTAGTTTGCAAATTATATGTATGACATATTTGATCTTTCGAAGAGTCATCAAAGCTTGATTTACCAAATGCTCAAATCCAACAACGTATTTGGGTCATTTATTGTCAATGGGTTCTAAGACAAGGAAAAAAAAAAAAAAACACAGCGGCATAAAAGAGTCAAAGATTATGCAATAGTTATGATTTACTTTTGCTTCCTATAGGGCAATTCAATTAATTATCTGACTTATCGAAAAGCGCTCACTCCTTGCTGACATCTAAGCAGTTGTTAAGTGAGAGGCAGAGTACTTGGACTGAGCCACTGAAAGCTCCCTCTATTGATTACAAACATATGTAATAGCAGATAGGTAAAAAATATGATAGCCGTATAAAAAAAGTCTTTAAATTAAACACTACAATAATGAATCCAAATACACTTTAACCAAAAATGCACTTAACATCCCCTTTAAATATTTTATTATATACATAGAGTATGCATAACTGATAACATACCTGGCAACTACAATGTCAAAGAGGGAAAACATTTATAAATAATAGCCTTATTGATCAAAAGCACAAGAAACAAATTAAGGTCTAAACAATGATCAGAAATTAAGCTTGTTTCATATATCAAATTGAACTTCACATTTACAAAAAATGTACAAGAAGGAAGAGAACTAAGTTAAAAAATATGGCTTAACCTCCCTGGCGGTATGATTCTTTCAGAAAAAAGGTGCTGAAAGCGGTACCATTATTTGCAAGGAAATTTGGCGTTTTATACTGTAGGCCTGTAATTCTTAGGAATAACTCACTTAAATCTGACCAAACAAGAGTATTGTAGGGATCCCGGGTATGAAATTTTTTTAAAAACAAAATTCTAAATTATAATATAATAAATAATTATAAATAATTATAACAAATAATAATATAATTATAATAACAATTATTCAATAATGTAATCAACTCAAAATCACTGAAATTTGCTCAGTTGCAGAAATGTCGCTGTCATTACTTTTATTTTTTTATGACGAATTTCCCCATAAATCGCTATCGCACAATTCTGCAAGTGATTATAATTTATTATCGCTGTTTTCTAGCTGCTCTAAAACCATTTTTGACATAAAAAGACACTTTTGATTGCTATGGACAATCTACAGTTTGCAGGGAGAAAGAACCGTTTTTATTATATAAAAGTACATGTAGGACACTGGGCAGACCACTAGGGACAAGGGATGTGTGTAATTTTTACATACAGTACTGTAATCTATAAGATTACAGTATACTGTATGTAATGTGTTTGTTTACGTTTTTGAATTTGGCGCCGTTCTCCGCTCCCGTGCGTCGTAACGTCACAGGGAACGGAGATTGGCGGCACAGGAGGACACTGTGTGAATCGAGCGAGGTCCCGCTCGCTCACACAGCGTGGTGGCATCGCTGGATCCAGGGACAAGGTAAGAAAACACTGCCTGTGGATCCAGCGAGGCGAGCCCGAGTCTGACTCAGGGTTACCGATCCTAGCACAAAAATCGAACCCCGAGTCAGACTCGGGAATACCACCAGGGGGGTTAAAGGGGTTGTAAACCCTTGTGTTTTTTCACCTTAATATATCCTATGCATTAAGGTGAAAAAACACCTGGCAGTGACCGGCCCCCCCAGTCCCCTGTTTTACTTTTTCACGGCGGAAAAACGCTCTTCCTCAGCTGTCAATCAAATTGAATGACACGGACACCGGGGACGGGGCCGAGTCCCACTTTCAGGATCTATGGACGCCGAATGCTTGACTCGGGAGCGCGCCCACAAGGTAACCCCCCCTGAAGAATACTACTCCTAGGAGGTTATACGATGCAGGGATGAGCCGCAAGAGCCGCCGAGGGACGCCAAAAGACAGTGTTCGGGGCCATTCGGTGCAAACCAAACTGCACAGTCAAGGTAAGTATGACATGTTCGTTATTAAAAAAAATCCAAATTCAAAGCTTTACAATCACTTTAATATTAATCTTGTTATTGTTTGCTTGATCGTGGTTTACATCTTGTGTCCAATGGCGCAATGTTCTAACTTGAGATTTATAAATATAATATAAATATAGCATTTTTTATTGCAAATTTGAAATGATATATCCACAAATGATCAAAATGGTTATCTTAAATGTGTTAGTTTATTTGTGACTCATGTGTCACTTTTTTCAGTTTTCTGCTCTATACAGAGAAAGCTTTTCATTTGTGGATGATGAATTCCCTCTCTTGAAACGATGATAGATGAGAATGTTTCAGGATAAACATAAATGAGATGTCCTCCACCAATCTGTGCTAGTTAGCCTGGGTAAACCCTCCTGTCAGTGATATTCTGGCAAGTAGCTAATGAATTGTCTGACTGACAAACCAGATGCTGGACTTGTCAATCAGAGAAACAATGCCGAACACAATATGCTTCTGTGATTGATCAGGACACCAAAAAATGAAGTGGCATATACCCCTTCTGCTGCTGTTTGTTATTGAGGGCCTAATACATGCTTCATTGATATATTCCACCCGATTGTCCAACAGGGAACGTATACAGCAGGATATAGCAATAAAGGCTAAAACAAATTAACTATTTAGCCTCAGCTATCAGATTGTTTCCTGTGGCCCTATCCAGCCTCCAGTTAAATGCACAGAACTGACTTTTGATGCATGGTGTTCAGTTTCACAGGAGCTAGCTTGCTCCTTAGGCACTCATGTGTTGAAAAGCTTTGTTCATAAATCTTTTTAATTGTTAAAAGTCTTTAACTATAGCATGGGATTCATTATCCACTGTGTTTGCCAAAATGCTATTTAATAAGTTGCTTGTTTTATTAACCCTGACAGAAAAGAAAACATGCTTCCTATCTCCAGCTGTTAGAAACAGATACAGGAGCAGTTTCCCTGAACACGTTTCAAAGTAACTGTGTGATAGGTTGTTGCTAACTTAACTACTTTTTGTACGGCAAATAGCACTTCTTCTTTTTCTTTTAGCCATTCATGACTTACCTCGCCAGCCAGCATCAGCTTTGAAAACTATGTCTAGAGGATCATAAAATCCCAGGCTTTAACTTCCACTCTGGAACACTGAAATACTTGGACGATGATTGTTGAGCACAGAAGATTAAAAAGATGCATCTTTATTTTAATTGATGTAGCCATATGGACTGTCATCACTAGAGACCCTTTTTGATCTCAAGTTAAGACGTTAATTTTCTTTCTTCATGTCTTTGTATAATGTTTGAGCATATATTGCAATTTGATACAGATGTTTTACAGAGCAAAGAAAGTGTTTTTTTTTTCCTCTTAAGCTTCCAGCATATTGTTTTTCTTATTACCAGTGGCAAAGGCTAGGTTAAACCAATAAACAAAATGGAAAAGTCTGGTGTTTACTGAAGATGGAAGTCTCTATAATCTGTAGTTCAATGCTTAAGTAGTTTTACTTTCAAGTGCATGAATCTGTTTTTTTTTTAGCAATGTGATGACATTTTTGTTTTAATAGCATTATATATATTTTTTTAATAATAGGTATCATATTATATTTTACTATATTAGTTAAAGAAAGATTTACTATTGATATTGGTTTGAACAGGTTCAGCAATCCTCTATTCATTTCCAAGATTCTGCAGTGGTAAATAGTAAATCTAAATTTGTCATTGCAATCATTGCTGGACACTGCATCCAAAGTGACCTATTGCATTTTTATATCTTTTAGTGATGACAGAAGTAACAATTCTATGCTCTTTCACAATCTACAAAGGCAATATTATACCTCCTGTTGCATTTTTATTACCGTATTTGCCGGCGTATAAGGCGGTTGGGAATATAAGACGACCCCCTAATATTCAGTTTAAAACTGTGGTTTTGTGCTCTACTCACCGTATAAGACGACCCCCTTGTACGGTAGTAATGCGTTGTTCAAAAAACGAAGAGACTGCAGCCCGCCGGGTGCTCTGTAAAGCTGCATGTATTCTGTATATGGGCCGCTCAGCCTATCCCGGCAGGCGATACACTCTGTTGATGACTACAGAGCATGCAAAGCCTGCTCGGATTGGAGTAACAACCTCTGCCAATAATGTAGCCTTCTTGGATTAGCAGAGGTTGTTACTCCAAACCGAGCAGGCTTAGCAGGCTCTAGTCATCAACAGAGTGCATCGCCCGCTAGGATTGGCTGAGCGGCGCATATACAGAATACATACAGCTTTACAGAGCACCTGATGGGCTAATATCCATCGGAAAGCTGCTTCACCCGGCGCATAAGACGACCCCCCGGTTTCTGGCTGTGTAATTCCGGTGTAAAAGGTCGTCTTATACGCCGGAAAATACGGTACTATAGAACATATAAATAATTAGGAAAAAGCACAAACAAAGTGAATAAACCAAGGAAGCCGCTATACTAAACCACAGGATGATCTGACCCAGGGTTAATCCGACACGTAACTATCAGTTTCAATAGTGCTTATTTCTTTTTTAAGGAAAAGTAAAAAGAATGAATATAAATCAAAATAATTTTTTTCCTGTTAAACTGGACATTTTACAGTGAAGATTGAGTTTTTCCCCCACAGAGAACCAGTTACTTTCCACATAATTATATATTTATTTGCCATAAATCCACATCAAAATAATGCTGTTAAAGCAATTTAATGATTTGCTTGCAACTATAATACATATCTGTCAAACATGGTGGACTGCATGTCCTGTGTAATGGGTTCTCAAGCAGACTCCAATCTGCCACTGCTATATACTATTTCAATGAGTCACCATATAGTTACATAGTAGGTAAGGCTGAAAAAAGACAATAATCCATCCAGTTCAGCCTGTGTAGGTGCATGTGTATCAGTGTCTATAATTATTTCCCATATCCTTATATGTTGTGTCCTTTAAGATGTACATTCAAGAGTCTTTTAAAAGTATCCCTACTCCCCGCAGCCATCATCAATTGTGTAAGAGAGTTCCACATCCTTGTTGCCCTGACAGTGAAGAACCCCCTGCGCAGTTTAAGGTTAACCCGGTTCTCCTCCATTCTCATTGTGTGGCTCCGTGTCCTCTTACTCTCCCTTGGTCTGAATAGTTTATTTCCTATGCTGGGATCCCCATTGAGATATTTGTAGATCGCTATCATGTCCCCTCTCAAGTGTATTTTCTCCAGCGAGAATACATTTAGTGTTTGCAGTTGTTCCTTGTAATTGAGGTCCTCCAATCCCCTTATTAGTTTTGTCGCCCTTCTTTTTTTTTTTGTCGCCCTTCTTTTGACTCTCTCTAGCTTCAGCACATCCCTTTGGAGAGCCGGTGACCAGAACTGGACAGAATACTCCAGATGTGGCCTAACCAGGGTTTTATGAAAAAAAATTCTTGCTCAATAGCAATCTTTGTAGCTGCAAATAAAAAAAAGTTATTAGGAGTATAATGACTCATTGGATTTTTTTTTGTTTTTGTGTTATTTTTTATTTCTTACAAGGTATTGATATTGAAAATAATGTATTGCTACATTTTACACTTTTTGTACTGTATGTGATTTGCAATTTGCCAATAATTAAACCCTTTGATAGTTCTTGGGTATTTTCTCTATACAATCCCCTTTTTCAAATTCAAAAACCATTAAAAATAAATTAAAAATGTAAATTGACAAATCAATTCTATAGTATAAAAAACTCACTCCATCTTTTTTCCCCATCCACTTGACTTCTTATTTTGAAAAGCAGGAATAAATCCTGGCAGCACAATTAAAACACTTGCTAAATATTACTTTGTTGGGCTTAACGATAGATTACAATGTGTGCATAATGACCCAGTTCTAGTAATATCATCTGATTTAGTAAGGAAATCAGAGTCTGCCATATGTTCACCAATAAGGCCATAGAAATTCTTTTTCTTCCCAATGCCTTCATCAACTAATAGTAAGCATGTTGTTTTATTCCCCAAACCTTATTGTTTTTCATTTGTCTCCCAATGCTAAGCATTTCAGTGCTTTTATTTTTACACAACGCATATCCTAGGAGGAGTTGAAAAGTCACAAATGTAAAGCTCACTATGCATAATTTTATCTACTTCATTTTAAAATGTTTCTTTAAGTTAAATGCATTCTTTGTGTCTTGTTTTATTGTACATCCTGCCCTATTTCTACATTTATTACTATGCTGTAGCAAACTGGTATGTTAGCGCAAAATGATTGTTATTTCTATGTATTTCTATTTAGTTTTACACATGTTGTAATAATAATAGGTAAAGCATTCAAATAAAAAATCACAAATTTAAGCCACCAGCCTATTAAAACAAGAGCCCTGCTGTGCAAATTTTAGCTAATTAAAGAAGGCCCTTTAGTAAAAGCAACACCAGGACAGTGGGGGCACAAGTATAATTGCGTTGACGACTGAGCTTTAGTGAATACCATCAATGCATACTTACTCAGCTATCATATAATTGAGACTGCCATAATCAATGGCTTAAAGTGTTATGCTGTTGATTTGGTGTTCTCAGAGTAAGTGATAGTTGAGTGAGCATACATCTTTGACATTGACGAGAACTGAGATATATTTTATAAATAAATTAGATATTGCTATGAGTCCAGTCAATAAAAAATACTTTGGAAGGAAAATATAAAAATTGCCTCCCGATATTTAAAGTTGAAAAGTGTTAGGAGCCATACACATGAAATGTTTGTGTAATCCAGCCAATGATGCATTCTTTAGCATACAGTGACTTGAAAAAGTGTTACAATCAAAAACGTAAATGTATTTTATTGGGACTTTATGTAATAGACCAACACAAAGTGGCACATAAGTGTGAAGTGGAAGGAACATGATAAATGATTTTCAATTTTTTTTACAATGTGTGGAATGCATTTATATTCAGCCCCCTTTACTCTGATACCCCCAAACAAAATCTAGTGGAACCAATTGCCCTCAGAAGTCACCTAACTAGTAAAGAGAGTCCACCTGTGTGTAATTTACTCTTAGTATAAATACAGCTGTTCTGTGAAGCCCTCAGAGGTTTGCTAGAGAATCTTAGTAAACAGCATTATGAAGGCCAAGGGACACACCAGACAGGTCAGGGATAAAGTTGTGGAGAAGATTAAAGCAGGGATAGGTTATAAAACAATATCCCAAGCTTTGAACATCTCACTGAGCACTGTTCAATTCATCATCCAAAAATGGAAAAAGTATTGCACAACTGCATGCCTACCAAGACAGATGCTCACGATACATAGAAGATATAAACTATCCATATAGTGCAATAACGTATAAAAGATTTATTAAAAAAATATAGTAGTACACTTACAATGTTGCAAATTAAAATAAGCCTTTAAGTCTGATGTGCCGGCCGCTGCACAAACAGACACCGTCCTTCTGTGAAAACGCGTGGAGCTCGAGGTGACGTCAGCATGTCGCTCCACCCTATGTCCGTTTCGTAACAACTTACTTCGTCCAGGGGCACTTTTCTTTCTTCCACAGTCTTGTTTTTGTATTTATGTTTACATGAAAATCGCAGCTCCCAACTGAATAACTGTGAAACGGCTTTGCAGTTATTTGTTTAGTGTCTATAGCGCAGTTTCTTCTCCCCATTTTTCCAAATCTTAGAAGAAAACCTGTTAGAGTCTGCTAAATACTTGAGATTGGGGCCGAGGTTCACCTTCCAGCAGGACAATGACACTAAACACACAGCCAGAGCTAGAGCCAGAGCTACAATGGAACAGTTTAGATCAAAGCATATTCATGTGTTAGAATGGCCCAGTCAAAGTCCAGACCTAAATCCAATTGAGAATCTGTAGCAAGACTTGAAAATTATTGTTCACAGATGCTTTCCATTCGATCCGACAGAGCTTGAGCTATTTTGCAAAGAAAAATGGGCAAAAATTTCACTCTCTAGTATTGTAAAGCTGGTAGAGACATACCCAAAAAGACTCGCAGCTGTATTTGCAGCGAAAGGTGGTTCTACAAAGTATTGACTCAGGGGGGCTGAATACAAATGCACGCCACACTTTTCACATATTTATTTGTAAAAAATTTGAAAACCATTTATTATTTTCCTTCCACTGCGCAATTATGTGCCACTTTGTGTCGGTCTATCACATAAAATTGCAATAAAATACATTTTTTTTTTATTTAACATGACAAAATGTGGAACATTTCATGGGGTATAAATACTTTTTTAAAGCACTGTATACAGACCAGACTCAGAAAAGGACAAAATTACCTTTCATGTGTTCATGTGCCATAATTGTTCTGAAGAAGGGTCATTCTGTGGTTAAATACCAGCTGTAGTTCCGTCTTTAACAGGATTTATAAGTAAATGTTGTTTCAGAACAACGTAGTAGTTGCAACAGAAAATAGATTTTTTCTTATTAACTACAAAATAATATGCTGCTAAATACAATAACAAAAATATTATCAATTAAGACAAATTAACATATCCACCTGATTGGAAAACTGGCACAGATTGGATACATTTGTGGCCAGCATACATTAATCTGCCTAGAGTGGTTGTATACCCACACATGGAAAAAAAACACACACAAAAAAAAAAACCTGTAAGGCAAAGGCATAATGAGCTGGTATGCACCGCATACCAGCTCATTATGAAATGCTCACCTTAGAACGAGGTCCCCGTATCGCATCCCTGTCCACGCCGAGGGAGCTGACATTTTGCCCTTGGCATTTCTTCTGGGTTTGTGGCTCCGGCGATGTGAGTGGCATGGTAAATATTAATTTTCAGTTAATTTGTATGTAAATGATATATACTTTTGCAATAATGTATATATAACTAGTAATTCTCTATTTAGCCAATTCAATTGTTGTGATTATGTTTATTATGATTGTTTTTGTTCTAATATTGTACGTGCGGAGCGACGCGGTTCACGCATGGACAGAACGGTCTCTGCGTCCGCTTCCGGTTTTCGGACCGGATGGATGGTATTTAAGGCTGCTGTATTGCAGCACTTACACGCTGCAGGAATCGAGGGACACAAGCATGTACTATTTGAACAATCAGGTAGTCTTTTAACCAGTATAAAAACAGTGCCACACAAGGCCTAGTGACACGCCTTAGCGCCAGGAAGCCAGGCCACAGCTGATATGTTGACAATTCAGTCAATCACCAGGAAGGTAATGGTCTGATACATAAACCTCCAGATATTAAATATGGATATATATATTAATATTTAATAAAATATCATATAGATAAGTAGTAGTGTGTAAAAAAGCAGCTATTTAAAACATACTATCAAAAGACGTATGTATCAAAACATAAAAATGAGAGTCCCACTCTAAAAAAACAGCAAAGTTCAATGTGGTCAAACAGCGCTAAAAATTGGTAGTGATTGTCCAATTTCAAATAAAATAAAATAACATAACATGCAGGTATTCATTGGAAACGGATTAGGGAGATCAAGGAAGTGAAGAAAGTTGATAGAATATTCTACACCTCTTCCCAGGATAAGTCACCACTTGTGGGGCACACTCCCCTTCGGGGTACTCACTCACCAAAAGGCAAAATATAGTATGCACTAAAAGGTATCTTTACTCTCTGGATCCTCCGTTTCTCAAGTGGGTATCAGGCAAAGGGTAGGCTCCACATAAAAACAGAGAAGGGTACCAGACAATAGTGTAATCCCGTTTTTATTAAATAAATGAAGCAATCCCTTTTAAAACAGCAGATCCCCGCTCAATATGCACGTACCGCACAATAGATGGTAACACACATGGGTCATCGGTAAGTGAAGGTGTCCTCTGACCGGCATCCAATCTCCCAGGTAAACTTCACAAACAGGTTTGCTAGCCAAAGTTTGCAGGAAACCGTCGAATGGAAACCGTTGTATGGGCAGAGTACACTTTGGAACGCACGCTTGGAGCGCACGCGTCACTTCCGGGTCGCCGTAAGAATCTTGCCCTGACCAGTTTCGCTGTCCAATCAGCTTCTACAGAGGGCGTGAGCTGACGGCGAGAAGAGCTAACATATATGCACAGCCCACAGCTTACGTAGCACTTGTGGGCGGCGCACATTAGCAGCATCCACAATAACACCGATACGGAAGCCAAGAAGGCTCAAAAAGGTTTAAATATATCGGGGATTTTACTCATTGTTGCACAAGTCAATTAATAAAAGCAATGACATTGTTTTTGATGTCACTTTTCTGTGTATACAAAAGTCAATGTTGTAGAATGAGCCCACAACAATGCTTTGAAGTATATCACTAACGCCCTATTGGAAAGGGGATTGGTATTTAAAGTACAAAGCGGAAATTATATGTAAAGTGTCCTGGGGTCACGAATAACCGATCAGACACACCTCCTTGAAAACAGGAAAATACAGTATAAACTTAAATGAATATTAGTCCTAATATACAGAATCTCATTTGCAATATGCAGAACGATGTATATTTAGTAGGAATATATAAATATTAGTATAAATATTCAAATGACTGGTTTAAAATGCATTAAATTATGTTACATAAAAATACATTATAAATACATTACTATAAAAATTACAGAAATTACCTTGTAGATATATAAATAACACGGAGGCAATAGGTTTCAAACAAGAGACAAAATTCAAAACCAAGCCCAACCCTATGTTTGCATTTCTGAATTTCATAATTAGCAAAAAAACAATTCATAGAAACTGGAATATACATAAATGATAGATGTTGAAAGGAGTAGTGTACTGGTATCATAATTAATTTAATACCAGAAAACAGTAAAATTAATAAAAATTAATAAAAATATTTTATTAAAATTCCTATAAAATTTAATTAAAAATCACTAATAAAACAATTAATATCTAACTCCACGTTAAGGCCTCTCGGAGCTAATGTGTCGATACAGTGGATCCATTTGGTTTCAAGCTTGGAGAGCTCTCTTACTCGGTTACAGCCCCTCCAATTCGGACTCAAATGCTCTATTCCCCAAAATTTCAATCCAACTGGATTTTCATCATGGAACATTTTAAAGTGTAGAGACACATTGTGGTCCCTATAGCCAATCTTTATGTTCGCTATATGTTCCGCAATCCGTATTTTAAGTTTCCTTTTTGTGCGGCCTACGTAGAGTAGTTCACAAGGACATTGTAATACATACACCACATAGGTCGTGTTGCAAGTGATAAAGTCCTTAATCTGGAATATAGTATTGTTACGGGAAGTGAAATTATCCAGTCCTCTCATTTTGCATGCTACCTCTTTGCACGGGCCACATTTTCTGCATGCAAAAAAAACCATCCTTTTGCCAAAAAGTGGCAGGTTTAGTAGGTGGATCTAAGATTTTTTTCACAATCCTATCACCGTAACTCGGGGCTTTCCGATAAATAAAATTAGGTTTTACAGGAATCACATTTCTTAAAATTTTGTCCAACATTAAAATGTGCCAGTGTGCCATAAAAATCTTCTCGACTTCTCTATACTGAGAGTGGAAGCCGGAAACGAAGCTCCATTCATGGTTAGTCAATGGTTTAGTTGAAGGTACATTATTTAAATTAGAGGAAGGCGGTAGAACAATCAGTTGTTCAATAATGACATCCAACTTACTTTCATTGTATCCCTTTTCCACAAACTTATTTTTTAATATTAATGCCTGTGAGTGATAATCATCATCATTGGAGCAGTTCCGTCGGACCCTCATAAACTGCCCTCTAGGGATATTTCTTAGCCATGTTGGATGATGTCCACTTTGGGTTGGTAAAAAACTATTGGCATCGGTAGGTTTAAAATATACTCTTGTTCCTAGTGCATCCTTATCTCTGTATATCTGCAAATCCAGGAAGTGTACACTTACTTTGTTATATTCACAAGATAGTCTGATATTTCGGTTATTCTTGTTTAGTGTACTGAGAAAGTTTTCCAACGAGATCAAAGTTCCTGTCCAAATAAAAAAGAGGTCGTCTATATACCTACGGTATAATAATAACTCATCTATTTTTGTGTTAAAAATTGTCTTATCCTCCCATTCAGACATGAATAGGTTTGCGATGCTGGGGGCAAATTTAGCCCCCATTGCAACGCCGGTCTTTTGGGAGAAAAATGAGTCATTATACCAGAAAAAGTTGTGGCTCAAACAGAAGTCCAATGCGTTATGTAGAAAAACTTTTTGGGTATAGCATAGATCATCTCTCTTACATAATGCCCAATTTAGGGCCAACAGAGCATCGTCATGTTGTATAATTGTGTATAATGAAGCGACGTCTGCGGTCACTAAATAAACTTCATCCTTTCCCACAAGATTGATGTTACTCAATAGGGCCAATAAATCCTTAGTATCTTTTAAATAGGCCTTTGTGCATTTAACGCTATCTTGTAAGAAGTGATCGAGGTATTGACCCATCCGTGACATTAATGAGCCAATACCATTGACAATAGGGCGTGCTGGAGGGTGAAGTTTATCTTTATGGATCTTGGGGAGGGTATAGATCGTAGGGATCCGTCCATTACTCGGTATAAGGTACTTCTTCTCTTTGTTTGAGAGTACTCCTGTACGGTGCCCCTTTTCTACTAATATTCTGAGATCTTTTTCATATTGAGCGGTCGGATCTTTATTCAATCTTTGATACGTAGCATCTTCCATCAGCATATTTGTTAATTGATCTTGGTAGTACGATTTAGTCATGATTACTACCCCTCCACCTTTATCCGCTGGTCTTATTACTAGTTCTTTTCTCTTTTCCAGAGATTCTATGCCCTCCTTAATGTAGCGTGGATTAACATTCCTTTTAGGTACAATGGTCTCCAAGTCACGTAGTACTAGACCTTTAAACACGTCCAATGGTTGATTCGACCCCACAAGGGGGTTAAATAGTGATTTGTTACGTAATCCTGAATCAATTGGTAATACCATAGTATTGGTCGTTATAGAGGTGCTGACGGGAGTGTTAAGATTTAAATTTCTATTAAGGAAATATTTCTTCATGTTGATCCTTCGCACATATTTATGGACATCGATATAGACCTCAAATTTGTTGATTGGGCGATGTAGACCGCATTTTAGTCCCAAATTAAGGACATTAGTTTCTTTATCTGAGAGTATTGTATCTGTTAGATTGAAGATGCCGCTTAGTCGTGATTCTTTTCGTATTCGTTCCTTCCTCTTTTTTTGGACGAACCGTCCCGCCCTGCATCCTCTTCTTCTACTCTCGTGGATCTTGGTTGTACTTGTTGTTCCTTCTCCCGTTGTGGTGGATTCCTCCAATATTGGTTTTCGTTGTAAGTATGATACTGATCCCTGTATTGAGGATTGTGTTGGGGCTGCGAGGCAGATCTCCCTCTGTGGGGGTTCGAACCTCTGCCCCTCCTTTGCCATCCTCTGCCTCTTCCTAAAAAAGGTTTCGGGGACTGGTAATATTGGCTATTATTCTCATCTCTTATAGGCTCAAACCTATTATGTACAGGTGGATAATATTCGTTAGAATAATGTTCATGAGAATAATTTGAAGCACCCCCATTCACCAATCTACCCCTCCCAGAATTCGTCTCTTTTCTGTTTGGTGTAGACTGGTGAGTGGAATTTTTGTGGGCCGGTGGCACTTTAGGTCTTACTACATTAGGGGGTTGATATGTAGGCATTTGTGATCCCATTGCACTTGCCCCTTGTTGTGTTTCCATATTGTTGGTCACATCTTCTTCATCAACTGTAGTGACCAAATGAGTTACTTGCCATGAATATACATTATTAGTCCTAAAATCTTTAAGATCGCGATGAAATTTCTTGGTTTTCTTTTTTTGTGTCTCCTTATCTACTTTTTCCAGTTTCTTTTTAATACGTATGTTAAAATCAATGATTTGTTGTGACTCTTTAATTGGGTCTAATTGGTTTTTTAAATCATTGATTTTCTTCTCTAAATTAGTCATCTTCTTCTTTTTCCGCTTTAAAATCAGTTCTTGGAGCTTACGTCCCACTCCATTAAAAAATTCAAACCATTCTGTCATTGAAGTTTGGTCTAACAGACCATCCTGTGGTGCTACTTCCCACCTCAAACTTCTAGCTATGATATCCTCTTTTAAATAATATTCAAAAGAGCAAATGTCCCACCAGGTGCGAACCTGTTTTTCTAGACAATTGCCCAATGCATTCATTATTCCATTATAGTTAACTTGTGCAGGTGTTTGTTCATCTATTGAAAAAATATTATCCATATCCAAAGATCTACTACTCAAAAATGACACTGCGTCCATGGCAGCTCAAAGGAAAAATAAACAGATATATACACAAAAGTTATATATATAAATCTATCTAAGATACAGTATAAAAACAGTGCCACACAAGGCCTAGTGACACGCCTTAGCGCCAGGAAGCCAGGCCACAGCTGATATGTTGACAATTCAGTCAATCACCAGGAAGGTAATGGTCTGATACATAAACCTCCAGATATTAAATATGGATATATATATTAATATTTAATAAAATATCATATAGATAAGTAGTAGTGTGTAAAAAAGCAGCTATTTAAAACATACTATCAAAAGACGTATGTATCAAAACATAAAAATGAGAGTCCCACTCTAAAAAAACAGCAAAGTTCAATGTGGTCAAACAGCGCTAAAAATTGGTAGTGATTGTCCAATTTCAAATAAAATAAAATAACATAACATGCAGGTATTCATTGGAAACGGATTAGGGAGATCAAGGAAGTGAAGAAAGTTGATAGAATATTCTACACCTCTTCCCAGGATAAGTCACCACTTGTGGGGCACACTCCCCTTCGGGGTACTCACTCACCAAAAGGCAAAATATAGTATGCACTAAAAGGTATCTTTACTCTCTGGATCCTCCGTTTCTCAAGTGGGTATCAGGCAAAGGGTAGGCTCCACATAAAAACAGAGAAGGGTACCAGACAATAGTGTAATCCCGTTTTTATTAAATAAATGAAGCAATCCCTTTTAAAACAGCAGATCCCCGCTCAATATGCACGTACCGCACAATAGATGGTAACACACATGGGTCATCGGTAAGTGAAGGTGTCCTCTGACCGGCATCCAATCTCCCAGGTAAACTTCACAAACAGGTTTGCTAGCCAAAGTTTGCAGGAAACCGTCGAATGGAAACCGTTGTATGGGCAGAGTACACTTTGGAACGCACGCTTGGAGCGCACGCGTCACTTCCGGGTCGCCGTAAGAATCTTGCCCTGACCAGTTTCGCTGTCCAATCAGCTTCTACAGAGGGCGTGAGCTGACGGCGAGAAGAGCTAACATATATGCACAGCCCACAGCTTACGTAGCACTTGTGGGCGGCGCACATTAGCAGCATCCACAATAACACCGATACGGAAGCCAAGAAGGCTCAAAAAGGTTTAAATATATCGGGGATTTTACTCATTGTTGCACAAGTCAATTAATAAAAGCAATGACATTGTTTTTGATGTCACTTTTCTGTGTATACAAAAGTCAATGTTGTAGAATGAGCCCACAACAATGCTTTGAAGTATATCACTAACGCCCTATTGGAAAGGGGATTGGTATTTAAAGTACAAAGCGGAAATTATATGTAAAGTGTCCTGGGGTCACGAATAACCGATCAGACACACCTCCTTGAAAACAGGAAAATACAGTATAAACTTAAATGAATATTAGTCCTAATATACAGAATCTCATTTGCAATATGCAGAACGATGTATATTTAGTAGGAATATATAAATATTAGTATAAATATTCAAATGACTGGTTTAAAATGCATTAAATTATGTTACATAAAAATACATTATAAATACATTACTATAAAAATTACAGAAATTACCTTGTAGATATATAAATAACACGGAGGCAATAGGTTTCAAACAAGAGACAAAATTCAAAACCAAGCCCAACCCTATGTTTGCATTTCTGAATTTCATAATTAGCAAAAAAACAATTCATAGAAACTGGAATATACATAAATGATAGATGTTGAAAGGAGTAGTGTACTGGTATCATAATTAATTTAATACCAGAAAACAGTAAAATTAATAAAAATTAATAAAAATATTTTATTAAAATTCCTATAAAATTTAATTAAAAATCACTAATAAAACAATTAATATCTAACTCCACGTTAAGGCCTCTCGGAGCTAATGTGTCGATACAGTGGATCCATTTGGTTTCAAGCTTGGAGAGCTCTCTTACTCGGTTACAGCCCCTCCAATTCGGACTCAAATGCTCTATTCCCCAAAATTTCAATCCAACTGGATTTTCATCATGGAACATTTTAAAGTGTAGAGACACATTGTGGTCCCTATAGCCAATCTTTATGTTCGCTATATGTTCCGCAATCCGTATTTTAAGTTTCCTTTTTGTGCGGCCTACGTAGAGTAGTTCACAAGGACATTGTAATACATACACCACATAGGTCGTGTTGCAAGTGATAAAGTCCTTAATCTGGAATATAGTATTGTTACGGGAAGTGAAATTATCCAGTCCTCTCATTTTGCATGCTACCTCTTTGCACGGGCCACATTTTCTGCATGCAAAAAAACCATCCTTTTGCCAAAAAGTGGCAGGTTTAGTAGGTGGATCTAAGATTTTTTTCACAATCCTATCACCGTAACTCGGGGCTTTCCGATAAATAAAATTAGGTTTTACAGGAATCACATTTCTTAAAATTTTGTCCAACATTAAAATGTGCCAGTGTGCCATAAAAATCTTCTCGACTTCTCTATACTGAGAGTGGAAGCCGGAAACGAAGCTCCATTCATGGTTAGTCAATGGTTTAGTTGAAGGTACATTATTTAAATTAGAGGAAGGCGGTAGAACAATCAGTTGTTCAATAATGACATCCAACTTACTTTCATTGTATCCCTTTTCCACAAACTTATTTTTTAATATTAATGCCTGTGAGTGATAATCATCATCATTGGAGCAGTTCCGTCGGACCCTCATAAACTGCCCTCTAGGGATATTTCTTAGCCATGTTGGATGATGTCCACTTTGGGTTGGTAAAAAACTATTGGCATCGGTAGGTTTAAAATATACTCTTGTTCCTAGTGCATCCTTATCTCTGTATATCTGCAAATCCAGGAAGTGTACACTTACTTTGTTATATTCACAAGATAGTCTGATATTTCGGTTATTCTTGTTTAGTGTACTGAGAAAGTTTTCCAACGAGATCAAAGTTCCTGTCCAAATAAAAAAGAGGTCGTCTATATACCTACGGTATAATAATAACTCATCTATTTTTGTGTTAAAAATTGTCTTATCCTCCCATTCAGACATGAATAGGTTTGCGATGCTGGGGGCAAATTTAGCCCCCATTGCAACGCCGGTCTTTTGGGAGAAAAATGAGTCATTATACCAGAAAAAGTTGTGGCTCAAACAGAAGTCCAATGCGTTATGTAGAAAAACTTTTTGGGTATAGCATAGATCATCTCTCTTACATAATGCCCAATTTAGGGCCAACAGAGCATCGTCATGTTGTATAATTGTGTATAATGAAGCGACGTCTGCGGTCACTAAATAAACTTCATCCTTTCCCACAAGATTGATGTTACTCAATAGGGCCAATAAATCCTTAGTATCTTTTAAATAGGCCTTTGTGCATTTAACGCTATCTTGTAAGAAGTGATCGAGGTATTGACCCATCCGTGACATTAATGAGCCAATACCATTGACAATAGGGCGTGCTGGAGGGTGAAGTTTATCTTTATGGATCTTGGGGAGGGTATAGATCGTAGGGATCCGTCCATTACTCGGTATAAGGTACTTCTTCTCTTTGTTTGAGAGTACTCCTGTACGGTGCCCCTTTTCTACTAATATTCTGAGATCTTTTTCATATTGAGCGGTCGGATCTTTATTCAATCTTTGATACGTAGCATCTTCCATCAGCATATTTGTTAATTGATCTTGGTAGTACGATTTAGTCATGATTACTACCCCTCCACCTTTATCCGCTGGTCTTATTACTAGTTCTTTTCTCTTTTCCAGAGATTCTATGCCCTCCTTAATGTAGCGTGGATTAACATTCCTTTTAGGTACAATGGTCTCCAAGTCACGTAGTACTAGACCTTTAAACACGTCCAATGGTTGATTCGACCCCACAAGGGGGTTAAATAGTGATTTGTTACGTAATCCTGAATCAATTGGTAATACCATAGTATTGGTCGTTATAGAGGTGCTGACGGGAGTGTTAAGATTTAAATTTCTATTAAGGAAATATTTCTTCATGTTGATCCTTCGCACATATTTATGGACATCGATATAGACCTCAAATTTGTTGATTGGGCGATGTAGACCGCATTTTAGTCCCAAATTAAGGACATTAGTTTCTTTATCTGAGAGTATTGTATCTGTTAGATTGAAGATGCCGCTTAGTCGTGATTCTTTTCGTATTCGTTCCTTCCTCTTTTTTTGGACGAACCGTCCCGCCCTGCATCCTCTTCTTCTACTCTCGTGGATCTTGGTTGTACTTGTTGTTCCTTCTCCCGTTGTGGTGGATTCCTTGTGGGGTCGAATCAACCATTGGACGTGTTTAAAGGTCTAGTACTACGTGACTTGGAGACCATTGTACCTAAAAGGAATGTTAATCCACGCTACATTAAGGAGGGCATAGAATCTCTGGAAAAGAGAAAAGAACTAGTAATAAGACCAGCGGATAAAGGTGGAGGGGTAGTAATCATGACTAAATCGTACTACCAAGATCAATTAACAAATATGCTGATGGAAGATGCTACGTATCAAAGATTGAATAAAGATCCGACCGCTCAATATGAAAAAGATCTCAGAATATTAGTAGAAAAGGGGCACCGTACAGGAGTACTCTCAAACAAAGAGAAGAAGTACCTTATACCGAGTAATGGACGGATCCCTACGATCTATACCCTCCCCAAGATCCATAAAGATAAACTTCACCCTCCAGCACGCCCTATTGTCAATGGTATTGGCTCATTAATGTCACGGATGGGTCAATACCTCGATCACTTCTTACAAGATAGCGTTAAATGCACAAAGGCCTATTTAAAAGATACTAAGGATTTATTGGCCCTATTGAGTAACATCAATCTTGTGGGAAAGGATGAAGTTTATTTAGTGACCGCAGACGTCGCTTCATTATACACAATTATACAACATGACGATGCTCTGTTGGCCCTAAATTGGGCATTATGTAAGAGAGATGATCTATGCTATACCCAAAAAGTTTTTCTACATAACGCATTGGACTTCTGTTTGAGCCACAACTTTTTCTGGTATAATGACTCATTTTTCTCCCAAAAGACCGGCGTTGCAATGGGGGCTAAATTTGCCCCCAGCATCGCAAACCTATTCATGTCTGAATGGGAGGATAAGACAATTTTTAACACAAAAATAGATGAGTTATTATTATACCGTAGGTATATAGACGACCTCTTTTTTATTTGGACAGGAACTTTGATCTCGTTGGAAAACTTTCTCAGTACACTAAACAAGAATAACCGAAATATCAGACTATCTTGTGAATATAACAAAGTAAGTGTACACTTCCTGGATTTGCAGATATACAGAGATAAGGATGCACTAGGAACAAGAGTATATTTTAAACCTACCGATGCCAATAGTTTTTTACCAACCCAAAGTGGACATCATCCAACATGGCTAAGAAATATCCCTAGAGGGCAGTTTATGAGGGTCCGACGGAACTGCTCCAATGATGATGATTATCACTCACAGGCATTAATATTAAAAAATAAGTTTGTGGAAAAGGGATACAATGAAAGTAAGTTGGATGTCATTATTGAACAACTGATTGTTCTACCGCCTTCCTCTAATTTAAATAATGTACCTTCAACTAAACCATTGACTAACCATGAATGGAGCTTCGTTTCCGGCTTCCACTCTCAGTATAGAGAAGTCGAGAAGATTTTTATGGCACACTGGCACATTTTAATGTTGGACAAAATTTTAAGAAATGTGATTCCTGTAAAACCTAATTTTATTTATCGGAAAGCCCCGAGTTACGGTGATAGGATTGTGAAAAAAATCTTAGATCCACCTACTAAACCTGCCACTTTTTGGCAAAAGGATGGTTTTTTTGCATGCAGAAAATGTGGCCCGTGCAAAGAGGTAGCATGCAAAATGAGAGGACTGGATAATTTCACTTCCCGTAACAATACTATATTCCAGATTAAGGACTTTATCACTTGCAACACGACCTATGTGGTGTATGTATTACAATGTCCTTGTGAACTACTCTACGTAGGCCGCACAAAAAGGAAACTTAAAATACGGATTGCGGAACATATAGCAAACATAAAGATTGGCTATAGGGACCACAATGTGTCTCTACACTTTAAAATGTTCCATGATGAAAATCCAGTTGGATTGAAATTTTGGGGAATAGAGCATTTGAGTCCGAATTGGAGGGGCTGTAACCGAGTAAGAGAGCTCTCCAAGCTTGAAACCAAATGGATCCACTGTATCGACACATTAGCTCCGAGAGGCCTTAACGTGGAGTTAGATATTAATTGTTTTATTAGTGATTTTTAATTAAATTTTATAGGAATTTTAATAAAATATTTTTATTAATTTTTATTAATTTTACTGTTTTCTGGTATTAAATTAATTATGATACCAGTACACTACTCCTTTCAACATCTATCATTTATGTATATTCCAGTTTCTATGAATTGTTTTTTTTGCTAATTATGAAATTCAGAAATGCAAACATAGGGTTGGGCTTGGTTTTGAATTTTGTCTCTTGTTTGAAACCTATTGCCTCCGTGTTATTTATATATCTACAAGGTAATTTCTGTAATTTTTATAGTAATGTATTTATAATGTATTTTTATGTAACATAATTTAATGCATTTTAAACCAGTCATTTGAATATTTATACTAATATTTATATATTCCTACTAAATATACATCGTTCTGCATATTGCAAATGAGATTCTGTATATTAGGACTAATATTCATTTAAGTTTATACTGTATTTTCCTGTTTTCAAGGAGGTGTGTCTGATCGGTTATTCGTGACCCCAGGACACTTTACATATAATTTCCGCTTTGTACTTTAAATACCAATCCCCTTTCCAATAGGGCGTTAGTGATATACTTCAAAGCATTGTTGTGGGCTCATTCTACAACATTGACTTTTGTATACACAGAAAAGTGACATCAAAAACAATGTCATTGCTTTTATTAATTGACTTGTGCAACAATGAGTAAAATCCCCGATATATTTAAACCTTTTTGAGCCTTCTTGGCTTCCGTATCGGTGTTATTGTGGATGCTGCTAATGTGCGCCGCCCACAAGTGCTACGTAAGCTGTGGGCTGTGCATATATGTTAGCTCTTCTCGCCGTCAGCTCACGCCCTCTGTAGAAGCTGATTGGACAGCGAAACTGGTCAGGGCAAGATTCTTACGGCGACCCGGAAGTGACGCGTGCGCTCCAAGCGTGCGTTCCAAAGTGTACTCTGCCCATACAACGGTTTCCATTCGACGGTTTCCTGCAAACTTTGGCTAGCAAACCTGTTTGTGAAGTTTACCTGGGAGATTGGATGCCGGTCAGAGGACACCTTCACTTACCGATGACCCATGTGTGTTACCATCTATTGTGCGGTATGTGCATATTGAGCGGGGATCTGCTGTTTTAAAAGGGATTGCTTCATTTATTTAATAAAAACGGGATTACACTATTGTCTGGTACCCTTCTCTGTTTTTATGTGGAGCCTACCCTTTGCCTGATACCCACTTGAGAAACGGAGGATCCAGAGAGTAAAGATACCTTTTAGTGCATACTATATTTTGCCTTTTGGTGAGTGAGTACCCCGAAGGGGAGTGTGCCCCACAAGTGGTGACTTATCCTGGGAAGAGGTGTAGAATATTCTATCAACTTTCTTCACTTCCTTGATCTCCCTAATCCGTTTCCAATGAATACCTGCATGTTATGTTATTTTATTTTATTTGAAATTGGACAATCACTACCAATTTTTAGCGCTGTTTGACCACATTGAACTTTGCTGTTTTTTTAGAGTGGGACTCTCATTTTTAGTCTTTTAACCAGCTGAAACTTTGGAAATCGGCCTCACGCTCTCTCTCTGGGCATATTATGCTGACAATAGTTCTTGAAGTTTTTTTTTTTTTGGGGGGGGGGTTTCATTGCTGGCATTCTATTGTAAGTTTTCAATTATCTCTTTTTTTTTCTATCGGTTGTGCCACTAGATAGCCTGAAGCCTCGTACAAAAGGTCCGAGGAACTCGATGGGCGAAACACATCGTTTTGCTCATCGAGTTCCTTGTGAAGCCGCCGAGGATCTCGGCGAGCCAAATTTTCCCATTCTCATCGAGGAAAAAGAAGACATGCTTTCTTTTTGGCCCGACGAGATCCTCGACGGTTTCCTCGTCGAAAAGTGTACACACGACCGATTTCCTCGGCAAAAAAAAAATCAGCAAGCTTCTTGCTGGTTTTTGCTGAGAAACTCGGTCGTGTGTACGAGGCCTTAGAGAGAGAGAAGAAGCACCTGCAGGTGCTGAGAGTGTGTGCCCTCAGTATTAAAGCGGAGCTCCACCCTCAAATCACACTCTACATCAGCACATTTAAAAAAAAATCATTAGCCAAATAAAAAAAATAAAACAATTGTTGGTTGCTAGGCAGACTTCCTAATCTGCCTTCTTCCTGCACCTCGGTGCTTTTCCTCTGTAGCCTACGCCGCACAGACTCCTGGGAATGCTGTGTCATAATTTCTCAGGAGTCTGTGCACTCCTATGCCCTGAAAAATCGCAGGATTTCAGTAGATGAAATTACGCGATTGGGGCTGTTTACAGCACCATTTTCAAAAAGGGCATAAAGCCCCTATTTTTCAATAGATCGGCATGGCTTTTTTTTATTAGAGCGGGGATTATTGTCATAATAACGGGGCAGGACGTTCCTCCGCCGCCGCCCGTTGTTATGACAATGGCACAAACAATCGCAGCTACGAGTGGCGCTCTAATGTGCACGCTCGAGATTTAAAGGTTACCCAGCAGGCACCTGTCCATGGGGAACAGTAAAAAAAATGTGCTGGGCTTCAATTGCCCACACAGAGCATGGAAACGGCCACATCGTACTGCACAGCAAAGGATGCAAGTTTTTTATATATTTACACATCGACGTGGTATGTTTAACCACTTCCAGACCGCCGCATGTATATGTAAGTCCACAGAATGGCACGTACAGGCAAATGGGCGTACATGTACGTCCTTGCCTTTCCACGGTTGGGGGTCCGATCGGGACCCCCCCCGCTACATGCGGCGGTCGGGTTCCCTCGGGGAGCGATCCGGGATGACAGCGCGGCTATTCGTTTATAGCCGCTCCGTCGCTCTCGCTCCCCGTAGCTGAAGAACGGGGAGAGCCGTATGTAAACACGGCTTCCCCGCGCTTCACTATGGCGCTGCATTGATCGTGTCATCCCCTTTAAAGGGGAGACACGATCAATGACGTCAGTCCTACAGCCACACCCCCCTACAGTTGTAAACACACACTAGGTGAACCCTAACTCCTACAGCGCCACCTGTGGTTAACTCCCAAACTGCAACTGTCATTTTCACAATAAACAATGCAATTTAAATGCATTTTTTGCTGTGAAAATGACAATGGTCCCAAAAATGTGTCAAAATTGTCCGAAGTGTCCGCCATAATGTCGCAGTCACAAAAAAAATAGCTGATCGCCGCCATTAGTAGTAAAAAAAAAAAAAAATTATAAAAATGCAATAAAACTATCCCCTATTTTGTAAACGCTATAAATTTTGCGCAAACCAATCGATAAACGCTTATTGCGATTTTTTTTACCAAAAATAGGTAGAAGAATACATATCGGCCTAAACTGAGGAAATTTTTTTTTTTATATATGTTTTTGGGGGATATTTATTATAGCAAAAAGTAAAAAATACTGAATTTTTTTCAAAATTGTTGCTCTATTTTTGTTTATAGCGCAGAAAAAAAAAACGCAGAGGTAATCAAATACCACCAAACGGAAGCTCTATTTGTGGGGAAAAAAGTACGCCAATTTTGTTTGGGAGCCACGTCGCACGACCGCGCAATTGTCTGTTAAAGCGACGCAGTGCCGAATCGCAAAACTTGGCCTGGGCATTTAGCTGCCTAAAGGTCCGGGGCTTAAGTGGTTAATGCATTACATTGGGATCTTTATCAGCATAATATTTAAATGGCAAAAAGAAAAACGTGACTGGAACCCCGCTTTAAGTCTGCTGCAGAACCTGTTCCTGTAACTGGGCAATATAATACATTTTTTTTTTGCTTTGTTAAATCTGGAGGGATATTATATCCTTCTTTATGATATTCAAATGCATTTTGATATATTTATATATATTTTTCATAATTATAGTTGGTCCTTGGTTACCATCTATGGCCGCCCATCACGTTTGGTTCCTTTGATGCAGTTAGACATCTAGTCGTCTGGCAGTTTTTGGATCTATTGCTAGGAGATATAGGTAAGTGGCGGTGCCTTGGCAGCAGAGATGCACATGCATACATAAATAAAAATGAATGTAAATGTTAATGTACTATATGAATTTTAAATGTATTGATTTAATATGATACATATATGTTCTTTTGTTTTTATTGATAGAAGGCTTGTACCCTTAAACCGGACAGCATCCCATGAAGAAGCCTGATATATGGGTGAAACATGTTGGGAAGTCCATCTTGTATTGCTGTTTCGATGAAATTGTGATAAACTGTACTAGCCATCTATATATTTTTTTTATTTTGCTTTTTTATACATTATATTTGATATTTTGGAAATTTACTCTGCACCTAAAAAGTCCCAATCTTCATCTCTCGCCATTTACTAGATGTGTAGTTTTCGTTGTGTGTTGTATTAATTTTTGCATCAACTAATTTGAGTGAAACTGAAGGTTTTTGTATTCTAAGTTATTCTATCGGAGCCTGCGATACCCGGAAGTAACTCTGGGAGAGATGTCGCCGGCCGGAGGGGGTACGAGGACCACTGTGGGGGCTTCAATGTAAGGTAAGTAATTCATAATGAGCTAGTATACTATGCATACTAGCTCATTATGCCTTTGTCTTGCAGGTTTTTTTTTTTTTTACTAGGGTTTAAAACCACTTTAACCTTACTTTCATGTAATGAGCTAAACAAATGTTCTATAAAACTCAGTTTTGTCCAAATTCTGGAAATTGTTCTTGCTTTTATTGAGATATTGATTAAAATATTACTTGTATATAGGGGTGTGCGGTACCCATTTATGCTGAGCACTGTATATCTATATAGATATACAGTAAATACAAACAGATATAATTGAGAGAAGAAAAGGGAAGTGTCTCGAGGTATCCTACCCTATATATATATATATATATATATATATATATATATATATATATATATATATATATACACAATATAAACAGAGGATAATGCTTATTATTTTCATGCAATTACGTGTTCTTAACTCTGGTTCTACTTTTTAACCACTTCAGTCCCGCAAGAATTTACCCCCTTCCTTACCAGAGCACTTTTTTGCGATTCGGCACTGCGTCGCTTAAACTGACAATTGCCCGGTCGTGCGACTTGACTCCCAAACAAAATGTATGTCCTTTTTTTCCCACAAATAGAGCTTTCTTTTGGTGGTATTTGATCACCTCTGCGTTTTTTTATTTTTTGCGCTATAAACAAAAATAGAGCGTAAATTTTGAAAAAAATGCAATATTTTTTACTTTTTGCTATAATAAATATCCCCAAACAATCTATAAAAAAAAACTTTTTTTTCCCCTCAGTTTAGGCCGATACGTATTCTTCTACATATTTTTGGTAAAAAAAAATCGCAATAAGCGTTTATCGATTGGTTTGCGCAAAAGTTATAGCGTCTACAAAATAGGGGATAGTTTTATTGCATTTTTATCTTCTTACTAGTAATGGAGGCGATCTTTTTATAGTGACCGTGACATTGCGACGGACATATTGGACACTTTTGACACACTTTTGACACCTTTTTGGGACCATTCACATTTATACAGCAAAATGCATTGATTACTGTATAAATGTGACTGGCAGGAAAGGGGTTAACACTAGGGGGCGCTGAAGGGGTTAATATGTTCCCTAGTGTGTGATTCTAGCTGTAGGGGGAGGGGACACACAAGAGGAGGAGACCAATGTGTGTTCCTCTGTACAAGGAACACACCATCGGTCTCCTCACCTGACAGGACCGTGGATCTGTGTGTTTATACACACGCACCGGGTCCCGCACAATGCCGGCGGCACGCGTGCACCACCTAGATGGCCGGGAAACCCAGGACGTCATATGAAGGGGTCAACCACTAGAGGGCGCTAAAGGGGTTAAGCTTGTCCTATTGTGTGTTTCTTACTGTAGGAGGGCGTGGCTGGACGTGTGACATCACTGATCGTCGTTCCCTATGACAGGGAACAGACGATCAGTGACAAGCCACAGAGAAGAACAGGGAAGGTTTGTTTACACTCACCTCTCCCCGTTCTTCAGCTCATGTGACCCGATCGCGGTCACGGAGCTTCGGACCGGGTCGCGAGCGTGTCGTACATGTATGCCCTTTGTGCCCAGCCTTGCCATTCTGTTGACGTATATCGTCGTGTGACGGTCCTTAAGTGGTTAAAGTGATTGTAAATTATCACCTTGTAAAACAACCCATTCAGTTTAAAACTGAAATGAAAGGCAAAAGCATTTGTGTATAGATATAAAAAAAACATTATAAATACCTTTTTCTATTTTTTATAAGTGATCTCATTCCCTCTGTTCTCAGCTGCATAAGTGCTGGGAGGGAGGATAAGCAGCAGTATACTGAGCTTCCCAGTGATAGGCTGTGCAGGGGGGGGGTGTCAGGACAGGTCTGATCATTGGAGGAGAGAAGGCTGAGTTCCCAGCATAGCTAGAGAGCTGACCATGGTGTGTTCTCCTGCTTAGTGCGGTCAGTTTTTAAGAGGAGCAGAGGGGCTGTCAGGAACACCAGGGTTGTTAACCACTTCAGCCCAGGAAGGTTTTACCCCCTTAATGACCAGGAAAACATTTTACGATACGGCACTGCGTTACTTTAGCGGACAAAAAAAGTTGAAGAAAATCAAATTTCTTCATCAATTTAGGCCAATATGTATTCTGCTACCTATTTTTGGTAAAAAAAAAAAACAATAAGCGTATATTGATTGGTTTGCGCAAAAGTTATAGCGCAATGCAAAAAACGTTTTAAAAACTTCTGTTTTTTCAAGGAGTAGTGATTTTAATAATGCTTAAAGTGAAACAATAAAAGTGAAATATTTCTTTAAATTTCGTAACTGGGGGTGTCTATAGTATGCTTGTAACTTCAGGTCTGGTATGGATATTAAGGGGAACCCTGTGTCAATTTAAAAAATAAAAATACTTGGGGTTCCCCCCAAATATCCATAAGGGGAACTCAGCACCAAATAAAAAAAAATGCCGTGGAGTTTCCCCCCAAAATCCATACCAGACCCTTTATCCGAGCATGCAACCTGGCAGGCCGCAGGAAAAGGGGGGGGGTGAGAGAACACCCCCCTCCTGAATCATACTAAGCCACATGCCCTCAACATGGGGAGGATGCTTTGGGGGACAAGTGCCTCATCTCCACAACCCTTGCCCGGTGGTTGTGGGGGTCTGTGGGCGGGGGGGGGCTTATTGGAATCTGTAAGACCCCTTTAACAAAGGAGACCCCCAGATCACAGCCCCCCCATGTGAATTGGTAAGGGGTAAATTGTAGCCCTACCATTTCACAAAGAAAGAAAGAAAATAAAAAAAGACCTGAAGGGTCTGGTATGGATATTTGAGGGGAACCCCACATCATTTTTTTTTCAATTTGCACTAACGATCAGCAGATTATGGGTGTAATTCTAGGGTCCAGCAGGTTGTCTGTGAAGCTGTCTGCCCGTACCTCCAATACGAGCAATACTAACCAATACATTACACTCTGACATGAACACTAGAGTGCTCAACAGCGCCCTGATAGTTCATTGAGAACTACAAACCAAAAGCCACAAAGGCTGCTGGTACTTGTAGTTTTCACATTCACAGAACACTGTGAATGAATGATGTGGCCAGGTGGGCGGGGCCCTAGTACATCTGTAACATGTTACATGTTACACTCTGAATATGGGTGAACATGTTACAAAAGGTAAACTTATCATTTTACAGTAAAGCATGTTGCCAAACATACTGGAAAATATATTGTGGGTTAACAGTATATATACTTTATTCTTTATTTATTGGATTACAATAGTGCAATGAAACATTGTTCACCTTATTTCACAGTAATTTAACATGATTGTAATTGCTTTCATGAGAGAGATTTAAACTTGTGTCCTAGATTGAACCTACCGCTTGTGTACAAAAAAAATGACTAGTATCCCTTACTTTCTCATCTTTGTAATCCTGTCTGATGAAAGAAAATACTTAAAACTACGTGTTTGTCATTTCAGAAAATCTAGGGTGGAGTACAGTAAATATTTATAACCCAGATAAAGTACAACAGCACAGCAAGTAAACAACACATTTATTAAATACAGTAAAATCCCTGAACTGATAAAAACAATTTACATATTTTGTGGACATATGTGCACAATATGTTCCACATGGCCCTTATTGAAAAAAATAGAAATTGTTAGAGCTGTTCAAAATAAAGGACCATATAATCTGACTTATAATGCCATAACTACTCATCTATGGCAGTCCAGTAATCCTAGTACACTAGTACATAGATGTATTTTATTAAATAATTACAATACAATACATATATATATATATATATATATATATATATATATATATATATATATATATATATATATATATATATATATATATATATATATATATATATATATATGCAGGTATATACTGTATACACATTCGATGGAAGAATATGGAAACAATTAGCACAATTTAAAATGTCAGATAACCGCTGATTCACTTAATTATTTTAACAATCTGAATGTGCCTAACTATCTAAAAAAGTATCCTTAACTGCTTAAGAACCAGCCGCCGTCATTATACTGCAGCAGGGTGGCTCTCCTGGGCGAGTCGCTGTAGGTGTGGTGGTGCAACGCCAAAGCCGATGTGCGTAGACGGTGGCCGCAATGTCCCCCCCCCCCACAATGACTCCACAGAGAGCCAACAGACAGGACAGACAGACAGATCCCCATTCTGACAGGGGAGGAGAGAGAGAGAGATCCACTGTTCCTAGTGATCAATCCCCCCACAGTTAGAAACACATCCCTAGGGAACACTTAACCCCTTGATAGCCCCCTAGTGTTAACTCCTTCCCTGCCAGTGACATTTACAGCTCTGATCGCTGTATAAATGTCACTGGTCCCCAAAAAAGTGTCAAACGTGTCCGATCTGTCCGCCACAATGCCGCAGTCCTGCAGATTGCTGCCATTACTAATAAAAATAAATAAATAAAAATGCCATAAATTTATCCCCTATTTTGTAGATGCTATAACTTTTGTGCAAACCAATCAATATACAGGCATACCCCGGTTTTAAGTACACAATTGGGTTTATTTACTAAAGCTGGAAAGTGCAAAATCAGGCTCACTTCTGCATAGAAACCAATGAGCTTCTATCCCCAGCTTGTTCAATTAAGACTGGTAATAAAACCTGGAAGCTCATTGGTTTTTATGCAGAAGTGAGCCTGATTTTTTGCTTTTCAGCTTTAGTAAATAAACCCAATTGTGTACTTAAAACCGGGGTATGCCTGTATACTTATTGTGATTTTTTTTTACCAAAATCATGTAGAAGAATACATATTGGCCTAAACTGATGTAGAAATTTGTTTTTACATTTTTTGGGGGGGTATTTATTATAGCAAAAAGTTAAAAATCGCAGAGGTGATCAAATACCACCAGAAGAAAGCTCTATTTGTGGGAAAAAAAGGACTTCAGTTTTGTTTGGGTACAGCTTTGCATGGGGGAAAATCCTTCCAGTCCTTGAGTGGTTAACTGGGTATTTGAAGATAGAAGAGGCCAAGTGGAAATGTTACTTACTAAATTGGCTGCATGTTCTATTAACCATATTGCTGTACAGGAATAGTCAACTTTATATTAACCAGACACAATTTTAAAATGTTTAAAATGTTTTTGGGAATCATACCTTTTGTCTTGAAAGTCATATTTAAAACAGTGCCCAGTATTTTTACTCACTGCTTTATCAAATACATACATTGGCATTTACAGGCACCTTAAAATGCCCCATGACTTTTTATTAGGAGCAAAAAGACTATAATACCATTGTTTTATGATCTGAAGCATACACAATAAATTATTAACTCCTTCAGATCCACGCTATAGCCGAATGACGGCTACAAGGCAGATATACTTTGCCGGGAGTGCCCACCAGTACCTTTTTCTTTTTTTTTTCTCTTTGCGGGAGGGTTTATAGGGGCAGGGGCAATAAAGGGACAGAGAATAGATAACGGAATAGGATGTTTTTAACATCTTACTGTATTTGTTTATGTCCATACAACAAAATAAAAAGTGAATATTTAAAAAATATATATAGGTATGAAAGAGAACCACTGCGTATTACTTATTAGTTTAAGCAGATTGGGTTTGTCTGTTACTGTGGCTCAGCTGAAGAACAGAGCAGATTTTAGAAACCATTTGTGTAGAACTCCAAGTAATTTCAAACTTTCATTTGCAACTGTAGTATAATTATGCATCATAATATCATAATAAGACTTATTAGCATGTACTGAAGCGTTACCTGCCGATTTAGGTTCATTGTTATCTTTCTACACAGAGGACATATTTGAGGGATTACAAGCTCTGGACAATATTTTAGATAAAGAAATAAATCTCCTCTGAAATGTCCCATTCTTGTCTTAAAAATGAGCCATAGTAAGTCTCTGATGCATCTGTTCACTTTGGGAGTGATATTTGCAGAGTAATAGATTTCTCCGTGTTATTGATAAAGAGAGAAAGATAGAAAGATAGAGAATCTGTGCTAAACCACTCAGATTAGGGGATTGTTTCTAAAGATTCAAATGTGCATCAAAACATTTACAGCATAAAGAGTGGATAAGAGGCCAGCACTTCTGCCTGGAAGCACTCTACGGAAACCGCTCTCCTTAAACTCACAAATGACCTACTAACAGCTAAAACCAAGGGACACTATTATATACTACTTCTTCTGGACCTCTCTGCTGCCTTTGACACAGTGGACCGCCCCCCTCCTCAAAAGACTCCACTCCTTTGGTCTCCATGACTGTACTCTTCACTGGTTCTCATCCTACCTATCCCACCGCTAATTCTGTGTCACTTGCAACTCTACTTCCTCCTCTCCTCTTCCTTTCTCCATCGGGTCCCCCAAGGTTCTGTTCTTGGACCTCTCCTTTTCTCAATCTACACCACCTCCCTGGGTCAGTTGGTTGCCTCCCATGGCTTTCAATGTCATCTCTACGCTGATGACACCCAAATCTATCTCTCCACCCCCCATCTCTCTCTACAGTAGCTGCTGCCGAGAATGTGTTTTTAGCACGACAGCATCGCGCTGATTCTCGGCGACAGGGTGCCGACATCTCGCACTCGCTGGAATAGTAAAAGCACATTCAAGCGCCTAATAGAAGCGACGGGGATCCGACTTGGATTCCCGCCAATTCTACACGTGTGCGGCGTTTGGTATGAATCCTGAGGGGGAACTCCCCGCCGGATTGTAAATAAAAATCCGGCATGGGTTCCCCCCTCAGGAGCATGCCGGGCCCTTAGGTCTGGTATGGGTTGTAAGGCAAGCCCCCCCTATGCCGAAAAACCGACATAGGGGGCTCCCCTACAATCCATACCAGACCCGTATCCAAAGCATACCAGGCTGCATGCCCTCAACATGGGGGGTTGGGTGCCCTGGGGCAGGGGGGCGCACTGCGAGGAGCACACTGCCCCCATGTTGATGAGGACAGGGCCCCTTCCCGACAACCCTGGCCATTGGTTGTCGGGGTATGCAGGCGGGAGGCTTATCGGAATCTGGGAGCCCCCTTTAATAAGGGGGCCCCCAGATACCGGCCCCCCACCCTAAGTGAATGAGTATGGTGTACATCGTACCCCTACGCATTCACGTGCAAGAAAAGTGGTATAAACACAAATAAACAACACAGGGTATTAAAATATTTTATTAGTCTGCTCCGGGGCCCCCCCTCTCTTCTTTAGCTCTTTCACGAGGGGGGGCTTGCTTCTTTGACGTCTTCGGGTGGGGGCCGCTCTTCTTCCTGCCATCTGGTTCTCTTCCGCCGCCGGGAGGGGTCGCTTTTATAAAAGCGCCCCGCCCCGGCGGGCTTCCTCCGACGTTTTTCGCGGGGGGGGTGGTTGCCGCTCTTCTTCGCCGCCGCTAGAATTGGCGGGAATCCAAGTCGGATCTCCCGTCGCTTCCATGACGGCTTTGTCTCTATCGCGGCAAGCCAGCTCGGCGCTGGCTCCCGCGATAGGGCTCGCAGGTGGTCAATCTCACCGAGAAAGGGAGCGAGATTGACACAATGTCGCGGTCACCCACTGTATCTGTCTCCTCACACATCACCAACTTACCAGCAAACATATAAGCCTGGATGTCATACCACTCAACCTATCCAAAACCAAGCTCATGATATTCCCTCCTCCAGGTGCCACTTCTCCTGATTTCTCTGTCAAAAACAATGACTCAACTATCAACTTGTCACCCCACGCCAAGGTCCTAGGTGTAATCCTGGACTCGTAACTAACCTTTCGGCTCCACATCCTAACCAAAATTTGCCACCTCAACCTCTGCAAACATCTCCAAGATATGCCCCTTCCTAACCAATGTCACCGCAAAGCTTCTAATCCACTCCCTAGTCATCTCTCGCCTCGACGACTGCAAATCCCTCCTCATTGGCTTACCTCTAAATAGGCTATCCCCACTTCAGACCACCATGAATGCTGCTGCCAGGCTCATCCAGCTCACAAACCGCTAACAATAACTTACAAAGTCATTTGCAACCTGGCCCCCAGCTACATCACTAACATAGTCTCAAAATGCAAACCTAATTGTTCTCTGTTGCTCCTCTAATGACCTCCTGCTCTCTAACTCCCTTGTCACCTCACCCAAAGCTCACCTTCAAGACTTCTCCAAACCCTCTCCCATCCTCTGTATAGTGTTGAGCAGAATATGCCATATTCGATTTCGCGATATATCTCGAATATATATTCGAATATTCGAGATATATTCGCTAAATTCGAATATTCGTGATATTTTATCGAAATTAATTGATTGCGATTTTTCGCTATTGCGAATGCGAAAATAATTGCGATTTTTTTATAACTGCGGTAGGAGCGCTCTGATTGGCTCAGAATATTCGTGATATTTTATCGAAATATCGCAACATGCGAATGCGATATTTATTGCGCAATTTCGAGATATGCTGGAGGAGCGCTCTGATTGGCTCAGAATATTCGTGATATTTTATCGAAATATCGCAACATGCGAATGCGATATTTATTGCGTAATTTCGAGATATGCTGGAGGAGCGCTCTGATTGGCTCAGAATATTCGTGATATTTTATAGAAATATCGCAACATGCGAATGCGATATTTATTGCGCAATTTCGAGATATGCTGGAGGAGCGCTCTGATTGGCTCACTCTGAAATCGAATATTCGAGATATTTTAACGCAATTTCACAAAATGCGAATGCGAAATTGATTGCAGATATTTCGAAAACTGCTGTAGCAGCACTCTGAAATCGAATATTTATGATATTTTACCCAAAAAACATATTGCGATTGCGATTTTTCGATCGCGCATGCGCAATTGCGCGAACAGCACGCGACCATTTCCTGGAGCCTTGCCAGTTTCCAACTTATGATCGCAGCGCAATCACACAGCAACATGGTTGGAAGCAATTTCACTAAGTCTGAGGAAAAGATGCTGATTTGTGTAAGTATTTTGACCACTGTTATTTCATCATCTTCAACTGCATTTTAGTCTAGTTTAAAAGTTAGTATATATGATCAGATATTAGTATTTCACAAAAAATGTGTCTCCTGCTTTTACAAAACTACAAGTCCCAGCATGCCTGGACAGCTGCAGACACCCTGGTTGGCAAATGTGTATTTAGGCACTTTTCCTTGTTATTTAGCATAATGAATTTAACATTTTTTTGGACATAGGACGTATGCGAACGTCCTCAAGGCCCAAGGACGTTCGAATACATATTGCCCTTTAGATGTTGCAGAACTACAACTTCCAGCATGCCTGGGAATGCTGGCACTTCTAGTATTGTAAGTTCTGCAGGCCCCCATTTTTCAGGCCTTTATGCACGGGTCTCTAAACTGTGGCACCCTAGATGCAGCAAAAGTAAAATTCTTAGCATGCACTGACAGACCGTGGCTGATGGGAGTAGTAGTTTTGCAACAGCTGGAGGTGGAC
This sequence comes from Rana temporaria, assembly GCF_905171775.1. Taxonomy (NCBI): domain Eukaryota; kingdom Metazoa; phylum Chordata; class Amphibia; order Anura; family Ranidae; genus Rana; species Rana temporaria. The sequence goes on from NC_053493.1 coordinate 271,107,894, forward strand.
TGGTCTTGAAACCCAGAGTTAGGTAACAAACCCGTAGTGTTTTGCAACCATTCTGCCTCCAGCTGTTTTTTTTCTGTTGAAAAGCCTGTGGCGTGCAAAACACAACCCAAAAACTCCACCCGGTGGAACGAAAAATTTGCACACACCTAAAGAGTGACATCACAAAAAACTGCGACGGTTGCATACGTCAGTGGTCCTCCGAAAAGGTCCCGTCTCTGACCCCCAGGGGCGTTAGGCTCCTGACAGGGAAAAGAGTTACTGTGGTCCATACAGCCGAAGCCATATGGACCCATCTCGGTCCAAGCAGCGCAATCAACACGCGAACAACACGCGACCATTTCCTGGACCCTTGCCAGTTTCCAACTTTATGATCGCAACGCAATCGCAGAGCAAGATGGTTGGAAGTAATTTCACTGTATCTGAGGAAAATTTGCTGATTTGTGTAAGTATTTTGACCACTGTTATTTCATTATCTTCAACTGCATTTTAGTCTAGTTTAAAAGTTAGTATATATGATCAGATATTAGTATTTCACAAAAAATGTGTCTCCTGCTTTTACAAAACTACAAGTCCCAGCATGCCTGGACAGCTGCAGACACCCTGGTTGGCAAATGTGTATTTAGGCACTTTTCCTTGTTATTTAGCATAATGAATTTAACATTTTTTTGGACATAGGACGTATGCGAACGTCCTGACTTCAGTGTCCTCAAGGCCCAAGGACGTTCGAATACATATTGCCCTTTAGATGTTGCAGAACTACAACTTCCAGCATGCCTGGGAATGCTGGCACTTCTAGTATTGTAAGTTCTGCAGGCCCCCGTTTTTCAGGCCTTTATGCACGGGTCTCTAAACTGTGGCACCCTAGATGCAGCAAAAGTAAAATTCTTAACATGCACTGACAGACCGTGGCTGATGGGAGTAGTAGTTTTGCAACAGCTGGAGGTGGACTGGTCTTGAAACCCAGAGTTAGGTAACAAACCCGTAGTGTTTTGCAACCATTCTGCCTCCAGCTGGTTTTTTTCTGTTGAAAAGCCTGTAGCGTGCAAAACACAACCCAAAAACTCCACCCGGATGCAGTGAAAAATTTGCACACACCTAAAGAGTGACATCACAAAAAACTGCGACGGGTACATACGTCAGTGGTCCTCCGAAAAGGTCCCGTCTCTGACCCCCCGGGGCGTTAGGCTCCTGACAGGGAAAAGAGTTAGCAACGCATATCTCCCCTATACGTGTATCCTGTGTTGTTAATAATATATTCATAATTATGCAAATGATAATGGCTGCTATATTTATGCAAAAAAGGTGGCGACCGAAATGGCAGGATATAAAATCTGTCATGTTACCCCTGTCATTGATTAATAAGGCGAGAATGCTTCCAATTGTTGAATAGCATACATTTACGTCATATATCCATAAGGCTGTCAACAGAAGTATTACAATATACTTTGTTCTTCATCTTGCAGAAGTTCCTGGAAACAGGATACGATGAGCTGCGGAGGCAGCCAGAGAAAAGGGCTGTGGTCAGCGCCCTAATCGCTGACTTTGGCGGCCAACACGACCACAACGCGATTGTGAAGAAGTGGTCTGACCTGAAGAGGCGCCAAATGGATCAGGTCAGACGTCTTCGGGCTAAATATCATCCAGGTAAGTTATTGTTGACAGTTATGTTTTTTTTTTTCAAAAGTGTATTTTGTGCGTGAACTCGAAAGAGAGAGGAGCCGGCCTGCAGGAGTTGGGAGGCCTCCCCCAGAGGCAATCTGCCACCTTTCTCCACGCCCCGGTTGGCAATGGCGGGTGTGAGGGGGTCCTCCCAACCCAACCTCGCATAGCACACCCACCAGGGGCGGGGCTGAGACCACCAAACTCAATTCACATGTAGCCGAGAGCGGGATCCAAACCCCTAGCTGCAGAGGTGAATCACTTGTCAGCGCAGTGGCAATCGCGTGGAGCCACCACAGCTCCTTTGGTGACAGTTATGTAAGGTCATATGTAATTCATGTAAGGTCAGATGTTGTTAACCAAGATGCCATGTTGTGCTAACATATATCACCACCAGCCAAGGTATTCATAGTACTGTTGAAAAAAGACATGGGACAGCAGACAGGAACACAGAAGTTATGTGGGAACATACTTTTCCCATTGCTTTGCATGGGACTTTAAAGAAAAACCCCGACCATGGCAAATGGGGGTGGGTAAGGTTTAAACCACCTATCCTATGTTTGTGGCTGACATATAAGTAACCTGTGTGCCAAGTTTCATATAAATATCTTTAGCCGTTTGTACGTGATGCTGGAACATACATACATACATACATACATACATTTATGCACACACACGTTGAGTTTTATATATATAGATTACCACTAAATTCCTGTGTTAGGAGTGGGGTTGTTATAGTAATCCCGTGTGCTCCATCAGGCCCTTTTTTTAACATGAGATCGTCTGAACAAAACAAAGGAGACAAAAACAGCTCATTTTAACATGGTGGCATCCCAGCTCACGCTCAGTCCCCTGTAGTGCCCACAAGACCCTTTAATATAACATTGTCCCATTGGTTAACTGTCTATATAAATCAATTTGTATTCATATACAATACAGCAGAGTACACAGAATTTGCATACGTCATTAGAAAACATTTTTATAATATATGAACATTGTGTTATTATAGGTGCTCCAATACCAGCTGTGCGCGCCAAGCGCAGAAGGCGCCAGGCCGATGAGGAGGAGGAGGAGGATGCGGCAGAGGAGGATGCGGCAGAGGAGGAGATGGATGAGGAGGAGCAGCCAGGGCCCTCCCACTCCCCAACCCCAGCTCCTGTTGAGGAGCAAGCTGAGGAGCTTCCCCCCCCCACCACCCCAACTTCTCAAGCAGAAGAGCAGGAGGAAGAGAGCGGTCCTGTGAGCCTCGTTCAGGAAGGTAAATATGTGCACAATGATTAATAACATTTCAACAATAAAATGTAGATATAAAAATGGACAACATATAAAGCGCACCTGTCAGATTGTAGAACCATAATATGGTATTGATGCTAGAAGTATACAGGTAGTGCATAATTATTAGGCAAGTTGTATTTTTGAGGATTCATTTTATTATTGAACAACAACCATGTTCTCAATGAACCCCAAAAACTCATTAATATCAAAGCTGAATTTTTTTGGAAGTAGTTTTTAGTTTGTTTTTAGTGTTAGTTATTTTCGGGGGATATCTGTGTGTGCAGGTGACTACTATTACTGTGCAGAATTATTAGGCAACTTAACCAAAAAATAAATAGATACCCATTTCAATGATTTATTTTTAACAGTGAAACCAATATAACATCTCAACATTCACAAATACACATTTCTGACATTTAAAAACAAAACAAAAATAAATCAGTGACCAATATAGCCACCTTTCTTTGCAAGGACACTCAAAAGCCTGACATCCATGGATTCTGTCAGTGTTTTGATCTGTTCACCATCAACATTGCGTGCAGCAGCAACCACAGCCTCCCAGACACTGTTCAGAGAGGTGTACTGTTTTCCCTCCTTGTAAATCCCACATTTGATGATGGACCACAGGTTCTCAATGGGGTTCAGATCAGGTGAACAAGGAGGCCATGTCATTACTTTTTTTTATTTAATACCCTTTCTTGCCAGCCATGCTGTGGAGTACTTTGACACGTGTGATGGAGCATTGTCCTGCATGAAAATCATGTTTTTCTTGAAGAATGGTGACTTTTTCCTGTACCACTGCTTGAAGAAGGTCTCTTCCATAATCTGGCAGTAGGACTGGGAGTTGAGCTTGACTCCATCCTCAATCCGAAAAGGCCCCACAAGCTCATCTTTGATGATAACAGCCCAAACCAGTACTCCACCACCACCTTGCTGGCGTCTGAGTCGGACTGGAGCTCCCTGCCCTTTACCAATCCAGCCACGGGCTCTTCCATCTGGCCCATCAAGACTCACTCTCATTTCAGCAGTCCATAAAACCTTAGAAAAATCTTTCTTGAGATATTTATTGGCACAGTCTTGACGTTGCAGCTTGTGTGTCTTGTTCAGTGGTCGTCGTCTTTCAGCCTTTCTTACCTTGGCCATGTCTCTGGGTATTGCACACCTTGTGCTTTTGGGCACCCCAGTGATGTTGCAGCTCTGAAATATGGCCAATCTGGTGGCAAGTGGCATCTTGGCAGCTGCACGCTTAACTTTTCTCAGTTCATGGGCAGTTATTTTGCACCTTTGTTTTTCCACACGCTTCTTTTGTTTGATGATCACGCTTCAGAAGCTTTGCAATTTTAAGAGTGCTGCATCCCTCTGCTAGATATCTCTCTATTTTGGACTTTTCAGAGTCTGTCAAATCCTTCTTTTGGCCCATTTTGCCAAAGAAAAGGAAATTGACTAATAATTATGCACACCTGATATAGAGTGTTGATGTCATTAGACCACACACCTTCTCATTACAGAGATGTACATTACCTAATATGCCTAATCTGTAGTAGGCTTTCGAGCCTATACAGCTTGGAGTAAGACAACATGCATAAAGAGGATGATGTGGTCCAAATACTCATTTGCCTAATAATTCTGCACTCCCGGGATGTGTTAGACACATAACAAGTGTATACACATGATAATGATTGATTAATAAGCAAAAAAAATATTTTATTTATTTGGTAACGTTCTTTGAAATCCAAATGTTTTTTTATTATATCCTAAAAGCATCAAGAGATCTGAGAAGGCAGAACAGACTCATCGAAAAGACCCACCAGAGGATCCTGCAAAACCAGCGGAAGATGAGCTACCTAACCCAACAAAATGCTCTGCTAGAGCAGCAGCTATCGGATCATATTGCGGAACTGCACCGCATTCAGAAACGCATTGATAGTTATATTTGAATTAATTTTTGTATTAAAAAATCTTATTTTTTGGAAATGTTTCATTTCTTTTTGAGATAGAATTGTAGGTTTTTCAACACATCTAACTTCACATCAAACAAATCAACATCAACACATTTAACTTCATAATAAGCAAAAACATTTTATACTATTATTTTATTTAACAGTAACCTAGGACAAACTAAAGCACACGACACAGACACGACGAACACAAAATAAACTGTTGAAAAATTAACATAACAAAAGCAACAATATATATATATATACAAAGAGAGAGAGAGGGAGAGCAAGAAAGAGAGAGAATGCAGATGAGCTCTTGCAGACAGCCCAATGGTTGCAGTATAAATGCCGCAAAACAGGGTTTAACATAAGGTTCATTGTTATAGTTACACTTGCTGTTTAGATCCGGTCTGGTAGCTTGTAGCGGAGGCTGTTGGTGGATCCGCTGTGCCAGAGAGGTCATGACGCTTTACTCAGCATGGAGGCAGCAGCAGGAGTATTAAAATATAATATAACTAGACAATGCATTTCCTGAGGAAAATGCGAGTGGGAATGCTGAATAGCTTAATTGGTGAGCCCCTTGCCAAAGACATTCACCATAACCACTACACTATCTTTAGGACACACAGCTTCTTTCTCTATCTGCAAAGTATAGAGTATGCTGACTTCCTGGTCGCCCCTCCCCCCTCAATAGGTTTCCCCTCCCCCCAGGTCAGTGAGGAGGAATATTGCACTGAGGTCAGGAAAGTTATTTATGGAAAGAAATAACATTACAAACGCTTTTAATTCACAGATCTAATACATGATTTAAGCCTCCAAACAAAGCTTAATAAATCCTCAAACGTACATGCAATTGATACAACGACTACACCGTTTGAAATACACGGCCCTTGTAAACGCATCGATATGAAATTTATGTAGATAAACTTAAAAATGTGGCCATGTCTGCGATTTAGAAAAGAGCGTCTTTGTGAGTTCTGCAGCAACATTTTTTAGATAATTTAACATGAGAGTCTATGAGACATAATTTCTGGCTGTTGCTCCAATAACTAAAACTAAAATACGTATCGCAGAATTGATCACATTGCCATAAACCAGACAAGCATAGCTACGTTTTGATATAAAAATTGTGTATGAAAAGTAGATCTTGTGGGCGTGAGACCAATTTGTTTCCCCTTTTTGTAAAGATATTTTTAATTACAAAGATCTCCAATGTTAAGGTCACATGACAGACTCTAAATCCCCTCCATAGGATTACATTATAACCGATTGCATTTTTGTGAAAAATTCGCAAAACGTAAATTGCGTTTTCACCAAAAAATTGTAAACGATAACGATCTGAAAAGTCATAGCCGGATAGCTAAATATTTTGTGACCGCTTTAAAGTTTTTGCAGTGTCTGTAAGTGAAAGTATGAAGTAGCTGAAACTTTTGGCAGGGCATGTGAATTCAAAGGGGAAAAGGATGTTCTCATTGACTTCAATGTTAAAAAAAGGGTCTAAAAGCTTAAAATTTATAAAAGTGTAAAAAGTAGAAAAAAACTTGAAGAAGTCCCATCATTAGCTGAACGAGACGAACATTTTTACAGTTGAATGGTCTCAATAGCTGAAAGTATGCCGAAGTTACGCAGAACCAAAAAACGTAAGGAATAATAAGATTACTAAATTTACGTATATCAATACTGGAAATGTTTATTAAAGCATTCACACTAATTAAGATTAATACATTTACGGGTATCCATACTGGGAATGCTTATTAAAGCATTCCCACTAAGTATCACACAGGCATGATTTACAAGCAGTAGTGGTAATAGTAATAGATAGCATAAAAACACTTGGGGAATACTTTACAGCATCAGTAGTGGTCATAGTAGTCAATAGTGTACCAAAAAATTGGGACACAGGTGTCTTGACTGAGCTGTAATAGTAGTAGTAGACATTGACAATACAGTGTCAAATCACTCGGGCAAGAGGTGCCATGATGAACAGCAGTCTTAATAAGAGTATATAGGGTGTGAAATAACTGCTGACATAGGTGTCTTGACTGGGCAGCAGAAGCAGCAGTAGTAGTATTACCAGTAGTAGTTGATACAGAGTCATATCACATGGGCAGGAGGTGCCATGATGAACAGCAGTAGGAATAGGAGTATATAGAGTGTCAAATAACTGCTGACATAGGTGTATTGACTGGGCGGCAGCAGCAGCAGAAGCAGCAGTAGTAGTATTAACAGTAGTAGTTGACACAGAGTCATATCACTTGGGCAGGAGGTGCCATGATGAACAGCAGTATTAATAAGAGTATATCGGGTGTGAAATAACTGCTGACATAGGTGTCTTGACTGGGCAGCAGAAGCAGCAGTAGTAGTATTAACAGTAGTAGTTGATACAGAGTCATATCACATGGGCAGGAGGTGCCATGATGAACAGCAGTAGGAATAGGAGTATATAGAGTGTCAAATAACTGCTGACATAGGTGTATTGACTGGGCGGCAGCAGAAGCAGCAGTAGTAGTATTAACAGTAGTAGTTGATACAGAGTCATATCACATGGGCAGGAGGTGCCATGATGAACAGCAGTAGGAATAGGAGTATATAGAGTGTCAAATAACTGCTGACATAGGTGTATTGACTGGGCGGCAGCAGCAGCAGAAGCAGCAGTAGTAGTATTAACAGTAGTAGTTGATACAGAGTCATATCACATGGGCAGGAGGTGCCATGATGAACAGCAGTAGGAATAGGAGTATATAGAGTGTCAAATAACTGCTGACATAGGTGTATTGACTGGGCGGCAGCAGCAGCAGAAGCAGCAGTAGTAGTATTAACAGTAGTAGTTGATACAGAGTCATATCACATGGGCAGGAGGTGCCATGATGAACAGCAGTAGGAATAGGAGGATATAGAGTGTCAAATAACTGCTGACATAGGTGTATTGACTGGGCGGCAGCAGCAGCAGAAGCAGCAGTAGTAGTATTAACAGTAGTAGTTGATACAGAGTCATATCACATGGGCAGGAGGTGCCATGATGAACAGCAGTAGGAATAGGAGTATATAGAGTGTCAAATAACTGCTGACATAGGTGTATTGACTGGGCGGCAGCAGCAGCAGAAGCAGCAGTAGTAGTATTAACAGTAGTAGTTGACACAGAGTCATATCACTTGGGCAGGAGGTGCCATGATGAACAGCAGTATTAATAAGAGTATATAGGGTGTGAAATAACTGCTGACATAGGTGTCTTGACTGGGCAGCAGAAGCAGCAGTAGTAGTATTAACAGTAGTAGTTGATACAGAGTCATATCACATGGGCAGGAGGTGCCATGATGAGCAGCAGTAGGAATAGGAGTATATAGAGTGTCAAATAACTGCTGACATAGGTGTATTGACTGGGCGGCAGCAGCAGCAGAAGCAGCAGTAGTAGTATTAACAGTAGTAGTTGATACAGAGTCATATCACATGGGCAGGAGGTGCCATGATGAACAGCAGTAGGAATAGGAGTATATAGAGTGTCAAATAACTGCTGACATAGGTGTATTGACTGGGCGGCAGCAGCAGCAGAAGCAGCAGTAGTAGTATTAACAGTAGTAGTTGATACAGAGTCATATCACATGGGCAGGAGGTGCCATGATGAACAGCAGTAGGAATAGGAGTATATAGAGTGTCAAATAACTGCTGACATAGGTGTATTGACTGGGCGGCAGCAGCAGCAGAAGCAGCAGTAGTAGTATTAACAGTAGTAGTTGATACAGAGTCATATCACATGGGCAGGAGGTGCCATGATGAACAGCAGTAGGAATAGAAGTATATAGAGTGTGAAATAACTGCTGACATAGGTGTCTTGACTGGGCAGCAGCAGCAGAAGCAGCAGTAGTAGTATTAGCAGTAGTAGTTGATACAGAGTCATATCACTTGGGCAGGAGGTGCCATGATGAACAGCAGTATTAATAAGAGTATATAGGGTGTGAAATAACTGCTGACATAGGTGTCTTGACTGATCCAGAGGAGTCATGGGAGAAAATCATGTGGTCAGATGAGACCATAATATAACTTTTTGATCATAATTTCACTAACCGTGTTCGGAGGAAGAATAATGATGAGTACCATGCCAAGAACGCCATCCCTAATGTGAAGCATGGGGGTGGTAGCATCATGCTTTGGTGGTGTTTTTCTGCACATGGGACAGGGTGACTGCACTGTATTAAGGGAGAGGATGACCGTGGCCATGTATTGCGAGATTTTGGGCAACAACCTCCTTCCCTGAGTTAGAGCTTTGAAGATGGGTCGAGGCTGGGTCTTCCAACATGACAATGACCCAAAGCACACAGCCAGGATAACCAAGGATTGGCTCTGTAAGGAGCATATCAAGGTTCTGGCGTGGCCTAGCCAGTCTCCAGACCTAAACCCAATAGAGAATCTTTGGAGGGAGCTCAAACTCCGTGTTTCTCAGCGAGAGCCCAGAAACATGACTGATGTAGAGAAGATCTGTGTGGAGGAGTGGGCCAAAATCCCTCCTCCAGTGTGTGCAAAGCTGGTGTAAAACTACAAGAAAGGTTTGACCTCTGTAATTGCAAAGAAAGCCTACTGTACCAAATATTAACATTGATTTTCTCTGATGTTAAAATAGTTATATTCAGCACTGTAAATACATCAGGTCCGGGGCTTCATCAGGGAATGCATGACAAGGGACCCTTCAGCGCCCTGAACCGACGACGGGTGCCAGAAAGTCACCGCCGATCCAGGACTCATTCATCTTTATGAATGTGAGTCTGTCCACGGAGTCTGTGGACAGACGGGTCCTCTTGTCCGTGACCACCCCACCTGCCGCGCTGAATGTCCGCTCAGATAGTACGCTGGAGGGGGGGCAAGACAATAACTCCAGCGCATACTGAGCGAGCTCGCGGCAGGTGTCCAATCTGGCAACCCAGTACTCCATGGGGTCGTCGGTGCTCATACTGTCAGAAGCACCGACGGACGCCATGTAGTCTGCCACCATGTGGGCCAGCCGCTGGTGGTGACTGCTGCTGCTGCTGGTGCTGGTACTGGGTCGCTCGGTTTGGAAGAACATCCTCATCTCATCCATTAGGTCCCCTGCTCGGCTGCTGCTGGGTGCAGCCACCTGCTGGGTGAGATGAGGGGGGACAACTGGAGGCCGGGGAGTTGCCTGCTCCAACCGGCTGACAATGCCTGCCTGCAGTTCCTCCATCCGGTGCTGCCTCCGGCTGGCTGGGATGAACTGCTCCAGTTTCCCCTTGCACCTGGGATCCAAAAGGGTGGCCATCCAGAAATCATCCCTCGCCTTGATGGTCTTAACCCGGGGGTCCCTCCTGAGGCATCTCAGCATGTGGGCAGCCATGGGGAAGAGCACAGCCCGCTGTGACTCCACACTGCTGGCCAGGTGAATGAGGTCCGACTCTTCATCCCTGAGGCGCTGCTGGTCACGCTCAGAGATGCCCAACCCCCGGACTATCGGTGCCCCCAACACCGGCTCTCCCTCCTGACCAGGCCCTGACTCCGGGACGACACCAGCAACCACCTCCTCCTCCTCATCATCATCCTCCTCCTCCTCCTCCTCGTCCTGGCCCTGGTCTCGGTGGAGCATTGCTGACTCCTCCTGCTCCACCAAGGCACTCTCCCCAGCTTCGAGCAGGCGATCTAGTGTCCTCTCCAGCATGAACACTATTGGCAGCACGCTATTGAGGCCGATGTGCTCACTGCTGACCATCTTGGTCGCCTGCTCGAAGGAGGACAACACTTGGCAGACCTGGTTTATCTGCCCCCACTCCGCACAGGCGATGAAAGGGAGTTGTGGTGAAGCCCTCTCAGTGCCTAGTTCCATCAGGTACTCCCTCACCGCCCTTTGCTGCTCCCACAACCTCTTCAGCATGTGGAGGGTGGAGTTCCACCGCGTCACACTGTCCACAATCAGCCTGTGAAGGGGCAGACTGTACTTCCGCTGCAACTTGGACAGGGACGCGGTAGCGGTTGGGGAGCGCCTGAAGTGGCTGGCAATCCTACGCGCCTTTGCCACAATGTCACTCAACCCTGGATAAGTGCGCAGGAACTTCTGCACCACCAGGTTGAGGACATGTGCCAGACAGGGCACGTGGGTCAGACTGCCAGCACTAAGGGCGGCGAGTAGGTTGCTGCCGTTATCGCAGACAACCATACCTGCCTGGAGCCTTCGGGGTGTCAGCCACTTCTGGACCTGAGCCTGAAGTGCTTTCAGCACTTCTTCTCCAGTGTGTCTCCGGTCCCCTAAACTAACAAGCTGGAGCACGGCCTGACAGCGCACGTGCCCCACACTTGAGTAGCTACGGGGGCGCTTGCTGGGAGGCTCAGCAGCTGCGGAGACAGTGGCTTGAGGGAGACCAGCAGTTCTCCCCTGGACACCCCGGGGCGGCACCACAAGATCGGTTGCCGCCGATCCCTCACCGACGCCTCGGAGGGAAACCCAATGGGCCGTGAAGCTGATGTAGCGCCCCTGCCCATGCCTGCTGGTCCAGCCATCCATTGTCAGATGAACCCTGTCGCTGACAGCGTGATCCAGCGACAGGGTTACATTCTGCACAATGTGCTGGTGTAGGGCAGGGACACCAGTCCTGGCAAAGAAATGGCGGCTGGGGACACGCCATTGGGGTTGGGCCTGCTCCAACATCTGCCTGAAGGGGTTGCTGTCAACTATGTTGAAGGGCAGCAGATGTTGGGCAATAACCCTTGCCAGGAGCCCATTGAGGGAACGCACACATCGGTCTCCAGGGGGGAAGGGAGTGGTGCGGTCAAAGGCGTCTGAAATCGACGCCTGGCGCCGGACGGCAGTGCGGGACACAGACGTGGAGGGTGCTGTGGAAGTAGAGGTCTGGCTGCCGGTACCAGTACCTCTACTAGAGGGAGCGGGGGGGCATGACCTGCTGGAAAGAGATGAAGATGTGGCAGGGGCTGCTGTACCCTGCTCACTTGTGGTGGTGGCGCTGCTACCACCACCACGCTTCATCTCGTCAAACACCGCCCAGTGGTTTATCCTCAGGTGCTGGTTCAGGGCTGTGGTACCCACCCGAGCCAAACACTTCCCTCTCTTCACCCTCACTTTACAAATCCGGCAGATGGCCACGGTAGGGTTGTCTGCCACCAGGGTAAAGTAATTCCAGACAGGTGACTTCAGCACCGCCCTCCTGTCAGATGGGGTGACGCTTACTTGTACCTGCTGGGACTCGGTGCGCACAGGTGGAGCTGCCTGCTGCTGCTGCTGCTGCTGCTGCTGCTCCTCCTCCTGACACCTCCTGCTGCCATCACCAGTGGAGACCCTGACGATGGTCTCCCTGGTGGTGACCTGGCGCACCGTTTCACCAGGGTGCCTACCTTCCCCGTCGTCACTGACGTAGTGAGCCGACGCGTCAGATGGCAACCATGATGGGTCACCCTCTTCGCCCCCAGAGATGTCAGACCAAGGGCTGAAATGTGTTGGTCTGAGGGAACCAACTGACATGGAGCCTCTAGCCTGGCTCCGCTGTCCCCTCACCCACGCCTGGGTCTGACTAGGTGCTGCTGTTTGCTGCACCAAAACAGCAGTACCAGTTTGAAGGGATGTCTCTGGGATACTGCCAGCAGGTATCCCATCCTCCTCATCCATCCCTTCAAAAAGGTCCTGGCCTCCCCCAAGATATCCCTATCACTGTCGCTGTCGAACAGTAAGATGCTGGACTCTTGGGGGCTGGGGGGGGGGGGTACTACAGGCACAAGTGTAATGGTGGTACTACTGTGAGTCGGGACCGACGACTCAGTGGCACTGCTGTGCCCCATGTAGTCCACCACTACTTCAGCCTGAGATGGCAATATCGGGCGGCTGCCCGATGGGAAGAACTCCCGGATCAGGCGTACTCCCCTTGCACCCGATCCTCTAACACTAGTAGGGGCACGAGAGGTACCCCGTGCTGGCAGCGATCCAGCACTGGGAGTAACTCCCCTACCCCTGCTGCCACGGCCACGGATGCCGCTCATTATTGCTGATATGTGTGTGGGGGGGGGGTAAACTTTATTGGGGGGGGGAAATGTGAACAAAATGTGTTTTTGTGTTTTTTTTACAAGACAGGCACGCAGACAAAGACGTACACAGACAGCTACTAAACTATAAGAAAAGTAGTACACCAAAGACAAGGACTACAAAATTAAAGAAAAAAAAAAAGCACTAAACAAACACTAACTTTTTTTTTTTTTTTTAAACACAAAACACAGACACTAAACACACACTAAGCTAAGCTAGATGAAATAAATGTACACTAACAGTGTGTACACTTACTACACAAAATTTAACTAAACTGAACACAAAACTTAGCTTTTAGAAAAGCTCTTTAGGAAAAACTAAACAAAATGTGAACTGAAATGCCTAGCAAATATCACTGAACAGCGAACCTGCAAGATCTAACAGTAACACAAGATGAACAAAACTTAGCTTTTAGAAAAGCTCTTTTATAAAGCTCAGCAAAATGTGCACTGAAATCTCTAGCAAATATCACTGAACAGCGAAGATGCAGGATCAAACAGTAACACAAATGAACAAAACAGCACAAAACAGCACAAAACGTAGCTTTGAAAAAAGCTCTTGGGTCTATTGCTTTGAAAAAAGCAGTTGATATACTGGAAAAGATCCACTGGAATCACTAAATAGCAATGCTGGTGATGATATAAATCAATCAGGAACAAAGACACAGGAACACAGAAACCGCCTCCACACTCTCTAGCCAGCTTCTGAATCTGCAATGAAATGGTGCTGGGAGTGAGCTTATATAATGTCCATGCAGGCAGGTTCCTATTGGTTGCTAACCTCTGACGAGTGTGGAAGGAGAACTCTGATTGGCTCTGATGCAAAAGGGCGGAGAAAATAATCGCGCAATATTCCTATTGCCGAATATTCGCATTGCGAATATTCGGCAATATAAAATGATCGCTTCAGCTACTCGGCCCAAGGTCTCTAATCATACCAGCAATGCTTTTAGACGTCTATGGAGATCACTAGGATGTGATCTGTTTTAAAAATGAAACTGTAAAAATCGCTCTGATGCGGAAGATCGGGGCGAGGAAAATAATCGCGCGATATTGCGTTTGCCGAATAATCGCATTGCGATCTTTCTGGAAAATTCAATGAACGCTTCAGCTACTCGGCCCAGGGTCTCTAATGATACCAGCAATGCTTTTAGACGTCGATGGAGATATCTAGGATGTGATCTGTTTTAAAAAAAAAATTGTAAAAAATCGAATATTCGGAATTGCGAATATTCACTGCGAATTTCGAAATATAGCGCGATTTCTCGAATATGCTATATTCGAGTCGAATATTCGCAATGCGAATATTCGTGAGCAACACTACCTCTGTAATGTTCAACTTTCTCCTACTTTGTCCACTTTCAGACGATCCCTAAAATCTCATCTTTTAGATAAGCCTATCTGGCTTCCACCCAACAACTGTACATTTATTTTCTCCATCATCACATTCCCCACAGTTATTACCTCTTGTATCTCTTGACCTTCCCTCTTAGATTTTTAAGCTCTAAAGAGCAGGGCCCTCTGATTCCTACTGTGTTAAAGTGTATTATAGTTGCCTACCCTCAAGTTGTAAATCGCTGCGTAAACTGTTGGCGCTATAGAAATCCTATATAATAATAATAATAATAATACTCCAGCTTCCTTCCACATGCTGGTAGGTTAATTGGCTTCTGTCTAAATTGGCCTTAGTATGTGTATGTATGAATGTAATTAAGAGACCTTAGATTGTAAGCTCATTGAGCAAAGACTCATGTGAATGTACAATACATGTGTAAAGTGCTGCATATATTGATGGTGCTATATTAGTACCTACAATAAATAATGAATCTTCCAAAAATGGAATAAAGGAAAGTAGCCTAAATAGATTCAGCAAAATATGACCATTTGAACTCAAATGTATCCATCCTTTTTCGAAAGCTCTTAAAACACTTTCAACGTTTTCTACATCAAGACTCAGGTTTAGAATTAGTAAAAGCTGACAAATTTAAGTGCATAATGGAACTGTATTCCACTGAAATATTACCTTACTTAAAACAAATTCAATGGACCAAATAAAAAACACCAGTAATGATCACAGACACAAGAAGTATTTTTTTATATAATAATATAATATTTACCCCTGCACTGTATCCAACTCCAATGTAAGATAAATAAAAGGACTGTGGCCGATGGGCTGGGAGCTGAGCTGAAGCCTGTCTTTCATTTACCTTACATACAAGGTGAATAGAGTGTGTGGCAGTACCTGCATGCCATACTAGAATACATTATCACCTACAGTAGAGGTTAATCCTCCAACAGGGCAACCATCAGCAGTTATGTATTTAATAATGGGAAATACTTTTTTTTTTAATTAGTCCAATAGTGTGAGGCAATGGGCTGTTATTTACCTGAATAATCACTTTCAAGTTGCATACAGTAAAGAAAAACACAAAAGAAAAGAAAGAAAAAGTGGAATTTTTAAGGTGCCAAATAAAGAAAATTTATATAATAAAATATAAATGTTATTCACATATTTCCATAAAACAGTATCAATATATTAAAATTGTCTAAAAACATACAAGTATAATTGATAATTTTTAATATCATCAGATGCTTTGTTTGTGCCAGTCATAGTTGCTTGATGTAGTCATCTCAACATGTTTTGCCTTGAAAGCAACTTCCTCAGCAGAATTTATACTACAACATACAAGCTGTATCAAAGACACAGATACGATATAAGTAACTACAACCATTAAACTACATGTGTCAATATGTAGATACAATTTAAAGTGGGATTCCACCTGCGATTTATTTTTTTAAAGTCAGCAGCTACTAACAGTGTAGCTGATGACTTTTAATAAGGACACTTACCTGTCCTAGTCGCCCGTGATGTTGGTCAAACGATGGCGATCGCTGGCGCCTCCATCCTTACTAAGGGAAATGGGTAGTGAAGCTTTACGGCTTCACCGCCCGTTTCTTACTGCACATGCGCGACTCGCACAACGCTTTGTGAATGGGCGGCTACCTCCTGGGATACACACAGTTCCCAGAAGCCAGCGCGGCTCATTCACAAGAAGACACAGCAATGTAGGACGAGCCTGAAGACCTTCCGCGGTGGAAAAAGAGGCAGAAGAGCTACTTCTGCATAGCAACCGCCCTTTCAGGTGAGTATAAAAATTGTATTTTTTTCATTTTTTATTTTAAGATTTTGAGATTTTTTAGGGAGGAAAAAAAACGTGTGGAACTCCACTTTAATGGAACACAGTAAATTTGGTGAAAGACATCTCACCATTAAACATCATGTAGTTTAGAGTAGAATGACAAAACCTGCAGAAGTCCAAAAATATGCCCATCCAATCATGCACCCATTGGGTCCTGTGTGGTATTAGTAGGTTACAGTAGGGATACAAGTGGTATATATATATAAAAAAAAAACTAAAAGAATATTAAAACATGTACATAGTAAACTGCCCCCCAAAAACAAAGAACAAAAATAATGATGAATAATGCCTACTTTGTTTTTTGTGGTAGTTAACTATTTACATATTTTAATATTATGTTGCTTTAAATGACAAACACAAGCAGTTTATTGATTGTATTTACTATATCTGATCTGTGTCTTTGATACAGCTAGTATGTTAT
This sequence comes from Rana temporaria, assembly GCF_905171775.1. NCBI lineage: Eukaryota > Metazoa > Chordata > Amphibia > Anura > Ranidae > Rana > Rana temporaria. The sequence continues at coordinate 271,124,414 of NC_053493.1, forward strand.
AGTCTAAATTCTCCTAAAGAAGCTGCATTTAAGGTGAAACATGATGTATTGACAATTTTAAGCAGCATTGGTTGATGCAAACAAATAGCCAGATTCAGTAAGAGTTAGGCCGGCATATCAGTAGATACGCCGACCTAACTCAGAATCTGCGCCGACCTATGTTTAAGTGTATTCTCAAACAGAGATACGCTTAAACATATCTAAGATACGACGGCTTGCGCCGTCCTATCTTAGGTTGCAATATTTCTGCTGGCCGCTAGGTGGCGCTTCCATTGCGGTCGGCGTAGAATATGCAAATCAGTAGATACGCCTATTCACGAACGTACGCCCGGCCGCCGCAGTACATTTACGCCGTTTACGTAAGAGATAGGCCGCCTAAAGTTAAAGATGCCCCCTAGGTGGCGTAGCCAATGTTAAAGTATGGCCGCCGTTCCCGCTTCGAAATTCGAAAATTTTACGTTGTTTGCATAAGTCGTCCGTGAATAGGGATTTATGTAGTTTACGTCCACGTCAAAATCAATAGGCCCGTGCGGCGTACCTAGCCGCAATGCACACTGGGAAATGTAGGCGCCCGGCGCTTGCGCAGTTAAACAAAAGTGTAAAAAACGTCAGGTCAGGCTCCATTAACATAAAATACGCCCCCTTAGACAAATTTGAATTAAGCGCCCTTACGCCCGCCCGCTTTAGGCTACCCCGCTGTAACTTAGCAGGCAAGTACTTTGAGAATCAAGTACTTGCCTTGCTAACTTACGGCGGCGTAGCCTAAACATGCTAAGCTACGCCACCGCAAAGTTAGGACAGGGTACCTGAAGAGTATCTGATGATATAAAAAAAATGATCAATTATACTTGTATGGTTTTAGACAATTTCATTATATATTGATAACGTTTTCTGGTCTCATGAAATATGTGAATAACATTTTTATTTCTATTATATGTATGTAACTTTTTGGGTTTGGCACCTAATAAATCCCACTTTTTCTGTTGTTTATTTTTTTTTTGGTTATAATGTATACAGAGATGTGGTGTCTTTGGTCCCTCCTCTAGTTCACATTGCACAAAAAAAACATCCAGCTAGAGTACACTACAGACTAGGGCCCGGATTCACAGACATCGGCGCATATAAATGCCGCCGTAGCGTATCTCTTTTACACTACGCCAGCGCAGCGCACAAAGGCAAGCACTGGATTCACAAAGCACTTGCTCCCACTCGCTGTTAAAGATACGCTGGGTTTCCTCGGCGTAAGCCAGTGTAGGTCGAAGTGGACGTGAGCCATGCTAATGAGGCGTGACCCCATGCAAATGATGGGCCAAGCGTCATAGATGTCAGAATCACAACGGAACTACTCCCTAAGATACGACGGATCACTGCCTACGACGTGAACGTAACCTATGCCCAGCCCTACTCACGTACTACGTAAACGATGTAAAATACGACGGCTGTGTTCCCTGGTCCATACCTTTGCATGAGTTGCGCCTCCTATATGAGGAATGACTTTACGCCGGACGTATGACTTACGCAAACCGCGTATATGATGCGTCGGGCGCAACTACTTTTGTGAATAGGCGTATCTCCCTCATTTGCATATGCGCATAGAAAATCTATGGGAGAAGCAAATGCGCCCACGATACGACGGCGTAGGCAAGTTACGTCGGTCGTAGGAAGCCTAGTTACAGTTACACTTATGCAGCGTATCTCGAGATACGTCGGCGTAAGTGCTTTGTGAATCCTGGCCTAGGTGTTTGCTACTCAAAGCAGCTCACTTACTCACTGTGGTTGATTTACTAAAGGCAAATAGACTGTTCAGTTTTCTAGGGAAGCTGTCCTTTCAAGGCAATTTTCCCTAGAGCTTAGTGAATGAGGAGCAGCTGCCTTTAGTAAATTATCCTTCATAGTTTCTTATATCTGTCTGGTCCCTGGAATAGAACTGGGGCATGTTCCTTCTTTTTGGTTAAGCTGTGACTTTACCAACTTCAGTGTTCCAGCCACCACTACAAAGAACTGCCTACCAGAGACTCAGACCCCATGGCACAGGAGGTCTTATATCACATCAAATCACTCTCAGAGGGATGGATGGCTCCCTCTGTGCAGGATGATGGTAATCGCATATGCTAACACCAGGTCTCAGTATAGTGTAGCAGTTTTCTAAATTGATTATTTCAAAATAAAATCGCATACTCACAAGCAAAGGAACATTACCCGTCATTAACACTAACAGACACTGTTCAAGCCGGCATGGTGATATCACTGCTTAATCCCACTCTTATGCGTTTTGTTCCAAAGAACATTTTCCAAGTTGGAGTAGTGACCAGGTTGTTTAATGTTTACTGCTTAGGGACTTTCCATTTTCATAATAACCCATGCTATCTTCATGTTATCTTCTAATTGCCACCTATGGACTTTATATCTCATTTAATGCTCCATCACTTTATTAGCAAACACCTCTGTTAGGGGCACACGCCTTGCAGTAGGGTTGTACTCTTTTTAATGCAAAAGTGGGAAAATATCCATAATTTTTTTAACCACTTCAGCCCCGGAGGATTTGGCTTCCCAAAAGTTACTGTTTACAAGAAGAAAAAAAAAGCAAAATCAAATATTTATTATATTGTAGCTTACTTATTCTTAAATGGATGCATTCATTTTCTTTTTAGGCTTTTTTTCTTCTATTGTCCTCTGGTGATACAAAAGCACAAGCTCTCCAGCAGAATACAGTATATCGGTTTACATGGATGAGACAAACCATTTAACAATGGTAGAGTTTTTTTTTTAAATGTATTTAATTGTGTAAAACCTTTATCCCAAAAGGAAAAGAAAACAAAAACTGTTTGGCTTTAATTGATAAAAAAGTGTGAGCTGGAGTTTGGCTTTTTATTTGTTAGTGTATTTAAATCTGTGAATACATTTAACACTACCCTCCCCACCGGACTGACAATGATGCTGTCTGTTGTGTCTCTTGTACTTGTTCATCAAGAGTGGTGTCTTAACCACTTCAGCCCCAGAAGATTTGGCTGCCCAATGACCGGGCCATTTTTTGCGATTCAGCACTGCATCGCTTTAACTGACAATTGCACGGCCGTGCGACATGGCTCCAAAACAAAATTATTTTCCCCCTACACAGAGTGCTTTCTTTTGGTGGTATTTGATCACCTGTGCTGTTTTTGTGCCATTAAACAAAAAAAGAGCAACAATTTTGAAAAAAAGAGCAATACTTTAAACTTTTTGCTATAATAAATATCCCCCAAAAATATATATAATTGTTTTCCTCAGTTAAGGCGGATATGTATTCTTCTACATATTTTTGGTAAAAAATTGCAATAAGCATATATTGATTGGTTTGCACAAAAGTTATAGCATCTACAAAATAGGGGATAGTTTTATGGCATTTTTAGTAATATTTTTTTTTTAACCACTTAAGGACCAGCCCATGTACATATACGTCCACAATATGGCACGTACAGGCACATGGGCGTATGGGTACGTCCTCGCCTATTAGCGGGTGGGGGGTCCGATCGGGACCCCCCCCGCTACATGCGGAGGTCGGGTCCGCTCGGGGAGCGATCCGGGACCACGGCGCGGCTATTTGTTTATAGCCGCTCCGTCGCGATCGCTCCCCGGAGCTGAAGAACGAGGAGAGCCGTGTGTAAACACGGCTTCCCCGTCCTTCACTATGGCGGCGCATCGATCGCGTCATTCCCTTTATAGGGAAGACACGATCGATGACGTCATTCCTACAGCCACACCCCCAAACAGTTGTAAACACATACTAGGTGCACCCTAACTCCTACAGCGCCCCCTGTGGTTAACTCCCAAACTGCAACTGTCATTTTCACAATAAAGAATGCAATTTAAATGCATTTTTTGCTGTGAAAATGACAATGGTCCCAAAAATGTGTCAAAATTGTCCGAAGTGTCCGCCATAATGTCGCAGTCACGAAAAAAATTGCTGATCGCCGCCATTAGTAGTAAAAAAAAAATAAAAAATAAAAATGCAATAAAACTATCCCCTATTTTGTAAACACTATAAATTTTGCGCAAACCAATCGATAAACGCTTATTGCGATTTTTTTTACTAAAAATAGGTAGAAGAATACGTATCGGCCTAAACTGAGGAAAAAAAATGTTTTTATATATGTTTTTGGGGGATATTTATTACAGCAAAAAGTAAAAAATATTGCTTTTTTTTCAAAATTGTCGCTCTATTTTTGTTTATAGCGCAAAAACTAAAAACCGCAGATGTGATCAAATACCACCAAAAGAAAGCTCTATTTGTGGGGAAAAAAGGACGCCAATTTTGTTTGGGAGCCACGTCGCACGACCGCGCAATTGTCTGTTAAAGCGACGCAGTCCCGAACTGTAAAAACCCCTTGGGTCTTTAGGCTGCATATTGGTCCGGGGCTTAAGTGGTTAAAGAAATGGCGGCGTTCTGCGATTTTGATCGTGACTGCGACATTATGGCACTTTTGATGCTATTTTGGGACCATTGTCCTTTATACAGTGATCAGTGCTATAAAAATGCACTGTCGCTGTGTAAATGACACTGGCAGGGAAGGGATTAACCACTAGGGGGTGAGGAAGGGGTTAAGTGTGTCCTAGGGAGTGATTATAACTGTGTGGGGGCTGGGCTACATGTGAGAATACATTGATTACTGCTCCCGATCACAGGGAGCAGTAGATCAGTGTTCTGTCACAAGGCCTTGTTTACATAGACATCCCCCTGTTCTGCAGCTCCGTGACACGATCGCGGGACACTGGCGGACACTGGCGGGAATTTCAAAGCAATGTACCTGTACGTTGCTTTGCGCACAGGAGCCATTCTGCCGACGTACATCTACTGGCAGTGGTCAGCAAGTGGTTAAATAACAAAACAAAAAAATACTTTAAAGTGGAGTTCCACCCATAAATATAACATTACATCAGTAGTTTTAAAAAAATGTCATTAGACCTTTACGAATTTTTTTTTTTTAGATGCCTTCAAAGTGTTGTTGCTAGGCAGAATAGTTAATCTTCCCACTTCCTGCACCTAGGTGCTTAATGCTTCCTAACCTACACCGCACAGACTCCTGGGAATGTAGTGGGTGTAACTTTCCAGGAGTCTGTGCACTCCCCAGTCTCAAAGAATCATGTGACTTGGACAGCACAGGTGCTGAAACCTGATCTGACACTGCTTGTGCAGCACTGAGCATGTGCGAGATCTGCAAGGCTGAAATCCAGGAAGTCATACAGTCTGGCTTCATGATGCCCACACTTAAGATGACCCCAGTCAATTTCTATTTTATAAAGTGTCTAAATGCTGTAACAACCTAACAAAACAGACCTTAGTTTACAGACTAACTTTACTAGAATACATTAAGCTTGTGTATTACAGGGGTATTTATATTTAAAAAGTGAAATTGTGGCCGGAACTCCGCTTTAAGCAAGTGCATTCATCCTAAAATTGTATTTTTGAAGAACTGATTCCTATTTAAAATGAACTGTGAGATTTTTTTTATATACAACTCAAATTAAATTGCAATACACTTCATCCATTTCTGGGCATTTAGTTAAATTAGCATCGTAGACATTATCCATGTGTACAAGAATATCACACCCTGGATTTGCAAAAGTGAGGGAAATAAATGTGAATCGTGTGACGAAACTTGGTTATATCACTGTATAAAGCCGACTGACCCAGTAAAAGGTCTGCCTTTTGTGTAGTTTCTTCATTGTGTTCAAGGCTAAAAATAACATTTTGAAAAAGTTTATAGTTTTCTTTTAGCCAGGTTCATATAAAACATTATTTATGACTATTTAAAGTTTATCACTTGAATTCATCAAGTAATGATTGTAAGTCAACAGATTCACCCACTCATTATGCTTTTTTAATACTGTTCTGTAAAGTGCCTGCATTTTGATCTTATAGCAGGATTACACACATTTAGGTGAATATGTTAGAGGGACATACTCTCCTCCCGTTTTTCTAGTAGAGACAGTACCTATCTGGATTTCTTTTATATATATATTCATACACTGTATAGTTTAGCTAGATCCGCTCTTCCTAATTTACTGACAGGCAGGCGATTGTGCTAGCTGCAGTATTCTCACGTGGTGTACTGCCTGTGTCCTCTGCAGTGTGCACCTAAAGCTACGTGGTGTGTGTACTGCCTGTGTCCTCTGCAGTGTGCACCTAAAGCTATGTGGTGTGTGTACTGCCTGTGTCCTCTGCAGTGTGCACCTAAAGCTACGTGGTGTGTACTTCCTGTGTCCTCTGCAGTGTGCACCTAAAGCTACGTGGTGTGTACTACCTGTGTCCTCTGCAGTGTGCACCTAAAGCTATGTGGTATGTGTACTGCCTGTGTCCTCTGCAGTGTGCACCTAAAGCTACGTGGTGTGTGTACTGTTTGTGTCCTCTGCAGTGTGCACCTAAAGCTACGTGGTGTGTGTACTGCCTGTGTCCTTTGCAGTGTGCACCTAAAGCTACGTGGTGTGTGTACTGACGGTGTCCTCTGCAGTGTGCACCTAAAGCTACGTGGTGTCTACTGCCTGTGTCCTCTGCAGTGTGCACCTAAAGCTACGTGGTGTGTGTACTGCCCGTGTCCTCTGCAGTGTGCACCTAAAGCTACGTGGTATGTGTACTGCCTGTGTCCTCTGCAGTGTGCACCTAAAGCTACGTGGTGTGTGTACTATTTGTGTCCTCTGCAGTGTGCACCTAAAGCTACGTGGTGTGTGTACTGCCTGTGTCCTTTGCAGTGTGCACCTAAAGCTACGTGGTGTGTGTACTGACGGTGTCCTCTGCAGTGTGCACCTAAAGCTACGTGGTGTCTACTGCCTGTGTCCTCTGCAGTGTGCACCTAAAGCTACGTGGTGTGTGTACTGCCCGTGTCCTCTGCAGTGTGCACCTAAAGCTACGTGGTGTGTGTACTGCCATTGTCCTCTGCAGTGTGCACCTAAAGCTACGTGGTGTGTGTACTGTCTGTGTCTGTGCTATTTTTCTCAATGATTTTCATCCATATTCATCCAGACATTACATTAACTGCTTGCCGACCAGCCGCCGTCATTCTACGGCGGCAGGTCGGCTCTCCTGGGCGAGAGCCCATAGCTATACGGCGGCTCGCGATCGCCGCCGGGCACACGCGATCGCTCGTTACAGAGCGGGGACCGGGAGCTGTGTGTGTAAACACACAGCTCTCGGTCCTGTCAGCGGGGGAAATGCTGATCTTCTGTTCATACAATGTATGAACAGAGGATCAGTGTTTCCCCTAGTGAGGCCACCCCCCCCCACAGTAAGAACACACCCAGGCATACTTAACCCCTTCCCCCGCCCCCTAGTGTTAACCCCTTAACTGCCAGTGGCATTTTTATAGTAATCCAATGCATTTTTATAGCACTGATCGCTATAAAAATGACAATGGTCCCAAAAATGTGTCAAAAGTGTCCGAAGTGTCCGCCATAATGTCGCAGTACCGGAAAAAAATCGCTGATCACCGCCATTACTAGTAAAAAAAAATATTAATAAAAATGCCATAAAAATACCCCCTATTTTGTAAACGCTATAACTTTTGTGCAAACCAATCAATTAACGCTTATTGCGATTTTTTTTTACGAAAAATATATAGAATAATACGTATCGGCCTAAACTGAGGAAAAAAAATGTTTTTTTATATATTTTTGGGGGATATTTATTATGGCAAAAAGTAAAAAATATTCATTTTTTTCAAAATTGTCGCTATATTTTTGTTTATAGCGCAAAAAATAAAAACCGCAGAGGTGATCAAATACCACCAAAAGAAAGCTCTATTTGTGGGAAAAAAAGGATGCCAATTTTGTTTGGGAGCCACGTCGCACGACCGCGCAATTGTCTGTTAAAGCGACGCAGTCCCGAATCGCAAAAAGGTCTCTGGTCTTTGGGCAGCAATATGGTCCGGGGGGTAAGTGGTTAAAGCCGAAAGCAGTTTTAAATTACTTTTTCTATATAGTAATCTCATTTTGTGCAGGGACAGTTCTAAACACATGCCACTTCACAGGCATACTATAGACACCCAGCAGGTATGATATTTAAAAGAATTTTTCATTTTTTTTTCACTTTAAGCATCATTAAAATCACTGCTCCAGAAAAAACAACAGTTTTTAAAACTTTTTTTTCCATTGATACATGTTCCCTGGGGAAAGACCCGGGTTCTCAAACACATTTTACGACAATAACTTGCATATTAGGCTTTAAAATGAGCACTTTTGAATTCAAACGTTCGAGTCCCATAGACGTCAATGGGGTTCTAAATGTTCGCGCGAACGGTCGGTCTGTTCGAAGGTTCTGGTGTGAACCGAACGGGGGGTGTTCGGCTCATCCCTACTGGTAGCTTGGACATGGAATTTATTTTCGTTTGGGAGCTTAGTGCGTACACATGCATAGCATTTCTTGCAAGGATAAAATCCCTTACCTGTGAAGAAGGTGAAATTCTTTTTTGGAGGATCCAAAACATTTTTTACAAAAGTGTTTTTTGTACACAAATTTGGGTCTACTGGGTAATATAGTTTGAAGATGTTATCTATATGTAATATATGCCAATGACATTTTATGTTTTTTTCTATTTATAGTTATAAACTAGAACACAGGTGTCAAACACAAGGCCCGCGGGCCGAATCCGGCGCTCCAGGCCATTTAATGTGTCCCTCGCACCTCTCCTGCAGCTGCAGGAGAGCTCCAGCCCTCCTCTGTTCCTCCTCCAGACCCTCATGCCGCGTACACACGATCGTTTTTCGGCATTAAAAAAAACAACGTTTTTCAGCATGTCCAAAAAACAACATCTTTCCAACTTCATCATTAAAAACGATGTTGCCCACACACCATTGTTTTTGAAAAATGATGAACAAAGTGCGGTGACGTACACCACATACGACGGCACTCTAAAGGGGAAGTTCTATTCACCTTTGGGCTGCTTTTAGCTGATTCCTTGTTAGTAAAAGATGATTTGCGCTTTTTTGTCTGTTACAGCGTGATGAATGTGCTTACTCCATTATGAATGGTAGTTTTACCTGCACAAGCGCTCCCGTCTCATAACTTGCTTCTGGGCATGCGCGGGTTTAAAACAGCTTTTTTGCCCACACACGATCATTTTTAACAACACTAAAAACAACATTTTAACCTCCCTGGCGGTATGATTCTGTCTGGAATTACGTACCAAAAGCGGTACAATTATTTTGCAAGGAAATTTGGCGTTTTATACTGTAGGCCTGTAATTTTTAGAAATAACTCACTTAAATCTGACCAAGCAAGAGTCTTGTAGGCATCCCGGGTATGATTTTTTTTTTTAAAACAAAATGATAAATTATAATATAATAAATAATTATAAATAATTATAACAAATAATAATTTAATTATAATAAAAATTATTCAATAATGTAATCAACTCAAAATCACTGAAATGTGCTCAGTTGCAGAATTGTCGCTGTCATTATTTTTTTTTTTTTATGACGAATTTCCCCACAAATCGCTATCGCACAATTCTGCAAGTGATTATAATTTATTATCACTGTTTTCTAGCTGATCTAAAAACATTTTTGACATAAAGGGACACTTTTGGACAATCTACAGTTTTTAGGCAGAAATGACATTTTTTATTTTTATAAAAGTACATGTAGGGCACTGGGCAGATCACTAGGGACAAGGGGTGTGTGTATTTTTTACATAGAGTACTGTAATCTATAAGATTACAGTATACTGTATGTAAAGTGTTTGTTTACTTTTTTGAATTTGGCGCCGTTCTCCGCTCCCGTGCGTCGTAACGTCGCAGGGAACGGAGATCGGCGGCACACGGGGAGACTGTGAATCGAGCGAGGAGGTCCCGCTCGCTCACACAGCGGAGTGGCATCGCTGGATCCAGGGACAAGGTGAGTAACTTGCCTGTGGATCCAGCAAAAGGTAAGCCGCGCCGCTGCACGTCCACCCCGAGCGTGACTCGGGGATACCGATCCTAACATTGAAAACCAACCCCGAGTCACGCTCGGGTTTACCGCCAGGGAGGTTAAAAAACAACGTGAAAAAATGCAGCATGTTCGAATTTCTGCTTTCAAGCAATGCATTCAGCTTCTTCCCAGCAGCAGCATAAGGAAAGGGGGGTGCACTGTTATGTAAGGGAGAGTGGGGGACACAACTTTTGATGGTGGGGTGGCTCTTGACATCTAATATATGGGGAGGGGATGTGCTGGACATCTAATCTTACAGATACAACCACCCTTTTGAGGGCAATTATAATGCTGATGCGGCCAACGATAAAATGGAATTTGATACCCCTGATCTAGAATGATAGATACAAGATCTATTTGCTGGTTCTGTTGTTTGTTTTTCTTACTTAGTGCCATTCTGTCCATCTGAATGAACCCATTTTGGTTACTTATTCTGCATAATCTCTTATGTTTGTGCAATTGCATCTTAGTCAAATGAGCTGACCTTTCGGTATATTGTAAAGCCAGTTTTTGTGGTGTAGTTTTCCTTTAGGAGGTAACTGTTCCAGTGTACAGTTTTGAAGTGTGCTTTTGTGATTAATTTCTTATCCTCTTGATTTCTATATCCAGGAACGGGATGCTTTTCTCACTAATGTTCCATAACAATTTGATGTTGCGGTTGTTTTGATTTAATTGGTTCATGAAGTCTAGTAATTTGTCTTGATTGCCTTTCCATAAAATGATCACGTCATCTATGTATCTTTTGTAGAAAATCAGCTCCATTGGTGTATTTGTTTAGATGGATTCTTCCTCCCATTGGCCATAAATAAATTTGCCACACTGGATGCAAATTTGGCTCCCATTGCCACTCCTGTTTTTTGTTGATACAATGTGTGTTTGTACCAAAAATAATTGTTTTTAAAGCAGACGTCAAAGCATTTGGCAAGATATTTTCACGGGTTTCCCATCGCGTCAGAGAGGGGCGGGGTCACCCGTACGTGTCACTGGGTAACCCCGCCATTTCCCTGTTGCGTCAGAGGGTATGCGGTCACCCTCGCATTTGACGGGTGGCCCCACCCTTAGCTCTATAAGAGCTGTCACAGTGGAAGAGCGTCATACGGTGGGTGCTTCCCATGGAGGCAGAATTGAGTCAGCGTTTTTTTTTCATCAATATACTCAATATACTCGTATGCTTGCTCGAGAATGCATTTACATCGCTGGAATTTTTTTTCCTTTTTTTCTTTTTAATAAAGTACTTGTCCCAAGCTGTCTACTGTGATTTAAAAAAAAAATCAGATTCTGATAAGCATCCCGCCCGCAAACCCCCACAACCACCGGGCAAGGGTTGTGGGGGTGATGCCCTTGTACCCCTCCTCATGTTGAGGGTATGTGGCCTGGTACAGTTCAGGAGGGGGGCGCTCTCTTGTCCCCCCTCTTTTCCTGCGGCCTGCCAGGTTGCGTGCTCGGATAAGGGTCTGGTATGGATTTTTGGGGGGAACCCATTCCACTTTTTTTATTTTGGCACAGGGTTCCCCTTAAAATCCCTACCAGACCTGAAGGGCCTGGTATGGAATTTGGGGGGACCCCCCACGCATTGTTTTTTAATTTTGGTTTGGGGTGCAGGGACTGTTCTAAACACGGGGAAAATGCGCTACTTTACAGGCATAATATAGACACCCCCCAGGTACGAAATTTAAAGAAATATTTCACTTTTATTGTTTCACTTTAAGCATTATTAAAATCACTGCTCTCGAAATAACGGCTGTTTTTAAAACTTTTTTTGCATACATGCATTTTTGATACATGTCCCCTGGGGCAGGACCCAGGTCCCCAAACACTTTTTATGACAATAACTTGCATATGAACCTATAAAATTAGCACTTTTGAATTCTCCCATAGATTATTAAAGGGTGTTCTGTGGCTTTCGAATTTGCCGCAAACACCCCAAATTGTTTGATATTCGGCGAACAGGCGAACACCCGATGTTCGAGTCGAAATTATGTTCGGCTCGAACATCCGGCTCATCCCTAGTTATATAACTCACGCTGGGACCTGTAGTCTTTCATAGTCACCTAACTTACAGCTTACACAGGCTTACATAGACTGTGCTAGTATTTCTATTCCTCCATCCATTCCTCCATCTCTGTAGAATCATGTGTATTCTTTTTTTCATCTGAACCCATATATAAAGGATATATATATATATATATATATATATATATATATATATATATATATATATATATATATAAAAACATAAACCATATACCACTATACAATATAAACATATTATATTTGAATTTGTAGCCCTCAAGCCACTTTCTTCTGTATTACCAATACAAACAAAATAAATAAACATGAGAATACCTAAGAGCCGGTTCACACTGGGGCGGCACGACTTCGGGGGCGACTCGGCAAGTCGTCCTGAAGACGACTTCAGAGGCGATTAGCAAAATTACTTCTGTATGTAAGTCAATGCAAATCGCCCCGAGTCTCCCCCGAAGTCGCTCCTATTAGAAAGGTTCTGGTGAATAGAATGGAACGTGACTTGTCAGGCGGCTGAGTCGCCTGACGAGTAGCCCCAGTGTGAACTGGCTCTTAACATTTGTAAGTGCAACAATTTTCAGGGCAAGGTGGTGTATTATCTTGTCTGCATGTAAACAAAGGAGCTGTGAGCTGCTGGATGTTATTGACCAAATAACAGCATCCTATCCACCATGACTCGTCCTCATATGGCCTATTCATTTATCAGGTAGGGATTCCTGGATCTCCTTGATGTTACTGACCAAATATGGTCATCGCCATTGATGTCACTTGGGATATCCTGCCATTTTGTTTATTTTAGTGACAGGGATCGGGAGATGTCATTTGGTGTGAGTGGGGTGATAAGTTGGGGGATGTGGGCAGTTTTTTTTGTACTTTTTTTTTTTTATTCTCTTCAAGGTTAAGGGTCTGCCATAAATTAAGGGAATCCCAGGCCATTTATTTACAAACAGAAGCAAAGCAGCCAAATTTGCGATCTGCTAGCAATTTAAACTGCATTTTTTCTTTGTAAAAGTCAGTTTTTCTGCAGTAGGTTGTATACCTCATACATATGCACAATTTTACAGGCAGGATATAATGGCATCCTTCAGACATAATATTGAAAGAAAATTGCCATTTTTAATGTTGCTCCTAAAGCATTAATAAAATCACTGCTCCCTGACAAACAAAATGAAAAACCATGCCCAGCCTCCTTCCCATTTGTTTGACAATCTCTTGCCTATTAGCCTAGAAAATGGCCATTACTGTTTTTAATATTCTGCTCCCATTGATCTTAATGAGGTTTGGAGGCAGCACCTGAACTAGTTTTTCTGTAAACCCACTTCAAACCGAACCCAGGTACGTAGCTGTAGCTCCTGTGATTAGCTGAAGTAATATATAATATATATATTTTGCTTTTTGCTATAATAAATATCCCCCCAAAAAATGTAAAAAAAAAAAATTTCTTCATCAGTTTAGGTTAATATGTATTCTTCTACATTTTTTGGGGTAAAAAATTGCAAGCTTATATTGATTGGTTTGCGCAAAAGTTATTGTGTCTACAAAATAGGGGATATATTTATGGTATTTTTAATATTATTATTTTTTTACTAGTAATGGCGTCAATCAGCAATTTTTAGCAAGACTGCGACATTGCGGAAAACAGATTTGACACTTTTGACACTTTTTTGGGACCAGTGACATTCATACAGCTATCAGTGCTAAAAATAGCCACTGATTACTGTATAAAGGGCACTGGCAGGGAAGGGGTTAACACTAGGGGGTGATTAAGGTTTTTACGTGTGCCCTAGGGAGGTGTTTCTATATGTGGGGGAGGGAACTGACAGGGAGTAGAAAGAGAACACTGTCCCTGATCACTGGAAATAGCAGATTTCTCTCTGTGGAGAGATTGCGGGTGGCCGGCGGACATTGCAGCCACCAGGCCACGCGCATTGTCTCTGGCAACACTCCACGGGCTCACGCGCCTGCTATTGCTCTTAACATTCTCCATAACTCTCCATTACATGAATCATTTGCATGTATTTCACAACCAATGTCTTTGGGAAGAGGCCATCATAGTGTACTAGATTCAGTGCAGCCATACATTCAGTCACAGAGGGAGGATGAGGTGAAAGGGCATATGTGCAGATAATAAAGGTTAAGGGGTTAATATACAGGATGGAGAGGAGATGTACAGAAGAAGAAGGTGGTTAAATGGTTATATATGGTTTCAATATTACTAATATTACTATTTTTGTATTGTCCCACTAATTGTGAGAGGAAGGGGACTGTCAGGACCTAGTTCACGTGCAGAAGGCCCTGTACTTCCCAGAGCTGATGGTTGCAGTTCCAGTGTCCACCAGCGAATGTCTCTCAGCAGCCAGCAGACTTCAGTTATCAGTTTCCATCTGATGCTGATTGCTGTGAGGATATTTAGATCCCCTCCTGTTGCTTCTTGCTTTAGTGTTTTACTGCTGCCATATCTTGTTAACAATAATTCTGTTCTTGCTCCTACCCTGTAATTTGCATCCTTTACCCTGCTCCCTTGTACCTGCTCTCCTTTGTTCCTCACCCCATTATTGGTTCCCCCCTTTCCATCTGCTACCTGTACCTCCAGTTTTCCCTGCTTTTCTCTGTTCTCCATTGTATATAGTTAATTGTTAGTTAGGTTTCCTGTTTGCTACCTTTATTAGTCAGGTATTCTGTCACTGGGGTTTTTGTTCACGTTAATTTTATGTTTGCTGTGTTTTGTTTGGATGGTTTTTGATTTACTGTAAATAAATCTCACTTAAAGTTTAAGTCAATGCAAAATCTAAAATCCCTGCATCTAAAGACACAAGGGATCTAACAATAACCTGTATCCCTGTAAAGAAAGATGAGTACACATACCTTTTTGGAAGCGGACCTGACCCGCTCCCACCCGATCTGCAGCGCTGAAAGGTCTCCGAAGGACACTGAGAATAACGGTTGTGAAGTGAATGGGAAGTGATGTCACCCATAAAGTTACTATTGGGCTTTTGTTGTCCTCTGCCTCCTCTGCACCCGCCTACGCAGAGATGCCACGGCTGACAGCTCTGTGTGAGATCTGGATAAAGTGGGTTCACATTGGCTTCCAAAAATGTATGTATACTCGTTTTTTCTTACCAGGGATAGAGAGGTTAGTGTTAGATCCCTGGTGTCTTTAGATGCAGGATGGGCCTCCACTTTAAGCAAATATAGTTTGGTCTCCATTTCCTTGTGTGGCTACGCAGATCTAGCCATCTCTGCTGCTGAATCCTGACAGGAAGGGTCCTTAAATGTAACAGTTGTAAATTTGTGGCTACAGAAAATGTCCATCACATCATTCACAAGGCACAGAGCTATTTTAATTGGCTCTGTGCCTTTCACTTATGCTTTCCATTGTGTATTGACAGCAAGAGCAGAGGCATTGTACCAACAGTAAACAAAGGGAAAAATTGTAAATATCCACTCAGATAAAGTGAAAGGGCGTAGTATAAATGTGACACATAGTGAGTGTATACAAGAATCTCATGCAATGTGAAGTCGCGGTAGAAAAATCAGTAATGAAAACAACATACTGGGGTAGTTGAAGTCTTTGCAGGTGAAACACGTAGGGTTAATACACTGGCCCAAAACACCGGCCCAAAACACCCTATACTGCACCTTTTTTATTGTTCAATTGAACCATTTTTTATCCAATATTCATTTGTCTCAATATTTTATTTTTATTAATTCCATCATTTGGATTTACGCTATGTGGAGGCCCTTTTCTCTCTTTTTTCACCTTGAATATAATAACAATATTTTGAGGAGACACACTTTGGAGAGCTGCTTATAATAACTCACTGTTCAGAGTACCATCTACTTCCTGAACCGCTGGCCCTGTGGATTCATTGCTTGCCTGCAGAGGAGAAGATTGAAGGACTCATCCTTGGAATTGATTCCACGTTTCCGCGCTTTTGGATACATGCTTGGCAGATCCACCGCCGTATGGTGAGTTGGGTCAACTATTTTTGGGTAAGGGTACCCTTTTCTCTCCCTCATTCCTGGAAGGTGAAGGCACTCCTGGGTGTAATTATCTACTGTGCAGAACATCCACCTAAGAGATGGTCAGACATCAGCAGCAACAGTGTGTTGTCCTTTAGACTTCACTGCCGACCCTTGATGTCTTAAGTATATGGACTATTGCGTTTTTAGTCACTAGAATCAATAATGTGTTTGGTTTTTATCGTTCACTTATATCTACATATGGGATGTGTTTCTTAAGTGCAATTATCACCATATATGTCACTGCATTTATGGTTAGATGTATAATGACCACACTTGAGCCTATATTATAGTTCTTTGATATTGTGGTTCTACCTGTCACACACATTTCCGATTACAAGGGATGTTTACATTCCTTGTAATGGGAATAAAAGTGAAAAAAATGTTTTAAGAAAAAGTGTAAAAAAAAAAAGGATAAAAAGCAAAATTAAAATGCCCCTGTCCCCTGTCCCCGGTAGCTCTCGCGCAGAAGTGGACGCAACAATTCTAGCACTAGATCTCCTCTGTAAATCTAAACTGGTAACCTGTAAAAAATTTCAAAGCGTTGCCTATGGAGATTTTTAAGTACCGAAGTTTGGCGCCATTCCATGAGTGTGCGCAATTTTAAAGCGTGACTATTTACTCGGTGTAACATAATCTTTCATATTTTACAAAAAAATTGGGCTAACTTTACGGTTTTGTTATTTTTGTAATTCATGAAACAATTTTTTTACAAAAAAAAGGCGCTTGAAAAATGATTGCGCAAATACTGTGCAAGATAAAACGTTGCAATGACCGTCATTTTATTCCCTAGGGCAGTGATGGCGAACCTTGGCACCCCAGATGTTTTGGAACTACATTTCCCATGATACTCCTCTACACTGCAGAGTACATGAGCATCATGGGAAATGTAGTTCCAAAACATCTGGGGTGCCAAGGTTCGCCATCACTGCCCTAGGGTGTCTGCTAAAAAAATATATATAATGTTTGGGGGTTCTGCGTAATTTTCTAGCAAAAGAATGATGATTTGTACATGTAGGAGAGAAGTGCCAGAATAGGCCTGGTATTGAGGTGGGTATAAAAGCCCGGTATTGAAGAGGTGGTTAAAGGTTTTGCCCCCCCCCCATTCTGTGATTGGAGGAGAAGCAGAAGACTGATGAGCTCATCTTTTCCACTACTATCTCTCGTCCTATCAGCATGTTGTGTGTAAGCTCATGAGCTCTACAGCACAACTGATTGTGTTTCTTCCTCTCTGAGCTCTGCTGTACAGGGACTGCAAGAGGCTAATAGCAGGTCAATTGCAAGTACTTACACAACTTTCATAAAAACAAAAAAAAAGTGGTGTCTTTATATATACAGAACTGTATCTTTTAAATCTGCCTGGAGTTTAGATTTAAAATAGAAAGACTGACCAGGTGCAGTGTATTGAGCGTTAGTTGAATAAATCTTCCAGATGCTAATTATATTGATCTACTGCACAACTGGGCCAATCAGAAACACTTTTTGTAAAAAGAAACCTTCAAACTTGTCCATCCAAAGAGATAGTTAATACTTACCTAGATTATTGTAATATTCCACTGATACCTGTTCTTGCTGTGTGTGCATGCAACATGGAATTATAAAGCTATAAACAAGTCACTAAAAACTCACAAATCAGTTTTACAGCATAGTGCTTAATATTGTGAAGATAATTGTTAACATTAACTTCTGAGTCACTTCTGTGATTCAGCTTCAAATATTGCAAGTTTTGTTCTATATTGGAGAACATAAAGACAAAAGAAATGGTTCATGTTATTATTATCATTATCACAATTTACGATGCATTATAAACACCAGGGTAAAGTAAAGGCATACAATGTAATGGAGAGCTATTAACAAAGACTTAATTGAATGGCATTAAGCCAAATTATAAATGAATAAAACCATAACAACACCTTTCTTGTATGTGTATTCATTTGAATCTTTTTAATAATCTATGTTTTTCCCCACCTCGAGGGCCCCTTGTTTCTCTACAACTCCACAGAGTCCAGTCATAATGTAATAAATTAATTCCTGCATTGTTTTCTATTCTTCAGTTTCCACATTATACAGGACATCTAGCTAGTCACTGCATTGATAAAAAAAAAAGTAAAACAAAATAATTTTATTACAAATGCCAACAATAATCCTTTATTCAGGAAGTCCTTTATTTTAATCTTTAGCTTGTATGCCAAAACAGAATACTTGCACTCATGAATAAGGACAAGTTATTGTATCCGTATAAGTCAGAATCCAGGAGGACACTCCCAGAAAATTTGTGACCTGCAGCTATGCTAATCAGAGAAGACATTGGAGAAGGATGACAGAGAAATTGACTAGCTGTCATACCTCAAAATGGGCAGAACAAAGCAGGAGGGCTTTGCAAGTGGGTGGTTTTGGCGCCGGTCCTGTTGCTGTAGGACTATTCTTAGGCTTCAAAGACAGCAGATTTTGGTACATGTACATCTGGTCTAGACATCTTTGTGTTCCTGGAAAACAATTCACTTCTGCAACGCAAAACTTAACCTGTTGCTAATTTGGACAGTTATATTTTTTCCTTGGCAAAACATGTCTACAATTATCCATCATCACCTTATTCTCCTCATATAAACCCTTACTAATCTCCATAAGTAGACTTTTGACTTGGTCAACATGTTTTCCAGTGCAGATGAGAAGTAAAATGGAAGGTAAAGTTGTCAAGTTACTCTGGCTGTCCTGGTGCACAAAGAAGACCTAATTGTCAGTAATGGGCCAACAACCATTATAATAAGCTTATTCGGCTGGGCTTCTCCTATGGGTCACAGGAGTGAAATTCGTTTTGCACTCCTGTGACCCGTTTTCAGCAGTGAGTGGTCTGAAGTCTGCTCTCTGCTGACTTCACCAAGATCAGTCCAGGCACCGCGTCATCCCGACTCTGGAAGTCTGGATCCGCCAGGTGCTTGGACTGATGGCAGTCTTAAGCCTCTCAGTGAGCCTTTGAGATGCTGAGATGGCCTCTCCCTACCCCTCCACAGCTCAGTGCTCCAGTGAGCATGAAAGAGTAGAGCAGGAGAGCTGCTGATTGACAGTCAGCAGCTCTCCGCTCAGGGAGCAGTGGGAACCGAGTCATCGGCGGTGTTCGGTGGCACGGTTCTCAGTGAAGAGGCCCCCGGGGGGACAGATTCAGCATCGGAACGATGCTGCATCCACCTAGGTATGTATTATTTTGCATAAAACAGGATTCCCATACTTCTACTTTAATGCAGAAGCCTCCAATTTTCAGGTGGTCAGACCATTTTTATAATTTATCCCTTGTTTTTTTTATTCTTCACACACAGCTTTCAGAGTTTCAAAAAGACCCCTTCCCCCAAACCATACATTTTCTGAAAGCAAAGTACTGATAGAATGAAAAGAAGGTGCTACTGATATTTTAGGCCCCCGTGATATTTAAGTGATGTATTCAAGCCTGTAAAAAATTGTAGGTTATCATTTTTCACTTACAAGGTTTTTGCAACCCCCCAAACCATACATTTTCTGAAAGCAGATAACCTGTAGAATACAAATAAGGTACTGCTTATCCTTTGGGGACTGTGATGTTTATCAAAACTATATTTTTGCTAAAATTTACACTAAAATCATTTTTAGCAAACACAAACATGATATAAAGTACAAAATTCTTGCTAAATTCTTACTAAGGTCTCATTCACATGGGGCATAGTAAAGTGCATGCCAATGTAGAGCCATGTTTACCCACTCAGGGATGCAAAGGCAGTATCATTGATGTCAATTGGGATGCAGCAGCTGCACAGACACAGCCCTTGCTCCAAATTTGACATTTCACATCCGTGTGGGTGTGGTGTATGGCTCTTGAATGCAAAGAGTGTAAGTTTAGGGACATGCACCCACAACCACACAGATGTCAAATTGGGGGCAGAGGCCAGTCCATGCAGTTGATGCTTCCAATTAACATCAAAGGAACTGGTTGCACAGAGATTCCCTGTGCAGGTACAGTAAACATGGCCTTACAGGGGCATATGCTTTCTTTACCATTTTATTCTTATTATTTTTTACAATTTTGTATTTTATTTTGCGGGTTGTGGGGGTTGGCTGCGATGAGATATCAGGGGTAACAGACCCTTGATGTCTATTTTTTGTGACAATAAAAGGGACTGAGTACTTAAAGGGGTTGTAAAGGTACAATTTGTTTCCCCTAAATAGCTTCCTTTACCTTAGTGCAGTCCTCCTTCACTTACCTCATCCTTCGATTCTGCTTTTAAATGTCCTTATTTCTTCTGAGAAATCCTCACTTCCTGTTCTTCTGTTTGTAACTCCACACAACCCAGTGGTGATTAAATACCACCAAAAGAAAGCACATCTTAAAAAAGATAAAGTGCGATAGCACTGGAATGTGCAGGAAGTGGTTGAAAGTGGGTAACAACAAAACCTGGGGAATGCCCAGGGAAAAACCAGACCTACTTACCAACCAGACTGCAGAACAGCCAATTAACCTAACAGTATGCGTTAAAAACAGGGGTTTTGTCCGCATGCATTTGCAAACGCATGCGTGAGCCACAGAGCCGCGCCAAGGCACCCTGTAATCTGTGGTCCTAACACTAAACAATGAGTGTCCCCACAGTTGAGGCACATGCATTCTAAAGGATAGATGATGACAGGTGTACTGAAGGGGAGCCACCCCTCCTTAAAGGTGCAGGAGCACACCAAACACCCAGCATGTAGCACAATGGCTGCAAAGGTGTTGGTGCGCTGCTGGACCAATACAAGCACCACAGGTGAAACATAAACATGTCCACCGCCCCATCTATAGCTGGCCATAGCAGTAAGTAACATTGGAAGGCTAAAGCGGGTAACAACAAAACCTGGGGAATGCCCAGGGAAAAACCAGTGCTTGAAAGTGCCTGGTATTGAAGTGGTTAATTGACTATGCACTAGTCTATCAATCTCCTGATCAGAGAAACAAATAACTGAAGATATGGCATTTCTGTTTTGTAGCAAAGTATTGCAATACTAGAAATCAGAAAGCATGATAGTGGTGTTGAAATGGGTAGCCCCTTCGTTACCACAGTAAGAGAAGCAGCCTCCAGTGAACTGATCCTTTGGGAATACTATACAGTATTGATTGGCTTGTGAGTAAAATAGATTTTTTTTATTCAATAAAGATGAATTTTTACACTATTCAAGGAACAGCACTTGTGTCCTTTTATATTGTAGTGATTTTGGCTACATTCTACACTAGCAGATGGTGTAGGTAGAAGGAAGGAAGGAGTGCAGTGTGAGTCCTGAATTGTTGTGAAAACTCTGAACTGACAGTAAACCCGCGTACACACGGTCGTTTTTCGGCATGGAAAAAAAATGACATTTTTAAAAACGTCATTTAAAATCATTGTGTGTGGGCTTCACATTGTTTTTCGGCTTCGGATTTCTGTTTTTTAAAATGTCGTTTTTCGGGTTGTAAAAAATGATCGTGTGTGGACTAAAACGACGTTTTAAACCCGCGCATGTCCAGAAGCGAGTTATGTGACGGGAGCGCTCGTTCTGGTAAAACTACCATTCATATAATGGAGTAAGCACACTCATCACGCTGTAACAGACAAAAAAGCGCAAATCGTCTTAGAACTTCCCCTTCAGAGTGCCGTCGTACGTGTTGTACGTCACCGCGCTTTGTTCATCATTTTTCAAAAACGATGGTGTGTGGGCAACATCGTTTTTAATGATGAAGTTGGAAAAACGTTGTTTTTTGGACATGCTGAAAAATGTCATTTTTTTTAATGCCGAAAAACGACCGTGTGTACGTGGCATAAGGCTTTGAAGCAACAGGGAGATGCTGGATCCTGGTGAGGGTTGGGGTCTGGCAGCAGAGACCATGCAAGGTCTTAAGTAAGGCAGTGGATAAGGTAACTCAGGGTATATAGACTGCATGGGATGCCTGAGTTGGACATACAGAGATACTGATTATTTACTACCTTTTGCTTTTTTTTTATATTTGTCTCTCCTTGACTTTGGGAGTTTGAATTCAGATCCTGCCTGAAAACCGAACCCAAGTACATTTGGCTTGTTCGTAGAAACTAGCAATGAAGCATTCAGGATATATATATATATATATATATATATATAGACACACAGTATCTCACAAAAGTGAGTACATTCCTCACAGTTTTGTAAATTTTTTATTATAGCTTTTCATGTGACAACACTGAGGAAATTACACTTTGCTACAATGTAAAGTAGTGAGTGTACAGCTTGTATAACAGTTTAAATTTGCTGTCCTCTCAAAATAACTCAACACACAGCCATTAATGTCTAAACCGCTGGCAACAAAAGTGAGGACACCCTATGTGAAAATGTCCAAATTGGGCCCCACATAGCCATTTTCCCTCCTGGTGTCATGTGACTCGCTAGAGTCACAAGGTCTCAGGTGTGAATGGGGAGCAGGTTCGTTAAATATGATGTTATCGCTCTCACTCTCTCATACCTGTCACTGGAAGTTCAACATGGTACCTCATGGCAAAGAACTCTCTGAGGATCTGAAAAAAGCATTGCTACTCTACATAAAGATGGCCTAGGCTATAAGAAGATTGCCAAGACCCTGAAACTGAGCTGCAGAATGGTGGCCAAGACCATACAGCGGTTAAACAGGACAGGTTCCACTCAGAACAGACCTCGCCAGGGTTGTCCAAAGGAGTTGAGTTGACATGCTCAGCGTCATATCCAAACGTTGTCTTTGGGAAATAGACAAATGAGTACTGCCAGCATTGCTGCAGAGGTTGAAGGGGTGGGGGGTCAGCCTGTCAGTGCTCAGACCATACACCGCACACTGCATCAAATTGGTCTGCATGGCTGTCATCCCAGAAGGAAGCCTCTTCTAAAGATGATGCACAAGAAAGCACGCTAACAGTTTGCTGAAGACAAGCACACTAAGGACATGGATTACTGGAACCATGTCCTGTGGTCTGATGATACCAAGATAAACTTATTTGGTTCAGATGCTGTCAACCGTGTGTGGCGACAACCAGGTGAGGAGTACAAATACTGGTATGTCTTGCCTACAGTCAAGCTTTGTAGTGGGAGTGCCATGGTCTGGGGCTGCATGAGTGCTGTCGTCACTGTGGAGCTACAGTTCATTGAGGGAACTATGAATGCCAACATGTACTGTGACATACTGAAGCATATCTTCAGACCTAAACCCTATTGAGCATCTGTGGGGCGTCCTCAAACAGAATGTGGAAGAGCGCAAGGTCTCTAACTTCCACCAGCTCTGTGATGTTGTCATGGAGGGGTGGAAGAGGACTCCAGTGGCAACCTGTGAAGCTCTGGTGAACTCCATGCCCAAGAGGGTTAAGGCAGTGCTGGAAAATAATGGTTGCCACACAAAATATTGACACTTTGGGCCCAATTTGGACATTTTCACTTAGGGGTGTACTCGCTTTTGTTGCCAGCGGTTTAGACATTAAATGAGTTGTAAAGGCAGTTTTTTTTTATCTTAATGGATTCTATGCATTAAAGGGTCACTAAAGGAAATTTTTTTTTTAGCTGAAATGACTGTTTACAGGGCATAGAGACATAATAGTTAACTGATTCCTTTTAAAAATGATTAAAAATTGATAAAAAAAACAATCATATAATGTGCCTGCAGTGTAGTTTCGTTTTTGCTGTTGTTTGCTGGTTCTCTGATGTACAGAGAGCCACTAGAGGGCAGTGAGCCAATAGAGAGCAGTGATACTTTGTCTAAAACTCCTCAGCACCAATCCAGTTTCGTTTTACACACAGTAATCACACCTCCTTGATTAGTGACCACCGTGAGAAATCTCCCAGTACTGTGGTTATCAGGAAACAGGCAACCAGGAAGTGTCCAGAACAGAGAGGATTTACAGCAACATCAAAGCAAAAACGAACAATGAGGACATGAAACCAGGACTGCAGCAAGGTAAAGGAAGCTATTTAGCTAAAAAAAAAATTCCTTTAGTGTCCCTTTAAGATAAAAACCCTTCTGTGTGTAGCAGCCTCCCCAGCACCCCCTAATTACTTACCTGAGCCCCACCTTTCTCCAGCGATGTCCACGAGTGTCTAAGCTGTCTGGAACACTCCTCATGATTGGCTGAGACACAGCAGTGGCGCCATTGGCTTCTGCGGCTGTCAAACAATCAGCCAATCAGGGGAGAGAGGGGGCGGGGCCATGTCTGAATTGACACACGGAGCTCTGACTCGGTTCAGGTGCCCCCATAGAGAGCTGCTGGCTAAGGGGCACTCAATAGGAGGACGGGGACAAGAGCAGCAAAGAGGAGGATCCAGGCTGCTCTGTGCAAAACCACTACACAGGTAAGTATTTAAAAAAAAAATATTTTTCTTTTTTTTTTAAACAAGCCTATACAATCACTTTAATGGCTGTGTGTAGAGTTATTTTGAAGGGAAGCAAATTTACACTGTTATACAAGCTGTACACTTACTACTTTACATTGTAGCAAAGTGTAATTTCTTCGGTGTTGTTACATAAAAAGATATAATACAATATTTACAAAAATGTCAGGGGTTTATTCACTTTTGTAAAATACTGTGTATATATATATATATATATATATATATATATATATATATATATACACTTAACCACTTCCCTACCACCCATTGTCAAATGACGTCCATAGATGGGATCTTCCAGGCCGTCTAGGGGGCGTGCGCGCGGCGCCAGGCTTTCACACTAGAGTGAGAGAAGAGGCTCTTTCAGGGCACTTTGCAGGCGCTATTTTTAGCGCTATGGCGCCTGCAAAACGCCAAAGTAGCCAGATGCAGCGTACACACGATCGGAAATTACGACAAGAAAAGTCTGATGTGAGCTTTTTGTCAGAAATTCTGACCGTGTGTATGCTCGGACTTTTGATGTCGGAATTTTCCACCAACAAAAGATTGAGAGCAGGTTCTCTATCTATTGGAAATTCCGATCGTCTGTATGCAATTTCGTCGTGCAAAAAAACACTCATGCTCTCAATCAATTCGACGCATGCTCGGAATCATTCATTTTTTTGCGTCACCGCGTTCTTGATGGTCGGAATTTCAGACAACATTTGAGTGACCGTGTGTATGCAACACAGGTTTGAGCCAACATTCAGTCGAAAAAAAAACATGGTGTTACTGTTTTTATAATGCCATGGGTATCATAATGCTGTTTGCACAGCCATATGGCCGTAAAAATAATAACAAAGATGCTAGATCTCTTTGTGCACATGGACAAGATCTGGTTCAGGCATTATGGATGGGCTGACACGGGGAACAAAGAAGAAGCTGGCCACCGATTATGCTATTTTATTGATTTTAAATGGTGGCATGGGAGAGGGATAACAGGCAGAACATACCCCATGGGAATCTGGCAAGTGGTGAAATATAAGGGCACATTGATATATGTAAATGGGTATGTTTAATTACTTTTATATAGCATTTACAGTTTATAAAGAGAAGGGGGGGGGGGGAAGGTTCGCTCTGAAGAAGAAAATTAGAAAAATAACTTTAATACTTAGAAAAAATACCTGTTCCTGCCAGAAATCTTGTGAGCTAATAACTGACTGGGCTCTCTGTCTGTGATGGTTGTTATCAATGTTCCCAGCTATCTTTATGGACTACAAAACATCCCCCTATGTTATGGAGCAATGGAGTGGTTTGTAGGAGAAGGGTATTTACGTGGTAGAATCTTTTGGTAATACACTCTTTTATTTTTTTTACAACTGCCTTTATATGATTTTAGTGTTTAAATTTCATCCTCAGAATCTTAAAAAAAAACAAATATATATATATATATATATATATATATATATATATATATATATATATATATATACAGATATATATATATATATATATATATATATATATATATATATATATATATATATATATATATATATATATAGTAGAAAATAAATTAGATGGTACACTGTAAAGGAATAGTTAACAATTTGATTATTGCACATCAAAATTACAAAGCCTTTAAAGACAAACTGTTTGTAATGGCTTTCAGGTAGAGCTATTTATTTATGCAATTAAAACCAACATGCAATTTCTAATAATTAGTAGATAATAGTTTTCTGCTAAGTACTTTGCAAAATTGCCTTCCTAGCTGCATTCATTCTGCAGGGAACCAGTAAAAAATAGACAATAAAATGCCTGGAAATATGCAGAGTTAACAGCATTTCTTGTATTACTGTAGGGGATTTTATTGTTAAACAGAGTATTGTAGGTAGAATATTTTATGAATATTTTAGGTGTTTAGCCAGTTTTATAAGTCAAGTGAAATTCTAACTCCTAATATTTTTCAATATATTGTTTCCTTTTGGTCTTATCTTATTGCATTAATGTACATGGCACAGCTGGCTTTTAATTTGAATATTTACATGGAAAACACAAGTCACTCCACAGACTATCATTTAGTTTTTTTACATAGTTAAATTTTTTTGTGAATTTGACTTTAAATGGCATATGAGTTAATCTCATTATTACACATATATAAACTTTGATTACATGTCTATGAATTGTTCTTTAAAAATTACATATTGTATCTTTGAAATCATTTTAAGAATTTTCATTGTCCAAATCGACATTTTGGGCATAGCTATTATTGTAAAGTAAGTGAATAAATAATGAGTGCAATATATATAATGTTGATTACGTGTCTATAAATTGTTCCTTAAAAATGACATTTTTATAACAGTTGTTTACATTTATATGAATTTTATAATTAAATTCTAACTATTTTAGCTTGATTTTCCAACGCTACCTTTTTGGCATAGCTTTTATTGTGAAGTAAGTCATTAGTGGATAAGTGCACTTTAAAACAAAGTTCACTTATCCTTTTTTGCATCCTTCTCCGGACCTAACCTTACCCACCCTCCTCTGGGCATGGTTCTGTTGATTGTTAACATCATAGGCGTGCGCACAGGGTGTGCCAGGTGTGCCCAGGCACACCCTAATCACCCTGTGCAGCACTGATTCCCCCTACTGCCCTGGCTCCCATCTTTCCTCTTGCAGCGCTGCCAGCTTGAGTCTTCTCTCCTATTGGCTATTGCTGCTGGGATGTTTTAGGAGTGGGGAAGGGGCCAGTAAATATGTAATTTGCCGGCCCCTTCCCTTTCTGAATGAACACCGCGAGCGATCGGTAGTGTGTGTTTGGCTTTGGGGTGCACACTCTAATGCAATAGGCTGCGCAGACCTATGGTTAACATCCAGCCCCACAAGTCATCTCTGTCTAGGCCACACCTACCTAACAGGCCCATGGACCTTAATGGGACCATCTCTGATAGCCTCTGGTCTCAGGACAAGTCCTTTTTAAGTCTATATAACACTAACACACAGGTGCAGTCAGGACAGTGAAGCCTTGCACTTCTGAATATAAACAGCTAAATCGAAGTTGTAAGTATGCGTCTGTAAAGGGGCAGGGTTGGGTTAGGTTAAGTGAGGGGAAGGGGGCAAAAATAATCAATGCGTTGATATAAAGTGCACTCTATTCACTACAAGCCTGTTTTGTTTGTTTTTCTGGAGAACCACTTTAGCTAAGGGCTAATGATAGATTAAACAGGAACGCATTTTATTTCCAGCTGAACGGAAATTGCGAGGCTTTCTTTCTGGTGTGGAGTGTCGTGCTCACCCCCTCCCTTGAGGGGGCGAGCAGGAGAGTCAGGACGCCCACTAACACACAGCTCTTTCTCTATCTGCAACGTAGAGAGTGTCTTGACTCTCCTGCTTGCCCCCCTCCCCCTCAAAGGAGGGGGCGAGCACAACACTCCACACCAGGAAAGCCTTGCTTTACTGTGTGGAGTTACAGACAGAAGAACAGGAAGTGAGGATTTCTCCGAAGAAGTAAGGACATTTAAAAGCAAAATCGAAGGATGAGGTAAGTGAAGGAGGACTGCACTAAGAAAAAGGAAGTTATTTAGGGGAATTTTTTTTTACCTTTACAATCCCTTTAAGATTTACAGTGATATACAAACTGAACATCTACCTCTAAAACTGAAAGTCGGGGTCAATGCATAATGTACACAGCGAGTATTATGGGAGTTTATTTCACCTAAGAAAGAGTGCTAACATCCCTGTGAACTGCAACTGAATAACTCAAAACTATATGGGACATTAATGGCATTCCAAAGTGTACATACATAATGTTTTTACTGATTACAGAAGATATAAAGAAATAAAAAAAAAATAGCCATGTAAAAAAATATATATTTTGATCCAAAATGTTTTTTAATGAGCCCCCCTTAGTGACCACCCCAGCCAGATGGGCCACAACAACCTTTAAGTGCCAAAAAATAAAGAATATGAAAGCAATACAGCCAATGTATGTATAAGAACAAGGGATGACAATTTCATAGATGTAAATATCCCCCCCTTCCAGGCCACACACCACAAAGGGGATATTTGTCCGCCACAATATCACAGTCACAATAAAAATCGCAGATCGCTGCCATTACTAGTAAAAAAAATAATAAAAAATATGTAGAAGAATATGTATCGGCGTAAACTGAAGTAAATTTTTTTTATATATATTTTTAGGGGATATTTATTATAGAAAAAAGTTAAAATTAGTATTTTTTTTTTAAATTGTGACTCTATTTTTGTTTTTAGCGCAAAAAATTAAAACCGCAGAGGTGATCAAATACTACCAAGAGGAAACTCTATTTGTGGGAAAAAGGGACATTAATTGTCAGTTAAAGAGACGCAGTACCGAATCGCAAAAAGTGGCCCGGTCATTTGGCAGCCAAATCCCCCGGGCTGAAGTGGTTAAACTGCTGTATGGTCTTGGCCACTGTGCTGCAGCTCAGTTTCAGGGTCTTGGCAATCTTCTTATAGGCTAGGCCATCTTTATGTAGAGAAACAATTCTTTTTTTCAGATTCTCAGAGAGTTCTTTGCCATGAGGTACCATGTTGAACTTCCAGTGACCAGTATGAGAGAGTGAGAGCGATAACACCAAATTTAACACACCTACTCCCCATTCACACCTGAGACCTTGTGACACTAATGAGTCACATGACACTGGGGAGGGAAAATGGCTAATTGGGCCCAATTTGGACATTTTCACTTAGGTGTGTACTCACTTTTGTTGCCAGCGGTTTAGACATTAATTCTTCAGTGTTGTCACATGAAAAGATATAATAAAATATTCACACACACAGGGGCAGATCCACAGACAGAGTACGCCGGCGTATCTACTCATACGCCGGCATACTTTCAAATTACTTGCGTCGTATCTTTAGTTTGAATCCTCAAACCAAGATACGACAGCATCTGGGTTAGATCCGACAGGTATACGTCCTTGTACGCCTTTCGGATCTAAGATGCAATACTTCGGCGTCCTCTGGGTGGCGTTCACGTCGTTTTCCGCGTCGGGTATGCAAATTAGCTATTTCCGACGATCCACGAACATACGCGCGGCCGTCGCATTCTCTTATGTCGTCTCTAGTCGTCTTTTTCCGGCGTATAGTTAAAGCTGTTTTTTTGCGGCGTATAGTTAGATTTGCCATGTTAAGTATGGCCCTCGTTCCCGCGTCGAAATTTGAATTTTTTCTTTTTTTTGCGTAAGTCGTCTGTGAATCGGGATGGACGTAAGTCCCGTCTAAGTTTAAAAAATGACGTCCTTGCGATGTCATTTCGCGCAATGCAAGGCGGGAAATTTAGGGACGGCGCATGCGCAGTTCATTCGGCGCGGGGACGTGCTTCATTTAAATTGAGATTGAGACTAGTGATGGGTGAACTCAAACTCAGAGGGGAATCCCATTAAAGTCTATGGGGATAAATCTTGTCAAATTATGGCCAATTTTTAGGGCTAATGAGCAAGCTACTGTCAAAAAAGGCATGAATAGTTGGGTACTGTCATAGGAACATGTACTAATGCAATAAAGAAATAAAGACATAAAAAATACCATACAGTGGGAGAGGGTCTTTTCAGACGACTTTGAGGGAAACATTGGTAATAATCAAATCTTTAAAAAAAACATGGTGGAAGCTGTACTTGGTGTTATGTAACATTACGATTTTCAGGGACAGGCTCAGCAACAGCATATTTTGGCAATGCATATTTGGCTGTGGAATAGATTTTTTCTTTTACAATTAGCTTGGCTTACATACAACTGCAACACCCCAAACTGATTCATTTCAGTTTTAAAAAAAAAATGTCTTTCTTCAGGTAGCATTAACAGTGATACATGCTTTTCATCAAATGATAATAGATCCACATTGACTGACTGACATATAGAAATTGGACAGCTGTGGCTGACTATGTTCTTGCTGATGCTAAACTGTTCTGTCACTTGCCAATTCACATTCTCATTAAGAATTAAGAGACCATAGATGATACAGCAGCAGGACATTAATGTGGAAGAAATGGCTGAAATGTACTAGAAAACAAGTACAGGAAGGAGTTTTACTATGTTAAAAGACAGCAGATGACACAGTAGTATAAAATTGGCCAGCAGTAGGGCAAGTTTAATGAGCATGGCTAGGCCTAAATATACTAGAAACTAGTAGCCAGATTCAGGTAGAGATACGACGGCGTATCAGTAGATACACCGTCGTAACTCCGGATCTGCGCCGTCGTATATTTAGTGCATTCTCAAATTGAGATACGCTTAAATGTTGCTAAGATATGACCGTCAGCGCCGTCGTATCTTAGCTGTCTATTTACGCTGGCCACTAGGGGCGTGTACGCTGATTTACGCCTAGAATGCGTAAATCAGCGATATACGCCTATTCACGAACGTACGCTTTCCCGTCGCAGTAAAAATACGCCATTTACGTAAGGCGTTTTCAGGTGCAAAGATAAACCACCAAAAAGATGGCGCAGCCAATGTTAAGTATGGACGTCGGAACCGCGTCAATTTTTTTAATTTTTACGTCGTTTGCGTAAGTCGTCCGTGAATGGGGCTGGCCGTAATTTACGTACACGTCGAAAGCAAGGAGTCTTTGCGGCGTAATTTGGAGCATGCGCACTGGGTTACGTCCACGGACGGCGCATGCGCCGTTCGTTCAAAATGTCATTTACGTGGGGTCATGTTTCATTTACATAAAACACGCCCACTTCTTCCACATTTGAATTAGGCGCGCTTACGTCAGCACATTTACACTATGCCGCCGTAACTTAGGACGCAAGTTGTTTGTGAATACTGTACTTGCCTCTCTAACTTACGGCAGCGTAGCGTATATGAGATACGCTACGCTTGCCTAAAGTTAGGCACGGCTACCTGAATCTGGCTATAGGAACACAACCATCAGCATTCATAATAATAATGCAAAGAAACTGATTGCCAAAATATTTCTTTACAACAGCTTCAAATTCACTGACACTAAGGGGTCTATTAATTAAAAAAATGCAAAATGTATCAGCATTCACAAATAATCCCTGTAATGTGTTGAATATGTTTTCCGATGATCGTCAGTGCCATCTTGTGGTCATATTGCTGTACTTTCCTGTTTGGGGTATTTCAGGAAAATACTGAATTATGGCCACCAGATGGAGCTGATGATCATAGTAAATAAACACATTATGGACATTGTGACGATTATTCATGTTGGCTATGCGAATGCTGATACATTTATGGTGAATTGTCTATAAATAGATCCCAACGTTTGTACTCTGTGCCTTGCTTTTATAGTGAGGGGGCTGGTCTATTCAAAAAAAACTTAGTTATCCAATCTAAGTCTGATGGCCATAATTTAAAGGCCATGTAAGTAATTTTGTTTTAAAAAAAAAGTAGCATTACCAACATTATCTTGATCAAATCTGTACATACAATTGCTGGGACTACAAATGTTGGATCCACAGGACTCATAAACCTGATTGAGAAATAAGACCTGACTTATGAGCAATTGTAAGGATAAATCAATATGATACACATGCATTACACTTGTACAGGCATAGTGAATTAGATTCCTGAACCTAACTATAAAATAACAGACTAATGGTCAACATGTGCTGCAAACTCATACTTGCCAACAGTCACAATTTTCCCGGGAAAATCCCAAAAATTGGACCCTTGTTCTGATTTTTTGCTTTTTGAAATGTCTAAACTGTTTTTGGCACCCGATCGGCCGCCGCAGCTTCTGGCTACAAAAACATGTTCGCGAGCTAGCAAGTCTCCTTCCCCATGTGTTCAGTGGACAGGGGAGGGGCCTCCTAACCATGCAGCTAATCGGCTTCTCTCTTCAGTGTATACAATTTGTTTGTGCACTGAAGCTGGTTAGCTGCATGGAGGCCCCTCCCCTCTCCACTGGACACATGGGGAAAGAGACCTGCCAAGCTCTGCCTCCACGTCGAAGAGCTGGTCAAATGTATTGGCGGTGGTTGGTGGAGATCAAATCATGCTGGGGGCACCTGTGTATAAGGAGAGACTTTACTGGGGGCACCTGTGATGTAAGGAGGGACTCTACTTGGGCACCTGTGATGTAAGGAGGGGCTCTGCTGGGGGTACCTGTGATGTAAGAAGGGACTTTGCTGGGGGCACCTGATGTAAGGAGGGACTCTGCTGGGGGAACATGTCACGTAAGGAGAGACTCTGCTGGGGGTACCTGGTGTAAGAAGGGACTCTGCTGGGGGCACCTGATGTAAGGAGGGACCCGGCTGGGGACACCTGATGTAAGGAGGGACTCTCCTGGAGGCACCTGATGTGAGGAGGGATTCTGCTGGGGTCACCTGTGATGTAAGGAGGGACTCTGCTGGGGCACCTGATGTAAGGCAGAACTCTGCTGGGGGCACCTGAGGTAAGGATGGACTCTGCTGAGAGCATCTCATGTAAGGGGGGACTCTGCTGGGGGCACCTGTGATATAAGGAGGGACTCTGCTGGGGGCACATGTGATGTAAGGAGGGACTCTGCTGGGGGTACCTGGTGTAAGAAGGGACTCTGCTGGGGGCATCTGATGTAAGGATGGACTCAGCTGGGGGTACCTGACGTAAGGAGGGACTCTCCTGGAGGCACCTGATGTAAGGAGGGACTCTCCTGGAGGCACCTGATGTAAGTAGGGACTCTGCTGGGGCACCTGTGATGTAATGAGGGTCTCTACTGGGGGCACCTGATATAAGGAGGGACTCTGCTGGGGGCACCTGATATAAGGAGGGACTCTACTTGGGGCACCTGATATAAGGGGGGGATTCTGCTGGGAATGCCTGATGTAAGGAGTGACTCTGCTGGGGACACCTGATGGCATCTGGTGGCAGACGACGTGGCACTGGCAAGTGACACGCTCAGGGCTCCCACTGATTCGGCATTATGGTGAGTTGAACTATTTAATTATATATTACTATGTAATAATAGAAATAATGTGCTTCAATCATTCTGACACCATACAAACAAAGAAAAAAACTCCCCAAAAAACAGTGTAGTATGAATGTTAATTACAGGAACCTAATACAAGCAGCAGCATGATAACCACCAGCTTCACATGTGGGCAGTGGTGGCTGGTGCTGACATTTTTTTGGGGGGGCGCAAACAGACAGAAAAAAAAACATCAATTGCACTGTGCCTGTCAAACACAGCTACTGTGCCCATCAAAGTAGCCATTGTGCCCATCTATTGCCACCACTGTGCTATCAAAATTAGCCACTGTGCCATCAAACGTAGCCACTGTGCCCATCAAACGCAGCCACTGTGCCATCAAACGCAGCTACTGTGCCCATCAATTGCTACCAGTGTGCCCATCAACTGCCGCTACTGTGCCCATCAACTGCTGTCAGTGTGCCCATCAACTGCTGCTACTGTGCTCATCAACTGCTGCCAGTGTGCCCATCAACTGCTGCTACTGTGCTCATCAACTGCTGCCAGTGTGCCCATCAGTTGTCGCTACTGTGCCCATCAAATGCTGCCACTGTGCATCCCCCGCCCGGCACTTATTTGGTTCGGTGGGCCCCCGGTCACGGTCCTCCACGCTCCTCTATGTTTTTCTAATCTTCTGTGCTCTCTTCCCGT
The DNA here is from genome assembly GCF_905171775.1 of Rana temporaria. Lineage (NCBI taxonomy): Eukaryota > Metazoa > Chordata > Amphibia > Anura > Ranidae > Rana > Rana temporaria. Next base: position 271,158,333 of record NC_053493.1, read on the forward strand.
CTCTGCTATGATTGGACGCCTGATAGGCGGCATTCTAATCACACCGCCTGTCATTTCATCCAATCTGGTGACCGGTAACATACCCGGCAACCTGACTGGCTGAGAGTCGGGTCAGTGTTAGGGAAGCTTCCCTAACACGACACTAAGTAAGCGGCGAACGCACAGCACTGCGCCCGCTGCTTACCCTTGGAAGCCCACGCCTCTAATCAGGAAGCCCATTAAAGCCTATGGCTCTATTCATGCGCTTCCATACAACAGCCGCCGCTGTAATTTATATGCCCGGCGTCCGACAAGGGGCCAGGCAAGATGAATAAAGGACGGCAGCGGCGACCATAGATAGATTCATGCAATGCATGAATCTATCTATGGTGAGTGACAGGAGACGGGGGCAAGCAGGAATGGAGGAGCGGCGCTCCTGCGCCCTTTATGGACGCACCACCACTGCACGTGGGTACAATTTGCGTATCTGTGTCCAATCAATGTACCACTGTAAATGTCAACCAATTCTCCCTTTATTAAAAATGTCCTGCTGCTGGCAAATTTTATACTACTGTATTGTCTTAAAAAAAGTGCATTAAGACCTACTCAATCATTTCAGAGGTCATTGGATACTCAGTGAGTGTGGTGTTCAGAAGAGGAGCACGAGTGGTCACTTTTTGAAGGAAGAGGTCACTGCACTTTCAGAACTTGATTAGTGGCACTATTAATGTGGACTGCTATATTACACAAAATACTCATTTAATTTTGCACTATTGCTGGCATTTAGGCACCTATACAAATATACAGTTTTCTAATATGTGAATTTATTCTTTGAGAGATCTTAAGCGCATAAATAGGAGGGAGATGTTTTGTAGTACCATATTTTGAGTGGATCAATTGTATATGTTTTTGTCCTTACATAATCACTTATTGTATATAATTATTTATGATACATCAACTATTACTTTGAGTTAGATATATAGTTGGAAGGAGGTGTATTGTAGTACACTGCTGTATGTATAACTTTAAAAGGATATTAACACATTGGGGGTTATTTACTAAAGGCAAATCCACTTTGCACTACAAGTGCAAACTACAAGTGCAAAGTGCACTTGAAACTGCACTGAAAGTGCACTTGGAAGTGCAGTTGCTGTAGATATCCCATTGTGTTTTACTGAAATTTTAAAAGGAGAAAGGTTGACTTTATTTTTATTTATTTTTTAGTATTTAGTTCTACATTCAGTATATAACCCTTGGAGGGATTTGCATTGTAATATTTTTATACCCTCTGAGGTAAAAAAAACTGCAGCCATATTGGATTTATTTTTATTATCATTATGGTACAATATTCACCAAAAGCCTCACTATGCCTTTTACTAAATACCCTGGACTGTCTATTTTCCACAAAGGGGTAACTTTCTGATCCCTGCCTACTCCCCCTCCTGCTTCTGCTGATGTCCTAAAACAGGTACACGTCACCATATTTGGAGGGACTGCCCGATAGTCTGCATCTTTTGGGCTGAGATTTTCCATATTCCTAAAACACTTTTTTACTGCCCTATAACCATAGATCCAGCTACAGCACTACTTAATAGGAAACCTCTGGACCAGACCCAGCATCAGTTAAATCTATTGCTACAGGTTACCCACGTGGTGAAGCAAACCATTGCAAAGGCCTGGAAATCACCTCATCTTAGCACCCTCAAAACTAAACATAGCCTAAGAATGGCCATGATACATCCTAAGATTGAGATGGTCCTCTTGAATAAGGTGAGTAAATACGAACAAACATGCAATCCATGGGTGGTTCTTTACCTACCAGACAATTTTGATCAAAAATGCTATTGTTTCCTTCATATACACACAAGTCTCTTGTTGGGTCCCCCTGTCTGCCCCTACCCCTGTGGTCCCTCTTTCTCCTGTCTCCCTTTTCTGATCTTCTCCCCTTCATCTGCTATTTCCCCTTCATCTGTATTTTCTCTTATTTGTTTGTGCTTCTTGCATCTTACTGGATATTTTCATCTTCTGTAGCCCACTTACTGTGGTATTACCACTGAAGGTGCTTGTCATTCTGTAATATGAGGTATTTCTGGGGACACTGCTGATGTGGTGTCTTCTTCCTCCCTTGCTATGGCCCAGCCTTATAGCCATTCTTGATCCATACCTCTGGGAGCATTCTAGCTCCTCTGGTATTATTTGTGAGGCCCCGTACACGCGACCAGTTTCCTCGGCAGAATTCAGCTTCCGACCGAGTTTCTGGCTGAATTCTGCCGAGGAAACTGGTCGTGTGTACACTTTCGGCCGAGGAAGCCGACGAGGAGCTCGACGAGGAAATAGAGAACATGTTCTCTATTTCCTCGTTGTTCTATGGGAGCTCTCGTCCCGCCGAGCTCCTCGGCGGCTTCAGTGCTGAACTGGCCGAGGAACTCGATGTGTTTGGCACGTCGAGTTCCTCGGCCGTGTGTACGAGGCCTGAGTCTGCATTGTTTGAGCTAATTACCTCCCCAGTCCTATGTAGTGTAAGGTTTATAGGCTACTGTAGTTCATTCTGACTGTACATATATGCATGATCCGTATATGTTATCCATGATTGGATATGTACAGTATCTGTCTACTTGTGCATTTTTGGAAGTGCCTTGGATACAATAGTGTGTTCCCTTACTCTTCTGCATTACTTTGATGTTTTTCACATCTGTATTATACGTTTTCTTTCTATAAAATATTTGAACAAGAAAAATTTTAATTTTGGGGGGCATTTGTACTGTCCTGGCATTTTAGGGCCTTAAGAAATGAGATAGATAGTCACTAAATCAGAATTGCACTATTTTCAAATACATATACCATGGTTTGTAGACTATGGGAGTTATTTACGAAAGGCAAATCCACTTTGCACTACAAGTGCACTGCAAGTACACTTGAAAGTGCACTTGAAAAGTGCAATCGCTGTAGATCAGCGTAGATCTGAGGGGAAGCTCTGAAATGAGGGGAAACTTTGCTGATTTTATCATCCAATCATGTACAAGCTAAAATTCTGTTTGTTATTTTCCTTGCATGCCCCCCTCAGATCTACAGTGACTGCACTTCCAAGTGCACTTTCAAGTGTACTTGCAGTACTACAGACTGCAGATGGGCACAGTAAGGCTACACATTGACACAGTGAGGCCTACAGATGGGCACAGATGTGCACAGTGAGGCTGCAGATGGGTACAGTGAGGCTGCAGATGGGCATTGTGTACCCTGGGCTTATACTCAAGTCAATATATTTTCACATTTTTTTTGTGGTAATATTAGGTGCCTTGGCTTATATTCAGGTTGGCTTATACTCGAGTATATACAGTATACCTGTATCAAAAAAATTATAAAAATGTTATTATGGTGTACTATTGCATGACTAAGTAATTGGCATTCAAAGAGTGACAGCTCTAAAAGCTGAAAATTGGCCTGGGAAGAAAGAGAGTGAAAGTGTCCAGTATTGAATGGGTTAATGACTATTTTCTATTTTCCGGTCAAAGTGAGCCTATTAATGCTTGATGAAAAAGCTAAAACATTTTTTTTTTTTACTGAAATGAATCAGATAGGGTGCTGCTGATGTTTGTAAGTCAAGCTAATTGTAAAAGAAAAAAAAATAGCCAATAATGAGCTGCCAGTGTCATTGATACATGTCCCTGGTTGCAGTGTGCCACTTCCCAAGTAGTCAGCCCTAAAAATGGCCATAGTTTACTAACAAGATTCATCCACCAAGTTTTTTGGGGATTTGTTGCTAAATTCAGGTTTATTGATTTTCAAATGGCATTCCCTGTGATTTGCTCACCCCTACAGTAGATTAGGGATGAAATGTGTGTTCAGGTTTGACCCATTTGCTGTTTTCAGACCTTAAAATCCGTCCAGTGGAATGTCGGGGCTTATCAAATCTGGAGGCTACTAAATTAATCAGTTTTGGCTGCAGCAACTTGAGGTTTAGGTAGGCCGGTGAATCTGGCCATTTAAATCACCCATTCAGCAAACTGTAAACAGCTTGGTTTTGGGTTAAACTCATGGTTGTCCCCAAAGCTAATCCGTATTGTAAGGCAATTGTTACCCTTTTTATAGCATTTTGCTTTTAAAGCAATGATTTAAATATGGTCACCATGGGTATGCTTGCTTTGCAAGGGGTAGCTTTGTTACCAGTCCAATCATATTATCATATCTCTCTCATAAAATGCTTGATAATTTGATTGTTCTATGCCTGTCTTTTTTTTTATATGTACCAGATATCCTCTAGGGGATATATGACCATGCTCCTTTAACTTAAAACCTTTGAACTATGTCATTAATGTGCAATCAGATCCACATGAAACATAAAGTTCTAATAGTGTATATAGTCCAATCAAGTGATTATGTGAAGTGACTCAAAATCATAAGTGCTCTTCCTTTGCACCCACAGTGTACACATCACACTCACCAAAATGTATTGATCTCTTTATTACTATAAGCCAAAAAGCACTTATCCAATAAATGGCCTCTCCTTCTTAAATGGTATATGCTCCTCAGGCCATTTCCAGGTTGTCTCATGGGTCCTTGTGTAAATAATGCCTCTATACCTTTATAGTACCCCTATGCTTTAAAGAACCTCAATAGTAGCATTAGCATATATTAAAGATAGGGAAGCCTCTCATAGTGCAGATATTATTTCTTCAAATGGCAAAGAGAAGTTAAAATTACATTCACATCTACATATCAACATATCAAAAGCAGGAAATACTGACTAAGAATGCCGATTTGCATTCCACCAAGCAGAAGTGACATTTACCAGAAGCCCCACCCTACGCGTTTCATCATTTATGTCTGACGTCACAAGGTGCATCATGATACTTTTTGTATTCAACTTGCTTCTGTACAGATCACAGATACGGATTTGGCACTGAACCTGACACTGTTCATCTCTACAATACTAGTAATTGTATTGATATGTTTTATGTTCTCCCTTTTTAAAAAATGTGGATGCCTCTTGGAGGAATATTAGTACATGCCACACAGCACTAATTAGCTGCCACTGTCTAGGCTCATAAAAGCATTTTGTCCTTGTTTTACTTTTGTGGTACATAACACCCATTACCTACTTTTCATTGCTAAACAGGCAAATAGGCATCTGCAAGACTGCTTCATATTATTCGGGAATATGGCAAATCAACTTTTGAAGACAAACAAATAGCTGCTATATGTTAACTACCATGTATTTATGAATGCAACCACTATTTCAAAATTAAATGTATTTGCTCATACTAGGTTTTACAGATGTTAAGCTACAAAATAAAACTTTGCAGAACCATGTATTCCTGAGTTGCATCTGAATCATTTCCCGTAACCTCAAAAACACAAGTTACCCGAAGAAGAAAAAGGTACAGATTAGTAAATTATTGTATTTTTCAGACTTTTTTAAAACATGGCGTAATCAATACCCTAGGGTATCAATGACAAAATGGTGCCTTAAGTCAAATGCATTACAATAAATTTGTTTTCTTTCTACAGCAAAATTGAAAACCTTTAAGATGTTGAATAAGGAAACTGATACCGCTACTTATCTGTTTGAAAGCTAGCAGTGTTAGGAAACCCAGTAATTGAAAAATGGATAGCATTTGTATTTGAAGCTTTTTATATAACCTTTGAAGTGTAAGCCTTTTGGGGAATAAATTGCTTTTTGTAACAAGAACAATGTCAGATTTCACATTTGGAAAGCATGCACTTAATTCATTTTCTGACTGAAAAACTCATGTTGTCTTGTTGGGAAAAAACATTGCAAAATGGATTAAGCTTCACCCTAGAGAGATGATAACCTAATATAAATAACTACAGGCTGATCTTTATTAGTTACTGAGCAAATATAGCCAACTAGGACAGGCATCCTTCAGTAATGATTGATCAACAATATTGTCTCCGGAGAGTAACTTTGGGGCATTTCGGATATTAAAGCATATACAGCTCAAAGGAAGACAGCAAAACCTTTAAGTAACAGTAAATCTATCTTAAACAGACAAAGCATACAGAAAAATATGCCGGAGGAATATTGTTCTTAATTCGGAAACCATACAGGTGACTCTGCAAGTGTGTGAGAAATAATAATAAAAAAAACACAAAAATATACATAGTACTTTATTTTTCTGTTTAATGTATGTGTGTGTGGTGCAATTACATTCTAATGTTTTAATCTGACAGAATATTTTGATCTGAGTTAAATCTTTTGGGACAACATTTATGATAGTTTCAGTCATATTAACCAAATCATTTAGATGCACTAATATGCTACTACACTAATACAGATAATAAGAACACATAACACTCTTTTTAAATAGTTACATGGTCACTCTTAAAACATTGTCAGGGCTTTAAATGTTTTGCTCTTAGCCATGTTAAACTAAAATAATATTACATGTTGCATAATTTATGTTAAAATGCATATTTATTTTTGTAATAAGGTAGTACATATATAGTAAAATACATATAGAGTACTAGTCATAAATAACACATTATTGTATATGCATTTCTGAATATCAGTGCTGAATATAGAAACAATGTAAAATGAAATAATGTTAATTAATAACTTAGAACTCAGTGACATTAAATACTGTATGTAGCAGCAACCGAAACTGTGATATGCAGTGAGAAGTAAAATCAAAATTTTACACCCTTAAAAACTATGAAGGTGGTGCTTGGTTTTCAGGGTCCCGTAGGCTCCCAAAAAGTCTCACACATGTGGTATCCCTGTACTCAGGAGAAGCAGCAGAATGTATTTTGGGGTGTAATTCCACATATACCCATGGAATGTTTGAGCAATATATCAACTTTCCGCAAAAAAAAAATATATATTTTTCCCGCAACTTGTCAAAATATAAAATATTCCATGGATTCAACATGCCTCTCAGCAAATTGTTTGGGGTGTCTACTTTCCAAAATGGGGTAATTTGGGGGGGTTTTGAACTGTCCTTGCATTTTATGCACAACATTTAGAAGTTTATGTCACACATCACCCACTCTTCTAACAACTTGAATCGCCCAGAGGCGATTCAGTTCGCATGTGTTTTTACACATTTGAAGATTTACAGAGGAGGTCTACTGCTAAAATTACTGCCCTCGATCTGACCTTTGTGGTAATACCTCACATGCATTGTGCAATTGCTGTTTACATATGACGCCAGACCGACGCTTGCGTTCGCCTTTGCACGAGAGCAGGGGGGGACAGTGATTTTTTTATTTTTATTATTTATTTTGCTTTTTTTGTTTTGAAACTGTTCCTTCCACTTTTTTTATCATTTTTATTGCTATCTCAGGGAATGTAAATATCCCCTATGATAGTAATAGGTAGTGACAGGTACTCTTTTTTGAAAAAATTGGGGTCCAATGACCACACCAAGATCGGTATGATAAAATGCTTTCCCAATTTCCCAATGGCGCTGTTTATATCCGGGAGAAATCTAAGTCATGAAATGCTCGTAGCTTTCGGTTTCTTAGGCAATAGAGATGATTGGAGCTATTCTGGTCTCTGATCAGCTCTATGGTCAGCTGGCGGAACCACCGGCTGCATTCTCAGGTTCCCTGACAGGAGAGCCCGAGAAAACCATGGAAGACGGTGGGAGGGGGGGGGACATTCCCTCCCACTGCTTGTAAAAGCAGTCTAGAGGCTAATTAGGCACTAAGGGCCAGATTCACCAAAGAGATACAACGGCGTATCTCCTGATACGCCGTTGTATCTCTGTTTCTATCTATGCAACGGATTCATAGAATCAGTTACGCATAGATATCCATAAGATCTGACAGGTGTAATTTGTTTTACACTGTCGGATCTTAGGATGCAGTACCGCGGCCGCCGCTGGGGGGAGCTTGCGTCGTAAACCAGCGTCGGGTATGCAAATTAGCAGTTACGGCGATCCACGAAGATTTTTCCCGTCGAATTGGACCGCCTTGCGCCGGATGTGTTTACGATACACCGCCGCAAATTTCCAGGTAAGTGCTTTGTGGATCAGGCACTAAATCTGAAAAATTGCGGCGGTGTAACGTAAACGGGTATTCTAATGCCCACCATTAGAATACCTCCCTTCACCCACCCACCCACTTCTAATGATGGACATACATGCCCCATTTATATATGCTGAAGCATGGGGGCATCCTCCCACAAAAGTTAGGAGCAAATTGCTCCTCTGCCCCTGCTGCCCCATGCTTCGGCATATATGCTCTTTTTATAACTGTGGTGGTGAAATCACCTCCTACAGCAGGGATCCTCAAACTATGGCCCTCCAGCTGTTGTAGAACTACACCTCCCATGAGGCATTGTAACACACTGACATTCACAGACATGACTAGGCATGATGGGAATTGTAGTTCCTGAACAACTGGAGGGCCGTAGTTTGAAGACCCATGTCCTACAGCATTGAAGTCACAGCTTTATGTATCGTGGGAGCAAACTCCGTTGCTGTCAAGATAAATAAATCCGTGCTGAAACTGAATGGCGTACCTGCTAAGCAAATGATGGTTAACATTAAAGCAAAGTAACATTACAGCATAACAGTAAGACCGTACCATACCATACCTGCAAAGAAAATACAAAAAAAACATAGTAAAAAAAAAAAAAAAAAAATTACGCAACCTGTGCCTAAAATATATATATGCCGAAGCATGGGGGCATCCTCCCGCAAAAGTTAGGAGCAAATCGCTCCTCCGCCGCTGCTGCCCCCATGCTTCGGCATATATGCTCTTTTTTTAACTGTGGTGGTGAAATCACCTCCTACAGTGTTGGAGTCACGGCTTTATGTATCGCGGAAGCAAACGATGTTGCTGTCAAGATAAATAAATCCGCGCTGCAGCTCAATGGCATACTTGAAAACAAAAAAATTGGTTAACAATAAAACACAGTAAACAGTAAAGTATAAAGAAATTACATACCTGAAAAGTAAACATGATAAAACATAATAACAATAAAACATTGCAGAATAGAATACAGACAAGAGAGAGAGAGAACAATAAAACGACAACTATTTTTTATATAGGTTTTTATTTTTACTTTTTTTACACTTTTTTTGTAACTGTAACTGTAATGCCGCGTACACACGACCGTTTTTCATGACGTGAAAAATGAAATTTTTTAAATTGGTCATTAAAAACGATCGTGTGTAGGCTCCAGAGCATTTTTCTTGACGTGAAAAATGGGCATTAAAAATTTAGAACATGCTCTAATTTTTCGCGTAGTTTTTCACGTCGTCGTTTTTCACGTCGTGAAAAAACGGTCGTGTGTAGGCTTTAATGACGGGAAAAAAACACGCATGCTCAGAAGCAAGTTATGAGACAGGAGCACTCGTTCTGGTAAACTAGCATTTGTAGTTGAGATAGCACATTCGTCACGCTGTAACAGACTGAAAAGCACGCAGACTGAAAAGCGTGAATCGTCTCTCACCAAACTTTTACTAACACGAAATCAGCAAAAGCAGCCCATTGTGTGTATGCAAGGCAGGCTTGACAAGAATCATGTTAAGAAAACCGTAGTTTTTTCGATGACATTAAAAACGGTTGTGTGTACGCGGCATTACGGTTAGGTTCCAGGTTCGGGTCTCTCAAAATGTGATGGCATCTTGGGAGACCCTGTGTAAGTGTGTCCTATTCTGTGAAATGCTGTATTCTACGCCAATACTCCACTAGTGTATGGTAGCGTTCAAAACATTCACCAATGCAAAGACCAGGATTGTCAGGACAGCGTGGACAATAATAACCGGTGTCACGCCTATATCCGCTCTTGCTACAGACACAGCATCTTCTTTGGGGGCTCGTTGGGTAGGGGTACCGGGGAGGACATACAGAAAATGCCTCTCATGCAGCCGGCTTACTGCATTTGGTTGGGGATGGTGAGGTGAAGCACCGCCTGGATACAGGAGGGCTCTGACGATATCTTCCTGGAATTTAAGGAAAGATACAGTCCGTCCTGAAGCTCTGTATAGCACATGAGTGTTCAGCAAATACAATTGAAATAAGTATACAGACACTTTTTTTGTACCAGCCTCTGGCCTTACGGCCAACTAGGTATGGCGCCAACAACTGGTCATTGAGGTCCACCCCTCCCATATTTTGGTTATATTCGTGGACACAGAGGGGTTTCTCTACAATACCAGTCGCAGTACGAATTTGGACAAACATTTCTGCGTGAAGGGAGGACAGAAAACATTCTTATTATCCCTCCACTTCACACCGAGCAAATTATTACACTTGAAGCAGGCTCTCCCCCCCAGCCTAAGACGGGAATCTACAAGCCTCTGGGGTAATCCCCGGCAATTAGGTCACACAGTGCCCCATATACGCCAATTTGATAATCAAACAAGTGACTAAAAAGTGGCACACTCGTGTAATAATTGTCCACATACAAATGGTACCACTTTCAGAATAAGGGTGACACCAAGTTCCACACTATTTTGCCAGTGCTCCCTAAGTAATCTGGGCAGTTCTCCGGCTCTATGTGACTATCTCTTCCCTCGTAAACCATAAAACTACATGTGACCCCATATCTGGCCCATGTGCTGGGAAGGTACTGTTTGAAAGACAAGCGGGCTGAAAATTTAATCATGGACTCATCAACGCAGACAACTTGATGGGGAGTATTCAAGGTTGGAAAACGTTTGTTTTAGTAGTTTACGAGGGACCGAATTTTGTAGAGCTAATCGTATTCAGGGTCTCCACGAGGACGACAAAGTTAATTTTTGTTGAGGTGCATGAACCGCAAGATCTGCTCATATCGTGCCCTGGCCATGGAGGCAGAGAACACGGGCAAATGGTAAACTGGGTCAATGGACCAATATGACCGCAGCTCACTCAATTTAACTATGCCCACGACGAGGGATTAGCCCAGAAAGGTCTTAAATTCGGAAGCCGTAATCGGTTTCCATTCTTTGGCAAGGGAGGACTGGGGATTAGCGGCAATGTATTGACCAGTATACAAATTACTTTGGTCTGTAATAGATCTATAGAGATCTTCCGTGAAAAACAGCGAATAAAAATCAAATGCCATAAAATCAACCTGAATTACGTGTTGGCCAGTGAATGGGGGAAGTACGGGTGCTGCAGAAGTGGTGGGCTCCCAATTAGGATTTAGGGAATTCTGCAGTAAGGACACTATGGGCATGACGGGCCTGTCGTTGTCTTCTTTTTGGTGGCAGTGGGACACCACTTGCCACCTCGTCAGCTTGAAATGAACTTATGGGACTCGCCACGTCACCAAGTGTTACTGCAGTGCTGGATATATGACCAGGGTGTACTAGGCCGCTGGTGCTTGCCAGTTCACATGAAGGACAGGTGGCACTAGTACTTCTCTGCTCTATACGAGAGCCCTGCGGTTCTTGCACCTCAACAACAGTAGAAGAAGAATGGGGTCAGGTACGCCTGACCTTGGCAGGGACCTCAACATCATCGTTAGTGCTGTCATGGAGCCGCTGTCATCTACAGGATCGTATTCTGAGCCTGAATCTGACAGATGAGTCACTTCCTCTTCACTATCTGTCATGCTCAGAAACGTGTAGGCCTCTTCACTTGTGTATACTAGGGGCCACCGATTTTGTATATCCAGCGTGATGGCATTGCACTGGATATCTGCTTCTCACGCTCACCTCCCCCACGAGATCCAGCGCATCCATAGGAATGTATTGTGGGCGGCGAGCGGGAGGAGCGACAGAGCTCAGCGCTGGCTCCCACGACGGGGGTCGCAGGGCAGCCAATGTCACGTTGCTTGACCACGATTATGTACAATATCGCGGTCATGTACTGTACCTTCATATTTGCCATTTTGGGCTCTTAATTTACTGGTACAACTAGTGAGATTCACAGGAAAAAAAGCACCCAGTCAATCGCTACCAAAAAACTGTTAGCGATCACAGGGATCAGGCCTGACTCTGAAAACGCTGCAGTTATGTGTTTAGTGTTTTGTAAGTGACAGTGATCAATCAATACTGCACTTGGGTGGGCTGGGCAGAGGGGCAAAATGCAGGTGCTAGCAAGTATCTGGGCTGATCCCGCTAACACTGCATTTTTGGGAACCCTTAACTGCTGGGGATGCTAGTATAGATCTGATCAGATCAGATATTGATCTGTTCAGATACTATACCACTAAGGGAGGTGTATGCTGTGTGCGTGGGTGTTAGCACTACTGGCACTAATCTGACGCTGCGTGGGGCAATGAAGACCCTAACTGACCCTAAAACCACCCACTGGGTGATCAGGGCGTTAAACATTTATTGGGTAATAAATGGCAGCTGCCCGGACGCTATAAAAAACAAACTAACTAACCAGCGTCACCTATTACACTTATACAGTGATCACTTGTGCAAGGGTTAACTAGGGGGCAATCAGGGGGTACCCAACGCTATAAAAACCTGATGATGAACCTAAATAACTAACTGGCTAACTAGCATCACCAGTGACACTTATACGGTAATCACTGGTGAAAGGGTTAACTAGGGCAATCAGGGGGTTAAAACATTTATTAGGTAGTATATGGGGGTATCTGACGCTATAAAAACCTGCAACACTAATACAGTGATCAGTAAAAAGATTGCTTATTGACACTAACAACAGGGGGTGAAAGGGTTACCTGGGGAGGCGATCAATGGGTTAAACCTTTATTAGGGGGTTAAGGTGGTAACCTACACCTAAAGGGAAAAATAACATAAAACGTCTGGCACCAAAAGGACAGTGATGTATGTAGCAATGGTAGAGACGCTAGAAAGTTCTGCCAGACCCCAATCAGCAGCTATATGGGAGAACACATCAGGAGAGATGTGATAACAACATATGCAAACAAAACAACCATATGGAAAGTGCTGTAAAAAAGGTTCAAGTCTAATGTGGACAAGGATTCCAAGGCAATCAAATAATTCAAAAGTCAATTTATTATTGCCATAAAACCATTTGTTAAAAACAAAACAATCCTCCGTTGCAGTTTTTTCGGGAGCAGTGATTTTAATAATGCATAAAGTGAAACAATAAAAGTGAAATATTCCTTTAAATTTTGTACCTGGGGGGTGTATAGTATGTCTGTTAAGTAGCGCTTGTTTCCTGTGCTTAGAACTGTCCCTGCACAAAGTGTAATTTCAAAAGGAAAAAAGTCATTTAAAATCACTTGCGGCTATAATGAATTGTCGGCTCCCAGTAATTCAGAGAAAAGACATTCATAAAAAAAAGCGTGGGGGTCCCCCCAAATTCAATTACCAGGCCCTTAAGATCTGGTGTGGATTTTAAGGGGAACTCCACACCAAATTTAAAAAAAATGGCATGGAGTTCCCCCCATAAATCCATATCAGCCCCCCCTCCTGAACCGTACCAGGCCACATGCCCTCAATATTGGGAGGATGCTTTGGGGGTCAAAACACCATGTCCCCATGTTGATGGGGACAAGGGCCTCATCCCCACAACCCTTGCCCGTGGTTGTGGGGGTCTGCAGGCGGGGGGCTTATCGTAATCTGGAAGACCCCTTTAACAAAGGGGAACCCCCAGATCCCGGCCCCCCCATGTGAATTGGTAATGGGGTACAGTGTACCTCTACCATTTCACTAAGAAAGTGTAAAGAATTGTAAAAAAAAAACACACACATCGTGGAGAAAGTCCTTTATTAAAAAATCCAGCGGTACTAATCCACTCCTACATAAGAGCTGTCACTGGCTGAAGCCGCGTCATTCGCCGGGCTGTCTCTGGTGGAGATCTTCTCATCGCTGGACCCTGGTGGAGAGGAGATCACCCGTCGCAGGATACCAACAGCGTTGGAGCGGAGACCAAGAGTGGATTACCACCACTGGATTTTTTTTAAATAAAGGACTTTCTCCACGGTATGTGTGTGTGTTTTTTACAATTCTTTACACTTTCTTAGTGAAATGGTAGAGGTACAATGTACCCCATTACCAATTCACATAGGGGGGGCAGGATCTGGGGGTCCCCTTTAAAGGGTTGTTCCAGATTCCAATAAGCCCCCCACCTGCAGACCGCCACAACCACCGGGTTGTAGGGATGAGGCCCTTGTTCCCATCAACATGGGGACATGGTGCTTTGAGGGGTCACAGACCCCCAAAGCATCCTCCCAATGTTGAGGGCATATGGTCTGGTACGATTCAGGAGGGGGGGCACTTTAGGGAGAGATCTGGGGTCTTTTAGACTCCAAATCTCTCCTCTGGCCTCCCCTTTTCCATCAGCTGTAAAAGTAATTCAGCAGGTTGAGAAAGAGAGAGAGAGAGAGAGAGAGAGAGAGAGAGACATGTGGTGAACTGGTAAAGCAGCACTCACTTTATCTGCAGTCAGGTCAACTGACCTGTAGTCTCCGAACCCTGACCCCGACAGGCATGCCATTAACTGAATGGGAGGCCAACCGGCTGCTGCGAGGCTGGGTGGGCATCGTAGGCTCAAGGAGCAGTCCAGCTGTTGCAGCTGCCTTGGACATGTGGCCCTGTAGCCCCCAAGTACCCATTGGCCAGTCCAGGCCTGCACACCACTTCCTCAAACTCAGTCTATCCAAACCTAAGCTAATAATATTTCCTCCCCCACGTGCCCCTTCCTCTGACTTCTCTGTCAAGATCAATGATGTATCTATCAACACTTCCCCTCAAGCAAGGGTGCTAAATATAGTCCTGGATTCTGAACTCTTCTTTTAGCCTCACAACCAATCACTGTCCAAATATTGTCATCTCAACCTCTGCAATATTTTTTTAACCACTTCAATACAGGGCATTTTCACCCCCTTCCTGCCCAGACCAATTTTTAGTTTTCAGCTCTGTCGCACTTTGAATGACAATTGCGTAGTCGTGCAACGTGGCTCCCAAACAAAATTGGTGTCCTTTTTTCCCCACAGATAGAGCTTTATTTTAGTGGTATTTGATCACCTCTGCGTTTTTTATTTTTTGCACTATAAACAAAAGAAGAGCGACAATTTTGAAAAAAAAAACACAATGGCCCAGATTCAGGTACGACTTGCGCGGGCGCAATCGCGATATGCTCCGCGCAAGTACGGATTTGCACCCAGGCAAATATGCGGATGACCCAGAAAACAAGCTAAGCCTGAAATTAGGCATTTTTCAAGGGACGCAGTTTCTCTGCCCCGGCGCAATTAATGGGCATTTTTGTGCAGGGTGCAACTTGCGCTCTCATTGTTTTCCCTCAGCAAATATGCAAATGAGGAACTAACGCTGATTCAAAAATGTGAGGCGCAGTTTGCACAACAAGCGCGCAAGCTGTTCGGCCCGGGCAAACTTGCACATTATAAAAGCAGGGGCAAGTTAGCAACAGATGGCCACAGGTCAGCTGGAGAGCAACTACAGCAGCACCAATATGGACAAGCTGAACAAGCAGAGCACCCACACTTTCTGGACCTCAAATCTGTGTGCCAACATGCCAGGGGCAGCCATGGTTCTAGCAATACTACTGAGTGAACCGACTCGTAGGAGGGCACGGGGAGGATATACCGAGTGCGCAGGAACATCTTTGACATGAGTGATTTGGAGGTGTATTGCATGTTTAGATTCAGCCCTGAAGTCATCCTGGAATTAGCCACAATCCTGCATGATGACATCACCAGCCAGACACATCGTGGACATGCAGTGCAGCCACTGGTCAAGGTAGTGGCAACCCTGCATTTCTGGCAAGTGGATCTTTTCAACGCACAAGTGGAATTGTGGCTGGGATGTCCCAATCCTCCATGAGCAGGTGTGTGCACCAGGTTATCCCTGCAATCCTGAGACGCATGTCCCACCAGGTCATCAAACCCACCCAGGAGGACCTGCGGCAGAAGGCAATCACAGATTTCTATCAAATTGCCAGATTCCCACGCACTGTGGGGGCCATTGATTGTACCCATGTGGCACTACGGCCCCCCCGTGACCTAGAGCATATGTACTGTAATAGGAAGCACTGGCATTCCATCAATGTCCAGGTCATAGTGGATGCCCATGGCCTCAAATGGCACGTCCGTGCCAAACACCCCGGGTCCTGCCATGACAGCTTCATATTCCATCAGAGCCCCATCCCCACCAAATTTGAACAGAACATGTATGGGGACAGCTGGCTGATTGGTGAGTGACATGGGTGTCAGGTATGACTGTCCCCCCCCATGATGCAGACATCACGAGGGGCACATGCACGACTAACATCCTCCTGTCTTTTCCCTTCCAGGTGACGTGGCATATGCACTGGGACCCCATATGATGACCCTTTTCTGGAACCCCCAAACCCCAGGAGAGGAAAGATATAATGAAGCTCACGCACGTACCCGTGCAGTGGTGGAGCGCACATTTGGCATCCTTAAGTCCCGTTTCAGATGCCTACATAAATCCGGGGGGACCCTGTTGTATTCCCCAAACGTTGTATGCAAGATCATCGGGGCATGTTGTATTCTGCACAACTTTGCCGAGAGAAGGGGCCTGCAGATTGACATACGTGATGACCTGACCCCCGAACCACACAATCCCCCCCCCCAAGCAACTCTACCCGATCTACTGAGGGAAGAGCAGTCAGGAGTGGTCTCGTGGAACGTCTCTTTGCACGTTAAACACACACATTAATCATGTCACAAGTAGAATGCACGCGTGCACACCACTGTGTTCCCTAGCACACACACCTAACATGCACCCAAAATTGGATTAGACCCAAGGATACCCCATGGTATTAGGGAGCAGCAACGCCGCGTTAAGGCTCCAATTATGTTGCTGTCCATTCATACACCTTTCACATGGCAGAGGGTGACACCCCTTTTCCAGCAGGAGTGACACCCCCCCCATTCACACACCAGTCACACTGTAGTATACACTCCTCACCGTGTGTAGGGACTACAAAATAAAATAAAAACTCAAACTTTGAGCATAAATAAAAAATATAAAAGCTCATAATCTGAGCAAAAAATATATATCCCCCCCAAAAAATCATATGAGCATAATCAAACTAAATAGAAAAAGCTCCTTATCTGAGCACCAAGGGATATGTAAAAAAAAAAAAAAAGGCACATGAAAATATATATATTTTTTTGGCATCCTCGTGCCAAGGGTGCCCCGGCTCAGACTCCTCAGTCGGCGTGGTTGAGCCTGTGGTGGGGATGGAGCATGGGGTGGGGATGGAGGGGGGGAGGAGCATCAACCCCTACTTCCTCACTCCTGGCAGGTGGTGCCTGTCTGCCCTCCATGGCGTTGGCCAGGCGGGTGAGCACGCTGTTGGTTTGTGCCAACATCCGCAGCTGCCGGGTGGTAGTGTTCCTCTGGTGCCGCCGGGTTAGTCTCCCCTCCTCCCGCACAGCGGCAGTGTTGGCCTCCACCGCACCTGCCAACCTGCTCACCTCCGCTGTGAGCAAAGCGGTGGCGTCCTGCTGCTCAACCACGCAGGTGACCATGGCTCCACAGTTCGCGCTGACTTCCTCCAGGCTCTCGGTGTCTTGTTTCCCCCGGTTAGCATGCAGGGTGAGGGCCTGCTGCACAGAGGAGGAGGAGGATGCCAGGCTGTCCGCCACCCACCTCAAATCACCCACCATGTCCCCTAGATGGCGGGTTTGCTGGCCCTGTTCCTCCTGCAGACCTTCTCGGAGGACGGAGGGTACAAAGAGCCTTCCTGGGAGGAGAGGCTGGGGCCCGTACTGAGGGAGAAGAAGGGGAGGGGGCCACACTGGAGGGAGGGACACTGGAGGGAGGGACACTGGAGGGGCTTGCCCTGGAGGGGGATGACGTGATGGTCGGGGGGTGGTGGGGAGGTCAGGGATGGTGGGATCCTCCTGGAGGAAGACAGAGTCCTCCAGGTGGAGGATAATGGACTCCTCCTCCACTTCCTCCTCCATAGTTGGCCTATGTTCACTCTCCTCCTCCACCAACATGGCCAGTATCTCCATGGGGGTTGACGTGGGTCGCCCTGCAGCCGACGACGGCCCAGCTTCATCCTCAACATCTGTGGATGACACAAAAAAACACATGTTGCTGTAGCCACACACTTGTTACATGTTCCCTTCTACCCACTCACATGATACACAGCAAATATGATATAAAACACACTTGTTACATGTTCCCTTCTACCCCCTCATATGTTCACTTCTACCCCCTCCCATGATACACAGCAAATATGAGAAAAAAAAACTTGTTACATGTTCCCTTCTACCCACTCACATGATACACAGCAAATATGATATAAAACACACTTACCAGTCCCCAAGTCCCCCAACAGTGGAGTCATATCCTGGAACTCCCTCCACCTGCTCCAGCGACAAACTTTGAGATATGATCTCTTCCTCCGGATTTAAACATATTGGGCAGGCTGGTCCTCCTCCCGTGCCCCTGGTATGTTTCCGGATAATCACCAGCTTATCCCGGACCCTACGCCGCATATCGTTCATCTTTTTTTGAATATCCTCCCAGGTCCTCTCCTCATTGCCCAGGGCATTTATGTCCAAAGTAATGGCATCATAGATAGCCCTCCTTTGGGCTACGGTGGTGTGCTTCTGCTGGGCACCATACAGCACAGTAGTATGGCGAGTGAGTGCCGCCAGCATTACCTCCTTCTCAGCGGAGTTAAAGTTCGCTTTCCTCTTTTTTTCCCTTTGAGGAGGTGCCATGTCCAATAAAGGACAAAATTACCTTGCTCAGGGGGGGGGGGTGGAAAAAGCAGGATGTAATTTTGCACAGGACCTGCGCAGGTCTGCCCCTATTTATTTGCTCAGTGCAAGCAGGTGGGCAGGATTTGCCCAGAAAGTAGGACAGGCGCAGTTGTACGCATGCGCACACGGGAGCGGTCGAACTGCGCATGCGGACAGACCATCATTTGCATAGGGGCACACCCACTTTCACTTGCGCTGGCTTGCGCCCTCAATTTTGCCTTACACAGGAGCAAATTACCACACAAATCTTGCCAAATTGCCCCGGCGCAGAGCAATTCAGCTGAGCTGCACAGGTGTAAATAATGGGCAAATCTACCTGAATCTGGGCAACTATCTTTTACTTTTGATTTAATAAATATCATAATTTTTTTTTCTTTTATATTTTTTTCCTCAGTTTAGACCGATACGTATTTTTCTACATATGTTTGGTAAAAAAAAAAATCGCAATAAGCGTATTTGATCGGTTTGAGCAAAAGTTCTAGCATCTACAAAATAGGGAATAGAAATATGGCATTTTTTTTTTTTTTACTAGTAATGGAGACGATCTGCGATTTTTATTGTGACCGTGACATTGCGGCGGGCATATGGGACACTTTTGACACATTTTTAGGACCATTGACATTTATACAGCGATTAGTGCTATGAAACTGCACTGATTACTGTGTAAATGTGACTGGCAGGGAAGGGGTTAACACTAGGGGGCGAGGAAGGGGTTAATATGTTCCCTAAAGTGTGTTCTAACTGTAGGGGGAGGGGACTCACAAGGGGAGGAGACCGATGTGTGTTCCTCTGTTCTGGGAACACACATCTGTCTCCTCACCGCTGACAGGACATGGATCTGCCGTGATTGCGGGCAATCGCGGGTGCCCGGCGGACATAGCGGCTTCCGCCTAGCCGCCCGGGAATGCAAGGACGTCATATGATGTGCAGTCTGAAGGAGGAAGTGTTCCCGCCAATGTCATTTTACAATGACTCGGTAGGGAACGTTTTAAATATACCCCTTCTTAATTAATGACACCACAGTGCTTTCTATTCACTCCCTGGTTATCTCTTGCCTCAACTACTTTGAATCCCTCCTCATTTGATTACCTTTACATAGGCTACTCCCCTTTGGTCCATCATGAATGCTGCTGCCACACTCATCTACCTTACCAACCCTTCAGCGTCTGCTACCCCTCTCTTCTAATCCCTCCCTTGTCTGCCGCTCACCCAACAATTTCTATTCAAATTCCTAACAACATCTTACAAAACCATCCATAGCTCTGTTGCCAGCTACAACACTAACCTAGTCTTAAAATATCAAATTGTTCTCTTCATTCATCCCAAGACCTCCTGCTTTCTAACTCCCTTGTCACCTTCCTCTATACTTGCCTCCAATACTTGTCCTGAGCCTTCCCATCCTCTGGAACTCTGTACTCCAATCAGTCCAACTGTTGTCTACTCTGTCCACTTTTAGGCAATCTCTAAAAGCCCTTCAGTTTAGAGAAAACCGTCCTGCCTCCACCTAACAGCCATACTTATTTTCTCATCAACTCATACCACAGTTATTAACTTTTGTATCACTTGACCATCCATTTTAGATTGTAAGCTCTGATGAGCAGGGCCCTCTGATTCCTCCTGATTTTAATTATATTGTATTTGTACTGTCTGCCAGTAGTCATGTAAAATCAATGTCAAAACATACACACACTGAGCCTTCTGGTTGGGTAATGAATCCCTTGTTTCACTCATCCCACTCTTTTTATCAGCACATGTGCATATAGGAGAGCCTGAGGAAGGAATAAACTGGGGGCAAGTTATTGGACTTTTCAGGCACAATACGTTGTAAAGGATGTAGTCGTACAGAGAATTTTCTCTAAAAAAATAGATTTATTTAGACACAAAAGTGCAATTTGACATTAAAATTGGACGTTCCATAGGAACTAGCAAACTATTTACACATGGCAAAGTGACTCCAGAGTGACACAGGAACTTATGCACTAATATTAAATTAAAGAATACAAAAATATATAGATAGTTTCGATTATAGAAATCAATTAAAACAGTATATAAAGCAGTATATAAAAAATATAGGAGAGCCTGGTTGGCAGTGCTGATGCAACTTTTTTTAGTTTCAAATAGTCCTGTTTATAAAGATATATTTAGCCACTTAGTTGCATTTAAAAATAAATATTTTTTTTTTGTTAAATGAATATTACACATTTTCAGTACATTTACATTTTTTGTGTGCCTGAAATTTTACTTTAAATATAGCAAGTCAGCATGCAAAATGAAGATGTGAAGAACTGATTAATTATATGTATTGGGATAAAATAATAATAATAATAATAATAATAATAATAATAATAATAATAATAATAATAGTAATAACTGATACAAAAAGAATGTACATCCAAATACCAAAGCTAAAAATATCAGTGCAATTTTATGCAACTGTAGAAAATGTGCCAAATATGATAAAATTCGTCTAAGCAGTACACAGTTCCACAGACCCCATTGTCCCTAGGGTAAAGTTAAACTTTTCTTATCAACTGTTTTTTTCCTCTCTTTTCTTTTCATTTATGGTGCCCTAGACGGCATCCACACATAGCCTGCAGTACTGGAATGCCAACCTGGCACTCTAGCACAGAGCAGAGCCAGCAGTGGTATAATCTACTAATGTCTTCTTTTCATTTCAGCCCTCCCTGAGAGACTCAGTGGCAGATTGTAGACTCAATTACTCTCATGTCAGGTGATTATCCTAAGTCTTAATGTAATCTTCCATTCACACATACCATATTTCAATTACGGCAGCTATGAAACAAGCTGTGTATTCAAATCACCAATCACCTTATCACTGCTGAACAATGTCAACTGTAAAAAACGCCAGCTGAAGGCAATTACACATGTGTTCAGAACCGATTATGATTACTCTCTGTGGTATTTGTGATGAGCTGGGGAATGTTCTGAAAATTTAATTTAATGACAATATGCTTGCTGTACAATCCATAATACCTTCTGAATCCAGCATGGACCTATTAAAACTGATAGGAGCATATTATCACCAAACTAAAAAGCAGGACTGGGATGGTTACTAGATGTCTCTGCAGGGAATGATAGGTAATTTCTCCACATATTTCTAACAGCAGAGGCAGACAGCTTACGATTCCAGCTGTACTCTGAAGGTGGTCCCTCCCTCTACAATTTTGTGAGCTATGTTAAGGTGTTTTACTGTAACCGCTTTGAAGAATCAAAGTGCAAGTGTGACAGCTGACTTCGATGAAAGTCACCACTGCTTCATGTCCTCTGCTTTTGTCACTCAAGTATGCTGAATTTTGTCCAGCACTAATTTTCTCTGGGTCACCAGATAGCAAGAGACAGTGCCATGAAAAAAAAAATGACACACATTTAATGTGGTACTTATAGGCTGCTATCAAAGGTTGCCTAGAGGGCTTTTATAATGGTCCGAGCTGGCCTGTGCACCTTCCATACAAAAACAGTTTGCCTTTTAATTTTATCCGCTGTGAACTGGGCAAATGTTAGAACTGTAAAATGCTCAAAATGCACAAATGGTGAACAACAAGCAGAGCATTCTCATAAGTGGATCAGTTGTAATTTTTAGACTCACTATAGGCAGGAGATTGTTTAATTTTGCCAACAGAAAACTGGTCATTCCTGCCCAAGTCTTTTTTTCAAAACTTCCTGATTGTGTATTATTTAAGTTGGATGTATGTGCAGCAAAGGTACTGTTCTCTTTTTTGGAAAAGGGGAATACCCCATTTAGAGATCTCTTTGATTGATTTTTGCAGTTTAACCTGCAGATGTCTCATTGTGAATGGCATCTGTGAAGGTTACTGACTAAAGGCGGCCATACACGGTTTGAATTTCGAAAGAATTTTCTTTAGAAAATTGAAACCAAAAATTTTCGTACGAATTTCGCACCATTAGTGGGCTGCAGCAACAGCCGATTTTTGTACGGCAAACAAATTTGAGAAATCCGACATGTTGGAATTTTTTTTAAAAACTAACGATTTTTTGATCAATGGTGCGAGAAATGTAATAGAAAAAAATGCGCATGTGCAAGAAAAGAATATTCCTGGAGAGAAACGAATATTTCCGGCAACATGAAGGTTTGGTCGGCCGAATTTCGAAAATCAATGTTGGCATCATCGGATCACAAAAAAAAAAACATTCTGATTTTGAAAAGAAAATTTGTTCGAAATTCCACCGTGTATGGCCTGCTTTAGTAGTGCCAGGTTCTACGTCTTTTTCTCTTGTGGCCCATGAATTGACAAAATAAGTGCATTTAACGAGTTTCCTTTCTCTTTTAGCTGTCTTCATAAGCAATACCAACAACTTATAATGAATAAAATAACTACATTTTTTTCCCCTCAATAGCCCAACATGGCCTAAACCTTAACAGATCATGATATATTAAATGTGTAATGGGATGCATGATTTTACATAATTTATTGACTTTATGTATTCGTTTCTAGGTACATTGGGCTTAATTTACTAAAGACTTTGCAAGGAAATGTTTACTTTGTAATATAATTTTAACTTATCTTAGTGAATGAGGTGAAGGTGTACTGACTTCCAGCATCCAATTATATGCAAGCAAAAATATTTTTTTTTATTCTTCTTTGAAAAGTGAATTGTCACTGCATTTTCTAAACTAAGGGAAAATTCCTTTGCAAAAGTAAACAGCCTAATTGACGTTAGTTAACAAACCCCACTATGTCTGCTTTAAAACAGTTTAAAAAATAAAAATGAAAAAGATAAAATAATAATAAATATTAGATATGATTGGCCAGAAATAATGGCTTAAATGGAGATCTTCCCAAATCTTTAGCAGTTCCCTGATACCAGTGGTGATTATTACAATATGATTATGTCTTCAAATGTTTTTTTTTTTTTCTTCACCACTATTTGTAGTCAGCTTGTATTCAGTTCATCCAGCTCTGCAAATGTACAATGTCATTAAAAAGTGATCAGTTATTACATAGAGGAGGCACTTTTTAAATTCACTTGAACCAATTCTTACTCAATGTGCTACACATGATGTATTATGTGGAGTCATCTATTTAGTTTAACAGTTATATTTCTCTTCTCCCCTATTCTTCTCTTCTTCTTCCTTTCGCTTCTGTTCTTTTCTTAATAGTGATGGAATTCAAGTTAAAACTGCCAGTTTTGATGTGATAAAAAGAAGATTGGTCTGGCCAACCTGCAGAAATGTCAGGATATTGTTGAAAATTCCTCTGCTGGCTGTATATCAGGGCTACAGTGAAAAAAGGAAAAGAAAAGCATAAAAGAAGGGCAAAAGGCGAAATGGTTTGTGTCCATTTAAGAAAAAATCAATAATAGCATAAAATTGATTTACTGCTTGTCATAAAACATAAGTAAGTGCTGGAAAATAGAGAAAATTGAGTCTCAATTTAATCTGCTCAAAAGCCACACTGTACTGATGAAGTGATCTGGGGAGAATAGCTACATAAAACGCAAAGACAGATACTTAATTGTCATATTAAAGACTCTCTCCTCTGCAGGTATAAGTCGAGGGGCAAGATCTATTAATCATTTGGATAAGGGGCATTGAAATCAAATCTCAATTAAAATCTGTTCAATAATGTCTTTAATATGTTTTTGAAGCATTAATTTTTTTCCCATCGATTCTTCACCTCATAAATCAGATATGTTGCAGTGCATGTAATAGTTTATGGAGGAGAGGATTATGGTTTTATGAAGTTAATGCAGCAGAACCATTTAATTTACACAGGAGAAAGTTTTATGGTGGTTTCTCATTTCTATTATTTTACCAGAACAGAATTCAACCCTTTTCAGTGTGTGCCTATGTGTTCCAGTTTTGTAGGGATTTTTTTTTGTAAATTATTATTTATAATTTTGATTTTTAATGCATTAATAAAGGTGCACAGATTATAATGTATACTATTATTTATTCATTTCGGTGTTATTAATATTTTAGGGCTTTTTTGCATAGAGTAGAAAATAATTAGAACTTCTTTCACATTTTTATTGCTATTAGTGTTCCTATCTGCTACTTTATTCTCCAATTATTGTGTGGGTTCAAGGATGGAAGATGAGCAGAAGCTTTCCAATTGTAGCATATACATATGAATATACAGTATATGATAGCAAAAAGTCAGCTAAATATATCCAAAATATGAAGTCCTCAGACTTTATAAGTAAGCACTAAAGATGTTTTTTTTTTTTTTTTTCAACACATAAACTTACAACATATTGGTCTCAATAAGTACCCCTTATACAAATAAAAAGAGAAAAAAGGAGACATCATCTACCACTACTACCTCTGGGTTACTCTCTACCAACTTGCCCCCAACTAAAGATGTTTTGAATAAATAATAAAGACCTTTCTTATAAGTGATCACACTCCCTCTGTTCTCAGCTGCGTAAGAGCTGGGGGAGGAGAAACAGCAGGACACTGAGCTTCATAGTGAAAGGCTGTGCAGGTGAGGTGTGTCAGGGTAAGTCTGATCATTGAAGGAACATAGCTACTGAAGTGACCATGGTGTGCTCTCCTGCTTACAGTGGTCAGTCTTTATTAGGAAAGTAGTGGGACTGGCAGGAACACCAGGGATGTTACACAAAGGAAGCAAGAGAACAGGATACATATTCATGCAAGTGCATAGTACAGCAGGCATATATCAAGAATATGAAATGTTGGGGTAACAATTAAATATTTCCTCTGGTTTTACAAAGTTTGTAGATTTTTACAAAATGGTGTTGCTGTGAGATAAGTTTAGGGCATTGTTGTAATTTTTCTTTCACTCTTCAAATCTTTACTGTGTACTGTAATTTTGTTAAAACATATTTTTTTTATGATAATATTAATAGACAACCATTGTATATATTGGAACACACAACAATATTCTGCTTCCACTATGGACTAAAAGATCCAGACACAGTTTCTACCTAATTTTCAAAGAATTTCATTGGCTCCAGGAAATCCAATATACCAAGCTTTGTACAAACACTGTCCGCAGTAATATCTGAAACATTTGGTGGGGGTTTATTCAAATATAAACACACAGTGTTCATTCAGCATCACAAAACATCTTTAGTGCTTTGTAACTGTGTGGGGGGTGCTTTAACTGTGGGAATACAGAGATCATGTTCCTGCTTAGCAGAAACACAGGATCTCTGTCTTCCCTACTAACAGAACGATGACTCGCCTTGTTTACATAGGCAGAACGCCATTCTGCCTCTGTCGTGTGCACGCCACAGACCCGAACTTGCAAAATCACGCCCCACAATAAATGTACGTGGGGCTGTCAGCAAGAGGTTAAATAATTTGACCTTGCAGTATGAATGAAATACAGCAGGTCCATATGCATGCCGGTCCTTAGTCAATTCTCGCCCACAATGGTTGCTACCTTATGTACATGGAAGCTGTTTGCTTCTCATAATTTCATAGACCAAGTGGTTAAGCCTTTACCACTCACCATCTCGAGCTTACCTCTAATTATCCAAGGATTATCCGTTGCACAATGGGTGGCCAAGGGGATTAAGGTTGTAGAAGACTTGAGGGTAGTACTTAGTACTTGTACTTAAATAATTTTGCGATTTACAAGTAGAGTATGGTCTAGATCAGGGATATGCAATTAACGGACCTCCAGCTGTTGCCAAACTACAAGTCCCATGAGGCATAGCGAGACTCTGACAGCATCAAGCATGACACACAGAGGCAGAGGCATGATGGGACTTGTAGTTTGGCAACAGCTGGAGGTCCGCTAATTGCATATCCCTGGTCTAGATGATACTGATTTCTATAGATATCTCCAAATAGCAAATTTTCTCAGAAGGACACCTCAGTCGTTCACATTGATACCTTGGCGAGCAATGCTTTATCTTACTAATCCCACAACCAATACTAGGGGGATCTCATTATTTTATAATCTCTTAAATAACAAAACCGTCTTTATTAAAACTTCGAACCTAGAGGTGTGGGAGCGAGATCTGGGAGCAACGTTCACCGATGATCAATGGCAAAAAGCTCTGCGCAGTACGTTCTCTGCATCCAAGAGTGTTAACCTATGGGAATTATCCCATAAAATACTGGTGTGGTGATACCATCTGTCTAAATTCGATCCCAATGTCTCGTCCTTGTGTTGGAGAAACTGTGGTGAAGTGGGGATGTTGCACCATATCTTGTGGTCATGCCCTTCCCTCAAAGGACTGTGGAAGAGTGTATTTAGACTAGTATCCCAGTTTGCGGGTATCCGGATTGTTCCCGCGGCATTTATCATTGGTTACATGTTAACAATTTGTGCATGAATTCTTAAAGCTGAAATAGGGGCACAAAAATGTATTTAAATATGTATTTCTTTACCATCCACAAAGAATATAAATATATTTTGTGTACTCCGAATATCTTTGGAAAGTCAGATATTACCTAGTAAAAGTAATGGCAATATTGCCATTATGCTGTACATTAGAATTGGGTGAACAGTTTGGCCCAAGCATGAATTCGGGCCAAACATTGGCTGTTCGCCCGTTCAGCGAACACTTGAATTGTCAGGGCATTTGACCGCTTGTTTGGCGTGCCCCGATTCGCTGAAGTAATGAATTTGCCCAATCAGGGCAGAGAACACTGTTAGGCCCCATACACACGACCGAGTTTCTCGGCAGAATTCAGCCAGAAACTCGATCGGAGCCGTATTCTGCCGAGAAACTCGGTCGTGTGTACACTTTTGGCCAAGGAAGCCGACGAGGAACTCGTCGAGCCAAATAGAGAACATGTTCTCTATTTCCTCGTTAGTCAATGGGGAAACTTGGCTCGCCGAGATCCTCGGTGGCTTCACAAGGAACTCGACGAGCAAAACGATGTGTTTTGCCCGTCGATTTCCTCGGACGCGTGTACGGGGCCTTAGAGCCATGATAGGAGAAAGTAATGATGACTGTGCTCAATCATGGCTCATTGCTCATAGACCCACCCCACACTATAAAAGGATCCCTCCTAGAGCAGCTATTTGCAGTGTGATATTGGAGTGGAGATAGATAGAACATGGCTCTGTTCATTGCTACCAGCAAGTAAGTGTGCGATTCTATTGTGAGTGTAGAGTGTAAGTGTAGTGTGAATATAGTGATAGTGCAGCATGAGTGTAGGGTGACTATTCATTTTTACTTTAATGTCAGTTTAGTGTTTCAGGACAGGTTTACTGCAGTATATTGAGGTGCATTAGTGCACATTTACTGCAGTATATTGAAGTGCATTAGTGTACGTTTACTGCAGTATATTGAAGTGCGTTAGTTCACTGAATTGCGCTATTGAATTGCGTTAGTGCACTTTTACAGCAGAATATTGAAATGTGTCAATGGGGTTTAACTGCAGTATTTTGTAGTGTGTCAGTGTAGTGTGTCTGTCTAGTGAGTATTTAACCTCCCTAGCGGTATGATTATTTCAGATTTTAGGTGCTGAAAGCGGTACCATTATTTGC
Organism: Rana temporaria; assembly: GCF_905171775.1. Classification (NCBI taxonomy): domain Eukaryota; kingdom Metazoa; phylum Chordata; class Amphibia; order Anura; family Ranidae; genus Rana; species Rana temporaria. The sequence continues at coordinate 271,186,377 of NC_053493.1, forward strand.
AAGGAAATTTGGCGTTTTATACTGTAGGCCTGTAATTCTTAGGAATAACTCACTTAAATCTGTCCAAACAAGAGTCTAGTAGGCATCCCGGGTATGATTTTTTTTTAAAAACAAAATTATAAATGATAATATAATAAATAATTATAAATAATTATAACAAATAATAATATAATTATAATAAAAAGTATTCAATAATGTAATCAACTCAAAATCACTGAAATTTGCTCAGTTGCAGAATTGTCACTGTAATTACTTTTATTTTTTTATGACGAATTTCCCCACAAATCACTATCGCACAATTCTGCAAGTGATTATAATTTCTTATCGCTGTTTTCTAGCTGCTCTAAAACCATTTTTGACATAAAGGGACACTTTTGGTTGCTATGGACAATCTACAGTTTGCAGGCAGAAAGAACAGTTTTTATTATATAAAAGAACATGTAGGGCACTGGGCAGACCACTAGGGACAAGGGGGGTGTGTATTTTTTACATACAGTACTGTAATCTATAAGATTACAGTATACTGTATGTAAGGTGTTTGTTTACCTTTTTGAATTTGGCGCCGTTCTTCGCCCTGTGCGTCGTAACATTGCAGGGAACGGAGATCGGCGGCACACAGCGCGGTGGCATCGCTGGATCTAGGGACAAGGTAAGTAAACCATGCCTGTGGATTCAGCGAGGCGAGCTTGAGTCTGACTCGGGGTTACCGATCGCAGCACAGAAATTTAACCCCCGAGTCAGACTCGGGAATACCGCCAGGGGGGTTAAGTTAACGTGCACCAAACACCACGTTTCATTGATTAAAGTGCATCCAAGTACACATTTCCTCTTCTCTATTACATTTCGGTAATAAGCCTGCCCCCATCATGTCTGGGAGGCCAACAATGAGAGGCAAACATTCCCATGGCACTGTGAGCGGGCCAGCAGCGTCTGTGTCAACAAGCAAAGGTGGACGTGGTCTGTCCTCATTTATTCTGTTTAATGATGTTGCCCATGCTATCCAGCCACATCATGAAGAGGAGGTGGTGGACTGGCTTACTAAACATCCTCATCTTTCTCATCCTCTGTGACCCAAGTAGAGACTAGTGCGCAGTCTATCACAGCTACCAGAGCGGTTTATTCTGCCTCCTTAGAACAAAAATAGAAACCGCGCTAGTGTTAACACGTGTAGAAATTAACAGCTGCTGGCAACTATATAGCAAGACAAAACTATACAACAGTATATAACATGTATGTTGCCATGCTAAAGCAGTGATAATAAATACTAAATCAACAAAAAGTCCCAATAGAAGGTGAAGAAAATATAAATTTGTCCAAAGTGTGTGCCTTGGAGACAAACACCAGTGATAAAATTGAAAGACAGGTGTGCTAATCCATTGCTGTAATCACCACGTGAACCGACACCAATAGGCAAAATGCAATCTTACCAGATTGGAATGACTCCACTACAGAGTCCATTTTGCCTGTTGTAAACACTTAGGGGGCAATCCAGTTTGCATCACTTGGTTGCAGTATATCGGACTGTATGGACTCAGTAAGAACCATGCATTGTAGACATCCACATGGAAACAAAGCGAAGGAAACCACATAGTGCAAATCCGCTAAAAGCTTTAATATACATACACAGTACAGTTTCTACTCACATGATAACAAGTAATATACACATAAAAACACAATTTCCAGGCTGTACAGCAAAGAATCGAATTCTATGGTGGCGCGACAGTGTCACATGCATAGGCTTGTCCCAATTCGTTTCGTCCCCTTGAACATTATCCCTAGATGATGTTTCACTTTAAGCTTTTATCGGTAAATCACTGCCCATTTAAAAATTTGTTTTTTTCTACTAACTTTTTTTATTGCTACAGGCAATTGTCCCCCAGGCAGTACCCGGACGCCCATACCCTTTGTGTGCCCAATAACTTGCATCAAAGCTCTCAAAATGGGCACTTTTGTTTTTCGCCAGTTTTACTTGCCATAGACTTCAGTAGGGTTTGTCATTCGGCTCTGAACTTTTTTGATGTTCGAGAGTTCTAGACAGGGGGTCCTTCGGCCCATCTCTACTGTACAAAGAGAAAAATCTGTGAGTGTGAAATATTATGTCCTCCCATTACAGGCTGCCTGCAGAAAATTATGGAGATGGAAGCCAGATCCCTGCCCAAAGAGAGGGAGCAGCAGTGAACAGTCATTATGGAAAAATCCTGTACATAGACAAAGTGCAGTTTTTTTTCATGCTGGATTACCATACTGATCTCAAAGAAATACACAGAGGACACTTCTTCTTTAAGTAAGAATGAATTTTTTTAGAATAAATTTCAATCTTAAAGCTTTTTGATAAATAGAACAATATATATTTTTGCTGCTATCACAGCAAATTGTTAAATGTAACAGCAGCAACATTGACACTGGCTTCCCAGCCATAGCTATGGTCCACCTGCTTCTTAAAAATGTCTCTGAATAGTTTCACAAGTCATTGAACTCTTCTACACAGGTTATTTAAAGCTTTTAGGTTTTAGCTTTTACGATGAGGTGCTCTCAATGTTAATTTTACCTAAATAGTACCATTGAAGATTTACTTTTTGTCTAAGGAAAATAGAAGTGCACTTACTGTGCTTAAAGCCTCATAAATGTACAGTGTGGAATAATTTAAGGCAGAGATTACAAACTGGTGTGTCGTGGCACCCCGGGATGCCATAAAGAGTCCTCAGAGGTGCTGCTGAAAAAGGACAAAAAGCTGCCTGTACAGTTCAAACTGAGTGTGTTCTGCCAAACTCCTGTCTACAGATAGGAAAGAGAGAAAGCACAACCCACACCTCCTTTAAGCTCTCTTCTCTTCTCTGCTGCTATCTGTACTCGTGTAGGCAACCCAGAAAGCTATGCAGGCCACCTCCTGGCATCCTACCCAGGGCCGCTGATAGAAATCATGGGCCCCATACAGCCTACCTGATGGGGCCCCTTTCAGCTCCACCCCTGGTCCCGCCCATGGTCCCTCGTTCAGCCCTACCCTGGCTCCACCCATGGCCCCTCCCCAGATGTCATATTGTGCTGTAGACTGTGCCACCCATGCCGCCAATGCCGTAATGTGCTGCAGACACTACCACCCATGGCATAATTCTATTGGCAGCATGGGTGGCACTGTCTCTGCAGGCAGCACATGCGTTATGATATTAGCGGCATGGGTGGCACTGTCTGCAGCCCATTATGGCATTGGCGGCATTGGGTGGCACTGATTCCCATGCCGCAATGTGCTGCAGACAGTGCCACCCATGATGCTAATGCCATAACGCATGTGCTACCTGCTGACAGTGCCACCTATGCCGCCAATGCCATATTGTGCTGCAGACACTGCCACCCATGCCGCCAATGGCATAATTCTACTGGCAGCATGGGTGGCACTTCCTCTGCAGGCAGCACATGTGTTATGACATTAGCGGCATGGGTGGCACTGTCTGCAGAACATTACAGCATTGGCGGAATTGGTGGCACTGTCTCCCAGTGCCACCCATTACGCTAATGCCATAATGCATGTGCTACCTGTTGACAGTGCCACCCATGCCGCCAATGCCATATTGTGTGGTATGGGTGGCACTGTCTCTGCAGGCAGCACATGCGCTATGGCATTAGCGTCATGGGTGGCACTGTCTTCAGCACATTACGGCATAGGCGGTTTGGCGGCATGGGTGGAACTGTCTCTGCAGGCAGCACGTGTTATGGACAGACAAAGCCACCCATGCCACAATGTATAGGTGTCATTACCAGAAACAATGCAAATAGCAGAGTAATGCAGTGTTACTAGAGGTGCCATGCTACAAAAAAACAGTGGTAGTAGATCTTGAAGCCCACTAGCTGCCCCCCTCCCCTGTAAAATGTTCAGGGGAAACGTAAAATGCACAGGGGGGGGGGACGCGCTTTTGGTGCTGGACGATGTTAAAGGACCCTGATCGGTCATGTTTTTTTTTATTTTTTACATTTAACTACTATTTTGTTCAGGTTGCCAGGCCCCCCTGCTGGCCGGGCCCGGTACAACTGGGCCAGTTGTACTGGCCTATCAGCGGCCCTGATCCTACCAACTGATGACATCATTCATTGTTAAAGACATGTCAGGTGCCCACACAGCTTACTGGGTTGCTGACAGGAATACAGATATCAGCAGAAGATAAATGAGCTGAGAGAGGAGGTGCAGGCTTTATTTTCTCCCTCCTGTCTGTATACTGGAGTTAAGACAGAACACACTCAGAAAGGACTGTACAGGGTTTGATTATTACCCTCTATATGCTACCCAGACTGTTCTTGTTCCAGCAGCAGAAATTGTGGGTGAGGGCAGTAATAAAACTCTGCACAGTCCTGGTCTGAGAGTTCTGTGTCATCTCCTTAGAGATAGGATGGAGAGGAGCTGGAGGGGTGGGAGAACACAGCCCATATTTGTGCTAGGAGTGCGGATTTCTGAGGGGGATTTGTGCTAGAAGGGGGAGGTTGGGGAGATTAGTGTTAGGAGGGGTATTTTGGAAGGAAAGGATTTGTGCTAGAAACAAAGATGGGGGGGGGGGATATATGCTAGGAGGTGGATTTTCGAGGAGAGGGATTTGTGCTAACAGGGATGATTTAGGGAAATAATTTATAACCTACAGACCGTTGAATTCTGCCTCACAAACTACATTTTAGGGGTTGTTTACACAAGGTGTAGTGTGGTAATGCATGCAAAATCATGGGTTTTCCCACATCGCAAACAAACGTGCATCCTTTTGTACATGTACGTAAGCTTCATTAATTCTTAATGGAACCCCCACACATCTAGCAAATGTGCATGCCTCACACCAGACTGGGTGCCGCAAGATTGTGCACAGTTCTAAAGGGTGCCACGACTGAAAAAAAGGTTGAGAAACCAATCTAAGGTACTGTGTCTCTGTTTGCTAGATTTACATTTGGAGTGAGATTTTGCTATGTCACAATTGTTCTTCCCCCTGTTCTCCTTGCTGGAGGCTGTACCTATAATACAACGATTTCTTGCTTTATCTGTTCTGTAGATCTGAATTTCTGCATTCCTCTTACTACTTGAATATTTCCCATCAGTCATGAGATCACCAGACATCAGTGTAGCAGCTTTAACATGAGAAAATCCCTGCCTTTACCAAGATGGCCCCCTACACACAGAGGTACAGAACAGAACAAGGGATAATGAGTAGGGATGAGCCGAACACCCCCCCCCCCCCGTGCGGTTCGCACCAGAACCTTCGAACGGACCGAACGTTCGCGCGAACATTTAGAACCCCATTGACGTCTATGGGACTCGAACGTTCAAATTCAAAAGTGCTCATTTTAAAGCCTAATATGCAAGTTATTGTCGTAAAACTTCTTTGAGAACCCGGGTCTTGCCCCAGGGAACATGTATCAATGGAAAAAAAGTTTTAAAAACAGTCGTTTTTTTCAGGAGCAGTGATTTTAATGATGCTTAATAAAAAAAAAAAATCCTTTAAATTTTGTATCTGCTGGGTGTCTATAGTATGCCTGTGAAAACGTCTTTGAGAACCCAGGTCTTGCCCAAGGGAACATGTATCAATGGAAAAAAAGTTTTAAAAACGGTAGTTTTTTTCATCATTGGTATCATTGGTTTCCACTTCAGGACTCCTGAAAAAACTTTTTTTCCATTGATACATGTTCCCTCGGGCAAGACCCGGTACTTGACATTTTTTACGAACGGCGCATGCGCCGTTCGTGAAAAAATCCCAGTGTGCATGCTCGAAATTACGCCGCAAATCGTCATTGGTTTAGACGTGAACGTAACTTACGTACAGCCCTATTCGCGAACGACTTACGCAAACGACGTAAAAATTTCTAAATTCGAGGCGGGAACGACGTCAATACTTAACATAGGATACCCCTCATATAGCAGGGGTAACTTTACACCGGAAAAAGCCGAACGTAAACAACGTAAAAAAATGCGCCGGGCGTACGTACGTTTCTGAATCGACGTATCTACCTCATTTGCATATTCGATGCAGAAGTCTTGGGAAGCACCCCTAGCGGTCAGCGTAAATATTGCACCCTAAGATACGATGGTGTAAGACACTTACGCCAGTCGGATCTTAGGCCCCGTACACATGAGAGGATTTATCCGCGGATACGGTCCAACGGACCGTATCCGCGGATAAATCCTCTCGAGGATTTCCACGGATTTTGATCCGATGGAGTGTACTCACCATCGGATCGAAATCCGCGCCGAAATCCCATCGCGGTGACGTGTCGCGCCGTCGCCGCGATGATGACGCGGCGACGTGCGCGACGCTGTCATATAAGGATATCCACGCATGCGTCGAATCATTACGACGCATGCGAGGGATGGGTTCGGACGGATCGATCCGGTGAGTCTGTACAGACCACCGGATCGATCCGCTGGTTCCGATTCCAGCGGATAGATTTGTAGACATGTCTACAAATTTTTATCTGCTGGAATTCGGAAATATCCGCGGATAAATATCCGCTGGAACGTACACACCAGGGGATCTATCCTCTGAAACCGATCCACTGAGATTTTTCAGCGGATGGATCCTCTCGTGTGTACGGGGCCTTAGGGAAATCTATGCGTAACTGATTCTACGAATCAGTCGCATAGATACGACCCAGAACACTCACAGTTACGACGGCGTATCTGAATCCGGGCCTATATATATATATATATATATATATATATATATATCTCCTCTACACACTGTAAATTTAACTGACTAGCCTGCCTGCGCTATCTAGCTAGAAAAAAAAAGATACACTCTCCGACTGATCTATAACCAGCACCACAACATACTACAGGAGGCCGCCCTGCAGGCGGCCTTTTATAGTGTGGGGCGTGTACTAAAGCCCTGAGCCATAATTGGCCAAAGCCACCCTGGCTTTGGCCAATTACGGCTCTCTGTACTGATGGCGCTGTGATTGGCCAAGCATGCGGGCCAATCATCAGCGCGCAATGCCGCAGTGAATTATGGGCCGTGGCGCGTCATACGAATTTGGTGCGAACGACCCGTTTTGTTCGTATTTCGACGAACGATCGAACATACGATGTTCGAGTCGAACATACGTTCGACTCGAACATGAAGCTCATCCCTAATAATAAGTATGTAATAGGAAAAGGTAAACTGCAAGGAAACCACAGGAAATACTATGTACTAGTCTCTGTCTCCCTGCTTGCTTTTTTGGGCACCGCTTCCACAATTCAGGTTCTCTTTAACATAGGATTTTAGAGAAAGGAACAAGTCATCTCATTGGGCTCAGACAGAAAGGGGTGGATTTACTAAAACGGGAGAGTGCAAAATCTGGTGCAGCTGTGCATGGTAGCCAATCAGCTTTTTACTTCAGCTTGTTCAATTAAGCTTTGACAAAAGGAGAAAAAAAATGGAAACTGATTGGTTTCTATGCAGAGCTGCACCAGAGTTTGCGCTCTCAAAGGGACAATTCTGAAGGAGCCATAATGGATAAGTGTTCAGGGAGAAAGGCAAATATGAATTAATTGTGTATTCTTATAATATACATTTGTAAATGGCAATTATTGTATAGCTGTATATTATAATGGTTGTAATTTTTTTTTTATTCTGTTTACAGTGCAACACACAGTATACAGGGTTTTATTTATGATGTAAAGCAATATAGTACTAGAATATGGCAGCATAACACAATACTATTTACATGAAATGGACATACAGTAAATCATGGTTATACTTGGATGGCTTGCAAAAATGAATTTTAATTTGGGGTATGTATTTTTACATTGGCAAATGCTATAAACAAAAACATTATATACCAGTCATTGGAAAGTAGAATTTTTATTTTTTAAACATCACCAGTGTATCTTCAGTCAGCACTATACAATCTCTGTCATCACTCATTTTCAGTGCTCAAAGGGGAGCAATTGTTGGGCATCAAATCATCATCAACTAAACCAGCATTGACACTAGTTAAAAAGAGAGATGAATGGTCAGCTGGGTTTTGCAGAAAATATTCTTCTAACTATCTGAATTTAATTCCCTTGGTACTGGGCTAATGCTTTCCAATTGAATTTGTTATAGTTATCTATATTTAAATCTTTCACGGTTTTATGTCATACATGTATGTTAAATATATATTATTTAACAAATAGATGCATATATTGTTAAAATATACAGAAATATATGCACCGGGAAGTCATTATTATTTCCAAAAGAACTAATTTTACTGTATATGCCTACACAGTAGTTCAAATTGCATTTTCTGTACTGTAAATGATATAGAAAAGGATTTAAACTCACAGATCTTCCAAAACCTCAGTAGCAGCTGACTATAGTCGCAGCATAACATTTTTGAAACAATGATGTGCTCGATGTGGATTCATCTAATTTTACTTCTAAAGTCCAGCTGAGCATTGCAAAATTTAAGATGCAAGTTTTTAATAATTGATCCATTTAAAAAGAAGAATGCATAAATATCTGTGTATCCATCTATCATGTGTTATGCGCATGCTTATTTGGTCAATGAAGTTGCATCTAACACGCAAACAGGCAAAAAAATTGTGCGAACACTGTTAAAGTCTATGGGACGTGAACGTGAAAAATCAATAGTACTAATTTTAAAGGCTTATATGCAACTTATTGCCATAAAAAGTGTTTGGGGACATGTATCAATGCAAAAAAACGTAAAAAAAAAGGCATTTTTTTCGGGAGCAGTGATTTTAATAATGCTTAAAGTGAAACAATAAAAAATAAATATTCCTTTATATATCGTGCCTGGGGGTGTCCTTAGAATGCCTGTAAAGGATTAACAGATGGAAATTGTGTGATGACAGGCTGTTGTCGGAAAATCCGTTTGTTTGTATGCTTCATCGGACAATTGTTGTCGGATTTTCCACGGACAAATGTGGGATAGCAGGCTTAACCACTTGCCGCCCGCCAGTGACAGATTGACGGCGGCAAAGTGGTTGTAATATCCTGAGTGGACGTCATATGATGTCCTCAGGATATTGAGCCGCTGCGCGCCCCCGGGGGCGCGCATCGCGGCGATCGTTGTTGCAGTCTGACACCTCGCAACACCGATCTAGGTAAAGACTCTCTCATGGAGACTCTTTACCATGTGATCAGCCGTGTCCAATCACGGCTGATCACGATGTAAACAGGAAAAGCCGGTAATCAGCTTTTCCTCACTCGCGTCTATCAGACGCGAGTAGAGGAGAGACGATCAGCTGCTCCTCTGACAGGGGGGTTTGTGCTGATCGATTATCAGCACAGCCCCCCCGAGGATGCCCACTGGACCACCAGGGATGCCAAACAAAAAAAACACAGGTATGCCACACCAGGGATGACAATGACACAATAATGGATGCCAATCAGTGCCCGCAATGGATGTCAATCAGTGCCCACAATGGGCATCACTGATTGGCAGGTATTGTTTGGCACTGAGTGGCATCCATTAGTACAACACATACGATAGTGCCACCTATCAGTGCCCATCTATGCCACCTATCAGTGCCCATCCATGCCGCCTATCCATGCCCATCCGTGCCACCTATCCGTGCCCATCCATGCCACCTATCTATGCCCATCCGTGCCGCCTATCCATCCCCATCCTATCTGTGCCGCCTATCAGTGCCCATCTGTGCCGCACATCAGTGCCGCATATTAATGCCCATCAATGCCACCTCATCAGTGCCCACCAGTGCCGCCTTATCAGTGCCCGTCAGTGCAGTACCATCAGTGCCCATCAGTGAAGGAGAAAACTTACTTATTTACAATGTTTTATAACAGAAACAAAAAAAAACATTTTTTTCTCTAAATTTTCGAAAATAAAAATCCCAGAGGTGATCAAATAGCACCAAAAGAAAGCTCTATTTGTCGGTACAAGACGATAACAATTTTGTTTGGGTACAGTGTTACACGACCGCGCAATTGTCATTCAAAGTGCAACAGCACTGAAAGCTAAAAAATTGTCCGCCAACAAATGTGTGTTGTCGGATTATCCGATCATGTGTACACAAGTCCTTCGGACAACACTCTAAAGTACAAACACGCATGCTCAGAAGCAATGCTCACCATAACCCAACATAATCAGAAGTTGCCCAAAGGGTGGCGCTAAAGAGCTGAAAAAAAAACCCACATAGTTTCGTGTCCGTTTTCGATTTGTATGCAATACAAGTTCCTGGCCAATGCCCTTTGGACAAAAGTCCTAAGCTTTGTCCGCAGGAAATCCGACCGCGTGTATGAGGCTTAAAGTATTGCATCTTTGCCATGTTTGTGTAGCGCCTGGCTACTTTCAGAACTGGTGCTATGTTAAATTTAGGGGAGAATTCAGAAAAATAGTTAGCTCTGAATTAGTTTGACTGTTTAAATTTGGGTCTATGCTTTAGCTTGGCTGTGCTGTGGGCTAACCTTTTGTTCGGGGACTCCCGTCACCCCCAGATAGCAGGTGGCAGCAGTGGGGTCAAGTGAGTCCGAGTACCACTCCTTAGCAGCCAGTGCATGCTGGGGAGGGGTATAAAGGGGGCAGACGCCATTGCCTTGAGGTTCTTCCTTGTGTGGCACCCATCATTGGGGTAGCCATTCCACGACACCCCCGCATATGGCCCTCCTGGCCGGGGTGTGCGTTGGTAGCAGTGTTCCTGGTTTTGGGACCACGTTGGCCCGGAGCAATTGATCTGCTGTGCGGACTCAGTGATCAACTGGCTCCCCAATCTGGAGGGGGTTCCGAGCTGTCCGTCCAATTGGAGGAAGCTGACCGATGAGGAGTCTGTCTGAAGGATACCAAGCACGAGGCTGGTGTTCCAGGAGGGGCCTGTCCATTTATCGGGGGACTACCTGGGATCTGACAGGCTGGATGTTGGTCGCCTGTCGGACATTAATTTGCAAAACTACCTGAAGGAGATCTGGGTGCTGAATCTACTGAGAGAGGATTCTGGACCAAAATTGTCTCCATTCTTTTGGGAGGGTCTGTGGCAGAGACTTGATCTTAAGTTTGAGTGACACTCTGACTGCCAGGCTGGTGAGAGAGGCCTGTCCAGGTGCGCTACACCCACTCCGGCTGGAGTGGCGAAGCAAAGTGTTGTTGGAAGCAGGACTGTTTCCCCGTATGCAGTTACACCTGAATCTGCTGTCTCCTATTTGCTATCCCTTCACCATTCTACTGTTTAATCGTTTTTACCCGGCTAGGTAATAAAATCACAGAAAAGACACCTGTTGTGTGGACATTCCCTTTACTGCAACTCTCATCAAGTACACTAGACGGCGGAGATACAGAGGTAACATGCCACCCAAAACAAACCAGCAGCTCCTTCGGGGGTAGTCCTACATTTATAACAGTACCACAGCAAAATTACATTTTTAAAGAAAAAAAATTAATTTAAAACTGCTTGCAGCTGTAATGTATTTTTGGCTTCCAGGAATATAGGTAAAATGACCAAAAAAGAAAAAAAATGGTGTGGATGTCCCCTAAAAAATTATATCAGGCCCTTCAGGTCTAGTATAGATATTAAGGAAAACCCTGCACCCAAATAAAAAAAAAATGGCATGGGGATCCCCAAGGCACTATATACTCTCAACAGCAGTATATATACACCATACGACCTCCCCTATATACGCTGCAGAAAACTGGGCCTTAGGTGTTGGTGGTATCAGAACACTGTAAACCCTCACAATTACTCTTGTTGGGGGCAGGAACAGGCCCTACTGTGAAATATTAGATCAAAAATTGTAATGACATGCCCCTGTTAAACGTGAGCAGAAAAAAAATGAGCCTTTGGTTTTGGTGGCACCAGAACACTGTAAGCCCACACAGTTACTCTTTTTGTCTGCAGGAACAGGCCCTGCTGTGACATATTATATCAAAAATTGTAATTACATGCCCCTGTTAAACAGGCCCAGAAAAATTGGGCCTTGGGTGGTGGTGCCCTAAACCAAAAATATTGTTGGAAGCTAGCATCATCAAGATTGAGGAAGAATAGGATAGTCAGCACAGGAAGTTTTCAAGTGATCCCAGATCCATAGCAAATTCAATCAGTTACATCAGCATCAGGTGCTTGATAGCTGCTGATCCAAGACTGGTTTGTTTTTATGAATGTGAGTCTATCAACAGGGTCTGTGGACAGGCACACTCTTTGATCCATTACAAACCCTCCACCAGCACTGAATGTGCGTTTAGAAAGCACGCTGGATGCAGGACAGGCCAGTAGCTCAATTGAATATTGAGCAAGTTCTGGCCAGTGGTCCATTCTCAAGACCCAGTAGCCCAGTGGATGCTCTGTTGTAAATGTCTTCAAGTCTACTCTTGCCCCTAGATATTCCTGCACCATATAATGCAAATGCTGGCGATGGTTGCTTGAACCGATCAGACCTTGGCGCTGAGGACTGAAAAACTGTTTAAAGGTATTGGTCAGCTGGCCACCTTCTCCATCCCTCTTCCTCTGACTGAATGAAGCTTCAGCAACACATTGTCCAGCACCAGGAAATGATAACCTCCCAGGGTCGGGAAATGTGTTACCCAAATCTTTCTTCAAGGCCTCCTGAAGATGTTTCATCCTCTGCTCCCTCTGTGAAGGCAGGATGAGTTCTGCAACTTTACCGTTGTAATGTGGATCAAGAAGGGTTGCCAGCCAGTAATGATCCCACTCCTTGATACCATAATTCCTAATGTCCTTTCGCAGGTTTGCAGAATCAGGGAGACCATGCAGTGTAAGCTTGCATAGGCATTACATTTAGAGTCCTCTGGGCCACTAGGGATCACATGATCCGTAACTACCTCCTCCCAGCCACATACAAATCCTTGGCTTTCTGGGGACTGAAAACCATCCCTTGAAGCCTGCTGCTGTGTTATCCTCTACATCCACGCTGACACAATCCTCTTCCTCCTGTGTGCTTGACGGGCCCCATGAATGCTACCTGGATAAAGGGGGCCTTGAGAGGAAAGGAAGTCCTCCTCTTCCTCCCACTATTCTGCCTCAAGTACCCTGTCTATGATTCCACAAAGCGTGTGCTCCAGCAGGAAAACTAGAGGGACAGTGTCACTGATGCATACATTGTTGCTGCTCACCATCCCTGTGGCCTTCTTAAATGGTGACCGGACAGTGCATGCATCCTTGATCAGTAGCCACTGGTGTGGCAAAAAGAAGCCAAGCTCCTTTGGCCACGTCCTGGTGCCATACTGTAAGGATTGTTTTTATTTACTGCCGTGGAATGTTATTTATTGTGTATGGATCGCAGCTGCAGAGGCTTGTCAGGTCTAACCACCAGGTCACTCTCAATTCAGTTTAGAAAGTTTGGGGTTAAATCATCATATCCTCTAACCGATACCAACTTAAACTAGCTTATTACCTCATAAGCTGAAAAGGAAAGAATAATGAGCATACTCTTTTATGTGGACTATTAAGCGGATATTGAGATATTGATATTAGTGCATAGACATCCACAATAGATAGAAACTATATTGTTACTTCACATTAGAGTGGATCATAGATATAGGTATAGTCCATTTATATCATGAGACATATGTAATGTGAGACCACAGAAATCACCAATGTAACTAGTATCGATGTTGGTAGATAATCAGATTAAATATCAAGATACTTGAGGTTCTGCTGAGAGCAGTAGTCCATGGGGATAAGCAACTAGTGACAATACTGACAGGTAAACAGATTGATTATCAAAGATACTTGCGGTTCTGCTGAGAGCAGTAGTCCATGGGGATTAAGATCCTGTTTGTATAGAGATTGTCAGCAGTGAAGATGTATTAGAAGGATCAGTGGATGTCAGGTAGAAGTCCTCTGAGGTCTGTGCTGTCCAAGCGTTGCTGACTGTAGATGAGGACTGGTCTCTGGAGGCGACTGAGGTGGAGCGTGTAGGCAGGGTGTTCCAAGGTGACGGCAGGTATCCGACAAAATAACGGAACACCCTGCCGTCATCTCTGGGGGTTTAAATAGCCGCGAATTCGCGGGGAAAATTGGAAGAGACGCTGGTCGCACTTCCGCGTTCCAGCGTGGAACGCACATCTCTGCGCACCGGAAGTGACGCGGGTAACCTGCAAAACCAAGCGCAGCTGTCTGAACAGGACAGAACTGGGTCTGTATGAGAGAAGTAGCATCAAAGATGTTACACATACTTGCACAGATACTCATTGATGGCCCTCTGCTGTGTGCAGCTGCTGCAGCATCGCCAATGTTAATTTCCAGCCAGTGGGCATGTCACAAGTGAGGCAGTTGGTGGACAGATTTTATTCCCTTTGAATGTTAGCCAGCCAAGCACTGGCACTGTATGACCGGCATAAATGACCACAGACTTTTCTGGCCTGCCTTAGGAGATCTTGTAAGCCTGGGTATCTGCTCAAGAACCTCTGCACCACCAAATTCAGGACATGTGCCAAACATGGAACATGGGTCAAGTGTCCCTGTTGGAGGGCGGAGGGAAGGTCGCTGCAATTGTTGCATACAACCATTCCTGGCTGAAGCTGGCGTGGTGCCAACCACCTCTGAGCCTGCCCAGAGCTGACAGAATCTCTGCCCCAGTGTGACTCCCCTAGGCAGACCAACTCAAGCACTGCATGGCATCTTTTAGCCTGACTGCTTGCATAGCCCCTTGAACGCTTACGGAGCACTGCTGGTTCAGAGGACAAATCTGCAGAAGAAGCCATAGAGGAAGAAGAGGAGGGGGTGGAGGAGAGTGCTGTAGCAGAATCACCACAAGCATTTGGGAGGCATGGTGCCGGAACAAGCTCCATCAACGTTGAACCTTGTCCTGCATCCTTCCCAACTGCCAGCAGAGTTATCCAGTGCGCCTTGAAGGAAACATAACATTCCTGCCCATGCCTGCTGGAACATGAGTCAGTTGTAATATGAACCTTACTGCTCACTGCGCTGTCCAACGAGGCCAAAACGAGGCCAAAACATTGCCTTACACATGCCGGTAGAGCGCCAAAATGGCCTTCCATGAAAAGAAAGGGCATTTTGGAACCTGCCACTGAGGTAAAGCACATTCTACAAATTCACGAAAAGGGGCAGAGTCTACCAGCTGAAAAGGCAGCAGTTGGAGTGCGAGCAATTTGGCCAAGCTAGCATTTAGACGCTGAGCATGTGGATGGCTGGGACTGAATTTCTTTTTACGGTTCAGCAACTGGCTTAGGGAAATTTGCCTGCTAAAATCATTTGGTGGTGCATTACTGGCAGATTGGCTGCAAGTACTTGGGACACCTATTGCTATATCTTCATTCCTCTCAGTGAAGGTTTTTGAGAGAACTGGAGGTATTCGTATGGTTAGAGATCCCAGATGAGGAGCAAGTAGAAGTCCACCTTTTTCCTTGATGTGGGTATTTCAAGTGCTGTTGCCAACAGACTGCATGGCAGGTCGTCATATGTCTGGTCAAGCATGTGGTGCCCAAGCGGCTTCTGTTCTGGCCACACTTGATCTGCTTTAGACATAGGTTGCAAACAGCGACGCTGCAATCTGCTGCACATTTGTCAAAAAAGGCCCACACCAAGGAACTTTTAAAAGTCAGCAGTCCCCTGCACCTGTGGAGCCATGCGGTGTGATACAATAGGGTGGCTGCCCTTAAGCTGCCACCTAGAGGAAATCCTGCCTCGGTAAAGTTGTGCCTTCTCCTCCTCACTTTCCTCCTCTCTTTTCTCAGACACCCAGGTACAGTCAGTGACCTCATCATCCCCTCCCTCCCCATCACTGGAGCAAACTTGGCAGTATGCTGCAGCTGGGGGAACATGACTGCCAGTTGTTTGTCCTTCTGTGGCACCCCCTCTCTCTAGGCTCATGTAACTCACTTCCTCAACCTGTGAACCAACATCGAAGCCTTCAAATCACTGTTCAACCTGAAGCAGCATATAACCGACAATGTGGTCAAATAATTCTGGGACTACTCCATGCATGTTTGTGGGGCTACAGAAGGAGTGACTGTGGACAAGGAGCCAGTGGAATAGGCCACTTTGGCAGCTGCATTGGAAGGCAAACTACTCTGAGCCTGGGTGACAGAGGATGAGGAGGGTGAGAATGGCTTCATTATCCACTCCACCAACTCTTCTGCATGTTGTGGCTCAATAACACAGCCAGCAGCAGCAACAAAAATGACAAGCGTGCCCCACGACCACCTGCAGAGGATGTCCATGACCACCACTGTTGACTGTAGACACTTTTAGTGGCATCTGCCTCTCCTTGGTGGTCTTCTGGACATGATGTATTTTTTGTTTTGCAACACCACACTACACTGTATTAGATACTGTGTACACCACCTGAAGTGTATTAGAAAGTGTACAATGGCTGCACTGTATTGTATACACCACCAGAAGTACAGTAGAAACTATACACACTGTATTACATACTGTGTAAACTGCCTGCACTATATTAGAAACTGTACAATAGTTGCACTGTATTGTAGACTGTGTACACCACCAGAACTGTAGAAGAAACGGTACACACTGTATTAGATACTGTGAAATCCACCTGCACTGTATTAGAAAGTGTACAATGGCTGCACTGTATTGTATACTGTGTACACCAACAGAAGTGTAGTAGAAACTGTACACACTGTCTTAGATACTGTGTACACCACCTGCACTGTATTAGAAATAGGGATGAGCCGAACACCCCCGGTTCGGTTTGCAGCAGAACAGGCAAAAAATTTGTTCTAACACGTGAATACCGTTAAAGTCTATGGGACACGAACATGAAAAATCAAAAGTGCTAATTTTAAAGGCTAATATGCAAGTTGCTATCATAAAAAGTGTTTGGGGACCCGGGTCCTGCCCCAGGGGACATGTATCATTGCAAAAAAAAAGTTTTAAAAACTGCAGTTTTTTCGGGAACACTGATTTTAATAATGCTTAAAGTGAAACAATAAAAGTGAAATATTCCTTTAAATTTCGTACCTGGGGGTGTCTATAGTATGCCTGTAAAGTAGCGCATGTTTCCCGAGCTTAGAAAAGTCCCTGCACAAAATTACATCTCTAAAAGGTAAAAAAGTAATTAAAAACTACTCGTGGCGATAATGAATTGTCGGGTTCTGGCAATACAGATAAAAGTCATTGAAAAAAAAACAGCATGGGTTCCCCTCTTAGTCCATTACCAGGCTCTTTGGGTCTGGTATGAATATTAAGGGAAACCCCAATCTAAAATAAAAAAAATTCCATATCAGGCCATTCAGGTCTGAATCGTACCAGGCCACATGCCCTCAACATGGGGAGGATGTCCCCATATTGATGGGGACAAGGGTCTCTTCCCCACAACCCTTGCCCAGTGGTTGTGGGGGTCTGCAGGCGGGGGGCTTATCAGAATCTGGAAGCCCCCTTTAACAAAGGGGACCCCCAGATCCCGGCCCCCCTATGTGAATTGGTAACGGTACCCCTACCATTTCATAAAAAAAGTGTGAACATTTTTGAAAACCACAGGAGACAGTTTGGGACAAGTCCTTTATTAACCACTTAACCACCAGCCGCCATCCAAAAACGGCGGCAAGGTGGTTGCTTAACTGGGGGTCGCCGTTCTGAAACGGCGCCCAGCAGAAGCAGTAATGCGCGCCGCCTCGGGCGCGCACACAGAAAATTCTGTGCGCGCCGGGTCTATGAGACCCGGCGCTACACAGATCACGGTAACTGACCGACAACAGCGGTCTTTTACCATGTGATCGCGCCGTCCAATGACGGCGCGATCACAGGTAAACAAACCGGCGTCATTTGATGACGCCGGTTCCTCCCTCCTCTCGCTGTACCGATCGGTACAGTGTGAGAGGAGAGCGCGGATGGCAGCAGCAGTGTGGGATGGATCTGTGACTATTGCAGTCACAGATCCATCCATCCCTGCTCAGCCATCCCTGCATTAACCCCTGCAATACTCTGCCTTCCCTGCGCAATACTCTGCAATGCTCTGCCTTCCCTGCGCAATTACTCTGCAATACCCCCTGCGCAATACTCTGCAATACCCCCGCACAATACTCTGCAAAACCCCTGCGCAATACTCTGCAAAACCCCCGCGCAATACTCTGCAAAACCCCCGCGCAATACTCTGCAAAACCCCCGCGCAATACTCTGCAAAACCCCCGCGCAATACTCTGCAAAACCCCCGCGCAATACTCTGCAAAACCCCCGCGCAATACTCTGCAATACCCCCGCGCAATACTCTGCAAAACCCCCGCGCAATACTCTGCAAAACCCCCGCGCAATACTCTGCAAAACCCCCGCGCAATACTCTGCAATACCCCCGCGCAATACTCTGCAATACCCCCGCGCAATACTCTGCAATACCCCCGCTCAATACTCTGCAATACCCCTGCGCAATACTCTGCAATACCCCCGCTCAATACTCTGCAATACCCCCGCACAATACTCTGCAATACCCCCCACACAATACACTGCAATACCCCCCACACAATACACTGCAATACCCCCGCACCAATACTCTGCAATACCCCCGCGCAATACTCTGCAGTACCCCTTGCGCGATACTCTGCAATACCCCCGCGCAATACTCTGCAATACCCCCGCGCAATACTCTGCAGTACCCCCTGCCAGTACTCTGCAGTACCCATTGCGCAATACTCTGCAGTACCCCCGCACAATACTCTGCAATACCCCCCGCGCAATACTCTGCAGTACCCCCCGCACAATACTCTGCAATACCCCCCGCACAATACTCTGCAATACCCCCTGCACAATACTCTGCAATACCCCCCACACAATACTCTGCAATACCCCCCACACAATACTCTGCAATACCCCCGCACCAATACTCTGCAATACCCCCCACACAATACTCTGCAATACCCCGCACCAATACTCTGCAATACCCCCGCACCAATACTCTGCAATACCCCCGCACCAATACTCTGCAATACCCCCGCACCAATACTTTGCAATACCCCGGCCAATACTCTGCAATACCCAGAAAATACTCTGGGGAAAAAAATGTGTTTTAACCACTTCCCGCCCACATCATATGAGGTCCTTGACTTTGTGCAGGGATATCTAAATGATGCCTGCAGCTACAGACATCATTCAGATATCATTTTTTTCAGCCGGCGATTCTCTACACCATAAGAATGATCATGGCGGCTGTTCCGCCTCTTGATCGTTCTTACGGGAGGCAAAAAGGGACGTCCCCACTCCCTTCGCCCTCCGGTGCTTCTTCTGACTCACCGCTGCGATCGAAGCCAGGATCGTTTTTTTTCTTGTTTTTTTTCAGGCTTCCCAGCCTAGAGGTGAGATGTGGGGTCTTATTGACCCCATATCTCACTGTAAAGAGGACCTGTCATGCTATATTCCTATTACAAGGGATGTTTTCATTCCTTGTAATTGGAATAAAAGTGATCAAAACATTTATTTTTGGGGAAAAACGTGTCAAACTAAAATAAATAAAGTAAAATGAACAATAAAAATAAAAAATAAATATTTAAAGCGCCCCTGTTCCCGCGTGCTCATATACAGAAGCGAATGTGTATGTAAGTCCCGCCCACATATGAAAACGGTGTTCAAACCACACATGTGGGGTATCGCTGCGAACGTTAGAGCGAGAGCAATCATTTTGGCCCCAGACCTCCTCTGTAACTAAAAACATGTAACCAGTAAAAACATTTAAAAAGTCACCTATGGGGATTTTTAAGTAGCGAAGTTTGGCGCCATTCCACAAGCGTGTGCAATATTGAAGGGTGACATGTTGGGTATCTATTTACTCGGCGTAACTTCGTCTTTCATATTATGCAAAAACATTGGGCTAACTTTAATGTTTTTTTTTTTAAAAAGCACAAAACTGTTTTATTTCCCAAAAAAATGCGTTCGAAAAATTGCTGTGCAAATACCATGTGCGATAAAAAGTTGCAACGACCGCCATTGTATTCTCTAGGGTCTTTGCTAAAAAAGCATATATAATGTTTTGGGGTTCTATGTAATTTTCTAGCAAATAAATGATGATTTTTACATGTAGGAGAGAAATGTCAGAACTGGTCTGGGTGCTCCAGAACGCCTGATGGTGCTCCCTGCATGTCGGGCCTCTGTATGTGGCCACGCTGTGTAAAAGTCTCACACATGTGGTATCGCCATACTCGGGAGGAATAGCAGAATGTGTTTTGGGGTGTAATTTGTGGTATGCATATGCTGTGTGTGAGAAATAACCTGCTAATATGAAACTTTTGTGGAAAAAAAAAAAAAAAAAGATTTTGCAAAGAATTGTGGGAAAAAATGACAACTTCAAAAAACTCACCATGCCTCTTTCTAAATACCTTGGAATGTCTTCTTTCCAAAAAGGGGTCATTTAGGGGGTATTTGTACTTTTCTGGCATGTTAGGGTCTCAAGAAATGAGAGAGGCTGTCAGTACATCAGATGTGATCAAATTGATCAATTTTCAGTAATTGGTACTATAGCTTGTAGACCTTATAACTTTCACCCAGACTAAATAATATCCAATTTTTTTTTTTTAACCAAAGATATGTAGCAGTATACATTTTAGGTCAAATTTATGAAGAAAAATTAATTTTTTGCAAAAATTTATAATAGAAATGAAGAAAAATTCATTTTTTTACAAAATTTTCGTTCTTTTTTCATTTATAGCGAAAAAAATAAAAACCGCAGAGGTGATCAAATACCACCAAAAGAAAGCTCTATTTGTGGGAAAAAAAGGACAAAAATTTTATTTGGTTACAGTGTTGTATGACTGAGTTATTGTCATTCAAAATGTGAGAGCACCGAAAGCTGAAAATTGGTCTGGTTATTAAGTGGGTTTAAGTGCCCAGTTGTCAAGTGGTTAAAAAGAAAAAAAAAAGGTTCCAACTCTGTAATCCACTCTTGAGCGATACGGAAAATAAATGCCGCTAAGAACTATACCGCCCGTCCAAATGACGCTCTGCCGGTTTGACCGCCCTTTTACAGCTGAGGGCGGGGCCACACGTCACGTAAAAGCCATTGAAAAAAAACCAGCATGGGTTCCCCCTTAGTCCATTACCAGGCCCTTTGGGTCTGGTATGAATATTAAGAGGAACCCCAAACCAAAAAAAATGCATGGGGGCCCCCCAAATTCCATATCAGGCCCTTCAGGTCTGGTATGGATATTAAGAGGAACCGTGTGGCATTTTTTTTAATGGCGCAGGGTTCCCTCTCTGACGCAAGGAGAAAGCCCAGGGTTACCCAATGTCGTGTTTGGGTGATCCCAGCCCCCTCTTGCGCAATGCTGGTTTCCTGTGACGCGTCAGAGGGAGCGGGGTCACCCGTACACATCAAAGGGTAACTCCGGGCTTTCTCCTTGCATCAGAGAGGGAACCCTGCGGCAGTAAAAAAATTCTGCAGGGTTCCCCTTAACCACTTAAGCCCCGGACCATATTGCTGGTCAATGACCGGGCCACTTTTTGCGATTCGGCACTGCTTCGCTTTAACTGACAATTGCGCGGTCGTGCAACGTGGCTCCCAAACAAAATTGGCGTCCTTTTTTCCCACAAATAGAGCTTTCTTTTGGCGGTATTTGATCACCTCTGCAGTTTTTATTTTTTGCGCTATAAACAAAAATAGAGCGACAATTTTGAAAAAAATATAATATTTTTTACTTTTTGATATAATAAATATCCCCCAAAAATATATAAAAAAAAAATTCCTCAGTTTAGGCCGATACGTATTCTTCTACATATTTTTCGTAAAAATTTTTTTTTTTAAATCGCAATAAGCATTTATTGATTGGTTTGCGTAAAAGTTATAGTGTTTACAAAATAGGGGATAGTTTTATGGCATTTTTATTAATATTTTTTTTTTACTAGTAATGGCAGCGATTTTTATCGATACTGCGACATTATAGCGGACACTTCGGACACTTTTGACACATTTTTGGGACCATTGGCATCTTTATAGCGATCAGTGCTATAAAAATGCATTGATTACTATAAAAATGCCACTGGCAGGGAAGGGGTTAACACTAGGGGGCGAGGAAGGAGTTAATTATGTTCCCTGGGTGTGTTATAACTGAAGGGGGGGTGGGACTGACTAGGGGAAATGACTGATCACTGTTCATACATTGTATGAACATACGATCCTTCATTTCTCCCCCTGACAGGACCGGGAGCTGTGTGTTTGCACACACAGCTCCCGTTTCTCGCTCTGTAATGAGCGATCGCAGTTGCCCGGCGGTGATCGCGTCCCCCGGGCACGCGGGTTGGCATCAGGGGCGAGCAGGGGGCTGAATGGCCAGATGATGTAGATCTACGTGATCTCGCCCAGCAGAGCCGACCTGCCACCGTATAACTGTGGCGGCTGGTCGGCAAGCAGTTAATATCCATGCCAGACCTGAAGGGTCTGATATGGAATTTGGGGGGACCCCCATGCATTTTTTTTTATTTTGGTTTGGGCTTCCTCTTAATATTCATACCAGATCCAAAGGGCCTGGTAATGGATTAAGGGGGGAACCCATGCTTTTTTTTCAATGGCTTTTATCTGTATTGCCAGGACCCGACAATTCATTATAGCCGCGAGTAGTTTTAAATGACTTTTTTCCTTCAGAAATGTCATTTTGTGCAGGGACTTTTCTAAGCATGGGAAACATGCGCTACTTTACAGGCATACTATAGACACCCCCAGGTACGAAATTTGAAGGAATATTTCACTTTAACCTCCTTAGCGGTATCCCCGAGCGTGACTCTGGGTGGTTTTTCCATGCTAGGATCGGTATCCCCGAGTCACGCTCGGGGTAGATGTGCAGAGCGTGCAGCGGAGCGGTTTACCTCGCAGTATCCACAGACAAAGTTACTTACCTTGTCCCTGGATCCTGCGATGCATCACCGCTGTGTGAGCGAGCGGGTCCTTGCTCGATTCACAGTGTCCCTGTGTGCCGCCGATCTCCGTTCCCTGCGACGTTACGACGCACGGGGGCGGAGAACGGCGCCAAATTCAAAAAAGTAAACAAACACATTACATACAGTATACTATAATCTTATAGATTGCAGTACTGTATGTAAAAAATACACAGACCCCTTGTCCCTAGTGGTCTGCCCAGTACCCTACATGTTCTTTTATATAATAAAAACTGTTCTTTCTGCCTGGAAACTGGAAATTGTCCATAGCAACCAAAAGTGTCCCTTTATGTCAAAAATGGTTTTAGAGCAGCTAGAAAACAGCGATAATAAATTATAATCACTTGCAGAATTGTGCGATAGCGATTTGTGGGGAAATTCGTTATAAAAAAATAAAAGTAATGACAGCGACAATTCTGCAACTGAGCAAATTTCAGTGATTTTGAGTTGATTACATTATTGAATAATTTTTATTATAATTCTATTATTATTTGTTATAATTATTTATAATTATTTATTATATTATAATTTATAATTTTGTTTTTAAAACAAATTCATACCCGGGATGCCTACTAAACTCTTGTTTGGTCAGATTTAAATGAGTTATTCCTAAGAATTGCAGGCCTACAGTATAAAATGCCAAATTTCCTTGCAAAATAATTGTACCGCTTTTGGTACGTAATTCCAGACAGAATCATACCGCCAGGGAGGTTAAGCATTATTAAAATCACTGCTCCCGAAAAAACATCAGTTTTTAAAACTTTTTTTTGCAATGATACATGTCCCCTGTGGCAGGACCCAGGTCTCCAAACACTTTTTATGACAATAACTTGCATATTAACCTTTAAAATTAGCACTTTTGATTTCTCCCATAGACTTTTAAAGGGTGTTCCGTGGCTTTTCGAATTTTCAGCGAACACTTCAATTGTTCGCTGTTCAGCAAACAGGCGAACAGCCAATGTTCGAGTCGAACATAAAGCTCATCCACAATTAGAAACTGTACAATGGTTGTACTGTATTGTACACTGTGTACACCCCCAGAAGTGTAGTAGAAACTGTACACACTGTATTAGATACTGTGTACACCGCCTGAAGTGTATTAGAACAGTACACCATGGAATGCACTGTAGATATAGGCTACACTGAAGGCAGTACTCTGCCTTTAGTGTAGCCTATATCTACAGTGCATTCCATGTTGTACTGTTTCTAATACACTTCAGGCAGTGTATTAATATATATATATATATATATATATATATATATATATATATATATATTATATGCCATATACTCTGCATTCAGTGTTGCCAAATCTACAGTGCATTCCGTGGTGTACTGTTTCTAATACACTTCAGGCGGTGTATTAATATATATATATATATATATATATATATATATATATATATATATATATATATATATATATCAAATACAACGCAAACTATCTCTTTGTCCACGCCAACAACACTTCACACGCCCGCCCTGCAAGCAGCCTTATATAGTGTGGGGCGAGGACTTAGTCCCCCTGAGCCATCATTGGCCAAAGGCACCCTGCGGAGCGCGCTGTGATTGGCCAAAGCATGCAGGTCAGGTGCATTTGGCCAATAATCATGCAGCAATGCAGCGATCTCGCAATGCATTATGGGGCATTCCGCGGCGCTTGAATTTTCAGCGAATGTCCTGAAATGTTCGCTGTTCGGCAAACAGGTGAACACCCGATGTTCGAGACGAACTTATGTTCGACCCGAACATCGAACTCTTCCCTAGTGGTAATAAGATTATTTGTTGTTATTGCCTTAGTCAAACTTGATCAATCTAGATCATACAGTAGGTCTCCAAACTGCGGCCCGTCGGCCAGATGTGGCCCTTTTCTTGTCTTTATCTGGCCCTATTTCTTCTACTAACACCAAAGATGGGCCATTATTACTCCCACTGACACCAACAATGGACAACTATTTCTCCCATTGACACCAATGATGGGGTACAATTCCTCCCACTGACACCAATGATGGGGTACTATTCCTCCCACTGACACCAACAATGGGGTGCTATTCCTTCTATTGACACCAATGGTGGGGCACTATTCCTCCCACTAATACCAATGATGTAATTTGTTTACTACCATTGACCACCCAAGCCTATGGTATCTTCTACTCCCACTGGCCACAGTCTGGCCCCCCTAAAGTTTGAAGGACACTAAACTGGCACCTTTGTTTCAAAAGTTTGGAGACCCCTCATCTAGATGCTTGGTGTAGTTGTGCAATCCTGCAATTTTATAAATGTTAGTACATCTCTATACTCAGGTCATAAAAATGATTTGTTATTAAATTTTAACTTCCACACAACATGGTGGAAGCCGCAATGTAATATGCGTTTAACCAGATTAAAGTATGCCTTAAAAGTCCAACTTTTGCAAAAAATAATAAATGCACCCACATTTGCAGAATTAAAATGTGCATTTATTGTTTTTTGCATATGAACCTGCAAAGCATTGCAACTGCAGAGGTTCGGAGGTGCAGGCTCCGGCAGACTTTTCCTACAGCTTCATGTCTGTACTGAGGTATAGACTTTTGGTTACAGATTTTAAGGTCAATGGGTTAGAAGTGAAGTAATCATTGCATGTCGGTGACTAGAGCTACAACAGGTGTACTTTAAAGCTGAACTCCAGGCAAACACCTAAATACATATGTCTTACCTGACAAGAAACAGTATTTCTGTCCTTGTAGACTTGAAATTTACACAGCCATGACATCTAACACAGCCTGGTAGCCTGACTTTTCTCTTCTGCAATTAATCAATGCAACTAGGTCACCTCCCAGTTCACAGCCTTGGACAGAACAATACCATTCTTACAATGTGTTTCAAAATTAAGTTGAAAAATGCTTAACTGTGACTTTATTTATGCTTCTACAGCAGAGGCCAGGACTCAGTTGCCAAACCAATAGCAGGTCCCTGGTTTATCACTGGGCACAGCAGGCATGGTGGGAGAGAAGGACTAGGGCACACAAGGTACACCCAAGGAATTATATATTATATAATTTCTGCAGCGGCAGCGTCAGCTGCCAAAAATGTCTAACTCCAGTCCAAAAATAAATGCTCATAGCTTGGCCTCTAAAACAGGGATTTCCAAACGACAGCTCTCCAGCTGTTTCGGAACTACACGTCCCATGTGGCATTGTAAAACTCTGACATTCACAGACATGACTAAGCATGATGGGAATTGTAGTTCCTGAACAACTGAATGGCCATATTTTGCAGAACTCTGCTCTAAAACATCAGAACACTGGTAAATAGACCTCATTCTATTACTGCATAGATATTTTTTTTCAAAAAGCATCCAAAAAAGTTAAGTATTTTGTAAATATTTAAAGCTGAACTCAGAGCAAACAGCTAAATACACCTATGAAATATATAAATGTAAGCTATCTTACCTGTAAAATTATTTACCCATTCAGCTTAGAGATGTACACAACTCTGCCACACGGAAAAGTCCTGTCTGTCAGAATTTAAAGTAACACTTAAGCTGGCCATACATTAATCATTTTCTTTTGTTCAAACGGTGTGTTGAACAGAAAAAAATTACCCGATTTCCCCATCTACACATTTAAGGTCGATGGAGGAAACACTCCTGCTGCTAGAGGACCTAACTATAGACCATAGTCACAGACTGACAAAACCTAAGCACATCTCTGCACACCTTCCCAGGGACACTATAGCTCGCATTCACTTCTTTCATACCAAGGAAAAAACTTACCAGCGACTTTTAGGAAAGTGGATAAACTACCAGAACACTTTCAGCCATTCTTTAAAGTGGCATATTTTTCTGATATGTTTTACTGTGGCGCAGCAAAATGACATTTCTAAAGGAAAAAAAATATATTTAAACTTGCTCACAGCTGTAATGTATTGCCGAATCCCAGCAATATAGATAAAAATCTATTAAGAAATCTGTGAGGGTCCCCCCCCAGTCCATACTAGGTCCCTCAAGAGCAACTGCTGTTACATTTTATTTAAAACTTTTTAATTACATGCCCCAGTCAAACAGGTGCAGAAAAAATGGTCCATGGGTGTTGGTGGTGCCAGAACACTGTAACCCTTCACAGTTACTCCTGTTGGGTGCAGGAACGGGCCCTGCTGTTAAAAAATTACTTTAAAATTTTTAATTACATGACCCTGTCAAACAGGGGTTGAAAAATTGGGCCTTGGGTGTTGGTGGTGCCCTTTACCAAAAATATTATTGGAAGCTAGCATCAAGATTTAGGTGGAATAGGATAGGCAGCACAGGCAGTCTTCAAGGGATCCCAGATCCCTAGCAAATTCAATCAGTTATATCAGCATCAGGGGCTTGATAGCTGCTGATTAGGGATGAGCTTCGTGTTCGAGTCGAACATATGTTCGAGTCGAACGTATGTTCGACTCGAACATCGTATGTTCGATCGTTCATCGAAATACGAACAAAACGGGTCATTCGTGCCAAATTCGAATGACGCGCCACAGACCATAATTCACTGCGGCATTGCTTGCTTATGATTGGCCAAGCATGCTCTATGACCCTCATGCTTGGCCAATCACAGCACCATCAGTAAAGAGAGCCGTAATTGGCCAAAGCCAGGGTGGCTTCGGCCAATTATGGCTCAGGACTTTAGTACATGCCCCACACTATAAAAGGCTGTCTGCAGGGCAGCCTTGTGTAGTGTGTTCCAGCGCTGGTTACTGATCAGACAGAGAGAGAGAGAGAGAGAGATTGTCTTTTTATCTAGCTAGCTAGAGCAGGCAGGCTAGTCAGTTAAATGTCTAGTGTGTAGAGGATATATATACATCCCAGGTGTTGTACATATATTTATACACTGTATAGTTTAGTTAGATTAGTTCTTCCTAATCTGTCAGGCAGTTGATTGTGTTAGCAGCAGTGTTCTTCTCACGTGTTGTATTGCCCGTGTGCTCAGTGCACCTAAACCTACTTGGTGTATACTGCAAATTTGCTCATTACTTTCACCTAAACCCACTTGGTGTATACTGCAAGTTTGCTCATTACTTTGCACCTAAACCCACTTGGTATATACTGCAAGTGTGCTCATTACTTTTCACCTAAACCTACTTGGTGTTTACTGCACTTGTGCTCTATAGTTTGCACCTAAACCTACTTGGTGTGTACTGCACTTGTGCTCTGTAGTTTGCACCTAAAGATTCAAGAGCAGTGATTTTAATGATGCTTAAATAAAAAATAAAAAATTCCTTAAAATATTGTACCTGCTGGGTGTCTATAGTATGCCTGTGAAAACGTCTTTGAGAACCCGGGTCTTGCCCGAGGGAACATGTATCAATGGAAAAAAAGTTTTAAAAATGGTTGTTTTTTCAGTCCTGAAGTGGATACCAATGATAAAAAAAAAACGACCGTTTTTAAAACTTTTTTTCCATTAATACATGTTCATTCGGGCAAGACCCGGGTTCTCAAAGACGTTTTCACAGGCATACTATAGACACCCAGCAGGTACAATATTTAAAGGATTTTTTCATTTTTTTTTATTTAAGCATCATTAAAATCACTGCTCCTGAAAAAACGACCATTTTTAAAACTTGTTTTCCATTGATACATGTTCCCTGGGGAAAGACCCGGGTTCCCAAAGACGTTTTACGACAGTAACTTGCATATTAGGCTTTAAAATTAGCACTTTTGAATTTGAACGTTCGAGTCCCATAGACGTCAATGTGGTTCTAAATGTTCGCACGAACGTTCGGTCCGTTTTGCGAACCGAAGGGGGGGGGTGTTCGGCTCATCCCTACTGCTGATCCAGGACCGATTCATTTTTAAAAATGTGAGCCTATCAACGGCGTCTGAACAGGCACACTCTTTGATCCTTCACAAACCCTCCAGCAGCACCGAATGCCAGTTCAGAAAGAACAATGGATGCAGGACAGGCTATAGGAAAAAGATAATTTAAAACTGCTTGCGGCTTTAATGTAATGCCAGGTCCCTGCAATATGCATGAAAATCATTGAGAAAAATAGCATGGGTCCCCCCCCCTCCCAGGTCATTACCAGCCCCTTTGGCCCTATATACTTTGAACAGCAGTATACAGGCGGTATAAACAAGACAGGGACTGTAGGTTTGTTGTTAAGTAGAATCTGTTTGTAATTATGAACTGGTACTTTTTTAAAGTGTAGCTCCAGCCAAAAAAAAACAATTTTTAAGCTTTTTGGAAAACATAGAGAAGGGTTATCACCCCTGTAACATTTGTTTTGCTGTCTGTGCGCATCTGTTCAGAAGATTGCTCCTCACTTTCTGTCCCAATGACAAATGTTTTTTTGAAAATGTTTTTTTTTTTAGTGAAACAAGGATTTGTGATAAAGCATCAGTGGACAGGAGACACCTCTTACAGAAGAGAATTTCCCTTCCTAAGGGTAGATTTCCTCTCACTTCCTGTTGTCTCCTTCCGTTTGCAAGTAGGAGTCGTTTGTAAGTTGGATGCTTGAAAGTAGGGGCCTGCCGTATTTACTCTGCCGAAATTTGGGCCCTAGGTGTTGGTGTTGCCACAACACTGTAAGCCCTCACAGTTAGTCTTGGTGGGCGCAGGAATGGGCCCTGCTGTGAAATATTAGATCAAGAATTGTAATTACATGCCCCTGTTGAACAGGGGCAGAAAAATTGGGCCTTATGCACTGGTTCCACAACACAGCAACCACTCACAGGTACTCTAGTTGGAGCACACTAATGAGCCCTGCTGCAAAGTATTGCATCAAAAATTGTAATTACACGCCCCTGTTAAACAAGGGCAGAAAAATTGGGCCTTAGCCACTGGTGGCGGTGCCCAGAACCAAAAATGTTCTTACAAGCTATCTGCATGATCATTGAGGAGGAATAGGATAGTCACTCAGCATAACAAGATAGTCACTCAGCATCAGCATAGACAGTCTTGAAGGGATCTGACATTTCAAAAAAAAAATATTCGGTTACATCAGCATCAGGTGCTTGGTAGCTGGTGGTGATCCAAGCCTGATTCATTTCTATGAAGGTCAGTGGATCGACTGAGTCGGTGGAGAGGCGCACCCTGTGATCGGTTAAAAAGCCTCCAGCAGCACTGAATGTGAGTTCCGAAAGAACGCTGGATGCAGGACAGGCCAGTAGCTCAATTGCATACTGTGCAAGCTCTGGCCAGTGATCCATCCTCAAGACCCAGTAAGCCAGAGGATTTTTGGTGGGAAAGGTGTCCAAGTCTGATTTTGCCCCTAGGTATTCCCGCACCATGTAAAACAGACGCTGGCGATGGTTGCTGGAACCGGTCATACCTTGGGGCTGCGGACTAAAAAATTGTCTGAACGCATCGGTCAGATGGCCACCTTCTCCACCACTCCTTCTGTGACTGACCGAAGCCTCGGCAGCACGTTGTCCAGGACCAGGATTTTGTAACCTCCCAGTCTCTGGGAACGCGTTGCACAGTCCTTTCTGCAAGGCCTCTCGAAGATGTTTCATCTTCTGCTCCCTCTGCGCCGGCAATATAAGGTCCGCATCCTTACCCTTGTAATGTGGATCAAGGAGGGTTGCCAGCCAGTAATGATCCCTCTCCTTGATAGCACAAATACGAGGATCCTTCCGCAGGCTTTGCAGGATCAGGGAGGCCATACAGTATAGGTTTGCTGAGGCATTCAGTGCAGAGTCCTCTGGGTCACTGAGGACAACAGAATCTGCAGCGACCTCGTCCCAGCCACGTACAAGTCCATGGGTTTCTTGGGACTGTAATTTATCCCTTGAAGACTGCCGCTGATGCTGAGTGCTAGGCTCCACCTCCATGCTGACACAATCCACCTCCTCCTCCTCTTCCTGTGTGATAGGCGGGCAAGCAGGAACACTGTCTGGATAAAGGGGGCCTTCAGAGGTAACAAAGTCCTCCTCTTCCTCCCTCTGTTCTGCCTCAAGGGCCCTGTCCATTATTCCATACAGCATGTGCTCCAACAGGTGGATAAGGACAGTGTCACTGATGCATGCACTGTCACTTCTCACCATCCTCGTGGCCTCCTTAAATGGTGACAGGACAGTGCATGCATCCCTGATCATAGCCCACTGGCGTGGGGAAAAAAACAAGCTCCCCTAACCCTGTCCTGCTTCCATATTGGCACAGATACTCATTGATGGCCCTCTGCTGCGTGTGCAGCTGCTACAGCATGGCCAACGTAGAGTTTCACCTGGTGGGCATGTCACAGATTAGTAGTGTTGCTCACGAATATTCGCATTGCGAATATTCGACTCGAATATAGCATATTCGAGAAATTGCGCTATATTTCGAATTTCGCGGTGAATATTCGCAATTCCGAATATTCGCATTTTTTCAATTTGATTTTTAAAACAGATCACATCCTATCGACGTCTAAAAGCATTGCTGGTATGATTAGAGACCCTGGGCCGAGTAGCTAAGCTGAGGCGATCCTTTTATGTTGCCAAATTGAAAAAAAAAAAATTGCGATTTTTCGCTATTGCGAATGCGAAAATGATTGCGAATTTTCGATAACTGTGGTAGGAGAACTCTGATTGTCTCTGATGCAAAAGGGGGGGGCTTTGTGTATGTGTATGTTATGAATATTTGTATGTTTGATATTATTATTTTTTGTAAGAAGGAAAAAATTGCGCATACCTTAAAAAAGGGGAGAATACAGCAGCAACTCAAAAATGTTATACAACATAAATTAATACAAGACAGAAAATGGAGTCGCTCTACAAGAATAAAAAATATGTCTAGTGACAAGACATGTGGGCAAATTATAAAATAAGCAAGCGCAAATAACTTGTGAAATACACAGTGAAACAAATATATAAAGAAATATAGTCCCAATAATAGAAAAATAATCTTTCATAAAAATGTCTTTGATATGTGAAGTGAAAAAAAGTCCAAAGCATGCAGCATGAACGTGTTCAATCTTCAAGGTGTTTGATTGACAAACGGCTGTGACAGATGGATAGAGTAAAGAATCACCACCAATGCAAAACACTTTTTATTTTCTATTGTAAAATATCAAGAATATTCTGAGCCAATCAGAGTGCTCCTTCCACATTTCCCGAATATTCGCAATTATTTTGTATTGTAAAATATCAAGAATATTCTGAGCCAATCAGAGTGCTCCTTCTGCATTTGCCGAATATTCGCAATTATTTTGTATTGTAAAATATCAAGAATATTCTGAGCCAATCAGAGTGCTCCTTCTGCATTTGCCGAATATTCGCAATTATTTTGTATTGTAAAATATCAAGAATATTCTGAGCCAATCAGAGTGCTCCTTCCGCATTTGCCGAATATTCGCAATTATTTTGTATTGTAAAATATCACGAATATTCTGAGCCAATCAGAGTGCTCCTACAGCATTTGTCGAAATTGCGCAATAAATATCGCATTCGCATGTTGCGATATTTCGATAAAATATCACGAATATTCTGAGCCAATCAGAGCGCTCCTCCAGCATTTCTCGAAATTGCGCAATAAATATCGCATTCGCATGTTGCGATATTTCGATAAAATATCACGAATATTCTGAGCCAATCAGAGTGCTCCTACAGCATTTGTCGAAATTGCGCAATAAATATCGCATTCGCATGTTGCGATATTTCGATAAAATATCACGAATATTCTGAGCCAATCAGAGCGCTCCTCCAGCATTTCTCGAAATTGCGCAATAAATATCGCATTCGCATGTTGCGATATTTCGATAAAATATCACGAATATTCTGAGCCAATCAGAGTGCTCCTACAGCATTTGTCGAAATTGCGCAATAAATATCGCATTCGCATGTTGCGATATTTCGATAAAATATCACGAATATTCTGAGCCAATCAGAGTGCTCCTACCGCAGTTATCAAAAAATCGCAATTATTTTCGCATTCGCAATAGCGAAAAATCGCAATCATTTACTTTCGATAAAATATCACGAATATTCGAATTTAGCGAATATATCTCGAATATTCGAATATATATTCGAGATATATCGCGAAATCGAATATGGCATATTCTGCTCAACACTACAGATTAGGCGGTTCTTGGGCAGGTTGTATTCCTTTTGGAGGTCTGCCAGCCGAACACTGGCATTATATGACCGTTGGAAATACACACAGAGTTTCCTGGCCTGCTTCAGGACATCCTGTAAGCCCAGGTACCTGCCCAAGAACTGCTGCACCACCAAGTTAAGGACATGAGCAAAACAGGGCACATGGGCCAGTTGTCCCTGTCGCAGGGCGGAGAGGATGTTGGTGCCATTGTCGCAAACCACCATTCCTGGCTTAAGCTGGAGTGGCGTCAACCACCTCTGAGCCTGCCCACGCAGAGCTGACAGAACATCTGCCCCAGTGTGGCTCCTGTCCCCCCAAGCTCACCAGCTCAAGCACTGCATGGCATCTCTTTGCCTGTGTGCCTGCGTAGCCCCTTGAATGCCTACGGAGCACCGCTGGTTCCGAGGACACATCAGCACACTAGAAGAAGAGGAGGGGGTGGAGGAGAGAGGTGTACCAGTAGTACAACCAGTAGTATCATTTTGGAGGCGTGGTGGAGGAACAACCTCCAACACTACTGTACCTTGTCCTGCATCCTTCCCAGCTGCCAGCAGAGTCACCCAATGTGCCGTGAAAGATAGGTAACGTCCCTGTCCGTTCCTGCTGGACCATGAGTCAGTGGAAATATGCACCTTACCACTGACCGCCCTGTCCAGCGAGGCATGGACATTGCCTTCCACATGCCGGTAGAGAGCCATTTGGGAATCTGCCACTGAGGTACCACACATTCCACAAACTCACGGAAGGGGCAGAATCTACCAACTGAAAAGGCAGCAGTTGAAGTGCTAGCAATTTAGCTAAGCTAGCATTCAACCGCTGGGCATGTGGATGGCTTGGAGAGAACTTATTTTGGCACTGCAGCAGCTGGGGCAGGGAAATTTGCCTGGTACAATCTGACGTTGGTGTACCGATAGTAGATTGACCGCAAGTACTTGGCTGTGACACACCTAATTCTACACCATCAATCCTATCAGTGCAGTCTTCAGAGAGAACTGAGGGTATAGTGGGGTCGGAGATCCCAGCTGATCAGGAGTAAGAAGAGGTTCGTTTTGTTCTTTGGTGTGGGTCTTTGAGGTACGCTTGCCAACGAACTGCATGGCAGGTTGACATATGCCTGGTCAAGCATGTGGTGCCCAAGTGGGTGATGTTTTGGCCACGCGAGAAACGCTTGCGACATATGTTGCAAATAGCAGCGGTGCTATCTGATGCACTTGTCTCAAAAAGGGCCCACACCAAAGAACTTTTGGAATAACGCAGAGAGGCAGCAGCTCTGCGTTGTGATGCAGTCGGTGTGCTGCCTTTAAGCTGGCCCCTGGAGGGCATCCTGCCTCGTTGGATATGAGCCTCCTCCTCCTCTCTCCTATCAGGCACCCCCTCTATCTGGGTTTACGTTACTGCCTTCTTCTAGCTGGGTACCATCATCGGAGCCTTCAAAACGCTGCGCATCCTCCTGCAGCATGTACCCAACACTGTGGTCAAACAGTTCAGGGGGACTCCTCAGGTGGGGCTAGGGAAGGAGTGACTGATGCCATTGAGCAGAGGGAAGAGGCCACGTTGGGGAGGATGCACCGTGTCCACGACTAGCACTGTTGGCTCTAGACGCAGAGCCTGCTTGCCCTCTTTTATTGGCTCGTGACCCTCTGCCTCTCCTCTGCCTCTTCCAGACATACTAATGGCCTGCAGGGAGATGTAGCTGCACAAATACTGACAATACTTGCTGATCATTGCCTGTGGTATTAATCTGAGAACACCAGCAATCGTATTCACGTAGCTTTAGGTGCACACTGTGCAGAGGACACAGTACACCACATGAAAATACTTGCAGATCCCTTGCCTGTGGTATTAATATGAGAAGATCCCTGCTTGTGGTATTAATATAAGAACACCAGCAAATCTATTGACATAGCTTTAGGTGTACACTGTGCAGAGGACACAGTACACCATGTGAAAATACTTGTAGATCCCCTGCTTGTGGTATTAATATAAGAACACCAGCAAATCTATTGGCGTAGCTTCACGTGCACACTGTGCAGAGGACACGGTACACCAAGTGAGAATACTTGCTGATCAGGTACTGCCTGTGGTATTAATATGAGAACAACAGCAATTGTATTCACGTAGCTTTAGGTGCACACTGTGCAGAGGGCACAGACAGTACACCAAGTGAAAATACTGCAGCTAGCACAATCACCTGCCTGCCTGTCAGTATATTAGGAAGAGCGGATCTAGCTAAACTCAATACAGTGTATAAATATATACACACACACACACACACACACACACACAACACCTGGGATGCATACATATTCTCTACACACTGTAACTGACTCGCCTGCCTGCCTGCTCTATCTAATTTAAAAAAAATTACTATCTCTCTCTGTCTCTCTCTATCTTTAACCACCAACACACTACACAAGGCCACCACGGAGGCGGCCTTATATAGTGTGGGGCGTGTACTAAACCCCCTGAGCCATAATTGGCCAAAGTCACCCTGGCTTTGGCAAATTATGGCTCTCCGTTTTTTGCGCGCTGTGATTGGCTAAGCATGCGGGTCATAGTGCATGCTTGGTCCATCATTGGCCAGCAATGCACTGCGGTGCCGCAGTGAATTATGGGCCGTGACACGCCACTCAAATTTGTCACGAACCGCCCATAACGTTCGTAATTCGACGAACGGTCGAACATACGATGTTCGAGTCGAACATGAGTTTGACTCGAACACGAAGCTCAGCCCTTTTGGAGTTGTGACAATGCTGTTTGTTCTCACTACCATATGTTTTGGGAATGCCCCTTAGTTTATTCGTTTTGGACCCAGATCCAAGCGCTCCTGGAAAAACTCCTGGGGACCCCCATACCCTTAAAGCCTATGAATTATTTACTTGGTCTCCCCTTCCCAGGTATCCCTAAAGCTAAATGGATATTGATGTTATTTATTTTATTTGCTGCTTAAAGGGCTATTCCCAGGCTTTGGCTTTCTACCTCACCCCCCCCCCCCCCACATTCCCACAATTCCTCACTATTCTTGCAGACACATGCAGTACCTGACTGCTTTAGTAGATGGTTCAGTGCATAAATGTTCTAAGGTATGGCAGGTATGGGATGAATCTGATTATTGTTCTGTGGCAGAGGATCCCAATTAGTTGGTAATTGTTCCCTTTGTATCTTCTCAAACTTATTTTAATGTTGCTGAATGCCATTTATGCAGTGATTTGTAGTCCATTCCCCCTCACCTTTCTGTTCTTCTTGAAGATATGGTGTGACCCTTTTGCAGTTATGTACCATTGTGTAAGTGTAGCACTACCCCCGAAGGAGCTGCTGGTTTGTTTTGGGTGGCATGTTACCTCATGGCTCCTCCGCCGTCTAAGGGTGTTTGGTGGATGTAGCATTAACGGAATGTCCACGACAGGTGTCTTTTTCTGTAGTCTTTATTACCAAACCAGGTAAAAACAATAAAACTTTGTGGTGATAGGAGAGTTGAAGTAAAAGGAGAAATAGCAGATTCAGGCGTATCAAAGAGAAACAGACCTGCTTCCAACAACACTTAGGCCCTGTACACACGATCAGTCCAAACTGATGAAAACGGACTGATGGTCTGATGGTCTGATGTGCCTACACACCATCAGTTCAAAATCCGATCGAGTCCAATGCGGTGACGTAAAACACAACGACGTGCTGAAAAAAACAAAGTTCAATGCTTCCAAGCATGCGTCGACTTGATTCTGAGCATGCGCGGGTTTTGAACCGATGCTTTTGCGTACTAACCATCGGTTTTGACCGATCGGTCATCAGTCCATTAGTCCGATTTTAAAGCAAGTTCTACAACTTTGGACTGAAGGACAAAAGTCTGATGGGCCATACACACGGTAGGTTTGGACTGATGAAACTGAACCTCAATCCGTTTTCATCAGTTTGGACTGACCGTGTGTACAGGGCCTAAGTCTTCTTTGCCACTCCAGCCGGAGTGTGTATAGCGTACCTGGACAGGCCTCTCTCACTGGCCTGGCAGCCAGAGTATCGCTCGGAACTTAGAGGACAAGTCTCTGCCACAGACCCTCCTTAGGATTGAGGTAGCGGAGGTAATCCTCCTTTAAAAGACTTCAGCCTGGATCTCCTTCAGGTAGTTTTCATCGGTGACTGACTAACAAGTGACCAACGTCCATCCTTTCAGTATTCGGTTCCCTTGATCCCCGGTGGATTGTCAAGACCCTATTGGATTGCCAGCCTCTCTTGGCTCCCCTCAGATGGACTCCCCACCGAACAGCTATGTCGCTTGGAATCTTCTCAGGATTGGGGACCCAGGCGATTACTGGGGTCCCGCCACAGCTTTAAATGTTCCGGACCAACATAGTCCCGAAACCAGGAACACCGTGTGGCACGTGCACACCGTGTGGCACGTGCATTTCACCGGGGTGCCTGTGATGCAGTCACCCTAAAGGTGGGTGCCGCACTCGAAGAAGAAGAAGAACCCAGACCAATGGCACCTGTCTCATAAAAACCCTCCCCCAGCATGCGCAGTGAGGAGCTGGATCAGAACTGGATCAGAGCTGCTTAACTCTCTGATCCCCCACTAAATTTAACAAAGCACCGGTACTTGGAAGTAACCAGGCGCTA
Source organism: Rana temporaria (assembly GCF_905171775.1). Lineage (NCBI taxonomy): Eukaryota > Metazoa > Chordata > Amphibia > Anura > Ranidae > Rana > Rana temporaria. Next base: position 271,223,772 of record NC_053493.1, read on the forward strand.
CATAAGATTTTCCATCATAAACTAAACTCACACCACAATTTTATTTTCATCATTGTTCCAATGTTTTTTATTTCTTCTTTATATATGACAGTGAGTAATTGCACATTTCCAATGTCAATGTTTATTGTGTTTCTTTTGTATGCTTTGCAAAAACTATAAATAAAAAATTGAAAAAAAGTTTGCTATGGATTGATTGCCCAAAGGGCTAAAAATCAGAATTAAAGTAAAGTTACCTAACTTACCATAATCTTTCTCAGTGTTTCAGCTTTCCTTAAACAGCTTCCAACTCACTGACACCATGACTGCATTTTGCCCCAAATTTTATACTTTTTTGGAACTGAAACGCACTGGAGCTGACGGCACTGGTGTGAACTATGCCATTAAAAACCATATAACCTACTATCAATGCATTTTTGATGCAGAAAAAAAAATGCACTGGACTGGATGTGGTGTAAACTGGCACTAATAATATATTTATTAAAACGGTAATAATATCGGTCCCTGAATTATATGCATCAAATAATAACTCATGTCGATGCTGAAGGTAAATAATATGCAGATTTGTTTTCTCCTTTCAAGGGAAATTCTTCCAAGTTTATGCAGAAGCATGCCTTCTCCACAGAGGGCAGGTTGCCCCCTATTCCTTTCTGCTAAAGGATCACTACTACCAACCGTAAGGGGCAAACATTACCTAACATGCATTGATAATAAAACTGTACAAATAAGGATGATTACTGTAGATGGAGCCGTGTTTCTGAAGAGCAAAACGGAATAGCATGTCACAAAGAAATACTAAGTTATTGACATGTAGAATTATCAAGAGAACAATATTTCATCAGCTAAACAGAGAGATAGTCTTTTTTTTATTGGAAAAATGCCTGAAATGGAAAACAAGGACATGCTGCAGCTAAATGATGACAAATGGGTATCTTGCTAAAATGCTTTGAGGTACACACAAGGGATTACAGCTCTTCAGCTTGGCCTTTTCTCATTCACTTTATGGTAAATTGACAGGTCTTTCATTCACTTGTCATTTACAAATTTGTCTCGGATATTGGTGCTATTCAGAAATAATGCTTTTCAAAGACCACTTAAAGAATTTTACAAGTCTTTTGCTAGTAGCTTTCACAATACTATGCTGGTTTCCATATTCTAATGATTAATACTGTTATTACACCATGCATTTTTGAACAATTTAATGCATTTATTTAGTCTATGAATATTTAATCCAGATATTATTTCAGTTGAATGGATTTAAAAACTCAGAGAGAAGGAAATTGGAAGTATTTTTTTCATAGGAAATATATTTTTTTAAGAAAAGGTTTAAGCAGGATGGCTGATATATGATAGGTTGCTATGAAAAACATATATTTTAAGGTCTATTAGTGTACACAATAGAAATAACCTTAGCTAAAACTATTATACAGTATGTGATATTAAATTTAACTGTGCTCTACTACCATAATTCCGCGTACACACGACCATTTTTCATGACGAGAAAAATGGCATTTTTTAAATTGGTCATTCAAACGAACGTGTGTAGGCTTGAGAACATTTTTCTCAATGAGAAAAATGTCCATTAAAAATTTAGAACCGTGTGTAGGCTTTATAACGGCGGGAAAAAAAATGTGCATGCTCAGAAGAAAGTTATGAGAAGTGAAATTTGCATAATCAGCCCAAAGGGTGGCGCCATTCGAATGGAACTTCCCCTTTATAGTGCCGTTGTAGGTGTTGTACGTCACAGCGCTTTGCTCAAGCATTTTTTATCAAGATCGTGTGTATGCAAGGCAGGCTTGACAAGAATCACGTTGAGAAAAACTTTGTTTTTTCCATGACATGAAAAACGGTTGTGTGTATGCGGCATAAGCCTTTCTGACATAGATGATAAACTGTTCAATCAATTAAGATATACAGGCATAAGTTAAAAAAGCGAAAATAAAAATATAAATTTTGATCAAATCTTTACCCCCTAAAAAAAGTGTATCCAAATAAATTAAATCCAGCAAAATAACTCTGTAATTCTTCAAAAGATTATATAGATTATATATATATACTGTGTATATATATATATATATATATATATATATATATATATATATATATATATATATATAACAAATGTATCAAAGTGCTGTAAAAAAAATATATATAAAAATTAAGCTGAAAAAAAAAAATCCAATAAGTTTATATCAAACCAAGTCCATAAGATAAGTGACAAACAGTGGGGTGTTTATTGGTGCTATATACAAAGTCTAAGGCCCCATACACACGAGAGGATTTATCCGCAGATACGGTCCAGCGGACCGTATCCGCGGATAAATCCTCTCGAGGATTTCAGCAGATTTCTATGCGATGGCGTGTAATCCTCTGGCGATGACGTGTCGCGCCGTCGCCGCTATTATGACGCGGCAACGGGCGCGACGCTGTCATATAAGGAATTCCACGCATGCGTCAAATCATTACGACGCGTGCGGGGAATCCCTTTGGACGGATGGATCCGGTGAGTCTGTACAGACGAGCGGATCCATCCTTTGGGATGGACTTCAGCAGATGGATTTGTTGAGCATGTCAGCAAATATTCATCTGCTGAAAATCCATCCCAGGGGAGATTTATCCGAGGATAAATATCCGCAGGAGTGTACACACCATAAAATCTATCCGCTGAAACCCATTTGATGGGATTTATCTGCGGATAGATTCTATGGTGTGTACGGGGCCTTATTTACAGGTGCTGTACAGTGTGCAGAAAAACAAACAGAACAAAAATAGTTAAACAAAAACCTAGCCGTGTCTCGGCTCTAACTATACAATATTATAAGCCCTCACTACCAGGCTTGTCAGCTTCCACATAGACTGCTTAACTGTTTTTTTTACCAACCTCCTTGCTCTCACAGACCAACACTATCTGTGTTTCCCAGGGCAGAGCGATGGCTGTCTGCTCAGGTGAGCTTAAATTGGCCTGGGGAAGTGGGTCAACACCTGAACTGGATCCTGGATCAGAGATCCCTGAATGTGTAATGCCGCGTACACACGGTCGTTTTATGTGATGAAAAAAAATGACGTTTTTAAAAACGTCACTTTAATTGACCGTGTGTGGGGGAAAACATTGTTTTATGTCTTCTAAAAAACGACCAAAAATAATTGAAGCATGCTTCAATTTTATGTGTCGTTTTTCAAAACGTCAACTTTTACTTCACAGAAATTGACCGTGTGTAGCAAAAACGTCGTTTAAAATGAAGTTTTTTCATCCGCGCATGCCCAGAAGCTACTTATGAAGCGAGCTTCAATGGAAAAACGTGGTGGAACGTAACCTCACTTTACTAGAACATTGTGAGAAAAACGATGGTGTGTAGGCAACTTCGTCTTTGAAAATTGAAGTTTCAAAAACGTAGTTTTTACTTCACAGAAAATGTCGTTTTTTTTCATCACATAAAGTGATGGTGTGTATGCGGCATAAGAGAGGAGCCTGGGAGAGGTGTAAACCCCGAACAGGACTTTCCCAGGCTCTCTCTGGGATGCTCTGCTACACATCCTCCCCCCTTGTTTCAACCCCAGGGTTGGAACACCTGTAGCCCAACAGGAGTGAACACGGGACAGGGCATCTACATTCCCCATCTCAACACCTGGCCTGTGTTTTACCATGAAGGAGTAATCTTGTAGGGCCAAAAACCACCGGTTCACCCGTCTATTGGTCTCTTTCTTATGGGCAATCTATTTCAGGGAAGCGTGGTCAGTTATCCACTCAAACTGGCGCCCCAACAAGTAGTACCTGAGTGCATCCACGGCCCACTTTATGGCTAAACATTCCTTTTCAATGACGGCATATTTAGACGGCATCTAGCTCCAACATCCATCTAACTTCATCACTGATGTCCTTTCTCCTCGCTTCAGGAATTCGGTACGGTTTGAGCTTGACACGGACCCCAGGTTCAGTAACAATATCATGCTGAACTGCTGAGGTCATGCCAGGCAACTCTGAAAATTTCTCTCTATTCCTTATCAGGAACTCTCTAGCTTCCTGTTTTTGGGAAGAGGACAGGGTGTCTGGAATCGTGACCTCGGGGATCAGAGGGGACTCAGTACCTTTAGGCGTTACAGGGAGGGACCTCGCAGTCAATGTCAGTCTATCCTTCCAGGGCTTTAACAGATTTATGTGGTAAATCTGCTCGGGTTTCCTTTTACCTGGTATTCACCTTGTAATTGACCTCCCCAACTTTTTCAATTACTTCAAAGGGACCCTGCCACTTAGCCTGGAACTTTCTCTCAACGGTGGGAACTAACACAAGGACCCTGTCACCAGGTGAGAAAACACAGAGTTGGGCCCCCCTGTTGTATATTCTCTGTTGGGCTGCTTGGGCCTGCAGTAAGTGTTCTTTTACCACCGGCATGATTGCTGCAATCCTCTCCTGCATTTGAGCGATATGCTCAATGATACGTTTGTGGGGTGTCTGTTCCCCCTCCCAAGTTTCCTTGGCTATGTCTAAGAGTCCCAGAGGGTGTCTCCCATAAAGCAGCTCAAATGGAGAGTACCCCGTAGAGGACTGGGGAACCTCCCTGATGGCAAACATCAAGTATGGTATCAGGAAGTCCCAGTTTTTCCCATCCTTGTCAACAACCATTTTTAACATACTCTTTAATGTCTTATTGAAGAGTTCCACCAAGCCATCCGTTTGAGGATGAAACACAGAGGTTCGCAACTGTGTCACCTTAAATAACTTTCACAGCTTCCTAGTTATCTGTGACATAAATGGGGTACCCTGGTCTGTAAGTATTTCTTTAGGGATATTTTAGAAAAAAGTTTGCGCTGCAAATGTGAGAAAATATCAACATGACAATCAGATATAAATAGGTGCTGCATGCACAAACCACTAGTGTAATCTGAAATAAACCAATGAATAGTGCAAAGTTCATATGAGTGGATGAATCGTAGAGAAAATCAAAAGAAGGCAGAAAATTCTCCAAATGGGTGAAAAGTATCCTGGCAGTATCCCGTGAATCTGTAAGACAGATGAAAGTGTCCTCCACCAGTCTATCCTAACTGCTTACCAGATAAATGAAATAATCAAGCATGTAGCCAAGTAAAACCACCAAGACGGTTTCCAAGATCTCCAGGGTACGTTTTCAATTTCACAAATCAGACCACTCAATCAGGCTTCGATATTGACCCTGCAATAGTCTTGATGAGCGGCTTACAAAAGACTGTGACCCAAGCGAATCAAAGGACTTTATCCGATGTGAAGACGGACGGGCACACACAGAATCACTTCCCAAGCCAATATCTGCTGTGACTTTATTTAGGAGAACAAGGGAATTCAGCACCTTGGTAAAGTTTTGTCCTTGATACAGGTCATTGGCTTCAAATGTTTCCAAGTTGAATGCGCTGCAGCCCTTGAGGAACTCTCTGATGTTTCCCAGGCACTCGGTCTCTGTGCGCGGCTCCGGGTACACCCGAGGAGCCCCTTCCTCCCTCCTCTAATGCCTGTCCTGCACCTTCTACCAGGAAGCGAATTCCAGCCCCTAAATGGCCTCCTAGCAAGTGCCCATGGGCAAGTTCCAACACCACCCGTCTGTATGGCTTAGGGACCACCAACTGCTCAACCACTTCATCATTCATTTTACATACACAATACAGTAAATCCTCATTACTGCAGAAATAAGGAAAACAGGTCCTACCCCCTGGTTCGAGAGGTACATCATTAATCACCATTACATTTTCCCAGGCCCTGGCAAGGGTAGGGTCTTTTCTCTGCTCAGTACCAACATTTTCCTTGTGCACATTAAGGTCAGAAAACTCCAAGGTAGGCTCAGAGTCAGCAGACGGCTGTCCGGCTCTACTGGTTGTGGGGACTTCCTCAGGCTCCTCCATCTCTCCTGCCATAACTGAGAAGGGAAAACTCGGAGAGCCCTGAGAGGAGTCCCCTGAACCCACAATATCAGAAGTAGCCAGGAGTTCGGCCTCTGCGACTGAGTCAGGTACTGCGACCTGGTTGGGGACGATCCCACAGTTCCCAAAACTTAGGGAAGTCCCTACCATTGATGGCCTCGTGCACCAAGTGGGGCACAAGTCCGACTGCATGGGACACCGTACCTAAGCCAGTTTTAAACTGAACAGTGGCAATAGGATACTCCCAGGTATCCCCATGTACACAGATCACAGCAACTTTTTTAGCATGACAATTCACAGTTTCAACCAACTCAGCTGTTACCAAAGTAACCAGACTTCCAGAGTCCAGCAAGGCCGTAATAGGTTTATTATTAACAGTCATTTGACACATGTGTTTCCCCACATTTGGCGCTGCAGCGCATGAAACAGCCGCAAACATAGACTGCCTTCTAATAGACAGATCACACTGCATTGGTTCATCAGTCAATGGACAGTTTGCTGCAACATGTCCCAGTTCTTGGCAACGAAAACACCTGATGTTTCCCCAGTTTGGTTTGCTGACAGGCAGTAGTTTCCCTTGTTTGGGATGCCAAACTTCAGTCCTGGCACCAAAAATCCTCCCCCCTACTTCCTTGCCATGCTTACCACCCACTTCCCCTGGAACAGTCTTACCGGTTGCCTGGTGAGACCGTGGCTTTGGGTGGAAAGTCTGTGTGGCTGTTGGGGTGGTGACCAGGTTCTCAGCAGCAAAGTACCTTTCAACGAGTTGAGTTCCACCAGGTTATCCACCGAATTGGGGTCTCCTTGACTCACCCACTTCTGCAGGGGAATTGGCAGTGACCTCAGGAATTGGTCCATGACCACACGCTCCACTATTTGTGGCGCAGACAGGGACTCCGGCTGTAGCTATTTTCGCACCAGGTGGATTAGATCAAACATCTGCGATCTTGGAAGAACCAGCTGTGGATCCGCTGTGCTCGAACGGCCAAGGTGACACCGAGTTGCGCCAGGATTTCCTGCTTGACCTTCTCATAGTCTCCCGCTTCTGCCGACTCCAGATCAAGGTAGACCTTCTGCGATTCACCAGAAAGTAAGGGGGCAATCAGTCCTGCCCACTTGGTTTGAGGCCAACCTTCCCTCTCAGCGGTCCATTCAAATGTTAGTAGGAAGGACTCTGGATCATCATCCGTAGTCATCTTAGACAGAAAGCAACCCACATGGATGGCTGAGGGCTTGTCTCCAATATCCTTGATTTTCGCAGGTGCCCACTGTGCTAGCGTCTCTGCAACCTCAGTCAGCGTTTTCCTATCCGCTTCTGCAGCAGTGGCAAGCTGTTCAAACAGCCTCTGCGATTGCTCCTGTACAGCAACAATTTGTTGGTACAGCGCCCTGGTTTGCTCCTGTGCGATAGCATTGGCTTGCTGTTGTGCAGCGTTGGCTTGCTGTTGTGTAGCGTTTGCTTGCTGCAGTGCAGTGTTAGTTTGCTGTTGTGCAGCATTTGCTAACACCATTTGTTTGAGGATTTCATCCATGTTGTCACTTTAGGTACTGGCCTTTTAAATAGTAACTTACTACTGCTGCCCGCATTCTCCACCATATGTAACCTGGGGGATAGGTAGCAGGTACAAAAGCTCCCTGGGATGAGCAGGCACAGATACCAAGTCCATAAGATAAGTGACAAACAGTGGGGTGTTTATTGGTGCTATATACAAAGTCTTATTGACAGGTGCTGTACAGTGTGCAGAAAAAAACAGAACAAAAATAGTTAAACAAAAACCTAGCTGTATCTCGGCTCTAACTATACAATATTTCAAGCCCTCACTACCAGTCTGAACAAGCCTACAGCTTGTCAGCTTCCACATAGACTGCTTAACAGTTTTTTTTACCAACCTCCTTGCTCTCACAGACCAACACTATCTGTGTTTCCCAGGGCAGAGCGATGGCTGTCTGCTCAGGTGAGCTTAAATTGTCCTGGGGAAGTGGGCCAACACCTGAACTGGATCCTGGATCAGAGATCCCTGAACGTGTAAGAGAGGAGCCTGGGAGAGGTGTAAACCCTGAACAGGACTTTCCCAGGCTCTCTCTGGGACGCTCTGCTACAGCATATTAACCACTTGCTTACTTGGCACTTATACCCCCTTCATGACCAGACCACTTTTCAGCTTTCAGTGATGTCGCACTTTGAATGACAATTCAATCGGCTTCCACAGGGGCATTGGACAGAGGGAAGTGGCCAGGAGCGCCGGCGGGGGACCCGAAAAAAGGAGGTTAGCAGACGCTCTGTGCAATTCAATTGCACAGAGCAGGTAAGTATAGACATGTTTGTTATTGTATTTATTTTTTTCATTTACCTTTACAATTAAATTAACTTCCGCTTTAAGGTCTCCTCCCTGGCTCCTGTTTGGGAAACTGTGCTTTTGGGGAGGAGGGGGAGCAGGTCCCTGAATTTCACAGGTACCTGTTTCCACTTCCGTTCCAGTTGCCTAGGCTGGAAGCAGAAGCTATCCCTTCCAAAGTCTTCTAGGACATATAACAGTTTCTAGAAGACTTTGTGGCCAGTCACAGACCACAACACCACACGTGCATGCGCAGTGGGCACCCAGCTGTGAAGCTGCAAGCTGTCACAGCTGGGTGCCCATAGTAGAGATGCCGGCGCCGCCAAGGGAGAACACAACTGTGGTGAGAACACCACTGGACTGTAGCTGCTGACTCTTAATAAACAAACAAATGACTGGAACTCTGCTTTAAGCATCCATGCATTTATGGTTTAGTCACCTGCTCAGTGTATACCGACTTAAAAGCTATTTATAGGCAGGGTCAATATTTTTGGGCAGTTGCCATTTTGTTACTTAATGCTACGTTCACACGGCAGTTTAACTGAGGATAGTTTGCTTTATTCAGTAATTCGGTAATAAAGAGCACAGCAAAGACACCTGTTGCGGACATTCCTTTACTACTGCTATATGCACCATACACCCCTAAGAAATTCCGAGAGCCACAAGATAAATGTGCGACCCAAAACAAACCAGCAGCTCCTCCGGGGGTAGTGCTACATGTGAGGGCTTGTCTGGGACAGGCTGTTACCTCAAAAAAACGAATTCAGAAGTTTTATTCTGCCATTAATACAATTGCAATTGCCGTGGTGTTGGACTGTGTCAGAAAGGAAAGTGTTAACGTCACCATTGAAGTTTGAGCGCACGTGCAGCACAGTGATGTGTGCCTACATGTGATAAAAAGAACTCAGAGTGGGAGGAGTTACCCACCCCTGCGTGAGACATAGGGCAGGTGTAGCGCCAAGGACAGAGTGATTCTCCGCCCTTTAGAGAGAGATGTGCAACCATGTCTGTGCCACCAATGCCATTTGAAAGGCTGCGACCTCTGATGTCTGCCCCGGGAGTTATCCCGATGTTTGCTACCACTGGAGTCCCCCTGACCGATACCGGGATCCGAATGCGGACCCAGGGGAAGTTTGTCTTGTTTTCCAGCGGTAATGTGGAGGCCCTTGGACTGTCCTGCCCCTGCTGTTCAGAGCTGGCCATCCGGATCTTGCCTTTTGCAACAAAATGCCGGGACTACCTGTTCCGAGTGGAACCACCAACTGAGTCTCCCTGTGAGTATCGGGTGGATTGGATCACCGGAACAGTGACCATCGAGAAAGAGGTCCTATGGCCTGAACCCTCCTCCACGGAAGATGTCGCCGACCCTGAAACAGTGACTGTTTCCTCCACGCTGACCATGCCATCGGCTGCTACCCCGATCGTGTCACCGGAGGTAAGCAACACTGAAGACAAAAATAGTGTGTCTATTGTGAGAGTGGATGCTGTAACTGAGACTGTGTGTATGACAGTGGTCCCGGCCTGGTTCGCCCCTGAAAGGATGGGCCCCGTCAAGGTCCTCTACGGCTGTGCATTTCGTTTCGTTACAAATTCGAATTTGGACACATTTTTCATTATTCGGAAATTCGTATGCATCCGAATTTCCGAATTACAAAATTAATGAATTGAAACAAATTCGAAAAAACGCGAACGAAATTCGAATTCAAATCGAATTCGAAAATAAATTTGAATTGAATTTGAAAAAATAGAAATCGATTTTCTAAAAACTACAATAAAATAGAATATAAAACAATAAAGCATTAGAATCAAAAAGAATAGAAGTTAATAGAATGTAATAAAATAGAACATGACAGTTTTCCGAAATTCAAATAGTATAAATTTGAATTCTAGAATAGATTGGAAAATAATTAAAATGTATAGAAACTAAAATATAAAATAATAGAAAAACAATAGAACAGAAGAGAATCAATTATAATATATATTATATTATATTTTATTCTATTCTCTTGTTTTTCTTTTCTAATCTTTTCTATTCGAATTTGAATTCATTTTATACGAAATTCGAATTTCTTATTGAATGAAATCGAATTTGAATAGAAAAGAGTATAAAATATTAGTTTCATATTAGAATTTGAAAAAAATTTGACCGAATTCCTAAAAAGTCAATCAAATTTGAAAAATGTAATTAGATTAGAAAAAATCTACTGCATTTGAAAAAATTCTACTGCATTTGAAAAAAATCTACTAAATTAGAAAAAACTACCACATTCGATTTTTTTTTACATATAACCATTTTCCAAAATTCGAATTTTATATAGAATGAAATCGAATTGGAATAGAAAATAATAGAAAAGTTAATAAACTAGAAAAACAATACAACAGAATAGAATCAATTATAATATATATAGGGGCAGATCCATTTATCTTTGCGCCGGGCGCAGCGTATCTAAGATACACTACGCCGCCGTAACTTTGTGCTTTTTTTTTTCGAATCCTGAAAGAATTTGCGCCGTAAGTTACGGCGGCGTAGTGTATCTTTGGCGGCGTAATGGCGCGCCATTCAAATCTCTGTGATGGGGGCGTGTTTTATGTTAATACATCGTGACCCGACGTTAACAACATTTTTTTTAACTGCGCATGCGCCGTCCGTGGAGGTATCCCAGTGCGCATGCTCAAAAATTAACCCGGAACAAGCCAATGCTCGCGACGGTGACGTCATTCTACGCAAATCCCTATTCGCAAACGACTTACGCAAACAACGTAAAAAATTCTAAATTGTACGTGGGAACGACGGCCATACTTAACATTGAGTACGCCTCATAACAGCATCTTAAACTATACACCGGAAAAAGCCGAACGCAAACGACGTAAACAAAATGCGCCGACCGTTCGTACGTTCGTGGATCGCCGTAAATAGCAAATTTGCATACGCGACGCAGAATTCGACGGAAACGCCACCTAGCGGCCGCCGAAAAATTACAGCTAAGATCCGATGGTGTACTAAGGCGTACGCCTGTCGGATCTAGCCGATATGCCGTTGTATCTTGTTTTGGGGATACAAAACAAAGATACGACGCGGGAACTTTGAAATTACGCGGCGTATCAATAGATACGCTGGCGTAATTTCTTTGTGGATCTGCCCCATTATATTTTTTTCTATTCTCTTGTTTTTCTTTTCTATTACATTCTAATCTTTTCTATTCAAATTTGAATTCATTTTATACGAAATTCAAATTTCTTATTGAATGAAATCGAATTTGAAGAGAAAAGATTATAAAAGATTTGTTTTATATTAGAATTTGAAAAAAATTTGACCGAATTCTTAAAAAGTCGAACAAATTTGAAAAATGTAATTTGATTAGAAAAAATCTACTGCATTTGAAAAAAATTCTACCGCTTTTGAAAAAAATCTACCGAATTAGAAAAAACTACAGCATTTGAAAAAAATCTACTAAATTAGAAAAAAATAGATTTTTTTTTACATATAACCATTTTCCAAAATTCGAATTTCATATAGAATGAAATCGAATTGGAATAGAAAAGATTAGAATAGGATATATTATATATTTTTTCTTTTCTGTTCTATTGTTTTTCTATGCTTTTCTTTTCTATTATTTTTTATTCTATTCTAATCTTTTCTATTGGAATTCGTTTTCATTCTATACGAAAGTCGAATTTCTGAAGATGTTATATATAAATATATATATATCTCTATATATAGAGATATATAAAATATTTTTTTTCTGTTCTGTGCTATTGTTTTTCTATACTATTCTTTTCTAGTATTCGATTCTATTTTAATCTTTTCTATTAAAATTCGATTTCATTCTATACGAATTTTGAATTTCAGGAAATGGTTATATATAGTTTTGTTTAAATGTGGTAGCATTATTTCGAATTTGATAATTTTTTTCGAATTTTGTAGATTTGTTTTCAAATGCGTTTCAAATGCGTTTTGTTTTCAAATTATTTCGAATGCGGTACAGTTTTTTCAAATGCGGTAGAATTTTTTTCGAATACGAAATGAATCCCGAAAACGAATGTAATGAATGCAACGAACTTAACTAAACAAATTTAATTAAATAACGAATCAAAACAAAACAATTTTTTTTTATCCTGCACATGTCTACCTGCTATTACACATGATAAGGTCAGTACTTTTGCTGGAGAACGTGTGTGTTTGCCTGCGGAAGAGTATGACACTTCTGATATTGACTCTTCGTCTGATGTTGGGGATGACAAGTGGTTTGAGCCGAAGCTGCATGAGTCACAATGGGGCAGAAACTCCTGTGCTTCCAAACCTCGCAAACACAAGAGACACTCCAGGGATGCCGCGCCACATGTGGATGTTCCACAGTTAACCTGGGGAGTTGCGGTGCCAAGCACCAGTGTTGTTCTCAAATGCCCTGGAAAGGTGGATCAAGTTTATTCCATTACCACCACCAATAAGAGAGGAGACATTATCACCTTGCCTGATCCAGGATTTTACAAGTAGGCCCAATGCCTGCATTAAATGTGTTACTGCGCTGATCCAAGACAAAATACTGGGCATGACCAAAAGCAGTGTAAGAAATCGGCCTCCCGGCCACAGCCGCAGAAACAGGCAGCCGAGAGCAGGAGACCCATCTTGTGTAACCTAGCCGGAGTGAGGTGGGTTTGATGGAAAATTTTGACCTGTATGATGCGGTTCCAGGAAGCAATAACAGAGGTTTTATACGTATCACTAAATTCTGACCAGTCCTTGTCTACCAGGGAGATGTCCAGAGAGGTCCATTTTACCTGAGCTTTGTGAAACCTGGGGTTAAAGTCAATCATTAGGGCTGTAAAATAGGTGGAGACAAATTTAGTGGGATCTGGCTGTCTGAGCAGTTTTTCCAATGGAGGCGGGTCAGTGGGATCATCCAGGGAGCCAAACTGGGCATGGATAGCGTGCCTGAGCTGGTAGTAATAAAATAGGTATGATCTTGGTAGATCAAAGTCTAAATGTAGCTGAGAAAAAGATTTAAAGCCCTGAGCATTGTACAGGTGGCATAAATATTTAACCCCCTTGGAGTACCAATGATTGGGATCAGGAAGGGAGTATAGTTCCTGCAGATTAGGGTTAAACCACAGGGGGTTGTTGGGAGATTTCAGCCAGGTGTGCCTGGATACTTTTGTGACAATATAACGGAAAGAGGAAAGGGAAGTGGCAAGTAGGGAGGTTTCCGGGGCGATCGGGGACCCGGCTTCTGTAGATAATAATGTGAAGTATGGTAGCTGCGCTGTGGGGGAGGGAATGGGAAGGTGAAAGTGAAAAGGGAATGCAAAGTAAAGGGATCCTGGGTAAACTTAAACAGTGAAATAATTTTTTTTTAAGGTATCTGATGATACTACAATGAACAGTACAGATGAACGTGAACAAACACCTATAATCCTGTAAAGATTTAACAGTGAAAATACAAAGTAAAATGGCTACTACATATACAAACACCAAAAATAGCATAAAATAAGTGGGGAAAAAGAAATGTGCAAAACTATCAAAAATCACACATGTGAGAAAGTCCTGTCCATAAATAAGGATCAAATCTAGCAGTCCAGTAATTCCTCCACAGACCAGTGTCTAGATAAAACACCTCCACCAAAATTGCAATGTGCACAAATGAAATCTTCAGTGATGACACCTCTGATGTGCTGGCAGCTCACCTCAAGGCTGCTTATCCAAACAGCTAACCGAGATCCTGATCGCAGCTGGATGTGTGGGCTGATAAAACACCTCCTCCTGACTCCTAAGACAGCTCTCAGCGGGCCAATGTGTGTCATGGAAAAGAGAAGATATATGCAATGCATATAGCGTGACACTGTGAGGGTACCTTGAACAGGTAAAGATTTGAGAAAATGCACTCACATGAATGAAAGGACAGTGGGCATAAATCCACGAGTGCCGAACTCGTATCCCCCTCAGAGTGTCAGCTATACAGGTGAGAGTGTGATCTGATCCTCATACGTCCAAATGGTAAGGCTCAATGTATCATGGGAGCATTAAGAAGAGCGAAAAAGAGACCATAGCGTGACTCCATATAATGGATAAATTTAATAAAAAACAAATAAAAAACTCACATTTAGGTAGTGAAGTAGAATAAAACATCCACGAGCTCCGAACTCGTATTAAAACTTCAGACTCTGTCTGTACCCGGTGCTCCAATCCCAAGGAGAGCTGTTCCGTGGCCTTGCCACTAACTGGTATGGGGGGTGTAGTGGAGTCCAGAGTGACTTCCAAGCAGCATTGTAGGGGTGAAAAGCATCACAGTCCAACAGCGGATGCAGTAGATTGCAGAGTAAACAACCGGCAGAAGTTGTAGGGGAATAGGCCTGTTAATAAGGAGGAAGTTCAGTCTATTAGGATTAAAGATGGCAGAGTAATAGTTCCCAGGCCTCCATATAATGGATACATTTAATAAAATAGCAAAAAGTAAAAAATATTGTTTTTTTTTTTTAAATTGTCACATTTTTTTGTTTATAGCGCAAAAAATTAAAATCGCATGAAGATAGAAAAATATTAAATATTTGCTGCAGAAAGATTTCATGTCCAAAAATGTATATTTCCTAAAATATTATACAGATTTGCAGCACATCTTTTAATCCTTTCTTTGATATGCCACAATTTCTGAGGGAGAGAGCATGCATATTGCATATGGAAACAAAAACATTATGATTTTTATTTTTTTAAGAGACTATTGACATTTTTTTTTACAGTTCATCACCAAAGTTATTAAGCTTTACTGGACAGCATGCAATTTGTGAGAGACCGATTGGGCATATTGTATCTGAAAAAAAGAAATTGCTTCATTCGCACATAAAAGAGAGAAAAAATATTTAGGATTTAGTGTCTCTTTGATTCAAATGTAAAAGCCTTTCTAGGAGAGGCCACAGTTTAGGAAGAGGAGAGCAAGCACATTGCATTTGTAAAAAAAAAATGCATTTTCTGATCAACGCTGTTTTTTTTTATTATTATATAAATGAAAAAATACCAAACTTTTTGAAAAAAAAATAAACATTTTCTACTTTCTGTCATAAAACATATCCAATAAAATCAAATGTCTTCAAACATTTAGGCCAAAATGTATTCTTCTACATGTCACAAGCATTGGCAGTGGTCAGGGCTGAGCCTGCTAACACTGCAGTTTTGGGGACACTATACTATTGAGGACAACTGTGACCAGGACATGAACCCAGGAACACACTACACTGCTAATGGCAGTGCTTAGTGTCTTATAGTGTGACTATGCTAGTGTGGCAGGCAATCAGGGACTGGCACTTACTGACACCGGAAGGGACGCTAACTGACTCTAGCTGACATCGCTAGTGACACTAATACAGTGACCAGCGATAATACTGTACTAATGGCACTGGCTGGGTGACAAAGTGATCAGGGCAATTAAGGGGTTAACTGTGTGCCTTAAGCCTTGTACACACAATCGGATTACTGATGGAATATAATCCGATGGATTTTTTCGTCGGATATCCGATGAAGCTGACTTTCATCAGTCTTGCCTACAAACCATCAGTCAAAAATCTGACCGTGCCAAAACGCGGTGACGTAAAACACTACGACATGGTGAGAAAAATGAAGTTCAATACTTCCGAGCATGCGTCGACTTGATTCTGAGCATGCATGGATTTTTGACCGATTGACTTCCACACAGACGATCGTTTTTTTCTATCGTTTTTTTATCCATAGGAAAAATTTAAAACATGTTCTATTTTTTTTCACCGATGGAAAACAAACCGATAGGACCCACACACGATCGGTTTGTCCAATGAAAACAGTCCATCGCTCTGTTTTCATCGGACAAACCGATTGTGTGTACAGGGCTTACCAAGTGAATATGTTCTGGCTTTTCATCTTGAGTTAAGCACTGAATGATAAGAAAAATCTAGGGAAAAAAAGCCAGACCTGGGTTGTGTTTACTAACACACCCCATATATGTGCTGTGATTGAACACAGTCATCAGAAAAAAAAATCCAAAATCATTAGCTGTGAGCCTGCTAATGAACTTGTGCACAGGAGCGGACTGACAACTCATGGGGCCCCCGGGCAATAGAAGATTATGGGGCCCCTGGGCTTACAGATGGCCACCACACCAGGAGGCAGTGCAGAGGCGGGGCAGCTAAAATCTCTGGATTTTCATATCAAAAGCATGTCGGTTTCGGACATATCAGGGACAGATGTAAAAAAAACATCGATTTTTACATACTGTCCCTGGTTTTACTGAGCCTGGAAACCCTGATGGGGCCCCCTAGTGGCATGGGGCCCTCGAGCAGTGTCCGAGTGACTCAATGGTCAGTCCGCCCCTGCTTGTGCATGTTCCTGTAAATCAGGAAGCTCTCCTATGACGTGGCAGGGGAACAGCAAAGCCGCCAGCAAGCAGTAATAGTTAAACTGCTGTTCAGCAAGTGGTTAATGGAGTACATTGTATTGATCTGAAGCTTAAGTTTAAGGCATCCTCTTTGGCTCTGTTTGTGAACAAAAATGGGATCCTGGTTGACTTCATTGATTGAATATGACCATTATCATATTTGGTCAATAATGTCATCCAGGCAGTTTGTTTGTACATAAAAGCCAGCCAGGGATCTCTGTGATCCTTTGTGATGTGAGGACCACCATTTGAGGTGGGTGAACATCATTTGGTGGTGGGTCTTTGTATAAGTGGGTTAACATCTTTGGACAGCTGGTCATTATGATTGACGTGGTTCTACAATGCTGGACCATGTGATTGGTGTTGGATTTATACTGGATACATTTTTTTTTTAGGACTGTGAGTGTTTTCTTTTTTTTTTTTTTACTTTTGAACTTTATTATGAATGAGTATCCAGAGGTACTATGTATCCCATACTCATTTCCTGTACCTGGGGGTGGGACAGTTATTTGGGGGATTCTTATTCTAAAGAAGGCTTCTATATTCTAAGTCCCCCCTGAAACCCTCCAAATCCCCACAGGATATGGACAAGGTCAAATAGTGTCAATGAAACAAAAGCATAAAAAAATTGGGGTCCATCCTAAAAGTCATAAATTCTTTGAGGCATACAGCCTGGGTGACCAGTAAAGGGGGGCAAATAAACAACATTCCCCAATGTAAATCCTATTTGTGTCATACAGTGATGTAGATCTATGTAAATTATGATGACCCAGCAGTCAATGATTTTGACTCATAACAGGCCATCTGATTGTGTTCACACTCCGCTAATTTCAAAGCAAGTGGCATTTCCCCAGTTGTATGTAAACAAACTTGCCAGGCATTCTGGGTGATGCCATTGACCAAATTTGGCCAATGATGCCACCCAGCATTCTCATATCTACATAATAAAAAAATATAGATGCTACAGTGTAAAACAGAAACATAGGGCCAGATTCACAAAAGAGATACGACGGCGTATCTCCTGATACGCCGTCGTATCTCTGTTTCTAACTATGCGACTGATTCATAGAATCAGTTACGCATAGATAGGCAGAAGGATGCAGTACCGCGGCCGCCGCTGGGGGGAGTTTGCGTCGTAAACCAGCGTCGGGTATGCAAATTAAGAGTTACGGCGATCCACGAAGCTTTTTCCCGTCGTTACGTCATCGCGAGTGTTAGATTTCCGTCGCAAAGATAGTGCACCTTTAACATGGTGTAAAAGTACTCCACCATGTTAAAGTATGCCTGCCTTTCCCGCGTCGCTTTTGAATTATAATTAAATGTTTTCATTTTCCCGGCCTAACTCTTTTTTCACGTCGCGATTCACAAAACGTTGGTGCGTCGTAATTTTGCATGTCGGGAAATTTGCCACGGGAGCATGCGCAGTACGTCCGGTGCGGGAGCGTGCCTAATTTAAATGGTACCCGCCCCATTTGAATTGGGCCGCCTTGCGCCGGACCTGTTTACGATACACCGCCGCAAATTTCCAGGTAAGTGCTTTGTGGATCGGGCACTAAATCGGAAAAATTGCGGCGGTGTAACGTAAACCGGTTATGTAAAATTGCGCCCGCTCTACGTGAATCTGGCCCAAAATGTATTAAATGCAACAAGCAGAAGGATTTAGGTTAAAATATTATATATTAGTATTTAAAAAAAAAATCACAATCTATGTCATTTAAGTGATAATTTTAATTACACATAATCCTCTAAAATATAATTTGATATTCTGTGTCAGATGTATTAGTAAAGAGATGCATTTTATTTCCATACACACAAAGGGCAGAAATCCAATGCATTCTTCCTGGACAAAACTAAACACTGGTCTTTGAAAGATACTTATCCACTGTCCAGTTAGGTCTATGAGGGTTAAATTATATATTGTTTTTACTGTTGTTTCATTTCACAAAACTGCAAAAATCCAGGCAACATTTTGTCAGAAAAAAACAATAAAGAATATGAAAAGCCCATCTTCACAGAACATTGGACATTGCAAAACAACCTACAGCTATTATCGGATATATCAAAACTGACAAGTAAAACTTTGGCTGTTGATTGAACAATATTTCACATGGACAGCACAAGCTCGTCCGCATTCACTTTTAAATGGGGCTGCTTATCCTGGAGAACTATGGGTAGGAAGTTTATGAGCTTAATTGAATTGGTAGTATTTGGGTGATTGAAGAAAATTGGTGACATTGGAAAAACTGGATGTTAGAATTTCAGTAGCAATGCCGGAGATCCGGTTCATCTCTTGTAGTTTTGCTAGGTCTTAAAATATATATGGATACATATGTTTTTATAAATGTATGAACATGTTTCATTATCTAAACATTAATAGATACAGGAAAAAAATATATAGTAAACCTACATTTACATTTTTAATTACCTTTTTTTTCATCTTTGCTTTACATTTCACAGTACACAATTACAGTGTATTAATTTTATATTAATTATAAATAATTGTTATACTCTTATCAAATTGCATATTTTCTATGTTTCTGAAAGCCAGCTACTGCAACTAATAAAATAGTAAAACAATTATATTCATTTAGGCAAAATATTAAATATGTGTGGTTCTCAATTTTTTTTTTCTTCATAGAAAGTAATGATGCAAAATTGTTTCTTTAACTTAGACCTGCTGAAAGCGAAGCACCCGTTTTTTACTATTGTGTTCATTTCCCTTGCGTTTATCAATTTTATTTAGAAATGTGTTTTGTCTTTAAAATGACCTAAAATGTGTGTGCAATCAAAACCCTTTTTTAGATTTGGTTAAAGTGAGAAAGAATTAGAAACTGTCAGGAAGTGGGAGAAAGTCTACAACAGGGACACAGGCAGCAATAAAATGCAGTCTTGGGTTCAATTTTTCCCAAATGCTACTAAAAAGGGCACATTTACTTATGTCTGTATTGTTATTGGTGATTTCCCTTCACTTTCTGCCTAAAGAAACCATGACCACCTGGATAATAAGTGAAAGGCTATTGTTTTAAAGTGGTTGTAAAGGCTGAAGTTTTTTTACCTTCATGCATTCTATGCATGAAGGTAAAAAACCTTCAGCGTGCAGCTCCCCCCTCAGCCCCCCATATACTTACCTAAGCCTGATCTCGATTCATCGATTTGCGCGAGACCTGAAGCTCTCCTGGTCTCTCCCTCCTGATTGGCTGAGATGCAGCCAATTGGGTCCCGCTGCTGTCAATCACAGGCAGTAGGGCGGGGTTGGGGCAGAGCCATCGCTCTCTGTGTCTTATGGATGCAGAGAGCCGGCTCAAGAGTAAGCATGTCACGAGTGCCCCTGCAGCAAGTTGCTTGCTATCGGGGCACTAGGCAAGGGGGAGGGGCCCAGAGCACCTGTGGGGGAGCCAAGAAGTGGAGGATTGGGGCTGCTCTGTGCAAAACCACTACACAGAGCAGGTAAGTATGACATGCTTTTTCTTTACAATCACTTTAACATAACCCTAAGTAGTAGTAAAAAAACTGTTCTAATCCTTCCACACTCTATCCAAGTATTTGTATTTCTTTTTGCTGGACATACACATAAGGGCTTTAATAGTTTCATTACTGAAACAAGTTCAAAAGTAAATAAAAAATGTTAGCTTCAGCTTTTAAAGTAGAATTGAAGGCAAAATCTAAGTGTGTTTGCCCATACAGGGAAGGTTAGAGCCTTTAGAAAAGTCAAGGTGCAAAATCTAAGGAGCCACCTTGTCTTCACTAGAGCTCCTGAAAGTGGAAATTGGTTTTGCTGTAAGTGACACCCAGGTTGTGGTCTGCTGACACCTGTGCAGATAGCTGCTAAAAACTGAAAGCAAATATACCGAAAAGAGCCCTTGCAGCAATGCTATGCTGGAATCACTAGTCTGCAGGGGACACAGTCCAAATGGTAGAAATGACCAGAGACACACAGAAACAAAGAGAAGGAAAACTGACTAGCAGTGCAAGGGTGCTGTTAATGAGAGGCGGGTTGGAACACACAGGAAATTACACTGATGTAGAATAGCAGGTGGCAGACTGGAGTACACAGGGCGACACTGTGATAAAGGGAGACCGGATGTTGGCCAGGAGTCACTTGAGCAGGATGAAGACTGTTGAAAATTAACATCACAATCAGGGCTGTCTTTAACCACTTAAGCCCCGGACCATATTGCTGGTCAAAGACAAGGCCACTTTTTGCGATTCGGCACTGCGTCGCTTTAACTGACAATTGCGCGGTCGTGCGACGTGGCTCCCAAACAAATTGGCGTCCTTTTTTCCCCACAAGTAGTGCTTTCTTTTGGTGGTATTTGATCACCTCTGCGGTTTTTATTTTTTGCGCCATAAACAAAAATAGAGCAACAATTTTGAAAAAAATTAAAATGTTTTACTTTTTGCTATAATAAATATCCCCCAAATATATATATATATAAAAAAATCTCAGTTTAGGCCGATACGTATTCTTCTATATATTTTCCTAAAAAAAAATCGCAATAGGCGTTTATTGATTGGTTTGCGAAAACGTTATAGCGTTTACAAAATAGGGGATAGTTTTAAGGCATTTTTATTAATATTTTTTTTTTTACTAATAATGGCGGCGATCAGCGATTTATATCGGTACTTCAACATTATGGCGGACACTTCGGACACTTTTGACACTTTTTCGGGACCATTGGCATTTTTATAGCGATCGGTGCTATAAAAATGCATTGATTACTATAAAAATGCCACTGGCAGGGAAGGGGTTAACACTAGGGGGCGAGGAAGGGGTTAAGTATGTTCCCTGGGTGTGTTCTAACTGAAGGGGGGGTGAGATTGACTTGGGGAAATGACTGATCGCTGTTCATACATTGTATGAACAGACGATCAGGCATTTATTTCCCTGACAGGACCAGGAGCTGTGTGTTTACACACACAGCTCCCGATTCTCGCTCTGTTACGAGTGATCGCGGGTGCCCGGCGGTGATCGCGCCAGCCGGGCACGCGCATCGGCATCAGGGGCGAGCGGGCGGCGCGTGTGCGCCTATTGGCTGAACGCCGAGATGACATAGATCTACGTGATCTCGCCCAGCAGAGCCGACCTTCCGCTGTATAACTGCGGCGGCTGGTCGGCAAGCAGTTAAGGCAGGGCAAAAGGGGAAGCTGCCCTAGGCCCTGTCATTGTTGTGGGGCCCAAAGCAGCTGCCTCATACTTGCCAACTATCCCAGTTTAAATTCCCTTGTCCCACAAAGTTTTTAGTCCTTTGCTGTGTCCGGATATCTCAGTGTGAAGTTACTGAAGTGATGCTACTAATGCTGCCCAGCTCTGCCCTATTGTTGTGTACAGATGACTCACCCGCAGACCCTGTGTTTACATGTAAATAACCGTCATTCATATGTAAATAACAGGAGCATTAATATGTAGATAGCAGTGGAGTTCATATGTAAATAGCTGAGGCTGACGGCATTCATATGCAAATAAAGGCGGCATTCATATGTATATCATGCTCCTCTGCAGAGATGATGTGCTGTAACCTCTAGCAACCAATCAGTGAGCAGTAATACTGTACAGTAATCTCTAGCAACCAATCAACAAGGAGAAATCATGTTCTGTAACCTCTAGCAACTAATCAGTGAGCCGTAATGTCTGCTATAACCTCTAGCAACCAGCCTGTTAGTGTTAACAATATGCTGTAGCCTCTGGCAACCAATCGCAATCACTGCCTGATCTGATACAGTAAACTGATTTTAAAGGGTTTGTAAAGGAATTTTTTTTATCTTAATAGCTTCCTTTACCTTAATGCAGTGCTGTTTTCATGTCCTCATTGTTCGTTTTTGCTCTCAAGTTGCTGTAATTCTTCTCTGATCTCCACACTTCCTGGTTGTCTGTTTCCTGATAACCACAGTACTGGGAGCTTTCTCTCTGTGGTCACTAATCAAGGAGGTGTGATTACTGTGTGTCTAAAACCCCACAGCACCAATCATTTTCGTTTTCCAAACCATCACTGCCCTGTATTGGCTCTGTGGCTCGGTACATCACAGAAGCAGGAAACAACATGCAAAAACGAAACTAGAAACTGCAGGTACATTATATGATTGATTTTTATCTATTTTTAATCATTTTTAAAAGGAATAAGTTAACTATTATGTCTCTATACCCTGTAAACAGCCATTTCAGCAAAAAAAAAAAAAAATCCTTTACAACTTCTTTAAGTCCCCAAGAATTTTTTTGCCCAGGGTCCAATCAATATTAAAGACTGCCCTGATCACAATAGTGGGCTTAAGGACACCGGCACAAATGGAGTACACATTGATCACAAGGATCACTGAAGAGACAGACAGCACTAGGGAACTCTGGGGTCACTGAGGTAATGTTAGAAGGCATGAGGATCACAGAAAGAATCAAAAGGAAACATGGGGGTCCAACTTCTAGCATCTGGATGTGTTGCTTGAACACTGAATAACCCAGACGCTAGCCTTTTAAGACAGTTACCCCTCTGTGATTGAGTGTAGTCCTGGAGGAAGTATAAAGCCAATTGTGGCACACAGAGGAAAATAAGTCAGGAACAGGTGAGTGTGATACTGTAAGGCCCCCACAAGCTAAAAGACTTCTCTTTCTGGTTGCAAAAGTGGGGTACAAAATGTCAACAAATACAGTTTATTTTATTTTCATGTTATCCTAACAAAACACTTTGCTATATGAGAATAGGTTAGAGGCACTGTATCCAAAATAAGCCCTTGCTTGCAGTGTGGAGAATACAGGCAGTGGAGTTAATGAAGAGTACTCTGGGAGGTGATTTTGACAAAACTTAAGAGGTTTAGAAGAGGAGCACAATAGCAGGTTGGTTGAGAGTTCAAATCATTTATTTCATCATTGTATATATTAAGGAAGCAAGCCAATACATTTCAAATTTGAACATCAACATAAAGCTTCACCTGCTAACTGAAAAGCAGCATAAGGAGCAATGTAAATAAAATATTATATATTTCATTTCTCTTACTAACAAAAAAGAAAAAAACTGTTTAAAAATTATTTTTTTTAGTCAGCTCAATTCTTAAGGGTTTATTCATAAACCAGATAATGTCATTGTCTCAAACATTATCTGGCAGAGAACTATTCAGATGTATGTGTTTTAAATAGGACTGATTGATTCTCTACTAGCGAATGTTGCCGAAAGTCATATTCTCTGCTTTATAAATATGAGTAATGTAGTAAAGTGGTGCTGATTACTGAACACAATAAACAGTAAAGTGCTAATCTGCAAAAATAGAAATACTCCTCAAGTGAATAATCATATATAAATGTCAAATGATCAATAATTCAATAAAGTGCATCACAATATAATAATTGAATAAAAGTGTTAATTTATTAATATTCAAAAACGATGAGTGTACAAGGACTTCCGGTCACAGACGTAATTGAAAGAGACATCACAAAGCTCCTCCCAACGCGTTGCGTCACACCGCATTTGACTTTATCAAATATATAAAATAAAACAGTCAGTAGTCAGGTTTTATTTTATTTTGCTGTGACTTGTAGTGCTGTCCTTCTTTTAATAAAGGCTACAATTTGTTCAGAGTGCGGCTGTCCAGAGACAATCTTTGTTCCTGCCTGGCTCCATAGCGGTGTCTCCCTGCCGGAGGAAACACCATAACTGAGAGGCCGGCGGGAGGATGAGGCTTAAATCTTGGCTGAAGGTGGTGTTTCCTGAGAGGGGAGGAGCCGGGATCTCTCTAAGGCGGCTGTCCTCTCTAAGGTGGCTGTTCTGAAAGACTCCTGGAAAAGGATGTTACCGGTAAGTAACTCCGTTTTTTTAAACTATTACATATAGCTTGGCTTAAAGTGATTGTAAAGGTTCAATTTTCTTCTTATAAAAATAACAAACATGTTACTGTGTACTTACCTGCTCGGTTGCAGTGTATTTGTACAGAGCAGCCTGGATACTTCTCTTCTTGGGTCCTTCTTCTGTGATCCTGGCCCCTTCCTCCTGTTAAGTGCCCCAACAGCAAGCAGCTTTCTGTGGGGGCACCCAAGCTAAGTCACAGCTCCCTGTGTCCCTTCAGACATGGACCCCCGACCTTGACTTTTTTGTCCATTTCAGGCCTGAAATTAATGGTGGAAGTAGCAGCTAAAACTGTTTTTAAAAACTATAGGAAGATTTGCTATAGTAAAAAAGGCCCCAATATTGTATTTGCAAATGGTAAAACAGTTTAAAGCCTCATTCACATGGGACATACTGCATAGTATACCTCTGCAAGGGGAGTGTTCCATGTATCCCTGTGTAGGTAGTCCCATTGTGTAATACTAAAAAACAAGGTGTGCTATCCCTTTAGGGATCATATCATAAATGTATATATCACCAATTCAAATGGGTGTAAGACATAGTGGCACAATTGTGCAATACAATCCTGTCGAAATTTCAGAATAGAAAATTAATATCACATACAAATTTGAACAAACACATTATGAAAAATGTTCATAATATGAACTTGTGCTTTGATAAGTATCACTCCAGTGACAAAGTGCTGACTGCTTCAATCACAAAATTCCAAGTGCACACACTCCTTACCAGAAGAAATGACATCTAGGTTACAGGAGTCCATAAGCACTTGTATGATGAAGAATCCAAGCAGCTCCAGACAGTTAAATCATCATCACTTTCAGAGCTCAATAATAATGGTAAACATATCCTCCAAATTATAATATGCCACTACAAAACAAAAAAAGACAAAGAAGAGGTCAAATAGTGAAGTATTATTTAATTGCAAATTAAGGATAGCTTGTAAGAATCACTGCACACAGCCGGATGGTGTCATTGCTAGCTCCTTCCAACGATTCATCACAACAGATGTCGTCAGGGTTTGAATCTAGCCAGTGGCATTCATAGTTACACTATAAATAATGCAGCCAGACCAATGCAGAGTGGTGCTCCTCTCACCTTCTCTCCTGAAGCCAATTAAAAGCAGCCAAATTAGCATTGGAGACAGGAGGGGCCATATATTATAAAACAAAAGTAGTATAACATAAAAACACAATAAAAATAGAGCAAAAAAATCACCTGCAATGAGTGCCAACTCCATTTACTGGTCATAGTGCTAACTGCATATATCAATTACAACAAGGACAAAAAATATATCAAAGTCCTGTGACAAAAAACAATGAAAATATTATCAGCTATTATTGCTAAAACAGTTAACATCCCACTCAACCTTTAGCCCAAAATGATTATAAGCTCTCATGTCATACATCCACCATATCTCCAAGTGTGACATTTCCCTTTTGTTATTATTTACACCAGTGTGGATGCTTATACCTTTCAGGGAAGAAGAAGCTTTTCTATGTTGGGAGCCTAGATAAACTATGTCCCTTGAAGCCCTTTGTCATACTGATGATGTTTTCACCAATTTGTACCTGGTGAGCCCATGTGGTCTTACCAATATATTGTGGGCCACACGGGCACTCCAGGAGGTAAACTACCAAATGAATAGGGCATGAATAGAGTAAGTAATGCACAATTTTGTGCATAAACTATTAGCTCCAACCTGTTTACATACACCACATTTTATACAAGGGATAAATAAGTAGGGTTCCAAAAAAATAAATAAACTTTATTAGGTTTTTTAACCATATTTGGGGCTATTTTATCTCTCAAGGACTGTGTTTTCTTAAAAAATAAACATAGGGCATTTGGGTAATGGGAGACATAACAGCTCATTCCCTTGTACCACCTTCCAATGTTTAACAAGAAACCTTTTTACCAGAATATGCTGAAAATGGTGATAAAAGATCATTCATAATTACCATTTTCGCCTTTCTTTCTTTAGATCTAGGTCTCTCTGTCTGTCTTGAGAACAGCTATCATCTCCTGATCAAGAAATTCCTCTTCATACCCCTTATCCAAAAATCGTAATTTTAGAAAGTTGGCTTGCACGACAAAATCTTTTACAAATATTGTAGAGTATAAGGATAGTATTTAGGCAGCTTGGTTAGGCTGTGATATAAGAGAGCAACAATGCAGGTTTTGTTTTCAAATAGGCATATACTATTTGAGAGACAATAATCACAAATACTGGCTATTTAGTTTCCTTTTGGAACTTCAAAAAAGGCACACTATAACCATCCCAAGTCTGGTGGTTGCAGCCCTACTTTGTCCAAACTTTTTGCACTGCAGCCCCCCCCCCCCCCATTACTATAAGATCTAGTGGACATTTTGTGGCTCACATTGCCCTAGAATGACACATTTCCTTTTTTTTTTTAACTAATGTTACTTTCTCTTTTTTTCACATTTGTATATTATTATTCTTTTACTGTGTTTTTTGGTAGTGATGCGGTGGGGAGCAAATCATAGCAGAACTTGCTGGCAGACAGACTTGTCAGCAATTATTCTGCTTTTATTATTATCAGGGCTAAGGAACTTGGCAACAGGGGGGAAACCTATGGCCACCTTTCACAATGCAGAAAAAGGAAGGGTTAATCTATGATTCGGAGAAAAGACAGGCAGTAAAAGCTAAATAGAGAAGGGGAGCTGGGATATTCATTTACCCCATAAGTAACTAATCAAACAGGAGGTATGTAAATGGCCAATAAAATCTTTCTTGTCTTATTCCTCCAAGCTGAACAGCTGCACTTGTCTGCAATGCTGCTAATGCATTCTTTCCTCCTCCTTCACCTTTTCTGCCCTAAAAAGGAGTCAGCAGAATTACAAGCACCTGTTATTCTCAGGGCCAGTACACAGAGCTCTACAGTAGCCTTATTCTACTACAGTGGCAAGTACTCAGCACTTATTTTTCCCAGGAGGCCAAATCCTAGTCACCATTGTTTTGCTCAGAAGACACCCCTGCTCTCCTCCAGCTGGTGCAATGCAATGAGGCAACAGGAGGGGTTAAAGGAATATGAGGGGGAAGGTGTGGGTGCTAGTAGCAAGAAGAAGAAAATGGGACAAGGCTCATATTATTATTTTTAATTTCGTTATCATCAGGGCACTGGAGGCTTAGCTATGGAGGAAAATCTATGGCCATAGGTTCCCCGCCCTTTCGCAACACACTTAGTAAAACTAATAGAAATAGACCTAGATCAATTAAGACTACCAAACACCTGCTTTATTTGTATATACAATAAACTAAGAAACAGCAACCAAACACATTTTGAGTATAAGGGGATATGGCAGGGGGTTCACTGTGCACCTGGGGTGCGAGTGAGTGTGCGAGTGAGTGTGTGTGGTGTTTTGGGTGGATAGTATTTTTACTTTTTTTTTCAAAAGATGTAGGGAGGTGTTGAAGAAAAGGCAGCTCTTGAATGGACTGTAAGCAACAACTGGCTAGTATGTTCTAATCACCCCAAACTTAAAGTTAATTTTTAATTTTCTAAATAGGCTTCTTTAAGCTAGTGCATTGTTGGTTCACTTACCTTTTCCTTCGATGTCCTTTCTAAATGTTCTAAATGTTTTTGTGAACGCAGCGAGCTCACTGACTAACCCCCAGCCAGAACGGATCGGATGATGGGCTCAAGCTTACTGAGGAACAGGATGTGAGATATTTAGACAAAGGAAAAAAACATTTAGAAGGGAAATCGAAGGAAAATGTAAGTGAACCAACAATGCACTAGCTTAAAGGAACCTATTTAGAAAAAAAAACATTTACAACCCCTTTAACCACTTCCTTACTGGGCACTTAAACCCCCTTCCTGCCCAGAGGACTTTTTGCGATTCGGCACTGCGTCGCTTTAACTGACAATTGCGCGGTCGTGCGACGTGGCTCCCAAACAAAATTGACGTCCTTTTTTTCCCACAAATAGAGCTTTCTTTTGGTGGTATTTGATCACCTCTGCGGTTTTTATTTTTTGTGCTATAAAAAAAAACAAAAATAGAGCAACAATTTTGAAAAAAAAATACATTTTGTTTACTTGTTGCTATAATAAATAGCTCAATTCTTTTTTATATCCTCAGTCCAGGCCGATACGTATTCTACATATTTTTAGTAAAAAAAATTAAAAAATATCGCAATAAGCGACTGGTTTGCGCAAAAGTTATAGCGCCTACAAAATAAGGGACAGAATTATTATTATTATTTTTTTTTTTTACTAGTAATGGTGGCGATCTGCGATTTTTATTGCGACTGCGATATTATGGCGGACACATCGGACACTTTTGACACCATTCACATTTATACTGCAATCAGTGCTATAAATATGCACTAATTACTGTATAAATGTGACTGGCAGGGAAGGGGTTAACACTAGGGGGTGAGGAAGGGGTTAAATGTATTCCCTATATAGTGTTCTAACTGTGGGGGAAGGGGGGTGACTGGGGGAGGTGACCGATCTGTGTCTCTATGTACAAGAGACACAGATCGGTCTCCTCTCTCCCTGACAGCACCGCTGTCTGTGAGAGCCGACAATGAGAAATGATCTCATATGTAAACATATGAGATCATCTCTCATTGGCCACACAGATCGCCTAGCAAACGGCCACTCCGATTGGCCGTTCACAGCGATCTGTGATTGGCTGTGTCCAAGGGACACGGCCAGCACAGAAGTTCCCCGCTGCGCGCTCGGGAGCGCGCACAGGGAACGCGGAAAGGGGCGGACGTCAAATGACGGCGCCCCAGAGAAGTAGAACCACCCTGCGGCCGTATATAGTCGTACGGCCGTCGGGAAGTGGTTAAAGTATAATCTACAATAAAAAAAATTCTCAGACCCCAAGTAAGAGAAAAAAAAGTAGCCAATATGTTGATAATTGAAGCTAGCTCTATGTCAGTTTCTGCAGACAGACACCGGTCCTTAAATTAATATTTGGGTGTACTAATAAGTGAACACAGGCAAGACACATAACAAAATATACCCTATATATACTGCAATTCAAATTTTCAAGCATAGTTGTAAGTAACTACTGTATAATCCAAACCCAACCACAAAGCAAGGACTTTTTTTTACACTTTGTAGCAGATTCCTACCTTTTTCTGTTCTGAATAAAAAGCTGTTTGTTCCACTTGTCCTGTCAAGACTGATTTCTGAAAGGAAGGATATGTTTGCATTATAACCACCTTAGGCACTTTCAGTGTTCTAATGAGAAAAGTTTCAGGTCTGCATCAATTTTGAGGTTTAAAATTAAGTTTCTATTGCAAAAGATGCTTACATTTTAATTGTACCTTAGTGAAGATATCTGAGAAAATCAGTGAGCTAATCACAGAAGCAAGAAATTATACTTCTGAGAGTGTTCTGTACACCAGCAATGTACCTAATGCATCCGTGTTGCCTTATTGCATTGATTTTTTTTTACAGTTTTAGAAAATTACAACAACTTCAGATTGAAATAGATTTTTTTTTATAAAATATGCCTTGTGCAAAAAATCATACAGCCTGTTATCACTGTAGGGCATTTTGACAGTGAGGCTGCAGGACATGACGTGCAGCATAAAGACGTAACAAAGGATGCAAAGGGGTATAGTCCCTTTCCTCTTCCCACCCCATAATCTCTAAGGCCTTGTACAGACGAGGGGATCTCCGCTGGACACGATTCAAGCGGATAGATTTCTTAGCATGCTAAGAAATTTCTATCCGCTTGAAATCGATCGGCCGGACGAATCTCCGCGGATAAATATCCGCTAGGCCGTACAGACGACCGGATTTGTCCGCTGGAACTGATCCGCGGATCAATCCCAGCGGATAGATCCGGTCGTGTGTACGAGGCCTAAGATGCACAGTATTATGCTATCTACAAGGCATTCTGTAAGGGTTTACAATGACTTTAAGAGGTATGCCAGTGCCTACAAACCCTACACTAATCTCTCCCTTTGCACTTTATCAGCACTTCCTATGCTTTTTCTATCACAGCTAAAGCACATTGTCAATATGGCTGCGGAAAACCCACCTTTTTATATTGTGGGGGCTGGATTATCCAAAAGCCTCCTTATTAACCCTTTTAAGCCAGTTGATCTAAGATCAAAGGCCGGGCAGTGTATTAAGGCTATTAAGGTGAATTCCTGCATTCGTTTGGTGGGTTCCTGAGCCATGAATTTGCAGGATTCAGCTTAAAGTCATGATAGCGATGAACTCAAACCTCATCCCTTTAGGTGAGGATGGCTGTATTTAATGATGAGATATTAATATTTAGCCTGTATAAATAAAACAAATTTACATTAGTACATATGTTTATACCAGCATAATGTACAGGAAGTACCACAAAAACACTTACTGTAGGAGTATAATATAATAATTACATTATAATACCCATTGTCAGAATGTAACATTTTGCATACGATATACTTCAGTGTTTGGCTGATGCTGCTTTTCACAAGTTGATACCCACTTTTAAGCCAAATATTTGCAATTTATAACAAGCGGCAGCATTTTTTTCGAAATGTTCAAATGTCATCATGTACTTTGAGCAAACAAAGACAAATCCCCTAGCTCCATACATTAGTCATGCTGCTTTTGTATACTTGGGCAAAACTGAGAAATACAAAATAAAAGGGTTAAATGAGTTTCTGGTGCAATTAGAATGACTAGTTTCATTGTATAGAAGAGAGAAAAGAATACTGACAGGGAGTTAAAACCACTTCAGTAGTAGCAAAAGCTTAGATGGCAAAGTGATTGAATGATCTCATTTCAGGCTTTTTGTTAGACAACAGGCACCGCTCTATGAAGATTGATACAGAAGTGTTGGGCTTCGTTTGCTGGATCATCAAACGGATTGATATTATACTCCAACAGTGGATGAAGACAAAGTAACTGTTATCATACTCAATACAAGAGCTTGTCAGCAGTAGAAAATCATCCCATGTCACTGATTATTGGAGAATTTCATGACTGTCATGAGAATTTATTAGGATGATATCATAATGTGCAAACAGCTATATGAGAAATGCCGGAGGAAAGAATAAAAATCCCTACTAATATACCCCATACAAGTAAGGAGGGATATTAAATGAACTGCAAAGTACAGTTCAGCTTGTCTTGTTTTCTCCTACTCTGCACTATAATTGCAGCGACACGATCAGCGCGTTATATTACTTATTAATGTGGATTTGAGTTATCATCTTTTTTTTGTTATTTTACTTTCCTGAATTATTTTTAATACCTCAACTTAACATCTCTTACATAATGACATCATTGTTATTGTTATGTAATCATGACATCAAGAACCGGGGGTCCTTATACTTTGTTCTGTGCAAGGGCAGGAAAGTTTACTCTGGGACTCCTTTACTTAGAACAATAGTTTTTGTTTTTTGTTTGTTCCTTTTTTCCATTGGCCTTGCTGTATATGTAGAGCTACACAACCTTGCAGTCTGTATCATTTTGCCATATGACATATAAAATCATATGTAATATACTTTTACTAATAATATTAACCACTTAAGCCCCGGACCATTTTGCTGGTCAATGACCGGGCCACTTTTTGCGATTCGGCACTGCGTCACTTTAAGTCTTGCGCGGTCGTGCGAGGTGGCACCCAAACAAAATTTCCCCCACAAATAGAGCTTTCTTTTGGTGGTATTTGATCACCTCTGCGGTTTTTATTTTTTGCGCTATAAACAAAAATAGAGCGTACATTTTGAAAAAAATTCAATATTTTTTACTTTTTGCTATAATAAATATCCCCAAAAATATATAAAAAAACATTTTTGTTTTTCCTCAGTTGAGGCCAATACGTATTCTTCTACATATTTTTGGTAAAAAAATCGCAATAAGCGTTTATATAAGTTATAGCGTCTACACATCGGACACTCTTGACACATTTTTGGGACCATTATAATTTTTACAGCGAACAGTGCTATAAAAATGCATTCATTACTGTGAAAATGACACTGGCAGTGAAGGGGTTAACCACTAGGTGGCGGTGAAGGAGTTAAGTGTGCCTAGGGACGTGTTCTAACTGTAGGGGGGATGGGCTTACTGTGACACGACAGTCATCACAGCTTCATGTCCTGTCAATAGGAAGACTGGGGAAATGCTTGTTTACAGCAGCATTTCCCCCTTCTTCCTCATGTGACACACGATCGTGGGTATGCCCGCAGACAACGATTCTGCGGGACCTGCAGTCGGAGTCATGGAGCTCCTGGCGGGCACGTGCGTCCACAATGCCGGCTTCTTAAAGGGGACATATATACATCCTTCTGCCTGTCCGTGCCATGCTGTCGAAGGATATAGTCGTACGCTGGTCGGCAAGTAGTTAATATACTCAATTTATAAAAAAAATTCTAGAGGAGTTTTCTAATTTGCAAATTTATAGGTTGTCAGGATATTTACAATGTTTCTGAATGAATGAATAAATAATTGAATGAATGAGAGAATGTAATAAGCCAGTCATGAACAAAAAATAGAGTGTGTGTGAACTTTCTGGAATCCTACACTCCAGTTATTGTAATGAAGTAATATTATACCAATCCATGCCTGGGCTGGAAAACCCACAGCAAAACAGTCTCAAAATATATATATTTTTTAATTTATTCATTTAAATGACAACTAGTGATGTCAGATAGTGTCAGCTAGAGTCAGTTAGTGTCCCTTCCAGTGTCAGTAAGTTCCAGTCCCTGATTGCCTGCCACACTATCATAGTCACACTATAAGTCGCTAATCACTGTGATTACCAGTATAGTGTCTTTCTGGGTCCATGTCCTGGTCACAGTTGAACTATACTAGTGTCCTCAATAGTATAGTGTCCCCAAAAAATGCAGTGTTACAGTAGCAGGATCGACCTGATCATTGCCAGTGCTTGTGACATATAGAAGAATACATTTTGGCCTAAATGTATGAAGAAATTTGATTTATTGGATATGTTTTATAACATAAAGTAAAAAATAAGTTGTTTTAAAAAAAAAAAAAAAAATATTTCAGTCTTTTTTCATTTATATAATACAAAATAAATAAAAATAAAACAGTGGTGATTAAATACCAACAAAAAAAGCATTATTTGTGTGACCAAACCGATCGTGTGTGGGCCCCATCAGTTATTTATCCATAGGTTAAAAAAATAGGAACTTGTTTTAAAATTATCTGATGGATAAAAAACCTATAGAAAAAAACAATCGTCTGTAGGCACGTCCATCCATTAAAAATCCACGCATGCTCAGAATCAAGTCGTTGAACTTCGTTTTTTTAAGCATGTTGTTGTGTTTTACGTCACCGTGTTCTGACACGATCGTTTTTTTAACTGATGGTGTGTAGGCACGACTGATCATCAGTCAGCTTCATCGGATAACTGATGGATAAATCCATCAGACCGTTTTCATCAGACTAACCTATCTTGTGTACAGGGCATAAATGTAGTCAGGGTACAGTAGTGCATGACCGAGCAATTGCCAGTTAAAGTAGCACAGTCTTGAATAGCAAAAAATGATCTGGCCCTGAAGAGGGTAAACCTGGATGGGGCTCTGTATTTGGATATTCTCAAGAGTCTTGGGCAGGATGGAATCTCCAACCCTGTGTCTGGATGTTGTGGACAACCAGCAGAGTGTGTTCCCAGGTGCAGAGGTCGTGAGTCCAGGGGGACTTTAGAGAATTTGGAAGTCTCTGGTGGATACAAGCTGGAGGTACAGGGAAACCCTGTTAACAAACCATGTGGGTCTAAACAGCAAGGTGCTGTCACCTATGTCAGAGAGAGAGACTGAATAGCAAATGGTCTGGGAGACCAAAACAAGCATATGTACTGCTGACAAGAAGCCAGGTGGCTCTGTATTTTTTAATTGTGTTTGAAGTCAAAACCTCTGCGTGAGAATACCTGTATAGTCTTTTGTTTTCTCCCATTAAAAAGTGGACTCACTATACAAAAATAGCTTCTACCACAGAGCTTTACATCTCCCATACCACAATATATGTGTGTATATATATATATATATATATATATATATATATATATATATATATATATATATATATATATATATATATATATAAATATATTTATATTGTAACAGGAAGTCAGGTAAATCTGTGGGTGTTGTCACAGACGGGACATACATTTCTGCCTTGTTTAGACAATACACCAATTGTTATTAGGCGTCGGCTGCAACAGTAGCCATGAAAGGTCTAAGGGCGTTGAAAAACTTCAGCTGTTCAGAATGAAGCAATTAAGGCCTCTATAAGTAATCCAGAGGATTACCACTTTTTTGCTGCATCCTGAGGCTTTCTGAGTGAAGGAGAGCAGTAGCTGAAGGTCTTCTGAGGAGGTGAGGAAGATTGATTTTTCTGTGTGATAAAAATCAAAAGACTATTGTTTTTCTGCTGTATGACCAGTAGTGTCTGCCCAGCACTAGGCTGTGCCAGACTCCATAGATAGGTTCCTGTGTGGTGAAGATAGACGCCCCAAGTGGCCAGGGTTTATTTTATGTTTGATTTTGTTTATGCTGTTTGGATGCTTGCACTTGTTTCCAGCAAGACGGAAGAATAAACCAAAATCGTTGTTTTCAACCGTCTTCGACTGCCTGTCTGTATAAATTCAGTTTGTAGTGAACCCATCCAAGGGGTCACACACCCCGCTACCGAGCTAACCCCTTACAATATATATATATATATATATATGTAGCGCCTGGTTACCTCTAGGGATCAGAGAGTTAGGAAGCTCTGATCCATTTAATCTGTTCAAATTGGGTCTCTGTCTCAGCTTGGCTGTGCTGTGGGCTTACTCCGTTGTTCCTGGGGTGCTGTTCCCACCCCAGGACGATAGGTGGTAGCAGTGGAGTCGAGGTTTGGGTGCTTTCCCTCAGCAGCCTATCAGGAGGGTTTCTCTTCGCTTTGCATGCTGGGGGAGGGTATTTATGAGACAGACGCCATTGGTCTGGGTTCTTCTTCGAGTGCGGCACCCACCTTTAGGGTGACTGCATCACGGTGCCCCGGCGAAATGGCCTACCAGGCCGCTGTGCGCGTACCACGCAGTGTTCCTGGTCCCGGAACTATGTTGGTCCGGAACATTTAAAGCTGTGGCGGGGCCCCAGTAATCAACTGGGTCCCCAATCCTGAGAAGATCCCAAGCGAGTTGGCAGATTGGTGGGGAGTCCATCTGAGGAGAGCCAAGAGAGGCTGGCAATCCAATAGGGTCTCGACAATCCACCGAGGATCAAGGGAACTGAATACAGAAAGGATGGAAGTTGGTCACCTGTCAGTCGGTCACCTGTAAACTACCTGAAGGAGATCCCCTAAGTTCCGAGTGATACTCTGGCTGCCAGGTCAGTGAGAGAGGCCTGTCCAGGTACGCTCTACCCACACCGGCTGAAGTGGCGAAAAAGACTAAGTGTTGTTGGAAGCAGGACTGTTTCCCTTTGATACGCCTGAATCTGCTATTTCTCCTTCTACTTCAACTCTTCTATCACCACAAAGTTTTATTGTTTTTACCCGGCTGGGTAATAAAGAGCACAGAAAAAGACACCTGTTGTGGACATTCCGTTAATGCTACATCCACCATACACCATTAGACGGCAGAAGATCCATGAGGTAACATGCCACCCAAAACAAACCAGCAGCTCCTTCGGGGGTAGTGCTACATGTGGAGGCTCGTCCTGTATAGGCTGTTACCTCAAACAACCAAATTGAGAAGTTGTATTCCGCCATTGAAGCAAGGAATTGTCATGGTGTTGGACTGTGCTGGTGAGGAGAGAGTTAACATCAGGTAGTTAAAGTTCAGGCACACATGCAGCGGAGTGACGTGTGCCTGCAACGTGCAAGAAAAATAACTCAAGTGGGAGTAGTTACCCACCCCTGAGTGAGATGTAGGGAGAGTTTGGCACCAAAGGACAGAGTGATTGCCCGCCCTCAGCGCCACTAGTGGTGGCGGTGAGGGCTTTGGACTGTCCTGCCCCCGATGTGCAGAGCTAGCTGTCCGGATCCTGCCTTTTGCTCAGTGCAATAAGTGCCGGGAATATTTGTTCCATGTGGAGCAACCAACGGAGTTTCCTCGAATATTGAGTGGATTGGGTCACCGGAACAGTGACTGCGGAAGAAGAGGTCCTATGGCCTACACCTGCTTCTACTGCCATTACCGTGACTGACCCTGAAGTTGTGACTGTTTAGTCCATTGCTGCAATCACCATATCATCCACTGCTACTCCAATGGTGTCGCCAGAGGTAAGCGACACCGAAAACAAAGAGAATGTACCTACCCTAAATGTGGATGCTGCCACCGAAATAGTGTGTAAGGTGGTGGTCCCCGCTTGGCTCACCTCTGGGAAAATGGGCCCCGTCAAGGTCTCCAACGGCTGGGACGAGGCATACCAATGTGTGGACATGACAAGGGTTCCAGGGAGAGCTTTGCCCCTGGTCAAGACAAATACAAGTCCAAGGACAAGGTCAGTACCCTTACTAAAGAGCGTGTCTGTTTACCTGCTGAAGAGTATCACACTTCTGAGATTGACTCTTCCTCCGATGTGGGGGATGATCAATGGTTTGAGCCGGAGCTGCCTGAGTCACAGTGGGGCAGGAACTCCTGTGCTTTCAAACCCTGCAAAAACAAAAGACGCTCCCGGGATGCCGTACCACAAGCAGATATCCCCGCAGCTAACTTGGGGAGTTGCGGTGCCAAGTACCAGTGTTACCAGAGAGACTGCTCCCATACCCGTTGCATTGCCTGTTGCGAAAAGTGCACCTGATGCCATTGTTATGTCAGGACTTGGACACCCTCATACCATACCGAAACTGGCTCGCCTTCAGCGCATAGTAATGAGGAAGGTAGCCCAGGACTAAGGGTGGGAATTTCCTTATGTGCCCCCAGCTCTCATGACACAAATTGAAGAAATGAGAGAGGAGTGGTGCAAGGATGCAATATGGGAACACTTGAATGTCACAGAAGCTGCTCGTGACACGGACTATACCTTTGTTACTCTCGGCCACCAGTTTCAAGGTTGCCGAAAGGAATGGAGCCCTGGCCGGTACATCTACAGTGACAGAGTGGTCATCAAAAGCCCCCGAAAAATTGGATCATGTTTATTCAATTACCACAATGAATAACGAAGGGGACATCATCACTTTGCCTGACCCAAGATTTTGCCTGATTTTACCTACAGTTTTATTTCTCAGTTGCTGCTGCTATTGAGGAAATCATGGACGGGAGAAATCACCCTCTTCAGTTTTTGTTTTCATTTCTCCGGATCCACATTTGGCTGTATGTGCAGAACTTCGGGGGGATGATAAGTTAGTAAGATTAGGGTCCTAGCGGTTTCATCACGGAAAGAAAAAAAAGAAAGAAGAAGAAAGTGTTTTTTTTCTCTCCTCCTTTAACCTCCTGGGACCCGCGCTATAGTCAAATGCTACAGCGCGGATCCCAAAATCCAACAGGACGTCCCTTTGGGCGTTCCCTGCGCACGCTCCAGAGCATGCAGCGGGAAAACTCTGTGTTGGCCGTGTCCCTTGGACACAGCCAATTGCAGATCGCCGCGAACGGCCAATCAGAGTGGCCGTTTGCAAAGCGATCTGTGCGGCCAATGAGAGATGATCTCATATGTAAACATATGAGATCATCTCTCATTGCCGTGCTGTCCCTGGAGAGGAGACCGATCTGTGTCCCTTGTACATAGGGAAATAGATCGGTCACCCCCCCAGTCACCCCCCCTCCACCTACAGTTAGAACACAATGCAGGGATACATTTAACCCCTTCCTCACCCCCTAGTGTTAACCCCTTCAATGCCAGTCACATTTATATAGTAATTAGTGCATATTTATAGCACTGATCGCAGTATAAATGTGAATGGCGCCAAAAATGTATCAAAAGTGTCCGATGTGTCCGCCATAACGTCGCAGTCCCAATAAAAATCTCAGATCGCCACCATTTCTAGTAAAAAAAAATAATAATAAAAAATAATAATTCTGTCCCCTATTTTGTAGGCGCCATAACTTTTGCGCAAACCAGTCGCTTATTGCGATTTTTAATTTTTTTTACCAAAAATATGTAGAAGAATACGTATCGGCCTAAGCTTAGAAAAAAAATGTTTTCTTTTTTTTTAAATTGGGATATTTATTATAGCAACAAGTAAAAAATATTGTATTTTTTTCAAAATTGTCGCTCTTTTTTGTTTATAGCGCAAAAAATTAAAACCGCACAGGCGATCAAATACCACCAAAAGAAAGCTCTATTTGTGGGGAAAAAAGAACGTCAATTTTGTTTGGGAGCCACGTCGCACGACCGCGCAATTGTTAGTTAAAGCGACGCAGTGCCGGAAGCTGAAATTTCACCTGGGCAGGAGGGGGTATATGTGCCCAGTAAGCAAGTGGTTAATTGCTCTAATTTGAGCATGTACTGCCTTATGTTGGTAGTACCAGCACACTGACCACTAGGGGCAGTGTTCTGCAACTTCTACCACTGCAGAAAAGTATAACTTGTACATATTTTCTCCTAAGCCCTTGAAGTTTGAGAAAATCTTAGCACTTATTTTGATGTATCTCTTTGGCAGAGATGCAGCTTCAATTTCACCTTCAGTGACTTTAGATGTATAATGATGTATATTTTGTGTATGTTCTTCCATTTTTGTTTCTTTCAGATTATTGATCATCTATCAAAACTGTCGAAGAATGGGGCAGGATAGATAGTCAGGAATGTGTAATGTCATAATGCAACACTGTGAATAATTGTACAGTGTAATGTTTTATATTTTTATAATTTTCTATCCTTTCTATTTATTCCTTTCCTGTTAAAGCAGATTCAGGACAGGTGTTCAGGCTTGAACACCAGTTGTTGAGACACTGAGAACAGTGTCTATTCAAGTGGGGGGAGTGTGTAGCGCCTGGTTACTTCCAAGTACCAGTGCTTTGTTAAATTTAGAGGGGGATCAGAGAGTTAGGAAGCTCTGATCCAGTTAATCTGTTCAAATTGGGTCTCTGTCTCAGATTGTCTGTGCTGTGGGCTTACTCTGTTGTTCCTGGGGTGCTGTTCCCACCCCAGGATGATAGGTGGCAGCAGTGGAGTCGAGGTTTGGGTGCTTTTCCTCAGCAGCCTATCAGGATGGTTTCTCCTCGCTTTGCATGCTGGGGGAGGGTATTTGTGAGACAGACGCCATTGGTCTGGGTTCTTCTTCGAGTGTGGCACCCACCTTTAGGGTGACTGCATCACGGCGCCCCAGCGAAATGGCCTACCAGGCCGTGCCGTACCATGCAGTGTTCCTGGTTCCGGGACCATGTTGGCCAGGAACATTTAAAGCTGTTGCGGGGCCCCAGTATTCGACTGGGTCCCCAATCCTGAGAAGATCCCAAGCGAGATAGCTGTTCGATGGGGAGTCCATCTGAGGAGAGCCAAGAGAGGCTGGCAATCCAATAGGGTCTCGACAATCCACCAGGGATCAAGGGAACCATATACTGAAAGGATGGACGTTGGTCACCTATCAGTCGGTCACCTGTAAACTACCTGAGGATTACCTCCGCTACCTCAATCCTAAGGAGGGTCTGTGGCAGAGACTTTTCCTCTAAGTTCCGAGTGATACTCTGACTGCAAGGTCAGTGAGAGAGGCCTGTCCAGGTACGCTATACTCATTCCCGCTGAAGTGGCAAAGGAGACTCAGGGCCGGATTCAGGTAGGAGATACGACGTATCTGCAGCGTCGTATCTATGCGCCTGATTCATAGAATCAGTTACGCATAGATTTCCCTAAGATCCGACTGGTGTAAGTGACACCGTCGTATCTTAGGCTGCATATTTACGCTGGCCGCTAGGTGCCGCTTCCGTCGATTTACGCGAGGAATATGCTAATTAGGTAGATACGCCGATTCACAAATGTACGTACACCCGGCGCTATTTTGTTACGTCGTTTACGTTAGGCTTTTTCGGCGTAAGGTTGCTCCTGCTATTATGAGGCGTACGCAATGTTAAGTATGGACGTCGTTCCCGCGTTGAATTTTGAATTTTTTTTGTCGTTTGCGTAAGTCGTTCGCGAATAGGGCTGTACGTAAGTTACGTTCACATTTAAAGCATTGACGATTTGCGGCGGAAATTTCGAGCATGCGCACTGGGATTCTTTTACGAACGGCGCATGCGCCGTTCGTAAAAAACGTCAAATACGTGGGGTCACACTAAATTTGAATAAAACACGCCCACATCATCCAAATTTGAATTAGGCGGGCTTACGCCGGGCCGCCGTAACTTAGGGCGCAAGTTCTTTCTGAATACGGAACTTGCGCCCTAATTTACGGTGGCGTAACGTATCGGAGATACGTTACGCCCGCACAATATTACGCAGGGCTACCTGAATCTAGCCCTAAGTGTTGTTGGAAGCAGGACTGTTTCCCTTTGATACGCCTGAATCTGCTATTTCTCCTTCAACTCTTCTATCACCACAAAGTTTTATTGTTTTTACCTGGCTTGGTAATAAAGAGCACAGAAAAAGACACCTGTCATGGACATTCCGTTAATGCTACATCCACCATACACCCTTAGACGGTGGAGGAGCCATAAGGTAACACGCCACCCAAAACAAACCAACAGCTCCTTCAGGGGTAGTGCTATATATATATATATATATATATATATATATATATATATAAGAGTTATATATATATAATATAATTAGAAAAGGGTCTGCAGTATTACATATGCAGCAGCTCATGAATGGGGAAAATAAATTTTGAACAGGCTTAATTTATGTGCCTTATTTTTGCAGGCATCCCCACACCAATGTTAGAAGAATATTTCCCATCATTAGTACAGGCAGAAGAAGGGTCCATGTGATCACTGGGGGTCCATGTGGCCACTGCACTTCATAACTGATATGGCTCTCCTGATAAACACAGGCAGTAAGCAAATTACCAGTGATCTCCTTTCTGTCTATGTCCATTTCTTCATAATCAAGTAAATTCTTGCTGTGATTCTCTCCCTGATTCTCCCTTTTCTTCTGTTGTCCTTATAATGCTGATGTCTGGGGTCATAAAGTACAGGGTACTCCTGGATCATTGTAAACAAGTCATCTGCATCTACTGGTGACCTGTATGCTATTTTGGCTGTACTCTCCACTAGGGATGAGACAAACACCCCCCTGTT
Source organism: Rana temporaria (assembly GCF_905171775.1). NCBI lineage: Eukaryota > Metazoa > Chordata > Amphibia > Anura > Ranidae > Rana > Rana temporaria. The sequence continues at coordinate 271,265,317 of NC_053493.1, forward strand.
CGGTTTGCACCAGAACTTGCGAACACACCAAATGTTCGTGTGAACTTTAGAACCCTGTTAAAGTCTATGGGACTCGAACATTTGAAATCTAAAGTGCTAATTTTAAAGGCTAATATGCAAGTTATTGTCCTAAAAAGTGTTTGGGGACCTGGGTCCTGTCCCAGGGGACACGTATCAATGCAAAAAAAAGTTTTAAAAACTGCAGTTTTTTCGGGAGCAGTGATTTTAATAATGCTAAAAGTGAAACAATAAAAGTGAAATATTTCTTTAAATTTCGTACCTAGGGGGGTTTAAAGTTAGCATGTGAAATAGCGCATGTTTCCAGTACATAGAACTGTCCCTGCACAAAGTGTAATTTCTGAAAGAAAAAAAGACATTTAAAACTGACTTGCGGCTATAATGAATTGTCGGCTCTGGCAATTCAGAGCGAATTCATTCATAAAAAAAAAAATAGCGTGGGGGTCCCCCCAAATTCCATTACCAGGCCCTTCAGGTCTGGAATGGATATTAAGGGGAACCCCGCCATCAATTTAAAAAAGAAATGACGTGAGGTTCCCCCCAAATATCAATTTCAGACCCTTCAGGTCTGGTGTGGATTTTAAGGGGAACTCCACCCCAAATTTAAAAAAAATGGCGTGGAGTTCCCCCAAAAATCCACACCAGACCCTTATCCGAGCACGTTAACCTGGCCGGCCGCAGAAAAGAGAGGGGGACAGAGTGTGGCCCCCCTCTCCTGAACGGTACCAGGCCACATGCCCAATGACGGCGCGATCACAATTGTAAACAAATCCTGCGGCTGGGTCACCTGCAGGTCATCTCTCTCCTCTCCTCACACCGTTGCAGCGTGAGAGAAGAGGAGAGAGATTTTAGTGAAGAAAAGTTTAGAAATCTTTACCGGAGAGATACCCCAGCATGTGGCACAGTAAGAATAAACAGAAAGGGCTTCCCCCAAAAATTGTTGAATCAGAAGCTGAGACGAGGAGAGACGACGTCTTTACGGAACCAGGAGCTATTGGCTGTCAAGTGGAGGGACCGACGAGACGTCCACATGCTCACCACCATCCACAATGACACCTACGTGGAAGTCCCCAAAAGAAGCGGCCCAGTGCAGAAACCATCTTGTGTCTATGACTACAATTTATTTATGGGTGGCGTAGACTTCAATGACCAGATGATTGAACCCTATCTTCCCTCCCGAAAATCCCGTCATTGGTATAAAAAAGTGTCCATTTACTTTTTCAGTTTGGCCTTCTATAACTCTTATGTTATCTACAAAAAAGCAACACAGAATCTCGTTCCATATCTACTCTACCAAGAAGACGTTATCACCGCCCTTTTGTTCCCTGAAATGCCACCAGACATTCTTCGCACTGATTGCGTGAGCAGACTTCACGAACGGCACTTTCCTGACAAAATCCCCCCGTCGAACAGGTGCAGCCCGTCAGAAGAAATGCCGGGTGTGCGCCAGAGGAGGAGTCAGAAGAGACACAACAGTTTATTGTCCCGATTGTCCCTCCCAACCAGGCCTCTGTTTAGGTGCATGTTTCCGCCGTTACCACACTACTGAAAATTATTAGGTAAACAAAATTCAAATTCCCTGTCATTTTCCTCCACACCCCTTATGCCACTGCACTCTACATACCTCTGCCTTCTCCGGAATCGACCCTGGACTGTTATACGACCACGATTTTGCCTAATGCTAAAAATACCTCTGCTTTCTCTGGAACTGACCCTGGCTTGTTATACGACCACGCTTCTGCCTAACGCTTAACTGTACCTACCTCTGCCTGCTCTGGAATTGACCCTGGACTGTTTGACCACGTTTTTTGCCTGCCCCTTGGATTGATCTTTTACCCTGCTATGCTAGTGGGAACACAGGGGTCTCACACATGTGAGGGGCTCCAGAATTGTTTTTCTGGATGAAAAAACAATTTTTTTAGTTTTCTCATTCCCAAATTAGGGTCTGGTTGCCCAGAGGCTTCAAAGAGATTTGGGTGGGAGAAGCCTCTACCCCTGTCCCCATTCTTTCCTGGCCTTACTACCAGGACCAATCTTTTGGCACTGCTGGCTATGTACCGACTATGAACAATATTCCTGCCTGCTGCCTGGACAATTCCATTCATTGTCGCTGACCACGTCCCTGCCTGCTGCCTGGATCAGGGCTCTCCTCCTGTGGACAATTGCACTACTAAAAACACAGGTAATCCTTTTTTTTGTACCCATTACTCAGCAGAATGTATTTTAGGGTGCAACTCCTGGTATGTACATGCTGTGTTAGAAATATGAAGGGCCTTCAAAAATGTGATAGATTGTAAGGAAATTGGATGTGTAATTTGTGTCCCTACAACACCTGATGGTGCTTCTTGGATGTTGGGTCTCTATGTGGCCAGGCTGTGTAAAAGTCTCACACATGTGGTATCGCCATACTCAGGAGGAGCAGCAGAATATATTTTGGGGTGTAATTTTTGCTATGTACATGCTATGTGTTGGAAATATTCTATAAATGGACAACTTTGTGTAAAAAAAATGCGTTTTCATTTTTTTTCCACATTTTCCAAAAACATCTGCAAAAAAAATGAACTGTTCAAAAGACTCATTATGCCTCATAGATTATACGTTGGGGTGTTAGCTTTCCAAAATGGGGTCACTTTGTGGGCGTTTCCATTGTCCTGGTGTTCCAGGGCCTTCAAAAGTGTAATAGGTGGTTGAGAGATTAGATGTGTAATTTATGCTCCTAGAATGCTTGAAGTTGCTACTTCGGTGTTGGGCCTCTGTATGTGGCCACGCTGTGTAAAAGTCTCACACATGTGGTATCGCCATACTCAGGAGGAGCAGCATAATATATTTTGGGGTGTAATTTTTGCTATGTACATGCTATGTGTTGGAAATATCCTATAAATGGACAACTTTGTGTAAAAAAAATGCTTTTTCATTTTTTTTCCACATTTTCCAAAAACATCTGCAAAAAAATGAACTGTTCAAAAGACTCATTATGCCTCATAGATTATACGTTGGGGTGTTAGCTTTCTAAAATGGGGTCACTTTGTGGGCGTTTCCATTGTCCTGGTGCTCCAGGGCCTTCAAAATTGTAATAGGTGGTTGAGAGATTAGATGTGTAATTTATGCTCCTAGAATGCTTGAAGTTGCTACTTTGGTGTTGGGCCTCTGTATGTGGCCACGCTGTGTAAAAGTCTCACACATGTGGTATCGCCATACTCAGGAGGAGCAGCAAAATATATTTTGGGGTGTCATTTGTGGAATATACATGCCATGTGAGAGAAATAACCTGTTATAATGACAATATTGGTATGAAAAAAAAAAATCTTAATTTTGCAAAGAATTGTGGGAACAAATGACAACTTCAAAAAACTAACTATGACTCTTACTAACTACCTTGGAATGTCTACTTTCCAAAAAGGGGTCATTTGGGGGGTATTTGTACTTTATTGGCTTGTTAGGGTCTCAAGAAATGAGAGAAGCTGTCAGTACTTCAGGTGTGATCAAATTGTTCAATTTTCAGAAATTTGTACTATAGCTTGTAGACCCTATAACTTTCACCCAGACTAAATAATATCCAATTTTTTTTTTTTTACCAAAAATATGTAGCAGTATGCATTTTAGGCCAAATGTATGAGGAAAAATTACTTTTTTACAAAATGATATGATAGAAATGAAGAAAAATTAATTTTTTTACAACATTTTCGTTCTTTTTTCATTAATAGCGGAAAAAAAACGCAGAGGTGATCAAATACCACCAAAAGAAAGCTCTATTTGTGGGAAAAAAAGGACAAAAATTTCATTTGGTTACAGTGTTGTATGACTGAGTTATTGTCATTCAAAACATGAGAGCACCGAAAGCTGAAAATTGGTCTGGTTATTAAGGGTGTTTAAGTGCCCAGTTGTCAAGTGGTTAAAATCCACACCAGACCTGAAGGGTCTGGAATGGATATTTGGGGGGAACCCCACGTCATTTTTTTTTAAAATTGACGGCGGGGTTCCCCTTAATATCCATTCCAGACCTGAAGGGCCTGGTAATGGAATATGGGGGGACCCCCACGCTATTTATTTTTTATGAATGAATTCTCTCTGAATTGCCAGAGCCGACAATTCATTATAGCCGCAAGTCAGTTTTAAATGTCTTTTTTTCTTTCAGAAATGACACTTTGTGCAGGGACAGTTCTATGTACGGGAAACATGCTTATTTCACATGCTAACTTTACACCCCCCCTAGGTACGAAATTTAAAGAAATATTTCACGTTTATTGTTTCACTTTTAGCATTATTAAATTCACTGCTCCTGAAAAAACGGCCGTTTTTAAAACTTTTGTTTGCATTGATAGATGTCCCCAGGGGCAGGACCCAGGTCCCCAAACACTTTTTAGGACAATAAATTGCATATTAGCCTTTAAAATTAGCACTTTAGATTTCTCCCATAGACTTTAACAGGGTGTTCTGCGGCTTTTCGAATTTGCCGCGAACACCCCTAATTGTTCGTTGTTCGCTGAACAGGCAATGTTCGAGTCGAACATGAGTTCGACTCAAACTCGAAGCTCATCCCTACTCTCCACATACACCACATGCAGAGTGCCAGGAAGTTCATGTGCATTGATAAAAATGATGGGATTGCATGCAGCCCATGCCCCAAGACATTAAAAAAATTATAAGAATACATTTAATTATTCCTCAAAAAATATAACTTAAATAAGAAAAAAGACACAAAACAACTATTGGCATGAATAATGGCCGTGGCACTTTATTGGTTAGCAAAAAAATTATAAAATATTTTCAAATTATTTTAATTCAATCTTCAAGTAAAGTGAAATCTATCCAGAAGCTCAGTTATTTGAACTCGAGCCATAAAATATTAAAATAACAATAAAGTCTCCCCTAGAAATCCAGGGTGACTATCATACCACATAAGTGCCAACGACAAGGGAGGGAAGAGAGGGAAGCTCTTTTGCTAAAGGCTTGACCAACTGTAAAAATTCCTGTCAGACATAAGTATTTATAAGGGACCTGAGTAGGGTTGAGCGAACCCGAACTGTAAAGTTCAGGTTCGGTACGGACTTTGGGCCAGATCCTCAAAAGGGATACGCCGGCGTATCTACTGATACACCGTCGTATCCCTGTTTCTATCTTTGGAACTGATCCACAGAATCAGTTTCCAAAAGATAGGCAGAAGATCCGACATGTGTAAGGAACTTACACTGCCGGATCTTAGGATGCAGTACCGCATCCGCCGCTGGGGGCATTTCGAGTCGGGTATGCAAATTAGCACTTACGGAGATCCACGAAGCTTTTACACTTCGTTTTTTCTCCGTAAGTATTAAGTTGCATGTGTAAAATTAGGGCTGCTTTTACAAAGTGTAAACTGTTTACACCTTGTAAAAGTAGACCCTTCTCACCCGCGACGCTGTTATTGTTTTTTTTAAAAAAACATTTTTTTTAGATTATACGTTGGGGTGTTAGCTTTTCAAAATGGGGTCACTTTGTGGGCGTTTCCATTGTCCTGGTGCTCCAGGGCCTTCAAAAGTGTAATAGGTGGTTGAGAGATTAGATGTGTAATTTATGCTCCTAGAATGCTTGAAGTTGCTACTTTGGTGTTGGGCCTCTGTATGTGGCCACGCTGTGTAAAAGTCTCACACATGTGGTATCGCCATACTCAGGAGGAGCAGCAAAATATATTTTGGGGTGTCATTTGTGGAATATACATGCCATGTGAGAGAAATAACCTGTTATAATGACAATATTGGTATGAAAAAAAATCTTAATTTTGCAAAGAATTGTGGGAACAAATGACAACTTCAAAAAACTAACTATGACTCTTACTAACTACCTTGGAATGTCTACTTTCCAAAAAGGGGTCATTTGGGGGGTATTTGTACTTTATTGGCTTGTTAGGGTCTCAAGAAATGAGAGAAGCTGTCAGTACTTCAGGTGTGATCAAATTGTTAAATTTTCAGAAATTGGTACCATAGCTTGTAGACCCTATAACTTTCACCCAGACTAAATAATATCCAATTTTTTTTTTTTTTTTTACCAAAAATATGTAGCAGTATGCATTTTAGGCCAAATGTATGAGGAAAAATTACTTTTTTACAAAATGATATGATAGAAATGAAGAAAAATTCATTTTTTTACAACATTTTCGTTCTTTTTTCATTAATAGCGGAAAAAAAAAACGCAGAGGTGATCAAATACCACCAAAAGAAAGCTCTATTTGTGGGAAAAAAAGGACAAAAATTTCATTTGGTTACAGTGTTGTATGACTGAGTTATTGTCATTCAAAACATGAGAGCACCGAAAGCTGAAAATTGGTCTGGTTATTAAGGGTGTTTAAGTGCCCAGTTGTCAAGTGGTTAAAATCCACACCAGACCTGAAGGGTCTGGAATGGATATTTGGGGGGAACCCCACGTCATTTTTTTTTTAAATTGACGGCGGGGTTCCCCTTAATATCCATTCCAGACCTGAAGGGCCTGGTAATGGAATTTGGGGGGACCCCCACGCTATTTATTTTTTATGAATGAATTCTCTCTGAATTGCCAGAGCCGACAATTCATTATAGCCGCAAGTCAGTTTTAAATGTCTTTTTTTCTTTCAGAAATGACACTTTGTGCAGGGACAGTTCTATGTACGGGAAACATGCTTATTTCACATGCTAACTTTACACCCCCCCCCAGGTACGAATTTTAAAGAAATATTTCACGTTTATTGTTTCACTTTTAGCATTATTAAATTCACTGCTCCTGAAAAAACGTCCGTTTTTAAAACTTTTGTTTGCATTCATAGATGTCCCCAGGGGCAGGACCCAGGTCCCCAAACACTTTTTAGGACAATACATTGCATATTAGCCTTTAAAATTAGCACTTTAGATTTCTCCCATAGACTTTAACAGGGTGTTCTGAGGCTTTTCGAATTTGCCGCGAACACCCCTAATTGTTCGTTGTTCGCTGAACAGGCAATGTTCGAGTCGAACATGAGTTCGACTCAAACTCGAAGCTCATCCCTACTCTCCACATACACCACATGCAGAGCGCCAGGAAGTTCATGTGCATTGATAAAAATGATGGGATTGCATGCAGCCCATGCCCCAAGACATTAAAAAAATTATAAGAATACATTTAATTATTCCTCAAAACAACTATTGGCATGAATAATGGCCGTGGCACTTTATTGGTTAGCAAAAAAATTATAAAATATTTTCAAATTATTTTAATTCAATCTTCAAGTAAAATGAAATCTATCCAGAAGCTCAGTTATTTGAACTCGAGCCATAAAATATTAAAATAACAATAAAGTCTCCTCTAGAAATCCAGGGTGACTATCATACCACATAAGTGCCAACGACAAGGGAGGGAAGGGAGGGTAGCTCTTTTGCTAAAGGCTTGACCAACTGTAAAAATTCCTGTCAGACATTAGTGTTGAGCAGAATATGCCATATTCGATTTCGCGATATATCTCGAATATATATTCGAATATTCGAGATATATTCGCTAAATTCGAATATTCGTGATATTTTATCGAAATTAATTGAATGCGATTTTTCGCTATTGCGAATGCGAAAATAATTGCGATTTTTTTAATAACTGCGGTAGGAGCGCTCTGATTGGCTTAGAATATTCGTGATATTTTATCGAACTATCGCAACATGCGAATGCGATATTTATTGCGCAATTTCGAGATATGCTGGAGGAGCGCTCTGATTGGCTCAGAATATTCGTGATATTTTATCGAAATATCGCAACATGCGAATGCGATATTTATTGCGCAATTTCGAGATATGCTGGAGGAGCGCTCTGATTGGCTCAGAATATTCGTGATATTTTATCTAAATATCGCAACATGCGAATGCGATATTTATTGCGCAATTTCGAGATATGCTGGAGGAGCGCTCTGATTGGCTCAGAATATTCCTGATATTTTATCGAAATATCGCAACATGCGAATGCGATATTTATTGCGCAATTTCGAGATATGCTGGAGGAGCGCTCTGATTGGCTCAGAATATTCCTGATATTTTATCGAAATATCGCAACATGCGAATGCGAAATTTATTGCAGATATTTCGAAAACTGCTGTAGCAGCACTCTGAAATCGAATATGTATGATATTTTAACCAAAATACATATTGCGATTGCGATTTTTCGATCGCGCATGCGCAATTGCGCGAACAACACGTGACCATTTCCTGGAGCCTTGCCAGTTTCCCAATATTACAGCAACATGGTGGGAAGCAATTTCACAAAGTCTGAGGAAAAGTTGCTGATTTGTGTAAGTATTTTGACCACTGTTATTTCATCATCTTCAACTGCATTTAAGTCTAGTTTAAAAGTTAGTATATATGATCAGATATTAGTATTTAACCAAAAATGTGTCTCCTGCTTTTACAAAACTACAAGTCCCAGCATGCCTGGACAGCTGCAGACACCCTGGTTGGCAAATGTGTATTTAGGCACTTTTCCTTGTTATTTAGCATAATGAATTTAAAATTTTTTTGGACATAGGACGTATGCGAACGTCCTGACTTCAGTGTCCTCAAGGCCCAAGGACGTTCGAATACATATTGCCCTTTAGATGTTGCAGAACTACAACTTCCAGCATGCCTGGGAATGCTGGCACTTCTAGTATTGTAAGTTCTGCAGGCCCACATTTTTCAGGCCTTTATGCACGGGTCTCTAAACTGTGGCACCCTAGATGCAGCAAAAGTAAAATTCTTAGCATGCACTGAAAGACCGTGGCTGATGGGAGTAGTAGTTTTGCAACAGCTGGAGGTGGACTGGTCTTGAAACCCAGAGTTAGGTAACAAACCCGTAGTGTTTTGCAACCATTCTGCCTCCAGCTGGTTATTTTCTGTTGAAAAGCCTGTGGCGTGCAAAACACAACCCAAAAACTCCACCCGGTGCAAGGAAAAATTTGCACACACCTAAAGAGTGACATCACAAAAAACTGCGACGGTTGCATACGTCAGTGGTCCTCCGAAAAGGTCCCGTCTCTGACCCCCCGGGGCGTTAGGCTCCTAGGCTCCTGACAGGGAAAAGAGTTACTGTGGTCCATACAGCCGAAGCCATATGGACCCATCTCGGTCCAAGCAGCGCAATCAACACGCGAACAACACGCGACCATTTCCTGGAGCCTTGCCAGTTTCCAACTTATGATCGCAGCGCAATCACACAGCAACATGGTTGGAAGCAATTTCACTAAGTCTGAGGAAAAGTTGCTGATTTGTGTAAGTATTTTGACCACTGTTATTTCATCATCTTCAACTGCATTTAAGTCTAGTTTAAAAGTTAGTATATATGATCAGATATTAGTATTTAACCAAAAATGTGTCTCCTGCTTTTACAAAACTACAAGTCCCAGCCCAGCCCAGCATTTAAGTCTAGTTTAAAAGTTAGTATATATGATCATATATTAGTATTTCACAAAAAATGTGTCTCCTGCTTTTACAAAACTACAAGTCCCAGCATGCCTGGACAGCTGCAGACACCCTGGTTGGCAAATGTGTATTTAGGCACTTTTCCTTGTTATTTAGCATAATGAATTTAAAATTTTTTTGGACATAGGACGTATGCGAACGTCCTGACTTCAGTGTCCTCAAGGCCCAAGGACGTTCGAATACATATTGCCCTTTAGATGTTGCAGAACTACAACTTCCAGCATGCCTGGGAATGCTGGCACTTCTAGTATTGTAAGTTCTGCAGGCCCCCATTTTTCAGGCCTTTATGCACGGGTCTCTAAACTGTGGCACCCTAAATGCAGCAAAAGTAAAATTCTTAGCATGCACTGACAGACCGTGGCTGATGGGAGTAGTAGTTTTGCAACAGCTGGAGGTGGACTGGTCTTGAAACCCAGAGTTAAGTAACAAACACGTAGTGTTTTGCAACCATTCTGCCTCCAGCTGTTTTTTTCCTGTTGAAAAGCCTGTGGCGTGCAAAACACAACCCAAAAACTCCACCCGGATGCAGTGAAAAATGTGCACACACCTAAAGAGTGACATCACAAAAAACTGCGACTGGTACATACGTCAGTGGTCCTCCGAAAAAGGTCCCGTCTCTGACCCCCCGGGGCGTTAGGCTCCTGACAGGGAAAAGAGTTAGCAACGCATATCTCCCCTATACGTGTATCCTGTGTTGTTAATAATATATTCATAATTATGCAAATGATAATGGCTGCTATATTTATGCAAAAAAGGTGGCGACCGAAATGGCAGGATATAAAATCTTTCATGTTACCCCTGTCATTGATTAATAAGGCGAGAATGCTTCCAATTGTTGAATAGCATACATTTACGTCATATATCCATAAGGCTGTCAACAGAAGTATTACAATATACTTTGTTCTTCATCTTGCAGAAGTTCCTGGAAACAGGATACGATGAGCTGCGGAGGCAGCCACAGAAAAGGGCTGTGGTCAGCGCCCTAATCGCTGACTTTGGCGGCCAACATGACCACAAGGCCATTGTTAAGAAGTGGTCTGACCTGAAGAGGCGCCAAATGGTTCATGTCAGACGTCTTCGGGCTAAATATCATCCAGGTAAGTTATTGTTGACAGTTATGTTTTTTTTTTAAAAAGTGTATTTTGTGCGTGAACTCGAAAGAGAGAGGAGCCGGCCTGCAGGAGTTGGGAGGCCTCCCCCAGAGGCAATCTGCCACCTTTCTCCATGCCCCGGTTGGCAATGGCGGGTGTGAGGGGGTCCTCCCAACCCAACCTCGCATAGCACACCCACCAGGGGCGGGGCTGAGACCACCAAACTCAATTCACAGGTAGCCGAGAGCGGGATCCGAACCCCTAGCTGCAGAGGTGAATCAGTTGTCAGTGCAGTGGCAATCGCGTGGAGCCACCGCAGCTCCTTTGGTGACAGTTATGTAAGGTCATATGTAATTCATGTAAGGTCAGATGTTGTTAACCAAGATGCCATGTTGTGCTAACATATATCACCACCGGCCAAGGTATTCATAGTACTGTTGAAAAAATACATGGGGCAGCAGACAGGAACACAGAAGTTATGTGGGAACATAATTTTCCCATTGCTTTGCATGGGACTTTAAAGAAAAACCCCGACCATGGCAAGTGGGGGTGGGTAAGGTTTAAACCACCTATCCTATGTTTGTGGCTGACATATAAGTAACCTGTGTGCCAAGTTTCATATAAATATCTTTAGCCGTTTGTACGTGATGCTGGAACATACATACATACATACATACATACATACATTTATGCACACACACACGTTGAGTTTTATATATATAGATTACCACTAAATTCCTGTGTTAGGAGTGGGGTTGTTATAGTAATCCCGTGTGCTCCATCAGGCCCTTTTTTTAACATGAGATGGTCTGAACAAAACAAAGGAGACAAAAACAGCTCATTTTAACATGGTTGCATCCCAGCTCACGCTCAGTCCCCTGTAGTGCCCACAAGACCCTTTAATATAACATTGTCCCATTGGTTAACTGTCTATATAAATCAATTTGTATTCATATACAATACAGCACAGTACACAGAATTTGCATACGTCATTAGAAAACATTTTTATAATATATGAACATTGTGTTATTATAGGAGCTCCAATGCCAGTTGTCCGCGCCAAGCGCAGAAGGCGCCAGGCCGATGAGGAGGAGGAGGATGCGGCAGAGGAGGATGCGGCAGAGGAGGAGATGGATGAGGAGGAGCAGCCAGGGCCCTCCCACTCCCCAACCCCAGCTCCTGTTGAGGAGCAAGCTGAGGAGCTTCCCCCCCCCACCACCCCAACTTCTCAAGCAGAAGAGCAGGAGGAAGAGAGCGGTCCTGTGAGCCTCATTCAGGAAGGTAAATATGTGCACAATGATTAATAACATTTCAACAACAAAATGTAGATATAAAAATGGACAACATATAAAGCGCACCTGTCAGATTGTAGAACCATAATATGGTATTGATGCTAGAAGTATACAGGTAGTGCATAATTATTAGGCAAGTTGTATTTTTTGAGGATTCATTTTATTATTGAACAACAACCATGTTCTCAATGAACCCAAAAAACTCATTAATATCAAAGCTGAATTTTTTTGGAAGTAGTTTTTAGTTTGTTTTTAGTGTTAGTTATTTTCGGGGGATATCTGTGTGTGCAGGTGACTACTATTACTGTGCAGAATTATTAGGCAACTTAACCAAAAAATAAATAGATAGCCATTTCAATGATTTATTTTTAACAGTGAAACCAATATAACATCTCAACATTCACAAATACACATTTCTGACATTTAAAAACAAAACAAAAACAAATCAGTGACCAATATAGCCACCTTTCTTTGCAAGGACACTCAAAAGCCTGACATCCATGGATTCTGTCAGTGTTTTGATCTGTTCACCATCAACATTGCGTGCAGCAGCAACCACAGCCTGCCAGACACTGTTCAGAGAGGTGTACTGTTTTCCCTCCTTGTAAATCCCACATTTGATGATGGACCACAGGTTCTCAATGGGGTTCAGATCAGGTGAACAAGGAGGCCATGTCATTACTTTTTTTTATTTAATACCCTTTCTTGCCAGCCACGCTGTGGAGTACTTTGACACGTGTGATGGAGCATTGTCCTGCATGAAAATCATGTTTTTCTTGAAGGATGGTGACTTTTTCCTGTACCACTGCTTGAAGAAGGTCTCTTCCATAATCTGGCAGTAGGACTGGGAGTTGAGCTTGACTCCATCCTCAATCCGAAAAGGCCCCACAAGCTCATCTTTGATGATACCAGCCCAAACCAGTACTCCACCACCACCTTGCTGGCGTCTGAGTCGGACTGGAGCTCCCTGCCCTTTACCAATCCAGCCACGGGCTCTTCCATCTGGCCCATCAAGACTCACTCTCATTTCAGCAGTCCATAAAACCTTAGAAAAATCTTTCTTGAGATATTTATTGGCACAGTCTTGACGTTGCAGCTTGTGTGTCTTGTTCAGTGGTCATCGTCTTTCAGCCTTTCTTACCTTGGCCATGTCTCTGGGTATTGCACACCTTGTGCTTTTGGGCACCCCAGTGATGTTGCAGCTCTGAAATATGGCCAATCTTGTGGCAAGTGGCATCTTGGCAGCTGCACGCTTAACTTTTCTCAGTTCATGGGCAGTTATTTTGCACCTTTGTTTTTCCACACGCTTCTTTTGTTTGATGATCACGCTTCAGAAGCTTTGCAACTTTAAGAGTGCTGCATCCCTCTGCTAGATATCTCTCTATTTTGGACTTTTCAGAGTCTGTCAAATCCTTCTTTTGGCCAATTTTGCCAAAGAAAAGGAAATTGACTAATAATTATGCACACCTGATATAGAGTGTTGATGTCATTAGACCACACACCTTCTCATTACAGAGATGTACATTACCTAATATGCCTAATCTGTAGTAGGCTTTCGAGCCTATACAGCTTGGAGTAAGACAACATGCATAAAGAGGATGATGTGGTCCAAATACTCATTTGCCTAATAATTCTGCACTCCCGGGATGTGTTAGACACATAACAAGTGTATACACATGATAATGATTGATTAATAAGCAAAAAAAAATATTTATTTATTTGGTAACGTTATTTGAAATCCAAATGTTTTTTTATTATATCCTAAAAGCATCAAGAGATCTGAGGAGGCAAAATATACTCATCCAAAAGACGCACCAGAAGATCCTTCAGAACCAGCGGAAGATGAGCTACCTCAACCAACAAAATGCTCTGCTAGAGCAGCAGCTATCGGGTCAGATTGCGGAAATGCACCGCATTCAGAAACGGATTGAGAGCTATATTTAAATTTATTTTTGTATTAAAAAAACTTATTTTTTGGAAATGTTTCATTTCTTTTTGAGATAGAGTTGTAGGTTTTTAAACACATCTAACTTCACATCAAACAAATCAACATCAACACATTTAACTTCATAATAAGCAAAAACATTTTATACTATTATTTTATTTAACATTAACCTAGGACAAACTAAAGCACACGACACAGACACGACGAACACAAAATAAACTGTTGAAAAATGAACATAACAAAAGCAACAATATATATATATATACAAAGAGAGAGAGAGGGAGAGCAAGAAAGAGAGAGAATGCAGATGAGCTCTTGCAGTCAGCCCAATGGTTGCAGTATAAATGCCGCAAAACAGGGTTTAACATAAGGTTCATTGTTATAGTTACACTTGCTGTTTAGATCCGGTCTGGTAGTCCGGTCTGGTAGCTTGTAGCGGAGGCTGTTGGTGGATCCGCTGTGCCAGAAAGGTCATGAAGCTTTACTCAGCATGGAGGCAGCAGCAGGAGTATTAAAATATAATATAACTAGACAATGCATTTCCTGAGGAAAATGCGAGTGGGAATGCTGAATAGCTTAATTGGTGAGCCCCTTGCCAAAGACATTCACCATAACCACTACACTATCTTTAGGACACACAGCTTCTTTCTCTATCTGCAAAGTATAGAGTATGCTGACTTCCTGGTCGCCCCTCCCCCCTCAATAGGTTTCCCCTCCCCCCCAGGTCAGTGAGGAGGAATATTGCACTGAGGTCAGGAAAGTTATTTATGGAAAGAAATAACATTACAAACGCTTTTAATTCACAGATCTAATACATGATTTAAGCCTCCAAACAAAGCTTAATAAATCCTCAAACGTACATGCAATTGATACAACGACTACACCGTTTGAAATACACGGCCCTTGTAAACGCATCGATATGAAATTTATGTAGATAAACTTAAAAATGTGGCCATGTCTGCGATTTAGAAAAGAGCGTCTTTGTGAGTTCTGCAGCAACATTTTTTAGATAATTTCACATGAGAGTCTATGAGACATAATTTCTGGCTGTTGCTCCAATAATTAAAACTAAAATACGTATCGCAGAATTGGTCACATTGCCATAAACCAGACAAGCATAGCTACGTTTTGATATAAAAATTGTGTATGAAAAGTAGATCTTGTGGGCGTGAGACCAATTTGTTTCCCCTTTTTGTAAAGATATTTTTAATTACAAAGATCTCCAATGTTAAGGTCACATGACAGACTCTAAATCCCCTCCATAGGATTACATTATAACCTATTGCATTTTTGTGAAAAATTCGCAAAACGTAAATTGCGTTTTCACCAAAAAATTGTAAACGATAACGATCTGAAAAGTCATAGCCGGATAGCTAAATATTTTGTGACCGCTTTAAAGGTTTTTCAGTGTCTGTAAGTGAAAGTATGAAGTAGCTGAAACTTTTGGCATGGCATGTGAATTCAAAGGGGAAAAGGATGTTCTCATTGACTTCAATGTTTAAAAAAAGGGTCTAAAAGCTTAAAATTTATAAAAGTGTAAAAAGTAGAAAAAAACTTGAAGAAGTCCCATCATTAGCTGAACGAGACGAACATTTTTACAGTTGAATGGTCTCAATAGCTGAAAGTATGCCGAAGTTACGCAGAACCAAAAAACGTAAGGAATAATAAGATTACTAAATTTACGGATATCAATACTGGAAATGTTTATTAAAGCATTCACACTAATTAAGATTAATACATTTACGGGTATCCATACTAGGAATGCTTATTAAAGCATTCCCACTAAGTATCACACAGGCATGATTTACAAGCAGTAGTGGTAATAGTAATACATAGCATAAAAACACTTGGGGAATACTTTACAGCATCAGTAGTGGTCATAGTAGTCAATAGTGTACCAAAAAATTGGGACACAGGTGTCTTGACTGAGCTGTAATAGTAGTAGTAGACATTGACAATACAGTGTCAAATCACTCGGGCAAGAGGTGCCATGATGAACAGCAGTCTTAATAAGAGTATATAGGGTGTGAAATAACTGATGACATAGGTGTCTTGACTGGGCAGCAGAAGCAGCAGTAGTAGTATTAACAGTAGTAGTTGATACAGAGTC
The DNA here is from genome assembly GCF_905171775.1 of Rana temporaria. Taxonomy (NCBI): domain Eukaryota; kingdom Metazoa; phylum Chordata; class Amphibia; order Anura; family Ranidae; genus Rana; species Rana temporaria. The sequence goes on from NC_053493.1 coordinate 271,281,192, forward strand.
ATATCACATGGGCAGGAGGTGCCATGATGAACAGCAGTAGGAATAGGAGTATATAGAGTGTCAAATAACTGCTGACATAGGTGTCTTGACTGGGCAGCAGCAGCAGAAGCAGCAGTAGTATTAACAGTAGTAGTTGATACAGAGTCATATCACATGGGCAGGAGGTGCCATCATGAACAGCAGTAGGAATAGGAGTATATAGAGTGTCAAATAACTGCTGACATAGGTGTCTTGACTGGGCAGCAGCAGCAGAAGCAGCAGTAGTATTAACAGTAGTAGTTGATACAGAGTCATATCACATGGGCAGGAGGTGCCATCATGAACAGCAGTAGGAATAGGAGTATATAGAGTGTCAAATAACTGCTGACATAGGTGTCTTGACTGGGCAGCAGCAGCAGAAGCAGCAGTAGTATTAACAGTAGTAGTTGATACAGAGTCATATCACATGGGCAGGAGGTGCCATCATGAACAGCAGTAGGAATAGGAGTATATAGAGTGTCAAATAACTGCTGACATAGGTGTCTTGACTGGGCAGCAGCAGCAGCAGAAGCAGCAGCAGTAGTATTAACAGTAGTAGTTGATACAGAGTCATATCACATGGGCAGGAGGTGCCATCATGAACAGCAGTAGGAATAGGAGTATATAGAGTGTCAAATAACTGCTGACATAGGTGTCTTGACTGGGCAGCAGCAGCAGAAGCAGCAGTAGTATTAACAGTAGTAGTTGATACAGAGTCATATCACATGGGCAGGAGGTGCCATCATGAACAGCAGTAGGAATAGGAGTATATAGAGTGTCAAATAACTGCTGACATAGGTGTCTTGACTGGGCAGCAGCAGCAGCAGAAGCAGCAGCAGTAGTATTAACAGTAGTAGTTGATACAGAGTCATATCACATGGGCAGGAGGTGCCATGATGAACAGCAGTAGGAATAGGAGTATATAGAGTGTCAAATAACTGCTGACATAGGTGTCTTGACTGGGCAGCAGCAGCAGAAGCAGCAGTAGTATTAACAGTAGTAGTTGATACAGAGTCATATCACATGGGCAGGAGGTGCCATGATGAACAGCAGTAGGAATAGGAGTATATAGAGTGTCAAATAACTGCTGACATAGGTGTCTTGACTGGGCAGCAGCAGCAGCAGAAGCAGCAGCAGTAGTATTAACAGTAGTAGTTGATACAGAGTCATATCACATGGGCAGGAGGTGCCATGATGAACAGCAGTAGGAATAGGAGTATATAGAGTGTCAAATAACTGCTGACATAGGTGTCTTGACTGGGCAGCAGCAGCAGAAGCAGCAGTAGTATTAACAGTAGTAGTTGATACAGAGTCATATCACATGGGCAGGAGGTGCCATGATGAACAGCAGTAGGAATAGGAGTATATAGAGTGTCAAATAACTGCTGACATAGGTGTCTTGACTGGGCAGCAGCAGCAGCAGAAGCAGCAGCAGTAGTATTAACAGTAGTAGTTGATACAGAGTCATATCACATGGGCAGGAGGTGCCATGATGAACAGCAGTAGGAATAGGAGTATATAGAGTGTCAAATAACTGCTGACATAGGTGTCTTGACTGGGCAGCAGCAGCAGAAGCAGCAGTAGTATTAACAGTAGTAGTTGATACAGAGTCATATCACATGGGCAGGAGGTGCCATCATGAACAGCAGTAGGAATAGGAGTATATAGAGTGTCAAATAACTGCTGACATAGGTGTCTTGACTGGGCAGCAGCAGCAGCAGAATCAGCAGCAGTAGTATTAACAGTAGTAGTTGATACAGAGTCATATCACATGGGCAGGAGGTGCCATGATGAACAGCAGTAGGAATAGGAGTATATAGAGTGTCAAATAACTGCTGACATAGGTGTCTTGACTGGGCAGCAGCAGCAGAAGCAGCAGTAGTATTAACAGTAGTAGTTGATACAGAGTCATATCACATGGGCAGGAGGTGCCATCATGAACAGCAGTAGGAATAGGAGTATATAGAGTGTCAAATAACTGCTGACATAGGTGTCTTGACTGGGCAGCAGCAGCAGCAGAAGCAGCAGCAGCAGTAGTATTAACAGTAGTAGTTGATACAGAGTCATATCACATGGGCAGGAGGTGCCATGATGAACAGCAGTAGGAATAAGAGTATATAGAGTGTTAAACAACTGCTGACATAGGTGTATTGACTGGGCGGCAGCAGCAGCTGAAGCAGCAGTAGTAGTATTAACAGTAGTAGTTGATACAGAGTCATATCACATGGGCAGGAGGTGCCATGATGTACAGCAGTCTTAATAAGAGTATATAGGGTGTGAAATAACTGCTGACATAGGTGTCTTGACTGGGCAGCAGAAGCAGCAGTAGCAGTATTAACAGTAGTAGTTGATACAGAGTCATATCACATGGGCAGGAGTTGCCATGATGTACAGCAGTCTTAATAAGAGTATATAGGGTGTGAAATAACTGCTGACATAATTGTCTTGACTGATCCAAAGGAGTCATGGGAGAAAATCATGTGGTCAGATGAGACTATAATATAATTTTTTGATCATAATTTCACTAACCGTGTTCGGAGGAAGAATAATGATGAGTACCATGCCAAGAACGCCATCCCTAATGTGAAGCATGGGGGTGGTAGCATCATGCTTTGGTGGTGTTTTTCTGCACATGGGACAGGGTGACTGCACTGTATTAAGGAGAGGATGACCGGGGCCATGTATTGCAAGATTTTGGGCAACAACCTCCTTCCCTGAGTTAGAGCTTTGAAGATGGGTCGAGGCTGGGTCTTCCAACATGAGAATGACCCAAAGCACACAGCCAGGATAACCAAGGATTGGCTCTGTAAGGAGCATATCAAGGTTCTGGCGTGGCCTAGCCAGTCTCCAGACCTAAACCCAATAGAGAATCTTTGGAGGGAGCTCAAACTCCGTGTTTCTCAGCGATAGCCCAGAAACATGACTGATGTAGAGAAGATCTGTGTGGAGGAGTGGGCCAAAATCCCTCCTCCAGTGTGTGCAAAGCTGGTGTAAAACTACAAGAAATGTTTGACCGCTGTAATTGCAAAGAAAGCCTACTGTACCAAATATTAACATTGATTTTCTCTGATGTTGAAATAGTTATATTCAGCACTGTAAATACATCAGGTCCGGGGCTTCATCAGGGAATGCATGGCAAGGGACCCTTCAGCGCCCTGAACCGACGACGGGTGCCAGAAAGTCACCGCCGATCCAGGACTCATTCATCTTTATGAATGTGAGTCTGTCCACGGAGTCTGTGGACAGACGGGTCCTCTTGTCCGTGACCACCCCACCTGCCGCGCTGAATGTCCGCTCAGATAGTACGCTGGAGGGGGGGCAAGACAATAACTCCAGCGCATACTGAGCGAGCTCGCGGCAGGTGTCCAATCTGGCAACCCAGTACTCCATGGGGTCGTCGGTGCTCATACTGTCAGAAGCACCGACGGACGCCATGTAGTCTGCCACCATGTGGGCCAGCCGCTGGTGGTGACTGCTGCTGCTGCTGCTGGTGGTGGTACTGGGTCGCTCGGTTTGGAAGAACATCCTCATCTCTTCCATTAGGTCCCCTGCTCGGCTGCAGCTGGGTGCAGCCACCTGCTGGGTGAGATGAGGGGGGACAACTGGAGGCCGGGGAGTTGCCTGCTCCAACCATCTGACAATGGCTGCCTGCAGTTCCTCCATCCGGTGCTGCCTCCGGCTGGCTGGGATGAACTGCTCCAGTTTCCCCTTGCACCTGGGATCCAAAAGGGTGGCCATCCAGAAATCATCCCTCGTCTTGATGGTCTTAACCCGGGGGTCCCTCCTGAGGCATCTCAGCATGTGGGCAGCCATGGGGAAGAGCACAGCCCGCTGTGACTCCTCAATGCTGGCCAGGTGAATGAGGTGCGACTCTTCTTCCCTGAGGCGCTGCTGGTCAAACTCAGACATGCCCAACCCCCGGACTATCGGTGCCCCCAACACCGGCTCTCCCTCCTGACCAGGCCCTGACTCCGGGACGACACCAGCAACCACCTCCTCCTCCTCTTCATCATCATCCTCCTCCTCCTCCTCCTCGTCCTGGCCCTGGTCTCGGTGGAGCATTGCTGACTCCTCCTGCTCCACCAAGGCACTCTCCCCAGCCTCGAGCAGGCGATCTAGTGTCCTCTCCAGCATGAACAGTATTGGCAGCACGCTATTGAGGCCAATTTGCTCACTGCTGACCATCTTGGTCGCCTGCTCGAAGGAGGACAACACTTGGCAGACCTGGTTTATCTGCCCCCACTCCGCACAGGCGATGAAAGGGAGTTGTGGTGAAGCCCTCTGAGTGCCTAGTTCCATCAGGTACTCCCTCACCGCCCTTTGCTGCTCCCACAACCTCTTCAGCATGTGGAGGGTGGAGTTCCACCGCGTCACACTGTCCACAATCAGCCTGTGAAGGGGCAGATTGTACTTCCGCTGCAATTTGGACAGGGACGCGGTAGCGGTTGGGGAGCGCCTGAAGTGGCTGGCAATCCTACGCGCCTTTGCCACAATGTCACTCAACCCTGGATAAGTGCGCAGGAACTTCTGCACCACCAGGTTGAGGACATGTGCCAGACAGGGCACGTGCGTCAGACTGCCAGCATGGAGGGCGGCGAGTAGGTTGCTGCCGTTATCGCAGACAACCATACCTGGCTGGAGCCTTCGGGGTGTCAGCCACTTCTGGACCTGAGCTTGAAGTGCTTTCAGCACTTCTTCTGCAGTGTGTCTCCGGTCCCCTAAACTAACAAGCTGGAGCACGGCCTGACAGCGCACGTGCCCCACACTTGAGTAGCTACGGGGGCGCTTGCTGGGAGGCTCAGCAGCTGCGGAGACAGTGGCTTGAGGGAGACCAGCAGTTCTCCCCTGGACACCCCGGGGCGGCACCACAAGATCGGTTGCCGACGATCCCTCACCGACGCCTCGGAGGGAAACCCAATGGGCCGTGAAGCTGATGTAGCGTCCCTGCCCATGCCTGCTGGTCCAGCCATCCATTGTCAGATGAACCCTGTCGCTGACAGCGTGATCCAGCGACAGGGTTACATTCTGCACAATGTGCTGGTGTAGGGCAGGGACACCAGTCCTGGCAAAGAAATGGCGGCTGGGGACACGCCATTGGGGTTGGGCCTGCTCCAACATCTGCCTGAAGGGGTTGCTGTCAACTATGTTGAAGGGCAGCAGATGTTGGGCAATAACCCTTGCCAGGAGCCCATTGAGGGAACGCACACGTCGGTCTCCAGGGGGGAAGGGAGTGGTGCGGTCAAAGGCGTCTGAAATCGACGCCTGGCGCCGGACGGCAGTGCGGGACACAGACGTGGAGGGTGCTGTGGAAGTAGAGGTCTGGCTGCCGGTACCAGTACCTCTACTAGAGGGAGCGGGGGGGCATGACCTGCTGGAAACAGATGAAGATGTGGCAGGGGCTGCTGTACCCTGCTCACGTGTGGTGGTGGCGCTGCTACCACCACCACGCTTCATCTCTTCATACAACGCCCAGTGGTTTATCCTCAGGTGCTGGTTCAGGGCTGTGGTACCCACCCGAGCCAAACACTTCCCTCTCTTCACCCTCACTTTACAAATCCGGCAGATGGCCACGGTAGGGTTGTCTGCCACCAGGGTAAAGAAATTCCAGACAGGTGACTTCAGCACCGCCCTCCTGTCAGATGGGGTGACGCTTACTTGCACCTGCTGGGATTCGGTGCGCACAGGTGGAGCTGCCTGCTGCTGCTGCTGCTGCTGCTGCTCCTCCTCCTGACACCTCCTGCTGCCATCACCAGTGGAGACCCTGACGATGGTCTCCCTGGTGGTGACCTGGCGCACCGTTTCACCAGGGTGCCTACCTTCCCCGTCGTCACTGACGTAGTGAGCCGACGCGTCAGATGGCAACCATGATGGGTCACCCTCTTCGCCCCCAGAGATGTCAGACCAAGGGCTGAGATGTGTTGGTCTGAGGGAACCACGTGACATGGAGCCTCTAGCCTGGCTCCGCTGTCCCCTCACCCACGCCTGGGTCTGACTAGGTGCTGCTGTTTCCTGCACCAAAACAGCAGCACCAGTTTGAAGGGATGTCTCTGGGATACTGCCAGCAGGTATCCCATCCTCCTCATCCATCCCTTCAAAAAGGTCCTGACCATCAGGACAGAGCTGGAGGTCTGCCTGATGCATGGCCTCCCCCAAGAGATCCCTATCACTGTCGCTGTCGAACAGTAAGATGCTGGACTCTTGGGGGCTGGGGGGGGGTAGTACAGGCAACGGTGTAATGGTGGTACTACTGTGAGTCGGGACCGACGACTCAGTGGCACTGCTGTGCCCCATGTAGTCCACCACTACTTGAGCCTGAGATGGCAATATCGGGCGGCTGCCCGATGGGAAGAACTCCCGGATCAGGCGTACTCCCCTTGCACCCGATCCTCTACCACTAGTAGGGGCACGAGAGGTACCCCGTGCTGGCAGCGATCCAGCACTGGGAGTAACTCCCCTACCCCTGCTGCCACGGCCACGGATGCCGCTCATTATTGCTGATATGTGTGTGGGGGGGTTAAACTTTATTGGGGGGGAAAATGTGAACAAAATGTGTTTTTGTGTTTTTTTTACAAGACAGGCACGCAGACAAAGACGTACACAGACAGCTACTAAACTATAAGAAAAGTAGTACACCAGACAAGGACTACAAAATTAAAGAAAAAAAAAAAAAGCACTAAACAAACACTAACTTTTTTTTTTTTTTTTTTTTTTAAACACAAAACACAGACACTAAACACACACTAAGCTAAGCTAGATGAAATAAATGTACACTAACAGTGTGTACACTTACTACACAAAATTTAACTAAACTGAACACAAAACTTAGCTTTTATAAAAGCTCTTTAGGGAAAACTAAACAAAATTTGAACTGAGATGCCTATCAAATATCACTGAACAGCGAACCTGCAAGATCTAACAGTAACACAAGATGAACAAAACTTAGCTTTTAGAAAAGCTCTTTTATAAAGCTCAGATCAATATGTGTTCTGAAATCTCTTGCAAATATAACTGAACAGGGAGGATTGCAGGATCAAACAGTAACACAAATGAAAAAAACAGCACAAAACAGCACAAAACGTAGCTTTGAAAAAAGCTCTTGGGTCTATTGCTTTGAAAAAAGCAGTTGATATACTGGAAAAGATCCACTGGAATCACTAAATAGCAATGCTGGTGATGATCTAAATCAATCAAGAACAAAGACACAGGAAACCAGGAACACAGAAACAGCCTCCACACTCTATAGCCAGCTTCTGAATCTGCAATGAAATGGTGCTGGGAGTGAGCTTATATAATGTCCATGCAGGCAGGTTCCTATTGGTTGCTAACCTGTGACGAGTGTGGAAGGAGAACTCTGATTGGCTCTGATGCAAAAGGGCGGAGCAAATAATCGCGCAATATTCCTATTGCCGAATATTCGCATTGCGAATATTCGGCAATATAAAATGATCGCTTCAGCTACTCGGCCCAATGGCTCTAATCATACCAGCAATGCTTTCAGACGTCTATGGAGATCACTAGGATGTGATCTGTTTTAAAAATGAAACTGTAAAAATCGCTCTGATGCGGAAGATCGGGGCGAGGAAAATAATCGCGCGATATTGCGTTTGCCGAATAATCGCATTGCGATCTTTCTGGAAAATTCAATGAACGCTTCAGCTACTCGGCCCAGGGTCTCTAATGATACCAGCAATGCTTTTAGACGTCGATGGAGATATCTAGGATGTGATCTGATTCAAAAAAAAAATTGTAAAAAATCGAATATTCGGAATTGCGAATATTCACCGCGAATTTCGAAATATAGCGCGATTTCTCGAATATGCTATATTCGAGTCGAATATTCGCAATGCGAATATTCGTGAGCAACACTATCAGACATAAGTATTTATAAGGGACCTGAGTAGGGTTGAGCGAACCCGAACTGTAAAGTTCAGGTTCGGTACGGACTTTGGGCCAGATCCTCAAAAGGGATACGCCGGCGTATCTACTGATACGCCGTCGTATCCCTGTTTCTATCTTTGGAACTGATCCACAGAATCAGTTTCCAAAAGATAGGCAGAAGATCTGACATGTGTAAGGAACTTACACTGCCGGATCTTAGGATGCAGTACCGCATCCGCCGCTGGGGGCATTTCGAGTCGGGTATGCAAATTAGCACTTACGGAGATCCACGAAGCTTTTACACTTCGTTTTTTCTCCGTAAGTATTAAGTTGCATGTGTAAAATTAGGGCTGCTTTTACAAAGTGTAAACTGTTTACACCTTGTAAAAGTAGACCCTTCTTACCCGCGACGCTGTTATTGTTTTTTTTTTAAAAACATTTTTTCCCGCCGTATCTTTTTTTTTCCCAACGCAACTTTTTTTACCCAGCGCGATTCACAAAACTCTGCGTAACGTAAAACCGCACTATGCACGTCGGGAAAATGACGTCGTGAGCATGCGCAGTATGTCCGGCGCGGGAGCGCGCCTAATTTAAATGGGACTCGCCCCATGAAAATAGGAACGCCTTGCGCCTGACGGATTTAAGTTACACAGCCGAAAATTTCGAGGTAAGTGCTTTGTGGATCGGGCACTTAGGTAGAAATTTTGCGGCAGTGTAACTTAAATCAGAATATTTAAGTTATGGCGGCTCTTTGTGGATCTGGCCCTTTGTTTTTTTTGGACCCGAACCCGAACAATTTGCTGAAAGTTCGGGTTCGGGTCCGGTGCCAATGTAATGGCGGGCTGCAGGGCAGCCAATCACCATTTGTTTTGCTACTGTGACTAAGAAGCCATCACAGCCATGCCTACTAATGGCATGGCTGTGATTGGCCAGTGCAGCATGTGACCCAGACTCTATATAAGCTAGAGGGACATAGCACAGTCACTCTGCTTTAGATAGGGTAGGGAAAGGCTGCTGCTAATCTGATCTGAGGGAGAGATTTAGATAGGAGTTAGACTGTCCTGCTACAGAAATCATATTACACCAGCGCTGCATAGGTTCCTGTGAGATATTCTGCATTAGATACTTTAGGGAAAGGTTCCAGATTGTTCTTATAGGGACATAAATATATAGGAGTCAGTCCTGCTTTAGAAATCATATTACACCAGCGCTGCATATGTTCCTGTGAGATACTCTGCATTAGATAATTTAGGAAAAGGTTCCATATTGTTCTTATAGGGAGAGAAATATATAGGAGTCAGTCCTGCTTCACAAATCAAATTGCAGCAGCATTGCATATTTTCCTGTGAGATATTCTGCATATTACACCAGCACTACATATGATATAAATTTGCAAAGCCCAGGAAGCGCTGAATTTCCTTCAGGTTTGAAGGTGGTGCCCAGTCTAAAATGGCTTGAAGCTTGGCTGAATCCATGGTAAGGCCTGTGTTAGAAATTAGGTAGCCCAGGAAAGGTATTAGTTTGACATGGAATAAACACTTTTCGGACTTTGGGAATCAGGCCAATACCAAGCAGACGTACCTCTGATGTGTTTTAAAGGAAAAAAAATTTCACCTTAATGCAATATATGCATTAAGTTGAAAAAACATCTGATGATGCTGCCCCGAGCCCCCTTTTTACTTACCTGACCCCTCTAAAGTCCCACACTCGGTCACAAGATCCTCTTCGCCGCTCAGCCTGGCCGCTGATTGGTTAGAGCGGATGGATTGAGAGCAGCGCAGCCATTGGCTGGCGCTGCTGTCAATCACATCCAGTGATGCAGCGCCCCGAGGGGCAGGGCTGAGTGATACAGTGAACGGCTATGGCCGCTCGCTATATCACAGGAGCGTGCCCGCAAGGACTCATCACCATGCAAGCTCTCTCGCATGAATGTGGTGAGTTCTTGCAGGGAGGACCAGAGACAGCCGCCGAGGGACCCCAGAAGATGTGGACCAGGCCCAGTCTGTGCAAAACAAACTGCACAGTGGAGGTAAGTATAACATGTTTGTTATTTTAAAGAAAAAAAAAATCCTTTATTAACTCTTTAGGATTGGGAGAGTATATCAAAATATCATCTAAGTATACAAGCATGAAGCGACCCAACAGGTCATGGAAAATGTAATTCATAAAGTTCTGAAAGACAGCTGGCACATTCCTGAGACCGAAAGGCATGACAAGACATTTGTAATGGCCATCCTTGGTGTTAAAGGCCGTTTTCCATTTGTCCCATGCACGGATGCGCACTGGATTATAGTCTCCCAATAAGTCCAGTTTTGAGACAATTTTGGCTCCCTGGATTTGGGAGAATAACTCTGTGATGAGAGGAAGAGGATACCAATTGGAAACAGTTGTCTTATTTAGTAGTCAGCACAAAGCCTCAGTCCCCCATCCTTCTTTGGGACAAAGAAACATACTGCGGGAGAAGTGCAGGGACGAATGAATCCCTTAGCTAGGTTTTCCTGGATATACTATTGCAAAGCAAAATTCTCTGGATCAGACAGTGGAAAAACTGTAGTGTCAGGCAAGAGGTCAATGGGACAATCATAACTGCGATGAAGAGGTAAAGCGGCAGCAATTACTTTAGAAAGTATGTTCTGAGTCCTTATAACAGAGCAAAATCTGTTCCATTCCCACTTGACAGGCAGCAAATCGAACAAGGTGCTGGATGCAGTTTTTTACACACTGATTGGACCAAGCCAGATAATTTTCTGTTCGCCAGTCAATTACTGGATTGTGCTTCTGAAGCCAAGGAAGGCCTAGGATCAAAGGAGTGAATAGAGAGTCAATGAGAAGGCATGAAATCTTCTCCCAATGCAAAGCCCTCAATTGTAACTGTAAAGGGTTAGTGCATTGGAGCACTTGATCTTGTGAGAGGACTGGGCAATCTAGAGCATGAGTTTCCAGCGACAAAGAGATAGACCGAGTCTTATCATTAAAATTCTCAGCGGCTCCAGAATCTACTAAGACCAACAGTTCATGAGCCCCTATCCCAAAGCTAATAACAGCGGGAAATAGTATACGTTTGTCCTCCTGGGGAGATGAAAGCAGACCTAAGATGACCTTCCCACAATCACCTAGGTCCTGGAGTTTCCCCGAAGTGTAGGGCAAGAATGGAGCATATGACCCTTGAGGCCACAATATAAGCAGAGTCCCATGTTATGTTGGCATGTGTGGTTCTGGGCAGATAAACAGGTGGAGCCTAACTGAATAGGTTCTTCCTCAGATCTGGCACTGGAGGTGGAATAATTAGGTGTCAAGAGAGGTACATAATTTGCCACAGCTGTAGTGAGTTCTCGCCTCCTTTCCCACTGCTGGCAGTCAATTCTAATGGTTAGACTAATAGCCTCCTCCAGTGAGGCAGGGTAAGAAAAGTTGATCAGATCGTCCTTAGTTGCATCTTAAAGGCCTATTCTAAACTGGCTGGGGAGAGCTGCATCATTCCAGCCAGATTCCGGGGCCCACCTGCAAAACTCTGAGCAATACATTTCATCAGTGGTAGTCCCTTGCTGTAAGTTACACAGGGTTGATTCTGCAGTAGCAGCATGATCTGGATCATCATATAGCAACCCAAGGGCTACAAAGACGGCATCTACTTTTAGCAGGGCCGGATGGTTTGGTTCCAGGTTAAAGGCCCAAGCCTGGGGGTCACCCTGCAGTAATTAGATAATGATCTTAACCCTCTGAGTTTCAGAGCCAAACGAGGATGGCTTTAAATTGAAATATAATTTACAGTTGTTTTTAAAGTTGCAAAACCATTTACGGTCACCAGAAAACTGGTCAGGCAGAGGATTTTTTGGTACAGATGTTGGAGTCATAAATATAAAGGGGTTCTGCGTGAACCAACACACTGACATGACAAGAGGAAATAATGAATCACTATAAATATATATATATAAATAATGATAAAAGTGAAAGTGAAAAAAAGTCCCAATAATGTGTCAGGAGAACGGAGCTCCAAATGAGTGAAATCAATTAAATGAAATATACAAAATCATAAGGGTGATAAGAATGGAATCGGTAAATGTGCCAATGAATAAATGAGTGTAAAAGTGTCCCAATAGTGATGTGCCAAGCTGCCAGATGAGAATCGCAATGTAGCTGAACTTCCACTAGGCGGATGATTGACAGATGTGATGTCCACTCCCTCACTAGGCTCACAGAACTCTTACCTCAAAGCTCACAATAAAAGGCATCCAATAGATCCTGAATAGGAATCCTCTGTGAATTACCATAAGAGTCTTCCCTCTTAATAATGAGTGCCAGAGCGTCTTCTCTGCCAATCCCTAATATGCTCAGAGCGGGGGGGGGGGGGGAGAGAACACAAGGGCTCCAATAGTGTATTACCGTAAGACTCAGGGGGGTATTTTAATAGAAAAACCTGTGCTTACATCAAATCAAATTAAAACATGCAACAAGTAAAAAATATGAGCGGCGTCTTCAGCGCCGGCTTACGTCAGTCCAGGTGTACGTCCTATCCAATCCCTACGCGTTACGACACGGGATCACGTGTCTTCGTCTGGGGACTCCCCAGACGAAGACACGTGATCCAGATTTTTTTTAAAGGATATATGAAAACAGAAAAATGCATGCAGATACAAATAAAAAAAGTAAAGACGTAAAAAAAAATAGTGGCTAGGAATCTGACACTCTGATGCAACCCATGTCAGGAATTTATTTTAGATGATATGGAAGAGGTTGCAGCACAAAGAAATGGGACAAAGTGGAGCTTAGACCATTGGAATGGGTGGTTGATGTATTGGAGTTTTTTTTCTTTTTTAACCTGACAGATAATGCCCTGAAATCAGGGTGGCAACCCAGCCTAAATTACAAAACTACCTGACAAAATGCCTTTTATTTACAAATTGAAATGAATCAGATTGATGTGCTACAATATTATTTAAGCCAAGCTAAATGTAAATCCAAAAATGATAAAAAAAAGCTAAGAATCAATTACACATCTAAAATATTCTATGAGAGAATACAATGCTACTGATGCTGTTTCATGAAACTTGTACCATTCCGTAACACCACATTCAGCTTAAAGACGTCGCCCAAGAATGTAATTTAAAGATTGGTGGTTTTCCATGTCACCCTTGAAGTAGCATTAAAAGGGCCGTCTCCTCACTGTAAAGTATTTAAAAAACTTTTTTAAATGTTCCCCAGGGCAGTGCTCAGCTTCCCATGCCTTGGAAATGGCCAGAATTTTGTATTAATATTGGCCTCCATAGATTTTAATGGGGTTCACTGATAATTTTAGGCTTCATGGCTTTAAAGCAGGATTTAATTAACTCCCTTATATATAGTTTTTTCTTTTGTAATATATAAAATTGTATTACAATAAAGCTTTTAATTGAATCTATGTTCTTTGTTCATCCACACTTACTTAGTGTAAATATATATTTTTTTTATTTTACATTTAAGCTATAATGAGTGCCTTTTTTTGTCACCCCAACTGAATTAAAGCATTGGGAACAAAACCAACACAACAGCGTTTGGTGTCTTTTGTGTCATTCAGGCTTTCTAGGATTGATAGCCGTGGAATTTTCAGTTAGGTTGTTTAACTGAGCCATGTACCTATTAAACAAAAAATACACATGTGTCTGAATTAAGGATTGAGATGTTTATTGTGTTGAAAACTAATAACTTGGCAGTATGAACAATTCTTTATACATCTATATTTTGGTTGAAGGAAAGAATGCAGGCAGAGATAAGCATTTTCCTTGATTAATATTGATATGAAAATGTTCTACCTAAAGGATAATAAAAACTGTTTTGTTGGAAAGCATGATCTATGAATACACCATTCATGGGCATTCCTAATAATTACTTTTTAATGAATATCTAATTTCGTAAATGTTGATTTTCTTCACTTGAATAATTCCTTCATAAACCATTATGAACAGCTATATCAATTTATTTTACACATTGTTGTAACTTATTGGCAAATAATATGACATGACATGATGAGAGGAGCCATAGAAAGTATAAAATATGCTGCTAAATTGCCCGTGGTATTGGGAACATCTAGATAGTTGTCTCTTCAAATCTGGTTGTTAAAACACCGCACATTAATAATAATTAATACTTTAGAATCACCTTTAATGATTTGTTTTAGGCAGTTTAAAGCAAATAGCTTCAAAAGTATTGGAGACAGCAGCTTTTTATAAATATGCTAAAGGTGGTCAAAGAAGGGGTAATTTCCTTAGCATGTTTTTAAACATCAAGAACAATTTTGTTGGCTAATGCTACAGATATTCAGATTTTCACTTCCAACAATTTTGATTTATAATTATTAATCTTTTTCTTGCTATTGGACTATTCCCTAAATTGTGTAACAAAATATAGAACACATTCAGGAGACATTAACATACAATTTGTAAGCAAGGTGAACATTTTTGTTAACTGTCTAATTATATATGATAAGATGGGAAGCACATATTTGTTTTTAAAATCAGCACTTTTCACCCAGTTTTGGGAGGGCATCTATTGACATCCTTCCAAAACCACACCCCCCCCCCTGCGCTCCCTCAGGGGGCACATCGGGCGTGCTCTGTGATCACTGTGTCCTTTGGCTAATCAAAGATTTAGGTAAAGGGTCAATCACAGCAGCCCTTTACCATGTGATCAGCTGCCAATCAGATGTAAACAAATGTTGGTTATCTTCCTTTCCTTTCCTCAGCACTGTCCCTGTGTGAGGAAAGGAAAGCTGATAACCGGCTATCCTGTGACAGCACACATTAACTTTTTTTCCCTTATCCAAAGGCTTCCACCCATGCAGGAAATGCAAGGTATGCCTTGAAAATATACATGGGAGGAAGAAAAGCATTTCTTTCCGGTCTAGTGTCACTCAGATGGACTATCCCATGAAGCAATTTTCCACCTGTGCTTCTACATATATAGTTTATTTGATCACCTGCCCTTGTGGAAAACAATACGTGGGTCGTACTATCCGCAGTTTTTCCACAAGGGTAGGTGAACATGTTGCAAAAATCAAGAAAGGCAATGATAAACACACAGTGCCCAGACACTACTTACAGGTTCACAATAAATCATTGACAGGCACCTCCTTTTTGATTATTGACAAATTTGTTCCACACTGGAGGGGTGAACCGAGTACCAGAGGGGTCTCGAAGTTAGAAGTATATTGGATATACACCCTTAAAAGTTACGCCCCATTTGGACTCAACGTCGAATGGGACGTGAATGCGTTCATTAATCAGTCCTGATTTTTTATTTTGATTGATTCTTAGGATCGCCTGTTTTTGTCACACTTAACATTGTTTCTTCTGATTCGTCAACTTTTTTGGGGATCTAGAGGAAACAATTAAATAACTTTTTTTGAGGTTCTGAAGATGAGATGTATATGTGTATGTCTCTTTAATTAGTTCTTTAATTACTTGTTGTATACATTTCTAGTGGGTCCTTGAGTCCACCTCCATGATTGCTTGCTCCCATCTGATCCATATAAAGTATTTGTATATGGTTTATATCTGTCCTTTGTTAAGTCCAACCAGATTGGGGTGACTTAGGGTGACCTCTAACAACCCCGGTGGGTTCTTTGCCACCTTTGGGCTGATACATGACGCTGTGTGTCCTGGAGCGTCTGTGTGTTGATACTGACGTCTGCCTGTGACATGCCTGAAGCGCATCGTGGAACGCGGCGTGACGGCGCTGACGTCATGACGCTGCGGAAGGGCCGCTGATTAATGCCCATTGGTCGGCTGACTACCGCATCTCCTGCTTATCACGGAGGAGGAGAGGGGGAGTGACTGAGTCATCCTGGGTGTCCTGACGATTACACGTCTTGACGCTGGGCGTCCTGACGCTAAACTCCGCCCTACTACTTCCGGCCTTTGGAACGCAGGTGATGTTTCCAGTTCCTTGTTATGGAACGCACGCCAGATAGACATGGACGAACAGATGCCAGCAATCAGGGACCTGGATGCAAGGTATTTAATGCAATGGGGGCAGCAGAGGAGGACAAGATACCCCAGTTGAAGTCCGTTAGCGACGAAACCGGTCGGGTGATTACTCCACTGCATCCCCATTGCACTCTCAACTTTGTTGGAATACTCCCTACACCTTTATCCAAGGTGGGAGTTTGCTGCTGTATTTTTTACTTTTGCTATTTTTTTCGTTTGATTACTAGCAGAGTGACTTTTTTCATGTGTGGCTATTTGAAGTTTTTTATATTTTTACTGCATTCTTTGCCACGTGTGTGTATTTGCAATGCTTTTTTATTAAATGTTTTTACACTACGAGGAGCACCTCTATTTTTTCTTTTACCACTTTGGGTGTTTTGAGCTACTATCGATCAACCAACCTTGGTTATCTATCTTGGAAGAACAAGTGCTTCAGTAACCATTTCTGGATTGGACACGCGGAGTGAGGACCCCTGGACCCAGACAATCGGTCTATACAAGCCCTGACGACCCTCCCACCGTATGGTGGTTGAGAGGGTCCACCAGCTCTGGTAAGGGTACCCACCCATTTATTTATTTACTTGTCCAAAACTGAAGATTTTTGGTATTGAAGATATCTGCTCCACCCAACACTGGAAGTTTATATGTGCAAATTAGATTCCACATTCCCCAGCAGACTTTTTGATATTTGCAGGATTGGGTTTACGCCTTTAAATACTGAGGCACACCTGATCAACAGTGGAATGTTGGTCTTGGAAGATTGTCTTTACAACTGACTTTTTGTCTTTTCATTACTAAACATCCAGTTTAGTTTTATATCACTTTGTTGTATATAATATAATTTTTTCTACACATGTATGGTGATTACACCACAGGTATTTCACATATGTATATTTGCTTGCTGATTTTTTATAGCACGGATTTGTATCAATTTTGCTATATAGGAGCATCTTTTACATCACAGCTCCCAATGCTTACCTCACAATTTCACAATTTCACTATTGTGTATTAAGAGGTACTAGGCTTAGACATAAGTCATTTACCTTCAGGGTACACACCAATTTCACCCTTTTCAGGGGTCCTTTTATACTTTTGGGCGCTACATTTTCTTTTCCAGCACACATTAAGGCCTCGTGCACACGATAGGTTAACCAGAGGACAACGGTCTGAAGGACCGTTGTCCTTAGGTTAACCTATGAAGCTGACAGATGGTCCGTTGTGCCTACACACCATCAGTTAAAAAAACGATCGTGTCAGAACGCGGTGACGTAAAACACAACGACGTGCTGAAAAAACGAAGTTCAATGCTTCCAAGCATGCGTCGACTTGATTCTGAGCATGCGTGGATTTTTAACCGATGGACGTGCCTACTAGGATTCCATAGGTTAATTTTAAAGCAAGTTTTTTTTTTTTTTAACCTAAGGTTAAATAACCTATGGGGCCTACACACGGTCGGTTTGGACCGATGAAAACGGTCCATCAGACCATTGTCCTCTGGTTAACCTATCGTGTGTACGAGGCCTTAGACTGATAATCAGGGCACTGATCATCAGTGCCCTCATAATAAGTGCAGCCCTATCAGTGCCAATCAGTGTCTATCAGTGCAACATCATGCCCATCAGTGCAGCATAGCAGTGCTCATCAGTGCCACCTCAGCAGTGCCCATCAGTGAAACCTCAGCAGTGCCCATCAGTGAAGAAGAAAAAAAAGATTGGTATTTTTTTCATTTGTTTAGAAGAAAAAAAAACAGTGGTGATTATTCTGCTGTTTTCCTCTGCAGTCAGTATATTAATTCCTTGGTTTCACAAATTTCTTTCCTTCTGTACTCTTCTGTGAATAGTGGATTATTTATTTTTCTCTTGGCTTCCCTATGCATGTTCTGTGGCCTTTATTTATCTACTGCTCCATAGTTGCCCAGGCCATTCCTGTTGTTAGTACAGTTATTCATCTGTTCCCTGATTTGCCCTTATTCCTCCCTTGCCGGGACCTGACAATTCATTATAGCCGCGAGTAGTTTAAAATGACTTTTTTCCCTTTAGAAATGTTGTGCAGGGACTTTTCTAAGCACGGGAAACATGCGCTTCTTTACAGGCATACTATAGACACCCCCCAGGTATGAAATGTAAAGGAATATTTAGATTTTATTGTCTTACTTTAAGCATTATTAAAATCACTGCTCCCGAAAAAAATGCTGTTTTTAAAACTTTTTTTGCATTGATACGTGCCCCCTGGGGCAGGACCCAGGTCCCCAAACACTTTTTATGGCAATAACTTGCATATTAGCCTTTAAAATTAGCACTTTTGATTTGTTATGTTCGTGTCCCCATAGACTTTAACAGTGTTTGTGTGTTTGATCAAATTTTTTGCCTGCTCGCATGTTCTGCGGCGATCTGAACCGGGGGGTGTTCGGCTCATCCCCTATTCAGGACCTCTGACCCTCTATCTGGACAGTGCTGATTGACAGTGCAGATCACATGCACCCTCCCTAGAAAAAAATAAAAACACTCTCTAGCAATACACATCAAACTGAGCATGTGCAGCCTGATTACAGTAACGGTGTCTCATCATGACCTGTTCTGGAGTCAGTGGAAGAAGAGGAGGATCTGTGCATACAAAATCAAACAGCTTTTTTACACAATGCAAATCATTAACCCCTTAGGTTCCACAGTGAGTATAACACGCATGCTTTACTGCATATACCCACTGACTTTACTGTTGTGGGTTTAGTAACACTTTACTTTTTAGATGTATGTGATGGCCCCCTCCCTGTACACTCACTGGATCATAGACTTCTGTATTGCATTGAGGGTCAACTGGCCCTGTCGATATCTTCTTTCTTTCTTTGTTTCGTAGCGACAATGGCTTCACTAGGCTCTGCTAGTGGCTCATAAAATTATCTTGATATTGGCTTACTATGTAGTTAGATGCTTAACCAGGAACAATTAGGCAGAATGATAGTTCCGTTGTTTCAGTTTTCCTCGCTGCATGCGTGTTTCTCATATCGTCGTCTTCACAGGCTCAAGTTACATAAATAGCAGCAGTCAATAATGATCGGCAATTACAATCATCACCATATGAGTTTTTTCCTGTTGCCACTGCTATGTGATTGATAATCATTAGACTCAGTGTGGAGACAAGCTCTCCTATAATATTTCCTAAAAGCAAGGGTACCATTGTGAGGATGAGCACACTGATCATGAACTAAAAATCTGTAGTGGTGAGACATTAGTCATGCAGCACTGATCAAACTAAACTCTGCTAGTATAAGTTGATCAGTAGTGTAAGATGTTTTCCTATATGTCACTGTGTACAAATTTATAAGCATTGTATGCAAAGTGACAGTCTTGCTATGAGGCTAAGCAGTAGGGAAGCAGGGCAGATGCATTTAATATTGGAAGCCACTATATTGTAAAGTACACCAAAGCCTGTGAAAAGGTGAGGATGAGTTTCATGACAGCCTCTATGAGCTATACAGGACTATATTTTTGAAGTCTAAACCAGGAAAGTTGGCAGATATGAGCTGGGGTTGAAACGTGTCCAGGAGTTTGGCTGGTGACACACACCCCTAGTCACCTGCTCTCCATCTACTCATTAGCACTTGTATGCCTCTACTGAGAAAACTATAAAAGTTTAGTCAGGACCACAGGAATGCAGAGAGCCTTGTAAGCGGCCTGTGGCTTATCCATATATTTGCAAATGTGTGCAACTAATCCTCTGCTTTTAACATACTAAGTTAGACAGTTGAATTCGGTTTGCAATTTGGTTGGTAAGTTTCAGCCTGGTTATTACGCTATACAACTTTATTTATTTACTTATACATACTGTTTGCATCAACACGCATCTCATTTAAAGTCCCAACCCTTTCTCTCTTTCAATTTTCAGGGATGGAGGCATGTGTCATCCACATGCCGCATTCAAAGTCCCAAACCCAGTTCCTTGTTTAGTTTGAATCAGATAGTTCACATTTGAAACTGTTTGGCTATAATACCCAGATTTTCTGACTAACACATCTCTGCTCCATCATGCCAATTCTGCCAAATCTTTTCTTTTCACTTTGGATAGAGTTTGAATAGGTTAAAACCTCTGTCAGATTTTAATTGCTATCTGTGCCCCATTGAAATGAGTCACCCTGTATATTTGTCTTGGTAACCATTGTCGGCCTGACAAAAATTATGGGAAAGGGAACTAGAACAGAAATAGCGGGGACATTTTTCAACTGGGACAACTTTTACCCCTTGTTCACATTAACTGCGGCTTTGACATTTAAACTTCATCTGAAACCCACAATGTCAAAGTCGCATGTCAGTTCAACTTGGAAGACATATGTGCGGCTTCATGCACAGATGTCGATGCAAGTCACACCCAAAATCGTCAAAAGTAGTGCAGAAACTACTTTTTCAAATCGATGCAGCACTGCAAAGAACAGTGCCATTGTCAGCAATAGGGTGCATCAGCAACGCATGACAAGTCACTCCAATGTGAACAAGGGTGTAAGGTCTAAGAGGGTATTTTTTATTGCTATATAGAGAATTCCTCTCACTTTTTGCTGTGTCGGGAAGTTAGAAAAAATCTCTCCAACAGGACACACACATTAACGCTGGCTGCAAACTTGCACCAAAACAAAAAAAGGCCACCAGCTGAAAACGTCCGCTCCCGAAGCTTGTCACTCACGGAATGAAAGCCACTTCCACCCACTGCTAAGTAAACATGAGTGGGGGTGGGCATCCAGAGATACCACTCAGAGATCCCACCCCATGAGGTTACTCAGAGACTCCACCCCATGATGTCATAGGAGGTGGGGTCACCTGTTACTGTCACCTTTTAACTCCACCCCATGTTTACTTAGAGGTGAGTCACAAAGACCAGCAGCTGACATGTTCAGCGAGTGGTGTTTCTTTCCTTTTGATTCAGTAGCCAGAATTCATTGGGTACCAGCTTCTTAAGAATCAATGACTCATCCCTGCTGCTGACTGCAGGCATGAATCCCTGGCTGGTAAGCCAGCAAGGGGCTGCTCCTTTAAATGCCAAAGCTAAAAAACTCTTAAAAACCTTGTACAAAAACTTTCATAAAAACAGGCAAAAAAATGCACTAGACACGCTCAAAAATGTGATGCTCGGGTGTGAATGTATCCTAAGTCTGCAACAGTCTTTGCAGTCTTCATTCATAAAAAAAAAAAAAAAAATGGTATTGTTTAGTACTTATATGCAAACCAATGAGGTGCCCTTTGGCCATTAAGTCAATGTGTACAAACCTGACAGTGTAGCTTTTTTTAAATAAATAAAAGTTGTTTCTATGCAACTCCCTTCTTAACTAATTGCTTTCCTTCTCCCTTTAGCTTAAAGAAGACCGAGGTACAAGTTAGTTTGTGAACTGTAAAATACATTTTGCTAAATCTTAACCCGTTGCTGCCCGTCCTATGACCGAATGATGCCGGGGCTGGCCTCTCGTCGATCCGGGTGGATGTCTTATGATGTGGAGGACCGCGGGGCTGCTCTGTGATGCGATCTGTTACACAGGGACACAGCCGATGACTGATCACTGTACTGGCCTGCTGCCTGTACCATTTGACTGCTGTAACGAATCACAGCAGGTCACATGATGGTTATAATAAATGGATTCCTTTCAAGCAATTATGTTTCTAGCTGTGATTGGTCACAGTGAACACATGGTGCAGAATGGGCCTAAAAAATAAAATATTATTATTATTTTTTTGTTTTATACTGTCACCAGTCAGTGTCCCTGATCACTGCCACACCAGTTATATGATGGCGCTGTACTGCACTTTTTATGTAAAAAAATTAAAATAATAATTTCTTAATTTTCCAGAATTATGACAAAAAAATTACAACTTCAAAAAACTTGCCATGCCTTTTACTAAATACCTTGGATTGTCTACATTGCAAACAGGGGTAATTTTTGTGGTATTTGTACTGTCCTGACATTTTTGGGCCTCAAGAAATTAGGCTTTCAGTACATCAGGATTGATACATTTTCAGATATTTATCCTATAGTGTTTGAACTTATTAACTTTCCTTCAGATTAAATAATATACACTGATTTGGGTGATTTTCATCAAAGAAATGTAGAAAAATACATTTTGGCCTACATTTATAAATATATAAAAAAAGATTATTTATTTGCAAAATTTTATAACAGAAACAAAGAAAAATGTGTATTCTTTCATAATTTTCTGTCTTTTTTCATTTATTTAGCAAAAAAATAAAACAGTGGTGATTAAATACCACCAACAGAAAGCTCTATTTGTATGAACAAAATTATAAAAATTTAGTTTGGGTACAGTGTTGCATGGCAGCTGCAGGCATCATCCCAGTACTGTTATTTAGAGCGGATGGTCAGCTCTTTAGGGATAACAACTGATGAGGCTAAAAGACGCTCGGTTGTTATCCCAAACGAATGAGAGGGGACATACCCCCCTCTTGCCGCCCTTCCGGGGCTGTTCCGGGGCCTCCCGTCCCACCGGGAGACCCGATCCAAGACCAGGCACTTCCGCCGGCTAGAGTAAGACTGAAACAAAGCCGGAAAAGGCTTTGTTCCAGTCTTCTAAGTAAACGTCACAATGTCACTTCCAGTTCGCTCGGCTGCTAATGTCGCCAAATTTTTAAAAATTACAGTATTCAAAATCACAGTTTTTGGTGATATGAATACTTTGAAGTGCAAAGGAGGGAGTTGGTGTCTTTTAGACCCCAAAACCCTCCATAAAGAGTACCTGTCACTGCCTATTTATGTCACAAGAGATGTTTACATCCCTTATGACAGTAATAAAAGTGATCAGTTTTTTTTTTAGGTGACAATGTAATAAAATAAAAATAAATAAGAAAACAAAAATTTTAAAGCACCCCCATCCCCACGAGCTCACGCAGCAACAAAAATGCATACTTAAGTCATGCCCACATATGTAAACAGTGTTTAAATCACACATGTAAGGTATTGTTATGAACGTCAGAGTGGGAGGAATAATTCAAGCAAAAGACCTCCTCTGTGTCTCTAAGGCTGCATTCACACCTTGGCGTATTTATGCCCGATGCCCAACGCTCGTGCCGCTGGAGGGGCGATTTTACATTGTTGTCTATGAGATGGTTCACATCTCACGCCGAAACGCCGTAGCCTGCCGCCTGAAAACAAGTCCCGGATCCTTTTTTTCAGGCGGCTTTCGGCGTTCAGCATAGATAACAATGTGTTGTAAAAAAAAAAAGGTTAAAACGACCCGTTTTGTCACGGCAAATCGCGGTACAATAGGCCGCAATTTGTCGCGGCAAAATACGCCGCGTTATAGTGTGAATGCACACTAACTCTGATGCCGTGTACACACGATCATTTTTCAGCATGTTGAAAAAATGATGTTTTCCCAACTTCATCATTAAAACAATGCTGCCTACACACCATCGTTTTTAAAAAATGATCTAGCAAAGCGCGGTGACGTACAACACGTACAACGGCACTATAAAGGGGAAGTTCCATTTGCCTTTGGGCTGCTTTAGCTGATTCCGTGTTAGTAAAAGACGGTTCGCGCTTTTTTTGTCTGTTACAGCGTGATGAATGTGCTTACTCCATTATGAACGGTAGTTTTACCAGAACGAGCGCTCCCGTCTCATAACTTGCTTCTGAGCATGCGCGGGATTTTTACATCGTTTTAGCCCACACACGATTATTTTTTA
Source organism: Rana temporaria (assembly GCF_905171775.1). Classification (NCBI taxonomy): domain Eukaryota; kingdom Metazoa; phylum Chordata; class Amphibia; order Anura; family Ranidae; genus Rana; species Rana temporaria. The sequence goes on from NC_053493.1 coordinate 271,304,726, forward strand.
CAACCCGAAAAACAACATAGTTTAAAACGACGTTAAAAAATACAGCAGGTTCGAAAAAAAAAAATTGTCGTTTTTCAGAACCTGAAAAATTATGTGAAGCCCACACACGATCATTTTAAATGACGTTTTTGAAAAACAACTTTTTTTTATGCTGAAAAATTATCGTGTATAAGCGGCATAAGTTTCACCTATGAACATTTTTAGGTGCTGTAGTTTTTTGCCATTCCACGAGAGGGGGGAATTTCAAAGCATAACATGTTAGGTATCTATTTACTCAGCACAACATCATATTTCACATTATTCCAAAAAATTGGGCTAACTTTACTGTTTAGTTTTTTTTAATTCATGAAAGTGTCTTTTTTTCCAAAAAGTGCGTTTGAAAGACTCCTGCACAAATATCGTGTGGGTCTCAGCTAAAAAATAAATAAATAATATTTGGGGGGGTCTAAGTAAGTTTGTAGCAAAAAATACAGATTTTAACTTGTAAGCAACAAATGTCAGAAATAGGCTTAGGCATGAAAGGGTATATTCCTAATGCACAAAAGGTTTCCTACAGCATAGTACTCTCAGGCCTCGTACTCACGACCAAACATGTCTGCTGAAACTGGTCCGCGGACCAGTTTCAGCGGACATGTTCGTTCGTGTGTAGGCAGTAACGTACAGGATTCCAGCAAACAATCGTCGGGCAGACCGTTTTCCAACGAACAACTGTTTCCTGGTCTTGCTTTAAAACAGTCTGCTGGAATCGTGTCCGTCAGACATGTTCGGTCGTCTGTACACAAAAGCAGCGTACAAAAACCCCGCGCATGCTCAGTCCAAATGAGGAGACGGGAGCGCTCGTTCAGGTAAAACTCGCGTTTCTTTGGGATATGGCACATTCGTCATTAGAAACCTTTTATTCTAGCAAGAGAACAATGTCTTAAAAAGGCGCACTAAACCACATTTTCAAGCCTCGTTTTATTAATTCTTCTCTTGCTAGAATAACCCCGTTCTCTTGCTGATGCAATTTCAATAGAGTTGTCCCATACTGAAATGTCACATTTCTTGCTTGTGATGTAATCCTTTAATAATGTTTTCTATGCCAGACGTGTGTTTTGGTTGGTGGTCCTCCATAATTTAGAGTAGTCATTTTTGTAAAGGAATGTGCATTTTTTTTTTTTTTTTTTGTTTCTAGTTATGTCACCATTTAAACTAATTTTTTTTTACATGTTTTTTTAATTTTTTTTTTTTTATTTATTTTTTTTTGGTGTTTCATTAGAGAATATTAAACCATGTTGGCACACCAAATGTCCCCCCCCCCCCAAGGAGTGTGTCCTTTGTAAATTACCCATTGTATATTTATTAAAGGTTTGCTGCCTAATAATCCCCACAGTATAACAAACAATAGACATGTTTTCAAATGAAAGCAAAAAGCCTTTTATTCAGGCAAATGTCATCACAAAAAATAAAAAGAACGGCAGCACTAGAATAGATAGCAAACTATATTCAAACTTGCATTTCCAACATGGTGAAGGATAAACTTCCAAGCCTCAGGAGCCAAACACAAAAATATGAAGCAGCAGCACACAAACAAAGGAACCCAAACTGTGGTAGTACAAACAAGATGTCCTTTATGTGGAAGGAAATGGAAGGCAGAAAATCAACGTTTCCTCCTCTTTCCAGCCTTCCCTCCAGGCAGCCTTCCAGCGGATCGAACACGGGGTCTTGCAGGTGGGGTTGATGTGGCAGCAGGAGGATGGTGTTCCGCAAGCCGGGCCGGGTCACATAGCCCAGTGTCTGGGGTCAGCAGGCCCCTCTGCATCCACCAAAGGACCTGGTTCATCAGGGCCTTTGCCAGTCTTCTCTGGTCCTCCTCCCCTTCATTTAAATCATGGGCCAATGAGGCACTGAAGGCCTCTGTGGGGTTGAGGGGGGCCCTCATGATGGCGCTTGCCTCCTGGATCATGCGGAGGCTTGCCTCCTCCACAGGCCTCAACTGCCTCCTTCGGCCTGATGGCCTCACCTGGGGGGGAGAAGACTGGCTGGTGGTGGTTCTCCTGGCCGGGTGGACCTGCTGCAGGCCACTGGGCCCAGCCTCCTCCTGGCTGCCACTGACCCCGGCCTCCTCCTGGCTGCCACTGACCCCGGCCTCCTCCTGGCTGCCACTGACCCCGGCCTCCTCCTGGCTGACAGACACCTGAGGATCTGCCACCTCCTGGCTGATCTCTTCTTCCTGTGTGGAAAAAAAAGGAATTTTTTTACAATTTCGCTAAATAAAACCACACTCATTTTCATGTTTTTCGTTTAGTATTTTCTGTTCATTATTACTTGAATACACTCTACTTCTGACCCCTGCAGTTGTCATCTCTGACACCTATTTGTCTGAACACCTTTTTTTTTGCTTTTTCCCAGCTTGGTTTTTTTTTTACAATATCTAATCATTAATCCACCAAGAATTATTTACGCCAGAAATATAGAGGAAACTACTATACCTCCTCATCGAAGGGTGGCAGATCTGCATCTCTGTCAGCCAGGCCCTCTTCCTCCGACTCTGCAGGGCTGTGGTCATCTGGGGAAGGTCCGCTGGAAGGTAGCATGGAGGAAAGGTTGGAAGAAAGACTGGACATCGTTTTCCTGCCTTCCATTTCGTCCCGCAAAAAAGCCATCTGTTTATAATACCACAGTTTGGGTTCCTTTGCTTGTCTTGCTGCTGCTCCCGATTTTTGGCTTTTATTAGCTTTGTATGCTCTCCTGTATGTGCTTCTGAGGTTGGCAAGTTTATCCTTCACCATGTTGGCAGTGCATCCTGGCACCCAAGTTTGCATATAATTTGCTAGCTCTTCTAGTGCTGCCGCTCGTACCTCTTTATTGCAATATAAAGAGTGCTTGGAATTCCACAGGATGGGCGTCTCCTGATATTTTTGGAGTAAGGCCTCTATAGATTCCTTGCTTTGTAGGAGGTCCATTGTAATTTTTCCAAAATTATATTTCTTTTTGAGTCTAGATTACAAAAACATAAACCACAGAAAAATAAATATTCCAAAGGATCAGCGTTGACCTTGATCTAATATGTGTCTTCAAATTTATTACCTATATCTAATTACAAACACAGTCTCTCTTGTTTAAACAATGATTGGCAGCTCGGCCGCATTGCTTGTACCAAACATTGATTTGCTAGATGCAGAGCCATTGTTCACATTGCAGTAAATATTTTAAATATAGAAAAATAAACAATGCTTACAAATGACAGTTTTCATCTAGGCACTCTTTCATGTGTAAATCTCATGCCCCTGACAATGGATGACATAAAAGACACTTCCTAATGACCTCTGTACAACCAACACTTGAACAATACTTTGCCTGATCTGAATACACCATTCAAAAACTTGTCAATGAGGTACAGCATTGTTCACATCTCTATTTTGTGAGGTGTCCAAAAGCATTTGGATACCAAAATAACATTGTGGTACCCCATAGACAGAATAGCTTAAAAAGGGTGCAACCAACAGCCCAAACCCCCATCCCATGTGTCTACATTTTCAAGGCCTCTGCTGATCACATTTTTAATTTCCTTACCTTCCTGTCTCTCGCTCCTCGTTTCTCACGCTCGCCTAATTACCGCGTAAGATGCGTAATCACGGCGTAAAGCTTTTAAACACTCCGCGTATTTATTAAACCCCGCCCTCGTCACCTTTGCGAGGCCCCTAATCAATGAGTTTAGGAAATATGGTGTTAACTGTGTATGTTCTGGATGCGCTCGAAGATTCTCCGCGTAACCGACGTAAACACGTTGTTTGCATTCTCTACACTCCGCGTATGTATTAAACGCCGCCCTCTTCTCCGCCCATGGCGTAAGAATTCATCTTTTCCACGCCCATAATCTCTGTGGGAAAGGAAAGATGGCGATGTCACACGAGCGGGCACGATGCTCTCATGCCACAAGTGAAGGGACAGAGGCAGGGACGTCCCGATCAAGGAAAAGAAGATATAAAGCCACTAATATGCGGTTCCAGGAAATGGTGGAGTTAGTTTACATCATGCGAAAGAAGGACTATGATGGTGAATTAGGGCCATACAAGACCCCTAACCGCCGAAAGGCACATATTATGGACAAGGTGGCGAGGAGAATGCAGAGGATGTTTGGGATCACCAGGTCCAAGGAACAGCTGAGGAAACGATGGTCAGACTTAAAATTGAGGGAGCCACATCAGATGAAGAAAATACTTAAAATTCTGCGTAAAAGTAAGTAAATATATATTGGGGTGGGGGGGGGGGGGGGTGATTGTCTGCAATAATGTGTTGCCATGTATATTTCACCATCTGCCTCCTTGGCCTGCTTGTAATTTTAAAGACATGTTGTCATTTATTTTTTAGGACATAAATAACTACATATTTACAAATAGTGTTCTTAGTAAACAACGTAACATCACATAGTTTATCAGAAAGGCTCGGTTATTCCAGGAACAACACACCTGGACATGGCTCACTGGCCAAAAACTTTGTTTGTAAACATTGTGTAAAAGCTAGTTCTAGAAAAAAAAAGTATGAGAATGGGAAAGGCAAACAGGATTCATTCTAAAAACAGTGGTAATAAAGCAGATGTTTTCACATCTGCAATGCAGAGCACCTGTGTCTCCACAAATCAAAAATGGGTTTTGGTAGGGTCTCCCAGAAATACAGTTTAGGGGGGACATCCATGTGTGTCACTTTGCTAAAAAGGGGCAGGATCAGAGCTTGCCATATAGAAGTAATTGCAAAATGTAGGTTTGGTGAAAGATAAAAGTAACTAAATGAAAGCATCTTCTAAGCAATGTGTGCGATTTATGCTCTCCAATATCTGTGTGCTGATGAGTCTACATTTTTTTGGGTTTATTTCAGGGGAAAGAAGTCGCCAGCATTTGGAGGAGGCAGAGAGGGCCAGACAAGGCCAAAATCTGCCATCTCAACATGTGGAGGAGGAGGAGGATGTGGAAGGAGAAGAGGATGTGGAAGGAGAAGAGGATGTGGAAGGAGAGGAGGATGTGGAAGGAGAGGAGGATGTGGAAGGAGAGGAGGAAGGAAGAAAGGAGGAAGGAAGAGAGGAGGAAGAAGTAATTTTGGACTTAGAAGTTATAGCAGATGAAGGGCAAGTGGCGGAAGAACAATTTGGCGAATTGAAAGAAGGTGGATTGATGGATGAAGGAGGAGTCCAAGATGATGGGGAAGTGGTGGAAGAAGGAGGAGTGATAGAAGATGATGGGGAGGTGGTGGAAGAAGGAGGAGTGATAGAAGATGTCGAAGAGGTGGAAAGGAGAAGCCCATCAGGTCAGTGTCACCCTAGCTTGATTCAAAAAAACATATGTAGATAGGCCTCATCGAAAAATAATGTTGTAAATGCCATTTTTAATTTTTTTTTTAGGGGAGGAGGATGGTGTGCCAATATTTTCACGTGCAAGTGCTGCTATAATTATTCAGCAGGTAATGGAGTGCAGCACTGAAATGCACAATATGCGTGAAAGGATGTTTCTCATGGAACAGAATGTAACAAATGTCCTTTTGGAATGCAGCACGGAAATGGACAATATGCGGCAAAGAATGATGGTCATCGAATCTAATTTTAAAAACATTATTGACATGATGGGCCGTGTCAAAGACTGAAACACCCCCCGCCCATCCCCCGCCCCCACAAACATTTTTACAGTTTGAATAATGAATACGCCAAAATTTGAAGATACACACACAGTGTGCCAACATGTGCTATCTGCCATCACAGAATATCTAATGTCTGTGCTTTGTGGGTCCAACCCCCTCCTCCATCCTCAAGTAGTTGAGAGGAAGGGTTTGCTCCCACAAAACACAGACATTGATCACCCATGATGTCAGATAGCACATGTGGCCATTTGTCTGTTGAACCAATGACATTTGGCGAGTTTGCACTGAATGTGTGTATCTTCCAATTTTGGCGTGTTCCAGTGTGAAAGCACACCATGACTGACTGCTGTTGTGAGTTTTTAGATTTTTGGAATTGGATTTTGTTACTTTTTGACCATGTTGAACATTTTGGGATACTATAAAGTTTAGACCATAAAGAATAAACAACGCCAAAAAATTTAAAATATATATATATAGAATTATAAATCTCTCTAATCACTGAATTTAGTGAAGTAGAGATTTGACTCCAAAATCTCACCTAAAAATTTACTTTTAGAAAAACACACCAAAAACAAAAAAAATGGTTAAAAAATTATTGTTTTTTGTGCATAAAAAATATGCCCAAAAAAAAAATTAAGGCGGTAAACACCCCACCAAAAATAATCTATATATATATATATATATATATGTAAACAATAAATCTAACTATATTTGATAAAAAAAAAAGTGAACTTGTTAATAAATGTATAATCTGCATAATATTTTTGGTTGAATTACCTGAAAAAAAAAAAAAATTATAAAAAAATTTTGTAGACTCCTAAGTACAAAAGCAGGGAGTAATGAAAAAACTATAAAATAATTTTTGGGGTCATGAACAAGCAAAAATTAAAATACTTGACCTCAAAATTTACAAATGGAGTTGCTTCTTATTTCTAGACTCAATACCCTGTTTGTAGATGAGTGAATACTGTGCAAAATGTGGTTAGTTACTAAAAGTGGAGAAATCAATTATGCATTACAATTGAAGAAGTTAGTTAGAGAACCAGGAAGACAGAAAAAGAGAAAAAGCATTAATGACAAACAACTGTATAAAGTCCAATGGTCTAATTATTTATTATTTTTTAGAATATTCCTTTCTTTGGGGGCCGAATTAGAAAGAAATATGATCTGGCATAGCAATGGCCCCCCGACCCATGAAGTACTCAACATATTTGTCGCGTACCTCACGAGCTGATTGGGGGGCCAAGCCAGCGCGACCAGTGTCCAGCCCGGGAAGGGGATCTGAGGGTAGTCTTGCCTCAGAACCGATGTCGGGTAGGTACGTCTGGGAGTGCCTGCGTAAAAAGTTGTGCAAAATGCAGCAGGCAAATACAACGGTGTCCAATTTATATTCCGCCAGATGTATCGATGTCCTGAACAGGCGGAACCGGTTGGTGAGTATCCCAAAGGCATTCTCGACTACCCTCCGAGCCCTGCCCAACCGAAAATTAAACACACTCCTCTCTGAGGTGAGGGTCCTCTGGGGAAAAGGCCGCATGAGGTGAGGACCAAGCCCGAAAGCCTCGTCCGCTAGGAACACAAACGGAAGTCCTTCCACATTATCTTCATCTGGTGGCAATGCCAGACCACCAGCTTGGAGACGATCATAGAAATCAGTCCGTGCGAACACTCCCCCATCAGACATCCGGCCGTTCTTCCCCACGTCCACATATAGAAACTCATACTGTGCCGATACCACCGCCATCAACACAATACTATGATAACCCTTGTAATTATAATAGTAGGACCCCGAGCGGGGTGGGGGCACAATGCGGACGTGTTTCCCATCTATTGCTCCACCGCAGTTTGGAAAATCCCACCGCTGGGCAAATTGGGAAGCCACAGACTGCCATTCCTGTGGTGTGGAGGGTAGCTGTGGGGACAAACAAAAATAGAGATTTAGTACTTTGTAACAAAAACATCCTACAAGCATCCTTGTGACAGTTCACATTATTAAAATTGCATTAGAAAAATGTGCATGGAGAATTTGGGAAATGAAATATATAGGGCCACTTCATTAAGAGACTCCACAGCCCTCTGATGGGGACAATAAAAGTTTGAAGGGGGGGACACAAAAAACAAAAAGTCCTGTTTTAAAAAATGGCAAGGTGGGTTTGTCCCTAGGATAGCATGCTGGACAGGTTAATATTGGGTAAGGGACAAATATGCAGGTAGGCCAAGAATAAAACATGTAAAGCTGATATCAACATGCATAGGGAGAAAAGGTAACGTTAGTTAAACACACAGCATATCTGGGAAAATAAAAATAAAGTTAGTTGGCCACATTATTAGAGCCAGGAAACTTACCTTAATATACTCCTCATGCATAACTTTGATGATGGCAGCACACGTGTCCGGTATGATGACCCCAAGCGCCTGCGGAGAGATGCCTGTCGAGAACTTGAGGTCCTGCAGGCTCCTCCCAGTCGCCAGGTACCGCAACGTGGCAATAAGCCTCTGCTCGGCCGTGATGGCTTGGCGCATCACAGTGTCCTGCCTCGTGATATAGGGGGACAGAAGTTCCAGCAGACTGTTGAATACGGGGTCCGTCATGCGGAGAAAATTCCTAAAATCATTAGGATTATTCTCCTGGAGTTCCCTAAGCAGAGGCATATGTGAGAACTGGTCACGCTGGCGCAACCAATTCTTGGTCCAGAAACGCCTCCGCCCCCTGTTTCTGGCCAAAGTACTGGACAAATGAACATATCCAGCAGCCATCCCATAAACAGCACCAACTCGCGAAAATTGACGCTGCTGCTCCATCATGGCTTCAAACCGGCCGGCTGGTCAGTCAAGAACACACTGAAACAGAAAGCACTCGCAAATCCAGCACTACCTGCGACAAACGCGTGACAAACAGATACGAGCGCACAGGATGCAACTGCTAAAGCAGAAACAACCTGCTTGCCTATAGCCGAATGACAACTACGTTACCGCAAGCACACGCACTGAACCCGTGAATACACGCTGTCAAAGCCTGGAGACCGAGAAGCGCGAATCAGCTCTAACCAAACCTTCACTAACACGAGCAAACCCGTAACTAGCAAAAGAGGAACAGAGGGCGGCGCCATTAACTTTGGTCTTCCCCTTTATAGTGACGTCGTACGTAGTTTACGTGCACGCGTTCCGGTACGACGGGAATTTGGTCCGCTGGTGTGTACACGCCAGCGGAACAAAACACAAATCAGCCTTGTACGCCGGAAACTGTCGGGCAGACAGTTTCCAGCGCACAGATCCGGTCGTGAGTACAAGGCCTGAGACGAATGTTAACGACTTTACATAATGCACATCCTTTAAGTTTTATTTTTTCTAGTATTTTAGAATTGCCTTTCTGTTGAACTGTTGTTTTTATTTAATTGTATATTGTCAAATGATTCCTGAGAACAAATAAAAGGACTGTCCTTTCAGTAACCTCCTCTGGTTTTCACTGTCTGAAATATGTTTTATATCACTTTGTTGCAGGGCCTCGTTCTCTGCCTTTAGAGAGCTAAATAAGAATAGCTTCAATACTCTGATTATCTTTTAGTAAGCATGCTTATAGCAGTCTAACACTACAGTTTCAGAAGTCATTATAGTAATAATTATACAATGAATGGAAGCCATTAAAGCTTTTTCTTTAGCTCAAACTTTTATGAAAAGACAGACTTTTACTTCAGCACATTCATTCCAAGTGGAAATCATTGGAACTTTCTATATTTTTTTTTATTATTGCATATTTTAAGCGAACAATATAAAATTACTTAATTCCAATATGTAAAGATATTATTTGTCAAACTTTGTGTATAATTAGGCTGATAATGTTTATGCCTCTTCCAGTTCCTCTCAGATTGGAGTTTGATCTACTTGCAAAGTCCATATGGTCTGTTAGGAAGTAATTCTAAACCAGGGCAAATGCATTAACAGTTATCCTGTAGGTACCTTACTTAAACTGTTGTCTGGGAGAAAGTACAGTTTGTTGTATATTTATGTTTTGCGTGTTGCTACTCATCATTGGCACTAAGCCTGGTTCAGTGGTTATAAAGGCAAATAACTTTTTTTTTAACGCAACTTTGCAGCAACATGGCTTACAGTGCCAATTGTACTCCCACTGGACATGACTCTTCTTCTTGCACATTTCTTGTTATTGCCCCGTTTCCTCATTCCAGCACCCGGGTGTTGGCTGTTGCTTTTCCTCCCTGTCTGTGTTCACCTGTTGACTGATTGATCTGGTCAGTCACCTGATATGAGAAAACTGGACACTCTATCCCTCGCTTGTGATAGAGACAGGCTTACCTGCATTGTTCTAGATCAAGCCTCTAATGAGTCTGCCTTTCTTGCTTTTGGATCCCCTGTGTATGACCCAGATTGGACTGGATTATCTCATGAACTCAGCCTGCCTTTTTATCTGAAATCGATACTGGATTATCCCCTGAACTCAGACTGCCTTTACCTGAACTGTCTTTGAACCATGCTATCTGCTAAACTACAAGTACCTGTTTGCTTTCCTCAGTTCGCATCTGCCTTGGTGTGGTGGCCAGACACTATAGCATTGTGTATAAAGTCCTGGGGCAGCCAAGTACTGGTAGGCCTGCTTGTCCTAAGAGAAATAGGGCTGCTATAGGTGAAGCACACAGTAGCCAGCTATAGTGTCTGACCACCTGCGTTGGGGTAGATGTGACATTTGTGACAGGCAGCTGTTGTAATGAATAGTAGTAGCCTAAATTGATGATGGGTCAAGGCCTCAAGTTTGTTGTTCAGAAGGGCAACAGTGGGTTCAGGTGCTAGGGATGTAGTGAACATCTTTGATAGAATTGAGAAAATCTCCAACCATAAGGCTTGTGCTATAGGGCAATCCCACCATATGTGAAGGTGTGCTCCATCCATACTGCAGCCTCGGAATCATTGTGGTGGGTATTGAGGGAGGAATTTGTGTATCCTGGAAGGGACCAAGTACCACCTGGTTAGCGCCTTATAGTTAGTTTCCAAGGCAGCAATGTTGGTGGAGGAAGATTTAGTCGCCTGCCAAATGGAGGACCACTCTGCGCAGTCAAGTGTAAGGTTAAGATCTCTTTCCCATCTGCTAACGTAGTCTGGGGTTTTGTTGTATTAGGGGCCACTAGGGAGGTGTAAAGCTCCGAGATTAATCCGCACCTATGTGGGTCAGATTTACACAGAAATAAAGAGAAAAGTAAACCCCCAAAAAGAAGCCACGGGTGGACCAAGCTGCAAAAAAAATGGTTTAAATTTATTAGGTAGAATAAAAATTCCTTTTGCACATATAACAGGCACTCGATACCCATCATCAACACCCAATTTAATAAAATTAGCGAGACAACGTTGTCTGTACTAAAAACCTGCTACATCATGTAAAGTGCATGCATGCATATTTCTTTCTGCAGGATTACCATCTAATGGTACTTGGTACTGTAAGCATACACAGCCTCAGTTAGTTGCACTGCAGACTAATGGTTCAGCCAATTAGAGCTGAGCAAGTCCACCTCTGGGGAATAAAATGGAATGGCTATAAAAGTTGCTGTGCACATAAGGCTCATATATTATTTATGCAGTTGACAATACTAAACAACAAGTTCGGACGATATGGGGTCCTATAGCCAGATAGATTTTTGTTGCAGAGAGGTTAGGTATGTCAATCACAGTTGAAGCCAGGTATTTATAAAGCTGAAACGACAGCGGGATAGTAGCAGAAAATAGAAAAGCAAGTCCCAAAATGTAAGCAGCTGGAAATGAAATGGAAAAAAGGGGGCGCACTATTGGAGCCCACTTTCTTGGGACGGCGGCCACCCAGCTCCATTTATTGACACGTGAGGGGTTAACAGTGGTAATGTATGTATGAAGGTGATTGGTGTACTGTCTCTTTAAATGTGTGCTTCAAGTTTCAGATGGTCCAATTAGGAACCAGGGAAGTTTCTAGTGGTGCCTAAGGAGATGATAAAAGGGGCTGCTGAGGGTCTTTACTTCCTCTTTGCAGCAGCTGACCTACAGGTGAAGAAGCTCCCTCCCTCCCTGTCACAGTATATTTATGTGGTTGGGTCACCCCGGGATCCAGGGGGGACGCATTTCTGGATCAATAAAGGTTTATTAGCCCGTGTTCTGAAAACTGGGCAAAGGTTTTTGCTGGATATTGTTTTCCATTTGAATATTGAATTATTATATTTATCCATTTGATTATATTTTAAACCAATAAAATGCTACAGCCAATTTTTGCCAACTTATTGTGTGTGTTGGGGTTTACTAAAGCTATAAGGTTGTATCTGGGGGGACCTGGCTGGGGATTCTGCTGTATGGTGACCCGCATCAAATAGATTCAAAGTCCCGCTTTTTAGTTAGCTCAAACGAGCGTATCAGCTACAGGCTTCAGAGCCATGCATGTCATGCAGAGCCTGTATAGAGTGCACAGCGCATGCGCCGACGTGACGTAGTCCTCCGTGAGGGGATTAACGTGATGGTAGTGATATTTTTCCCGACATGTTTCACCCAATCACGTTGGTTTAATCAAGGGAGAAGGAGGGGCCATTAGTTAGAATGTATTTCTACCAATTCGAGTAAGGCACATACTTAATTGAAATTGTCGTTTTGTAAATTGCCACTAGTCAGTCTTCTTAATACCATATCAGATTCCGTCTCAGCTGCTGATCGAAGGCATCGCTACATAATCCTGATTACCGAAGGTGATATATAGGAAAGTTCAAGCTGCAGCCATTCAGAACAGCTATCATAGCAAAAAGACCAGTACAGTAAAATATAAAAAATGGCACACACACACACACAGGTGGATATCAAAATATACACACATGTGTATATAAGATCCATGTAAGAATTTAAGAAGAGGCACGGAGAGGAAAGAGAACCAAAGACATACAGTGTGCACATATATTGAAAAATATCAACAGATGTCAGAGGCAAAGCATTCTAAATCTATATCTGTTCAATCATTCATTTATTTATAAATCTAGAAATAGGAGCGACTAGATCACAAAGATTTTTGTTATCGATATATGACAAGGGATTCCAAAGGAAGTTCCAAAGTAGATTACAAAACTGTCATTTAAAGATTTGTAACCTAGATCCCAGGTATCTGTTTTAGCAGAATACTAGTACTGATATGTTGTCACCGTTCCAGAAAGGGTTGGAAGCTACACTCTACATTCAGGCCTATGGGTGCAAGAGTCCTAAGCCTGAATATCCACATTTTTTCTTTCTGTAATAAAACAGTATCAAAGTCCCCCCTACTTGCAGGCAGGTTATCCCTTTAACCTTTAAACCCACCGTACTGCCTTGGTGAAAATCAGCAAAGTGCAGTTCTTCCTTGGTCTTGTCACCTTAATTAAATTGCTAATACTTTGCAGATGTTCTCCTATGCGGATCCGAAGCTGTCTCTTGGTTTTACCAATGTAATATTTCTTACACAGGCATTCCAGCATGTATATCACCCTGGAAGTTGATAAATGTATTAATGCAAAATTTGACATTCCCATCCGCACTGGTGAACTCTGCTGTTCTGTCCACAAATTCACAGATCTGGGAGAGGGCACATGCATACAATCCCTTCAAGAGTGGTAGGTCAGTCAGCTTGTGTTTTTTTCTTTAGTATGCTCTGAATGAACCAGAGTATCTCTGAGGTTACGAGTAGGGATAAGCTTCGAGTTCGAGTCGAACTCATGTTTGACTCGAACATTGCCTGTTCGCCTGTTCGGCGAACAACGAACAATTTGGGGTGTTCGCGGCAGATTCGAAAAGCCACGGAACACCCTGTTAAAGTCTATGGGAGAAATCTAAAGTGCTAATTTTAAAGGCTAATATGCAAGTTTTTGTCCTAAAAAGTGTTTGGGGACCTGGAGACATGTATCAATGCAAAAAAAGTTTTAAAAACTGCATTTTTTTCGGGAACAGTGATTTTACTAATGCTAAAAGTGAAACAATAAAAGTGAAATATTCCTTTAAATTTTGTACTTAGGGGGGTGTAAAGTTAGCATGTGAAATAGCGCATGTTCCCGTACTTAGAACTGTCTCTGCACAAAGTGTAATTTCTGAAAGAAAAAAAGACATTTAAAACTGACTTGCGGCTATAATGAATTGTCGGCTCTGAAAATTCAGAGCGAATTCATTCATAAAAAAAAATAAAAAATAGCGTGGGGGTCCCCCCAAATTCAATTACCAGTTCTTTCAGGTTTGGAATAGATATTAAGGGTAACCCCCACCATCAATTTAAAAAAATGACGTGGGGTTCCCCCAAAAATCCACACCAGACCCCTTATCCGAGCACGTTAACCTGGCCGGCCGCAGAAAAGAGGGGGGACAGAGTGCAGCCCCCCCTCTCCTGAACCGTACCAGGCCACATGCCCTCAACATGGGGAGGATGGTTGTGGGGGTCTCCGGGCGGGGGGCTTATCAGAATCTGGAAGACCCCTTTAACAAAGGGGACCCCAGATCCTGGCACCCCCTATGTGAATTGGTAATGGGGTACATTGTACCCCTACCATTTTACTAAGGAAGTGTAAATAGTTGGAAAAAACACACACACCGTAGAAAAAAGTCCTTTATTAATTAAAAAAAAAGAAAAAAAATCCAGCGGTGGTAATCCACTCATCCCGGCTTCCTGCTCCAACGTTGTCTGTATCCAGCGACGGGTGATCTCCCCTTCTGGTCCAGCGATGAGAAGATCTTCCGGCATCCAGAGCTCCAGAGCACAGCATCAGAGGCCGCCTCTCTCCGCCGGACACAGCCCAGTGGAATGACGCGGCTGAAGCTTTGACATTTCTTATATAGGGGAGGCGGGACCACCCGTCACGTGACCCCGCCCCCTCTGATGCAAGGGGGAAGACCGGGCTTCCCCAGTGATGTAGCAGAGGGTGTGTCAGAGGGTGTGGGGTCACGTGACAGGTGGCCCCGCCTCCCCTATATAAGAAATGTCAAAGCTTCAGCTGTGTCATTCCGCTGGGCTGTGTCCGGCGGAGAGAGGCGGCCACAGATGCTGTGTTCTGGAGCTCTGGATGCCGGAAGATCTTCTCATCGCTGGACCAGGGAGGAGATCACCAGTCGCTGGATACAGACAACGTTGGAGCAGGAAGCTGGGACGAGTGGATTACCACCGCTGGATTTTTTTTATTTATTTTTTATTAATAAAGGACGTTTTTCTATGGTGTGTGTGTTTTTTCCAACTATTTACACTTCCTTTGTGAAGTGGTAGGGGTACAATGTACCCCATTACCAATTCACATAGGGGGGGCCAGGATCTGGGGGTCTCCTTTGTTAACAGGGTCTTCCAGATTCTGATAAGCCCCCCGCCCGCAGACCCCCACAACCACCGGGCAAGGGTTGTGGGGATGAGGCCCTTGTCCACATCAACATTGGGACATCCTCCCCATGTTGAGGGCATGTGGCCTGGTATGGTTCAGGAGAGGGGGGGCGCACTCTGTCCCCCCCTCTTTTCTGCGGCTGGCCAGGTTAACGTGCTCGGATAAGGGGTCTGGTGTGGATTTTTGGGGGAACTCCACGCCATTTTTTTAAAAATTTGGGTTGGAGTTCCCCTTAAAATCCACACCAGACCTGAAGGGTCATTTTTTTTTCTTATGAATGAATTTGCTCTGAATTGCCAGAGCCGACAATTCATTATAGCCGCAAGTCAGTTTTAAATGTCTTTTTTTCTTTCAGAAATTACACTTTGTGCAGAGACAGTTCTAAGTACGGGAAACATGCGCTATTTCACATGCTAACTTTACACCCCCCCCTAGGTACGAAATTTAAAGGAATATTTCACTTTTATTGTTTCACTTTTAGCATTATTAAAATCACTGCTCCCGAAAAAACAGCCGTTTTTAAAACTTTTTTTTGCATTGATATATGTCCCCTGGGACAGGACCCAGGTCCCCAAACACTTTTTAGGACAATAACTTGCATATTAGCCTTTAAAATTAGCACTTTAGATTTCAAACGTTCGCGTCCCATAGACTTTAATAGGGTTCTAAAGTTCACACGAACGTTTGGTGTGTTCGCAAGTTCTGGTGCGAACCGAACAGGGGGGTGTTCGGCTCATCCCTAGTTACGAGCTCTTCTAGCGACCATTTGAGGGAAAGAACCCAGTGTCAGTACTCCCCAATGTTTTTTAAGGACACATTTAACCTGATTCCACTGTGCCCCATAGGTAGTAATTATCCGTAAGGAATTGATTTGGCCACAGTCTTTCGCTGGTTAGTCAAAAGGTCTTTTCTGTTTTTGGTCCAGGCTTTTTTTAATACCTTGTGTGGATAGCCCAGTTTTTTAAACCCTCTCCCCTGCATCTCCCCTGCTTCTCGAAGTCACAGGAACTGACCTACTGGAATACCCCTGATCAAATGGTCAGGGTGATGGCTGGAGGCCTGAAGAAAGGTATTTGCCGCGGTAGGTTTTCTGAATGTACAGGTAGCTATTCTATTGCCTACAATGGAAATTTTTAAATCCAGGAAGGAAATAGTTTGAGAGTTCACAACATAGGTTAATTTAATGTTTCTCTCAATCACATTGAGATCGCAGAGAAACTCATGTAGCTGCTCTTGATCACCCCGCCATACCATAAAATGTCATCGATGTACCTCAGCCAGGTTAGTACCTGGCCAAGGTATATCGGCATCCAGTAAACCACACTGCTCAAGTGATGCAGATTTTCCAATCTTTTTTTTGTGGGTTCTTCCCCACAAAAGGTTGCTAGAAGCGCTCGTAACCTCAGAGATACTCTGGTTCATTCAGAGTATACTAGAGAAAAAAACAAAAACTGTCTGACTGACCTACCCCCCTTGAAGGGAATTTATGCGTGTGGTCATCGCCAGATGTGTGAATTTATGGACAGAACACCAGAGTTCACCAGTGCGGATGGGAGTGTCAAATTTTGCATTAATAAATTTATCAACTGTGCGACTTCCAGGGTGATATACATGCTGGAATGCCTGTGTAGCCACGATGTACCCTATACTCATTCATATAGGGTGGAGGGTCGGGATATGGGGGCCCCCTTATTAACGGGGGGGTTCCCGGATTCTGATAAGTCCTCCGCCCGCAGACCCCAACATCCAATGGTCAGGGTTGTCGGGAAGAGGCCTTTGTCCTCATCAAAATGGGGGGTGGGTACTTTGGCGCAGAGGGGCACCCTCCAGCCCCGCCACCCCAAAGCACCTTGTCCCCATGTTGATGAGGGCAAAGGCCTCTTCCCGACAACCCTGGTTATTGGTTGTCGGGGTCTGCGGGCGGGGGACTTATCGGAATCCGGGAGCCTCCTTTAATAAGGGGGCAAAAGGATCCTGGCCCCCCACCCTATGCTAATGAGTATGGGGTACATCGTACCCCTAGCCTTTCACCTGGGGGAAAAAAGTGTCAAGAAAAAATAACACACTACACAGGTTTTTAAAGTCATTTATTAGGCAGCTCCGGGGGTCTTCTTCCCACTTCTCCACTCTCTTCTCCGGCTCTCTGATTCTTCTCCTGCTCTACGGTGCCTTCTGCCGGGCTCCTCCGCTATCTTCTTCCAGCTCTATTACTAGCGTTGGCCCGGTCTTCTCCATCGTCTTCTTCTTCCCTCTTCTTCCGATGTTGACACGGCACTCTCTCCAGCTGTAATGCAGTGTGTCGGTGACCCTGCCCCCATACATCATGCCCTGGGACTGTGATGTCATAGGGGGCGGGGTCACCGGGTGAAATCACCCGGTGACCCCACCCCATGCCTATATAAATCATTGCTCACCGCGCACACAGCATTACAGTGGGAGAGAGCGTTGTGTCAACATCGGAAGAAGAGAAGAGGGAAGTAGAAGACGACGGAGAAGACCGGGTCAATGCTAGTAAAAGAGCTGGAAGAAGATAGCAGAGGAGCCCGGAAGAAGGCAGAAGGCGTACCGGAGAGTGGGAAAAGAATGGGAGAAGAGAGCAAAGAAGTCGGAAGAAGACCCGTGAAGTCGGAAGAAGACCCCCGGAGCTGCCTAATAAATTACTTTAAAAACCTGTGTAGTCTGTTTTTTTTTCTTGACACTTTTTCCCCCCAGGTGAATGGGTAGGGGTACGATGTACCCTATACTCATTCACATAGGGTGGGGGGCCAGGATCTGGGGGCCCCTTATCAAAGGGGGCTCCCGGATTCCGATAAGCCCCCGCACCCGCAGACCCAAACAACCAATGGCCAGACAATGGGGACAAGGAGCTTTGGGTGGCGAGGGCCGCATGGTGCCGTGCGCGCAGTGTGCAACAACTTAAATAGGCATGGGGCGTGGTCACCGGGTGATGTCACCCAGTGACCCTTCCCCTTTTGATTTCACAGTCCCATCATGCCTGGGACTGTGACATCATAAGGGGCGGGATAGCTGGGTGACATCACCCAGTGACTGTGCCCCATGCCTATATAAATCATTGCGCACCGCGCACACGGCATTACAGCTGGAGAGAGCATCGTGTCAACATCGGAAGAAGAGAAGAGGGAAGAAGACGACGGAGAAGACCGGGCCAACGCTGGTAAAAGAGCTGGAAGAAGATAGCAGAGGAGCCCGGCAGAAGGTAGAAGGCACCGGAGTGCGGGAGAAGGCACCGGAGAGACTCCCGAAGTCGGAAAACAAGCGGCGAGTCAGAAGAAGACCCCCGAAGTCGGAAGAAGACCCCCAAAGTCAGAAGAAGACCCCCAGAGCTGCCTAATAAATAACTTTAAAAACCTGTCTAGTCTGTTTTTTTTATTGACACCTTTTTCCCCCCAGGTGAATGGGTAGGGGTATGATGTACCCTATACTCATTCACATAGGGTGGGGAGCCGGGATCTGGGGGCCCCCTTATTAAAAGGGGACTCCTGGATTCCAAAAACTTCCCCGCCCACAGACCCCGACAACCAATGGCCAGGGTTGACGGAAAGAGGCACTTGTCCTCATCAACATGGGGACAGGGTGCTTTGGGGTGGGGGGCCGTGCTCCTTGCCCCAAAGCACCCACCTCCCCATGTTGCGGCCTGGTACGGTTCAGGAGGGGGGCACTTGCTTGTCCCCACCCCCTTTCCCAACCGGCCGGGGTGCTTGCTCAGATAAGGGTCTGGTATGGATTTTGGGGGGACCCCCACCCCGTTTTTTCAGAGTAGGGGGTTCCCCTTTAAATCCATACCAGACCCATGGGCCTGGTATGCTCTTGGAGGGGGAACCCATGCCGTTTTTTTATTTAAAATTTGGCATGGAGTTCCCCTCTGGAAATACATACCAAACACAGTGATCCCCGTTCATTGAAAGTCAGACGTATGTTGGCTTCAAGTCGCAGGGTAAAGTCAGATCCAAAGTAGGACCAGTGTCGTGTCACACTAGTGTGAACCCAGACTTATAGTTAAAGCTTAATTGAACAAGCTGAAGTTAGAAGCTGTGCTCCAGTGTTAGTAAATCTCCCTAATGTTGCTAAATTTCTGAATAAATGTAAATTTACTTTGCACATCTACTATACTAAATGTTAGCTGTTCATAAAGAAAGGCTACCAGAAAGTTTACAGATTTTTTACAGATTATTTTTCTATTGACTACATACAGTAAACAAACAAATGTAATATAATATGATGTATAATAAAACGAATAACAATATTTCATTTAAAACATGTTCATATATATATATCTATATATATCTATATATCTCTCTCTATATATATCTATCTATATCTATCTATATATATATATATATATATATATATATATATATATATATATATATATATATATATATATATATATATATAGAATACATCCATATCCATGCATGTGCAGTTAACTATGCCTGTTTTTTTTAGCTTGTTTGGTTTGCACAATGTTTTTGTGTTCTTTGTTTATTACTTTCCATGTAATTTCCATATGCTTTTTTAGGTCTGTCACAGGCAGCACAGTTAATCAGTCATTCATTTCTGGCATGTTAAAGGCTTTGCACAGTGCTGCAATTCACAGATTCAGTAGCATACTGTCAGATCATTTTTCATAACCCTTGTTTCCTTGTCATCCTGTCATAGCTAACACTGTGGAGCAGATTAGTACAAATACATAAATCTTTTCTCAGCTCCACTTCACTGCTGCTTAGTAGTGTTTTGCTAGACAACTGTGCTTACCAGCTTCAAATACCTTCAGTTTAGATTAATGCATATTTATTATCATGGGGCAGTTTCTACAGAGATTTTTCCCAGCGTGCGCTGACAGCATAGGTAGCGCTATGCCATTCATCACTGTTCACAATTTCTGTCAACTCATTCAAAAACTATTTTAATGTTGGATAAAAAATGGAATCAGATAATTTTCTAGAAAAGAATTCTCTTTTGTATTCATAGCCACTGCTTAAGCATGTAATATTGCTGCCTTTTTTTCCTTTTTGTAATTTTGGCTGTGAAAAGTACTTAATGTACCAAAAACAATTTGTAGAGGCATTATTTTACCAATTTAAACTGTATACGCCTTGCTGAGGTCTCCCTTATCTAACTGTTGCTAATACATTCTCATGCTGTGCTCTGATAGCTTCATTTTACAGTTGAGGAGATCATCCGCTCCATGCTGTGCTAGAAATGGGGCCCTCATCACTCTGGTCCACAGAGTGCACTTAACATGTGAACAACAAACACAAAAAAAAAAAAGTTTCTACCATAAACATCTCCTTACATTTTATTCTTTTTTAATAACGTATCTCTGCATTTTCTCCAGATTTGCTTTTACACAGCAGCTTAACTATTTGTTTTCTGGTGTCCATGCAGAACAAGGGCTTTTTGATCAGTGCAAGATTTTCAACTCTAGCTTTCCTCATACCTCCGATTGTGTGCCAGTAACAAGATCAGACTCTGAGACCCACGTGCACTGGAACCAGCTGGGACAGTAATTGCTGTGAAATTATGTTCTGGACATTTGAAAAGAAAGGATCAGCATCACAGGCTCTTGTTTTCCACCCTGTCAGTTCTTTTCCCTGCTATGGATTTGTTGTCATTGCCTCTTGATGATCCTGTTGACACTCCTGACGTAAAATGATTTTTTTTTACTCCCCAGCTGATTGACTCCATTTATGCTGTGAAGCCATATGAAATACATGACCCCAGAGCCAGTGAGAGTTATTTGGTATGATTAGGTCACAGGCTTAAGAATTAAAAAATATTAATTATACGAAAAGAAAAAAGTAAAGAAAAAAAAAACGTATATGAAATGCTAATTGCTATGTCCTAGGTTTAGTTTATACACCTAGAATGAACAATTCAGTGGATCTTCTATTTTTATTATAGTTCCACAATGTCACCTTTTAATTTAAAAACACTTATATAGTTAAAGTAGATCTAAACTTTAACTGGATGACATTTATTTGCTGTAGCACCATGTTTTATAGACAGTTGCCGTTTTTTTTTTTTTTTGTATGTTGTTTATTTAATAAAATACCAATTTCCCCCTTTTTTACCCTATTTTGTATCTCAGTGCTACTGGTCTAAACTAGCAGTTTTCCACTACTTCATGTCGTCATGCCCTTGCATCAGCTACACATTATTAAGTATTCTGATAGTGACCATGTCTGCAGATTGTACATCAGCATGGCTGCCTACAGCCTCAAGCAGGGGTGCATGTGACAGAGTGAAAATTAAGGTGTACAAATAGGAGACAGCTGTTATCTCAAAATAGGGTTGCCACCTTTTCGTCAAGCCAAACTCGAACATTTTAGCGACATACAGCAATTTTTTTTGTAGTACATGCTATAGGATGGTAAGAGATTTGGGACACCTTTGAGTTGCCCTAGGAGAGTAGTAAGGAGGCACGCATAGCACGCTGCAGTGAACAGTGGCTGTGGCCAAATTGTGTTAACAGTGGAGAGGGGGTGGACTTAAAGGGGCATGATTAAAAAAAAGCATTTGTGTACCCATAAAATATGATTAGATTAATAAAATAAATGTCAAAATATGAACCTAGCCTACCTTAAAAGTGGACATTGTCAGTCAGAAGAGCAGTTGGCGGTGTCAGTAGAGCAGTGGGTGGTGTCAGTAGGCAGCGGATGGTGTCAGTAGGCAGCGGATGGTGTCAGTAGGCAGCGGACGGTGTCAGTAGACAGTGAACGGTGTCAGTAAGCAGCGGATGGTGTCAGTAGGCAGTGGATGGTGTCAGTAGGCAGCGGATGGTTTCAGTAGGCAGCGGACTTTTAATTACCAAATAAAAACCCCAAAAAATCAAAGCAATCCATAGGCACCCTACAAATAGAAAAGAAAGATGATATTAGATAAAGGCTACTGAGAGAGCACTGGACATAAAGTAATTATGCCAGGATGGTACTGCAGGGAGAACTAGACTGCGATCTTCAATCAGCAGCCATGTCCCTGGAAAGACCAGCATGACAAACCCCACACTGGAGAGAGACTGTGATCTGTAGGTAGTAAAGAGCCTCAGCTCTGCACTTACCCAGCGGTTGGTGTCCCCTTAGCTCACACGGCAGGCTCTGTTTGTTCCTCCTGCTGTCCAGACGGGTCACATGCTCGGCTTGCAGAGGGGAAGAGCCCGAGGCTGTGTCTGCATGGAGTAGGCACTGGCGCGTCTCTCCCCCCTCACAGCACACAGTCACCCTGTAATGTGTCACCGCAAAATTTACACAGCGCCGGAGATTCGGCCAGAGCGCCGGGCAGTGCAGGCAGGCAGAGAGGGAGCCGCATGCACGGGGAACCCCATTACAGAGTAATAATATTAGACTCCGCAGCACTGTGTCCGGCGCTCAGGCGGACTGATACCCGGACACAGGATTCAAAACCTGTACTGTCCGGGTGAATCCGGACAGGTGGCAACCCTAGGTTAGAGAGAAGGGGGCTGAGAGGGAGGAGGAGTGAGAGAGAAAGGTGGTAAGAGAGGAGTTGGCCTGACAGAAAGGGGGAGTGTCTTACAGAGAGGGGTGTAGCTGACAGAGGGGAGGTGTAACTGGCAGAGGGGGGGAGTAGCTGACAGAGAGGGGGTGTAGCTGACAGAGAGGGGGTGTAGCTGACAGAGGGGGGAGTACAGCTAATAGAGAGGTGGTATAGCTGACAGAGGGGGTATAGCTGACAGAGAGGGGGTATAGCTGACAGAGGGGGGGGTACCTGACAGAGGGGGGGAGTAACTGACAGAGGGGGAGTACCTGACAGAGAGGGGGAGTACCTGACAGAGAGGGGGAGTACCTGACAAAAGGGGGGAGAACCTGACAGAAGGGGGGGGCACCTGACAGAGGGAGGGGGAGTACCTGACAGAGAGGGGGAGTACCTGACATAGAGGGGGAATACCTGACAGAGGGGGGAGTACCTGACAGGGGGGAGTACCTGACAGAGGGGGGGTACCTGACAGAGGGGGGGTACCTGACAGAGGGGGGAGTACCTGACAGAGAGGGGGAGTACCTGACAGAGAGGGGGAGTACCTGACAGAGAGGGGGTATAGCTGACAGAGAGGGGGTATAGCTGACAGAGGGGGGAGTACCTGACAGAGGGGTGAGTACCTGACAGAGAGGGGGAGTACCTGACAGAGAGGGAGAGTACCTGACAGAAGGGGGAGTACCTGACAGAGGGGGGTACCTGACAGAGGGGGGGAGTACCTGACAGAGAGGGGGTATAGCTGACAGAGGGGGGGAGTAACGGACAGAGAGGGGGTTGCTGACAGAGGGGAAGTGGCTTACAGAGGGGTAGTGGCTTACCGAGGGGGAGTGACTTACAGAGGGGGGGGTAGCTGACAGACAGCGGCAGGCTGACAGAAGGGTGTGAGAAGGCAGATGAGAAAGATGAGGAGTGAGGATTCGAGGAGAGCAAATGCCAGGCAAGGAGACGGGACTCTGGGCGGCCGCGATCACCCACAGTCCAGCTCCGCCTCCACATGTGACCAGGTCCACCGGGCCAATATATGCTGCCCACGTGACCTATTCAGCCAATCACAGGCTGAATAGGTATGCCTGCTGCCCATCGCTGAGCTCGGCTCGGAGGTGGAGCGGCGAGCGCACAGGCAGACATATGTGTGTGACATTGATGGCGGGTGCCGGAATTTGGGATGCGCCGCTCTGGTTGAACTGCTGCTATATGTGCCCGGGTTTCAGGCGGCTTGAAAACCGGGCACATGTGTCCAAACCCGGACTGTCCGGGTCAAAACCGGACAGGTGGCAACCCTATCTCAAAATAGAAAGTGACTGACCCTGGCCATGTGGTTGTTTGCAGGATGGGGGCTTATCAGAATCCATAAGTCCAATTTAAAGGAGTTGCAAATAAAAACAATTTTTATGCTGAAATGACTGTTTACAGGGTATAGAGACATAATAGTTAACTGATTTCTTTTAAAAACGATTAAAAATAGATACAAATCAATCATATAATGTACCTGCAGTTTCTAGTTTCGTTTTTGCATGTTGTTTCCTGCCTCTCTGCTGTACAGAGCCACAGAGCCATTACAGGGCAGTGATGGTTTGGAAAGCGAAACTGATGGTGCTGAGGGGTTTTAGACACACAGAAATTACACCTCCTTGATTAGTGACCACAGAGAGAAAGCTCCCAGCACTGTGGTTATCAGGAAAGAGACAACCAGGAAGTGTGGAGATCAGAGAAGAATTACAGCAACATGAGAGCAAAAACGAACAATGAGGACATGAAAACAGCACTGCATTAAGGTAAAGGAAGCTATTAAGATAAAAAAAAATTCCTTTACAAACCCTTTAACTAAAAACATAGTACCCCTACTCATTTACAAAAAAAAGTGAAAAGTAAATAAACATAGCTTTTCAGTTTTTTTTCCACAGTTTTACACAAGACCTTTAATTTAAAAAAAAGTTCCATAGTGTAAATTCACCAATCACATCGTCCAGTGATGCAGATCCACATCAATCACAATGATCCACACTTCATATGTGCCAGATGACAAATTTTAGTCCTGCTTCCTGGTTTACTTTGGAAGCAGGGACTGGGAGATATACTGTGTGAGATGAGGTTAATGTATTGGACATGTCTGTTGAACAGTGAAGTTTTTCTTTCTACAGTTTGGTGGTTCATCATGATTGACGTTGATCTGCATCACTAAATGACGTGATTGATGGTGGGTTTAAATTGTGTGACTTTTTAAAAAAAACTGTGTTTATGCAAAACAAAACAAGCAAAAAAGGTGTGAGGTCCCCCAAATCTTAAAGGTGACCCTCACAAACATAATACAAAAAAGGGGTCCCCCACCCAAAATCCACACCAGACACTTATCTGAGCATGCAGTATGGCAAGCAACGACTTTTTCTGCAGTATACCAGGCCACATGCCTTCAACATGGAAAGGGGGTACCTTAACATGTTGAGTAAGCTGTAGCTGTAGAGTGAGTTTTGCAGCCTTTTTGCAGTAGTGCCTTCCAGTGTTTGTTAGCTTTTTTTAAAGCGAAACTATACTACCACAAAAGCGAATGGCTCAGGAATGCTAATAAACGCAGAATAGCTGCATTTTTCAGAGGTTTTTTTGGGCGTTTTTTAGCTTTTTAACCTTTTATCAGTTAGAGCATTTTACAGCTAGAAAACTCGCCTTAAAAGCCACTAGTTCTGGGGGGTTTTCCAACCAGAGAACACCCTAGCCAAAAAATGCTGACAACAGCCTATTTGTGCATGGACACATAGGATAACATGCTAGGAAAATTAACTGGCTGTAGAAAAAACTCATGGAGCCAAAAGCAGCAGCTGTAAAAACAAACAACCAGTGTGCATGAGGCCTAAAGGCAAAAGCCTTTTCCTCACAACCCTGGCTTGGTGGTTGTTGGGGGTCTGCGTGTGGGGGGCTTATTTAATTCTGGAAATTTCCTATACCAAAAAGCTACCACCCCCCTATGTGAAGGCATAGTACATTCATCAGCACAATACTCCTACTAATTCACATTTTTTTAAAGCTTTTGGCAAGCTTGTTAATAAAAAAGGTTCTGCAAAGTACATCCATCAGTCCAGCAACACAAATCCATACTAATCACAGGATCTAAGTGACATCATTAACTATATATAGTCATATCCATAAATGGTAATAATGTCACTGGGAGACCCCATCACTTTGTTTATAACAGCTGTCATTTGTCAGACCTATCATTTGAAGTAAAGTGTCGGGCACAGACTTGTGTCAGCAGTTTTTTTTTCTCTCAGTGGGCATTGGGTATCATGATTGACAAAGATCAACATTGCTGGATGCCATAATTGACAATGTATGTACATTGTGGGATTTTTTATTTAAAGGATTAAAGAACTTGTCATTCACATGAGAGGGGACTGGTATCTGGTCACCCCCATATTATCAAAAGGGGCTCCTAGATTCTGATAAGCCCCCACTTACAGACCTCTGCATTCACCCAAACAGGATTGTGAGAAAGGTGCTCCCGTGATAGGGGCATGTGACCTGGTAGGACTCAGAGGGGAAGAATGAATGTCCCCCTCTTTCCTGCATGCTAAGATATGGGCCTGGTGTAGATTTTTTGGAGGGACATCCTTCTTCTTTGTGGAGTTCCTCTTTAAAATCCAAAGAATCTGGTATACACTTTAGGAGGAAACTCAACAGGGGTTTTTTTTGCATGCAGTTTCCCCCAAAATTTAGAACAGACCTGAAGAGACTGATATAAATTAAAAGGAGAACTACGTTATTAACATTTATATGAGACCTTCATCTTTAGGCATAGATGAAGGGAATCTCTGGCTTCTTTGTTTACAAGCAGAACAAAGCCTCTGGGAGTTGTCATTATTGTTAGTGTTACTGTAGTAGGATGTCTACATCATACAGATGCACCACTTCATAAACAGGGTTAGGGTATTCCCTAGGCATGTCATTTACATGTTTTTATTGTTTCTCTTTAACCACTTCCTGCCCACCTGCCATCACATGACGGCAGAGTGGAGTGGTACAGCTCTCCTTCTGAAATAACATCATATGACGGCCCCCAGTTTAGCCGTGATTCCTGGGACACGGCATTATCCTGATCTCGGCAAAGAGCCATGGCAGTGGTTCTTTACCCATGTGATCGGCTGTGTCCAATCACAGCTGATCACATTTAAACAAGGAAGTGCCGTTTATCAGCTTTTCCTCTCTCACACTGACAGAGTGTGAGGTGAGGAGAGCTGATAAGCGGCATCTACTCACAGGAAAAACATGTAAAGGTAATCAGGGCACTGATCATCAGTGACCTGATTACAATGCAGCCCCAACAGTGCCCATCAGCGATGCCACTCTGTGCCTATCAGTGATGCCACTCTGTGCCTATCAGTGACAGCAGTCTGTGCCCGTCAGTGACACCAGTCTGTGCACATTGGTTATGCCAATCAGTGCTACCTTTCAATGCCCATCAGTGCCGCCTATCAGTGCCACCTATCAGTGCCCATCAGTGATGCCTATCAGTGCTCATCAGTGCTATATATCAGTGCCCATCAGGGCTGCATATTAGTGCCTCCTCATCAGTGCCGCCTCATCAGTGCCCATTAGTGCCGCCTCATCAGTGCAGCCTCATCAGTGCAGCCTCATCAGTACACATCAGTGCAGCCTCATTAGCGCACATTAGTGAAAGAGAAAAAATACTTATTTAAAATATTTGCTGAGAGGAACTAAGAAATCCGTATTGTTTTTTTAGCAAAAAATTAAAAAAAAACAGCAGTGATTAAATACCACAAAAAGAAAGCTCTATTTGTGTGAACAAAATTATAAAACATTTATTTGGGTACAGTGTTGCATGCCCGCACAATTGTCATTCAGAGTGCAACAGCAGTGAAAGCTGAAAATTGGCTTGGGCAAGAAGGGGGTAAACATGCCCAGTATTGAAGTAGTTAAGTGTTACAAACATCTCTGTTCCCAGTCAAATAGTACAATTTCTTTAGTTTGGTATTGCCCCCCATTGAAGAGCCCAAATTCCCATGCCATTTGTTCGAAAATCCCTAGCATAAGAGCCTAGAACATGGCCGTTTTTTTAACATTTGATTCCCATTGACTTCAATTGGGTTTAGACTTGATACCTAAACATTGGTCATATTTGCCGTTTGAGTCATATACACCATGTTCACCAAACCTGCCCCTAGTCAAATCCAGGTATGTTCAATTCAACCGTACTCTGTCTTTTATATGTTATAAACTTAATGAAACACTCCTTTCTGGAAAATAAATAGCATTTTAACAGTAGTAGGTGCATACGCTATAACACACCACATTTATAACTCCCAGAGTGGAACTGCCTTTGGGAAAGTCTGTGCTGACAAAACATATCAATGCCAGGGCTGCCAGTGACGTCCGTTGTCTGTCTTTCACCTTTATGTACTGAGAGAGAGATTAGCATATGTGGCAGCCCGTCCTAAGGTTCTCCCCCATGTTTAATGCTAATTGTCTTCTAGTATTTTGTAAGTATAACTCTTCTTGATTAATAAACGTATCTGGATAGTATAACACTACTGAGCTTTCCTTTTTGTTTATCTATTGCTGTGGATGATGGGAGGCTGTTTGACTGAGAACTGCTTTTTTTGGATTATTACTGAATCATGACTGTTATCTGAGGTGATAAATAGTGTCCACTTGGACAAGTGGATAGGAACTTGGTGATAGTTTCAATTGCCATGGTTAAGGCCTGCTCCATCCACTTTATTACATCCATAGAATCCACTTTATTAACCATACCAGTGGAGATCACAAGTTTGAGGTCTTCCAGTGCAAGGGTTCTAAGTGGCGAGACATAGTGTAAGAGAGTGTCTGTGTTTTGTTATTCTTCAATCTCCTATATCTAAAAAGCAGGCTTTGGGCAAATGCAAATCAACAAAAAAAGTCTGGTGCCAAATGACAGGGATATATGTAGTGAATGAAAATTGGACAACCAAGTGTAGAACGTGCGGCACCCAACCACAATCAGCAGCGATATGGTAAACACATCAGGAGTGATGTGATGAAAACATGTGCAAACAGAGAGACCATATGTGGAGCGCTGAAAAAATATGGGCATCAATTTAAAGGCAATAGATAAATCGGTAAAATTTCAAATTTATTGCCATAAAAACATATACAATTATCACAGCATTCCTCTGTGGCCAGGATGGAAAATTAACAGTCAGCCAGCATTTCTCCGTAGTTTGGATGGAACAATAACAGTCAAAAAGGCTTAGCAGTGGATAATACCTTGTGCAGCGTACATGACGCCAGATGACAAGGGGGCGTGCTGCAAAGGATGAAACTCACGTTTGGATCACTGTACTCTGCTCACGGTGGAAAGGAGGGGGAGAAGCTCATCCAGATGGAGGTGGAGAGATGACAGGACAGAGCTGATAACAGCCCAATGCGCCCGTCGGTGGATCCCTGATGCACAGACTGGGTGCGCTCCCGTGTCAGCTGAGCCTTTCTGGGCGTGACGTCAAAACAGCACCAGGAAGTAAAAACCAAAACAAGGCTTGGAGCCGGGGGTGGCAATTGGCTTACGCCAACCAATGTGGGAGCCCCGCTGGAAGCTGGGCTGGCAGCTACAAGGGACAGCTGGGCTGGAGATGGTAGGACGGAGGAAGGTGAAAAATGTATTAGGCTGCAGTCATGACTACGCGTGTCGGGGCGTGGCCCATCATCAGGTCTAATCATTTAGGCACATGGACTACCCATAATGTGGTTTATTGTGTTTAAGATTAAAGGCGGCCATACACGGTTCGAATTTCGAAAGAATTTTCTTTCGAAAATCGTATCAAAGAATTTTCGTACGAATTTCGCACTGTTAGTGGGCTGCAGCAACAGCCGATTTTCGTGTGGCAAACAAATTTGAGAAATCCGACATGTTGGAAATTTTTGGAAAAACAAACGATTTTCTGATCAATGATTGGAGAATCATGCGAGAAATGTAATAGGAAAAAAAATGCGCATGTGCAAGAAAAGAATATTCCCGGAGATAAACGAATATTCCCGGAGATAAACGAATATTCCCGGCAACATGAAGTTTTGGTTGGCCGAATTTCGAAAATCAATGGTGGCATCATCGGATCAAAAAAAAAACTTTCTAATTTTTAAAAGAAAATTTGTTCGAAATTCTACCGTGTATGGCCTTCTTTAGTTCCAGAAAGGGTGAATAATGCCACATATACACTGTATGTGCAATAGTAGCTCTTTCTTTATGAAATCTCCAACAAAGATCTGATGCAGCAGGGTATAGCCGTGTAATCTATCTGTAGTAAGGTACCACTGAGTCAAAAGTTTATAAAAGGATTCCTGCATTTTTATGCTTATGGAGCATTTATGAAATAATTCACAGTCGGACTGCTATTGCTGTGTCGAAGCATGTGGTCTAGTTGTCGTTCCCATTTCTGCATTAAAACAGTTTGGGTTATTCCAGCAGGATAAGTAGTTGTTTGTAGAGAATGTCTATGGTATGCCTTAGGCCCCGTACACACGGTCGGACAAAACCGATGAGAATGGTCCGACGGACCGTTTTCATCGGTTCACCGCTGAAGTGGCCTGACGGCCTGATGTGTGTACACACCATCAGTTCAAAATCAGATCGGGTCAGAACGCGGTGACGTAAAACACACGACATGCTGAAAAAACAAAGTTCAATGCTTCCAAGCATGCGTCGACTTGATTCTGAGCATGCGCGGGTTTTGAACCGATGCTTTTCTGTACTAACCATCGGTTTGGTCCGATGGGGCAGCGGTCCATCGGTTCGGTTTTGAAGCATGTTTTAAAATTTGGGACCGAAGGAAAACAGACCGATAGCCTATACACATGGTCGGTTTGGTCCGATGAAAATGGACTTCGGTTCATTCTCATCGGACCAAACCGACCGTGTGTACGGGGCCTAATAGGTTTATATGGTATGCAAAGTTTCTTAAGCAGTGTAGTCCCCCATTATGTCTTTATTTTATGATGTGAAATATATTTTTTAAGCAGTTTGTAAGACCAATTTTATATCTACATGATGTGAAGCAATTTAGAGGTTAGGAGATAATTGTTGTCGGTAAAAGCCATATTTGGTATAATAGGAAGATCCCAGGTTAAATGATAAGTTCAATTAAAAAATAAATAATTAAATAAATACATTCACATTTTGTTTGAAGGTAAAAAATTTGCATTTATTACATTTTTAGAAGTCTGTATAGCATTGCACTCAAAATCAGCAGATAACAGGTGCAATTAGCAGACAGTTACTGAAGTCCAGAAAGATCAATGAACTACGAGAGTGCTCACCAGCACCCTTGCAGTTAATCGAGAACTACAAGCCATCTACCACGTTGGCTGACAGTACTTGAAGTTCGTTCATTTACAGAACTCTGTGAATGAATGACACGGCTGTGTGGGTAGAGCTTCACATGGCCATGCTGTTTTTGATTTGTGCAGGGATAGGACCACCCAACCACTGTCACAATCTGGGATTGGGTCAGGGTGAGGGCAGGTGCTTTCGTACCATGTTACAACCTTAATATGTAGAAGGTAACATGTTTCTAATAGTAAACTTATCCTTTGCGGTAAAGCCTTTTTGAAAGCCTGGTAGAAAATTGGAATTGTGGCTGAATGGGGTTAATCACTTTACTTCCGGATGATTTACCCCCTTTTTTTGCGAGTAATTTTAACTGATAATTGCGCTGTCATGCAACACTGTACCCTATGTTGTGTTTTCCCCACAAATCAAGCTTTGATTTGGTGGTATTTGATCACCTCTGCTTTTAATTTTTTTTGCGCTATAAACGAAAGAAGACTGACATTAAAAAAAACAAAAAACAAAACCACGATAAGGTATAGGAGCTGTGGTATCTCTGGGAGGACCCGCCTTGAGCCAGTGACAGAGCTATCGTGATGACTAATTTTTCTCTTCTTCCCTACTTTCTTTCCTCCTCTTTAATAGGGATGAGCCAAACACCCCCTGTTCGGTTCGCACCAGAACCTTCGAACGGACCGAACGTTCGCGTGAACATTTAGAACCCCATTAACGTCAATGGGACTCGAACGTTCAAATTCATAAGTGCTCATTTTAAAGCCTAATATGCAAGTTATTGTTGTAAAACGTCTTTGAGAACCCGGGTCTTGCCCCAGGGAACATGTATCAATGGAAAAAAAGTTTTAAAAACGGTCGTTTTCCATTAATACATGTTCCCTCGGGCAAGATCTGGGTTCTCAAAGACGTTTTCACAGGCATACTATAGACACCCAGCAGGTACAATTTTTAAAGGAATTTTTCATTTTTTTTTTTTTTTTATTTAAGCATCATTAAAATCACTGCTCCTGAATCTTTAGGTGCAAACTACAGAGCACACGGCCAGTACACACCAAGTAGCTTTAGGTGCAAACTACAGAGCACACGGCCAGTACACACCAAGTAGCTTTAGGTGCAAACTACAAGGGACACAGGCAATAAACAACATAAGAATACTGCAGCTAGCACAATCACCTGCCTGCCAGAAATTAGGAAGAACTGATCTAGATAAACTATACAGTGTATAAATATACGTACAACACCTGGGATGTATATATATCCTCTACACACTGTAACATTAACTGACTAGCCTGCCTGCCTGCCTGCTCTATCTACCTGCAAAAAATGACTCTCTCGATCTGTCCTCTCTTAACCACCGCAACACACTACACAAGGCCGACCTGCAGGTCGCCTTTTATAGTGTGGGGCGTGTACTAAACCCCCTGAGCCATAATTGGCCAAAGCCATCCTGGCTTTGGCCAATTATGGCTCTCCGTTTTTTGCAAGCTGTGATTGGCCAAGCATCCGGGTCATAGTGCATGCTTGGACAATCATCAGCCAGCTATTCTGCAGTGAATTACGGTCTGTGAAACGTAATTTGAATTTGGCGCGAACGACCTGTTTTGTTCGTATTTCGACGAACGATCGAACATACGATGTTCGAGTCGAACATGAAGCTCATCCCTACTCTTTACTCTCAATGTCTTATTTTGTGTAAGGTCAGATTTCATGTGTCGCCTAATATTGTTCCAGCAGCGATACTGTATGATTCAAAATTATGTTATTTGCAGTTGTTGTCTCCATGTTTTGCTCACAATATCATTACTGCTGTTGAAATGTATATTGTGAAATTAGTAAATAGCCCTTTTTCATTGCTATTTCGAACTTTCACACATTTTTTTTGTACTGTTTCTCTACTGTGATAACCAATAAAACAGTTATTTGAGAAAAAAAAAAGTTTAGCGTTTACAAACTATGGGATATTTAATTTATTTGATTTTTTTTACTAGTAATGGCAGCGATCAGCGACTTTTAACGAGGCTGTGATATTGTAGCGGACATTCTGACACTAACTGACACTTTTGAAACCAGTGACACTAATACAGTGATCAGTGCTAAAAATATGCACTGTCACTGTACTAGTGTTTTACTGTTCTGTGGGAGAGGCTTTGCAGAGACACAAATTCCATCCCTTCCCTCTGTCAGAATGGCGATCTGCCTTGTTTAGATAGGCAGATCACAGTTCTGTGTTTTTGTTTCACAATCGGCAGGTGTAAAGGTCAAAGTATCTTATTCTTCCATTTGAATAAAAAAAATGTTTTCCTTTAGGTTTTGTGATTGTTCAGGTGGAGGACAATGTTAAGGATAGATGATTTGGAAAAGTTAATTTTGGGGTTAAATATGTAACTAAATAAATACATTTGCTGGGTAGGAATGTGAGAGCGTGGGATAGAAAAAAAATAGCGATCATCTAAAAAAGCTGCAACATGATATTAAAGTTGTTGTAAACCCTTTACAACCACTTTATGCTACAGGAAAGTCTATATTAAGGCATACCTGTAGCTACCCAGGATATCTCCTAAACCTGCACGGTTTAGGAGATATCCCCTGTCCCCTGCATGTGCCGATGTCATTGGTGCCGTTTCTTCAGTCAGCGTGCTTTTACCGGAGTGACATCATCGTGGCTCCGGGCAATCACAGCGCCGGAGCCGCGATACCCGGAAGTAACCCCAGGAGAGATGTCGGCGGCTGGATGGGGGGCCGCTGCGGGGGCCTTGATCTAAGGCATGGGTCTTCAAACTATGGCCCTCCAGTTGTTCAGGAACTACAATTACCATCATGTCTAGTCATGTCTGTGAATGTCAGAGTTTTACAATGCCTCATGGGATGTATAGTTCCACAACAGCTGGAGGGCCGTAGTTTGAGGATCCCTGATCTAAGGTATGTAATTCATAATTAACTAGTATGCTATGTATACTAGCTCAGTATGCCTTTGTCTTGCAGGGTTTTATTTATTTATTTATTTTTTAATGGGTTTACAACCACTTTAATTGTTGCCTATCTGGATCATGTAAATCAAATTACGTTGGTTTATCATACTAATGAAATGTAGGAGTGTTAAGCTTCATTCGGACGAGGCGGATCCGTCGCTACAGAGTCCGCCAGCTCCCACCAGTTCAGCGGGAGATCTCTCCGTTGAGAAGGCAGATGACAGGTCCCTCCCTGCAGGGAGAGGCTTGTCCAGCGCCGCTATCTCCTATGGAGAGATTGGACGAAAAGGGACAGCATGTCCGTTTTCATCAGATCTCACCCGATCCGCCATGGACGGATGGCGACGTATCGCAATACGTCTGATTTTAGCGGATCGGATGTCAGCAGTAGACATGTGCGTTCCCGTTCGTAACGAATGGATTTTCGTACGAATTTGTTAGCTTTCGTACATTCGTATCAATTCGAACATCCGAAAAGCTGAACAAAACAAAATATGAAAATTACGGAATTACGAATAAGCAAAATAACGAACAAGCGAGCATACAAACCAGGGCTCAAGACCTGCGGGAACGCGTGGGAACGGAGTTTCTGCACTTTTTTCACAGCAGGAACGCAGTTCCCATGCAGGACTAGAGCAGCCGAGAGCAGCCGAGCCGCCTGAGCGGCAATGCCCAGCTCGAGTCACTGTCAGGGGCAGGCGAACCTTAGTAATCCTTTATGTTACTGGCCGCTTCCTGTATATGGATTTATCGGGTAGTGTGCGGGTATTCCGTCATTTCCTCAATGCTGCAATGTCTCCTGGGAGCTTTTATCATTGTTCCCAGGAGACTTTGCGGAGATCTGTCGCAAGTTATCGCGGGATTTAGAAAGAACTTGCTTTAAAAAAAACATGCGTTTTAGTAATTATGCATATGAGGGTATAATTTTTTATTATTTTTTGGTGGGGGAGTGGATCTTGGGTGGGAGTTCTCACACTTTTTTCCCCAGGATTTGACCCCTGATACAAACGTATGATTGGACAATCTTACTAAAATACGAAACACAGAAAAAGCAAATGAACGAAAATGACATCTATAATGAACGATTTGTATTCTGTATTTTAAATCATTTGTCTGTTCGTATTTTCATTTGTGTGTTTTGTAAATCTGTTTCTGTTCATAAATTTGTGTACTTGTATCGTTTTTTCGAATGGACACTTTGCAGTGTAGTTAGTGAGTGATTACTTAATATCTTAGCCAATCAGCTTATCTCTTTTGTGCTGACTCACATTGTACAGTGTAAAGCCTCGTACACATGATCGGACTTCAAACAAACTTTTCCGTGGATTTTTGTCTGAAGGGAGTTGGCCGGATTTTTGAAACCGAAAAAGTTTGTCTGATAGACGGTCGGATTTTTTAGACAGAAAATAAATTAGACAGAATTACGAATCATTCAGTATAAACGAAAATAAAACTGTTACGAAAATACGAACAGGTCCGAATAGGAAAACTTGTGTCTTACGAAATACGAACGGGTCCGAATAGGAAAACTTGAGTCTTACGAAATTACGAATCTATGTAATGAGACGAAACAAAACAAAAAAAATATGAAATTTTTTATTGTGCAGACGAAACAGAACAAAAAAATATGAAAATTTTTGTTGTGCACATGTCTAGTCAGCAGACATGTCACCGCTGACATCCAACGCTTCATATAGATATATGGAGCGGCTGTTCAGGTCCGCTGACAAAACTTACAGGCCGACCTGAACGGTAAGAACAATAAGGGGGAGAGGGGACACTCAAATTAATGTACCAAAATACCAGCACAGATCATAGTTCAAAACTAATATCCAAACACAATATGAATATTCAAATTCATACAATTCTTCTGCAAAAAAGTGCAAATAAATCCAATAGTGTATAAACCTAAAATTTCCGTTGTCCAATGGTGTAAAGTCTGTAAATTTCTGACACCATGTGAATTCTCAAAAATAAATCTTCAACACCAAGTGCTCTTCAGTCTCCACTACACACAGGAAATTTGCTTACCAAAAGTGCCCTTTCACACAGGCTTTTTCATCCATCCGCTGACACCCCGATCTTGCCCGCTTCCGCATTCCTCCGACGGAGGAAAACCCTATTTTTCCTTCCGTCTGCGGATCGGATTAGGTGAACACGGACAGACGGTCCGTGTTCATCTGATCCCCCCATAGGGGAGAGCGGAGAAAAGACAGGGCGGTCCCTGCCCTATGCATCACTCTGCCCCAGCTAAATCCTGTTTCTCCCCTGCCTTCAGCTGCTACAGGGAGAGTAACAAAAGAGTATGGTTCAGGATCGGCATTGATGTGTAAATCGCGTGGGCATTGTTATGTTAATGCGGTCGGCAGCCGCGATTCATATGCAAATTACGCCTACACCTCTGCATGCCGCTCACCTAGAAGGTGTGAACAGCATACAGGTGAGTATAGGGGGCATGTAGAGGGGATCAAAGAGGGGGGTTTGAGGGGAAGAGGAGGTGAGCAGAGGCGTGCAGAGTTGAATGGGAAGGAGGGGTTGGATTGCAGAGGTTAGCAGAGTAGGGGTTTGGGGGATAGAGGTTAGCAAATGAGTACACCATTTGGTTGAGGATTTTTTTTTTCATATTTTCCTCCTCTAAAGTCTAGGTGTGTCTTATGGTCAGGTGCGTCTTATGGAGCGAAAAATACGGTAATTTAGCTCATCATAACCACCAAATGTAACTTGCAGCAACTCACAACTCACATCTTGTTATTGTTAAAGAAGAATGGAAGAGGAGGTCCAATGGAGGTAGAAGACATTGGGACAGATTGAAAATCTAGAAGTGGGTCCAGAGCATAGATTGTTTATGAGGTGATAAGTGAATTTTCAAAAGCAATATACCCCTACAGAAGGTAGGTTGTTGGAAATCCATTTAATGACCATCATCCTATGTGCACTAGACAGAGAAGTCATGATATGTGAGTCCAACAAGGAAGAGCCAACGGACCCCAAAGGTGAACAGACTATCAGTGAGTGAGAACTGGAAGACCCTATTGTTAATTGATATAACCATGTCCCAGTTTCCTAATATTTTAGGCCACCACTAAAGAACACGCAGCAGTGGTGGGAGCCACACTTTGTACAGTGGGAATTATTTTCAGGACCTACTTTACATAGAAATTCTGGGATATGGTAGAACCTTTGAAAGATGATATGAGAATATATTTACTCATATCACATGGGGGAGATTTATTAAAACTGGTGCACTCAGAATCCGTTGCAGCTGTGCATAGTAACCAATCAGCTTCTAGGTTTTATTTCCAAAAGTTAATTCAACAAGCTGAAGTTAAAAGCAGATTTGTCACTATACACAGCTGCACCAGATTCTGTGTGCACCAGTTTAGGCAAATCTTCCCCTTAAATGGGTTGTAAAGGTACAATTTATTTTTCTAAATAGCTTTCTTTACTAGACATGTGCACACTGAAATATTTTGTTTCGTAATTTCGTTTTCATCTGAAAAATAAATGTATTTAGTTACTCCCGAAATTCGTTTTTATTTAATTAGTTTTTCAAAAAAAAAATGCATTCGCCCGAAAATCCAAATTAAGGTCGAATCTGTCATTGAAGGCTAATGGTGTCTGTCGAATGTTCTAAAAAAAAAAAAGGAGATTCGACAATCTTTAAAAAAAAATTGACTCCTTATGTCTCTCTATGACGAATCTTCATTTCTCTCTATGTCAAATCTTTTCTCTCTATGTCGAATCTTTTCTCTCTATGTCAAATCTTTTCTCTTTATGTAGAATAATATTGGACTAATAGAGTTAAGGTTAGGCACATTCGACCGCAACGTAAACGAAAATAAAGCATTTGTTTATGTCGGATCTTTCGGTTTTTTGTTTTCTGTGCTTTCGTTTTCGTTTGTTAAAACGATAACAAAAATACCTGAAATTCAGACGAAAATGCATTCGGACAAAAACGAATGCACATGTCTATTCTTTACCTTAAGGCAGTCCACACAGGATTATTCTTTTCTACTGTGTTCCTTAAAGGGGTTGTAAAGGTAAAAATTGTTTTCCCTAAATAGCTTCCTTTACCTTAGTGCAGTCCTCCTTCACTTACCTCATCCTTCGATTTTGCTTTTAAATGTCCTTATTTCTTCTGAGAAATCCTCACTTCCTGTTCTGTCTGTGACTCCACACAGAAATGCGAGGCCTTCTCCCTGGTGTGGTGTGTCGTGTTCACCCCCTCCCTTGGACTACATGAGAGTTTTTTTTTCCAGATTAACTCTCTAAAGAGAGATTATATTTTTCTAAACCAAAGCGCTGAGATACATATAGGTGAATTATTAAACATATGAAGTAATTGAGGGGACCAAATCATTTTGATAAGGTTTTATCTACCTATCACCGACATGGGTAACTTACACCAACTTCGGCATTTATTCTTAAATTTTCCCAATAGAGGTTCCAAATTCAAGTTAATATAGTCTTTTACACCCACAAAAGAATACTGGTTGCTAAAACCAGCCAGGGTGCTTGATGTCATTGACCAAATATAGTCATCATGACCTTATCAGTCAATGATGTCAGCCAGCATCCCAAGCACCTTTGTTTGTATTCATATGGTACCAATTTGCAGCCACAGTGTTGGTGGGAGCAGATTGCCGCCAAACAAGGTGTGTTCCTATGTTAAGACACTCAGTGGAACGTGATTAGTGCATAATCTTGTGATTAAATCATTACTCATATAGGGAATAATGTGCAAAGAATGGCTCAATATCCGATATGATTAGATACCGGAAAAAAAACCTTACTTGTAATATTAGTGAAAAATATATATATTTATATTTTTTAATGAAAACATTTGGTTTATTATTTAGAAAGATATATATGTGAATAAACCCATATATATATATATATATATATATATATATATATATATATATATATATATATATATATATATATATACATACATAGATTATATTTTATGACTGACCTCAAAAAACATAATAAGATAAAATAAAAATAATTTCAATTAGAAAAAACTTTTATAGAAAAAAACGTTATTTAACCACTTCCCCACCGCTCCATAGACAAAAGACGTCTACAGAGCGGTGGAGTTATTCCGGGACGACGTCCCTGGGACGTCCTCCCAGAATGCTTCACTCGCGCGCCCCCTGCGGCGCGCTCCCAGAAGCATCTGTGAGCGCCGGGTCTAGAAGACCCGGCGCATCACAGATCGCGGTAAATCACCGCTGATAGCGGCGGTTTACCACGTGATCGCTCCGTCAAATGACGGAGCGATCACTTGTAAACAAACCGGCGTCATGTAATGACGCCGGTTCCTCCCTCTCCTCTCTGTACCGATCGGTACAGTGTGAGAGGAGAGGGGGGAGAGCGGCAGCAGCAGCAGCTGCTGTGGGATGGATCTGTGACAATTGCAGTCACAGATCCATCCCTCCCTCCCTGTGCAATACTCTGCAATAAATAACACCCATACTCTGCAATACCCCCCACACTCTGCAATACCCCCCACACTCTGCAATACCCCCCACATTCTGCAATACCCCCCACACTCTGCAATACCCCCCACACTCTGCAATACCCCCCACACTCTGCAATACCCCCCACACTGCAATACCCCCCACACTCTGCAATACCACCAATACTCTGCAATACCCCCCATACTCTGCAATACCACCAATACTCTGCAATACCCCCCATACTCTGCAATACCCCCCACACTCTGCAATACCCCCCATACTCTGCAATACCCCCCATACTCTGCAATACCCCCCATACTCCCGCAATACCTGCTAATATGACAGAAACGAGAATTTTATTTTTAATTTTTACAGAATTTTCAGTGTTTTTTCTTTTATAGCGCAAAAAATAAAAACCGCAGAGGTGATCAAATACCACCAAAAGAAAGCTCTATTTGTGGGGAAAAAAGGACAAAAATTTCAGATGGGCACAATGTTGTATGACTGAGTTATTGTCATTCAAATTGTGAGAGCACCGAAAGCTGAAAATTGGTCCGGTGAGGAAGGGGATTTAAGTGCCCAGTGGTCAAGAGGTTAAAAAAAATATATATATAAATATGTGTATAGTTAAGCCGTATGTCTATTATTGTAAATCACAACAGGTTTACATGTTGGTCAGAGTCACGCATTGTTTATAAAGGCATTTACCTCTGTTTCGATGTTCAAACCATAAGGAGCATACGTCTTTAGATGATATATCCAAGCCATCTCCATCTTGGAAATCTCCCTCACCAACAGGCTCCCCCTCCAATTAGGCTTGAACTTATCAATCCCCAGAAAGAGGGTATTTGATGGGTCTCTATTATGTTTCAGGAGATAATGCTTAGAGATCAAATGGTTTTTGAAGCCAACTAAAATGTTTGTAACATGCTCATTAAGGCGAACCTGCAAAAGGGCGTTTAGTATGGCCCACATATTGCAGGCCACAAGGGCACTGCAATAAATAGACCACTCCTGTAGTGGCACAGGTAATACAGGGCTTAATTGTAATTGTATTAAACTCTGTCCCATGACTGTAGATGTAAAACTTCTCTGAAGACAAGAGTTCAGAGAACAAACTCTGCAGCACCTACATTTATAATAACCAGTTAGCTGATCAAAAAACCCTCTGCTGCTGACCGGGGGATTTAAAACATTAATGGCTACCTGATTTCTAAGAGATTGGACCCCCCTAAAAATCACCCTTGGTCTCTCTGGTAGAATGCCCTTCAAGATGTTATCATTTGTGGCAATATGCCAATGTTTGTTAATGAGCTGTTTAATGCCCTTATGTTGTAATGAAAAAGAGGTCACAAAGGGGACTCCCAATGGAAATTGGTCGCCATCACGGGGCACTTTGTCTCTCAAAGGTTCTTCCCTATCTGTGGCCTTGACCATATCCAGAGTTTCTCGCAGAGTGTCTTCCCTATAACCCTTCTCCAAAAACTGTTCAGTTAACACTTCCGCCTGCACCAAAAACTCATATAATATATACTAATATTTATTACTAATATTTATTGAATCCTTACCCTATGTGAATTCATCCTGACTTCCTATCTTCCCCGGAGAGTAAAGGCCGCGGCTGGGTTATAGCCGACTGTCATACTAGGCTTGCCCTCTGGTAAGTGGCCATTCATTCGGTGGTGGGTCTATCACTCATTGATGTATGGTGCATGGAATCACTGTGCTGCTGTTTATTTACCATATAGAAGACCAGCATGTGAAATGAACTGTTTTTACTATGCCATGAGTACACCCAGTATATTCATTTTCTAATGCCTGTTATTAGTCTAGTTTAATTATTGGCACAGTTTTTCTTGTATTTACTGTGTTTTGTGCTTATCCCACTTAAGCTGCTGCCTTTGGTATTTTGTAATTTTTATTTGTTTTGAGTTAGCATGGTTTCTTTTTTCTTTGTTGCTTGTTCTGATATTACTACTGCTGCTAGACTCATCCTGCCATTAATTTGTATACCTATTGGTATGGACATTTTTTTTATTTTTTATAATTCTTTATTTATCTTTTCTTATCTTTTTTCACATAAAACAAAAAAGAAGAAAAACATAATACAGCTATTTTGTCATATTTTCCATCTGTAACATCCGTTAATCAACTCACATTAACTATTTACGATTTCTACAACCTACACCATGTCAGCCCAATCTCTCATTGATTACATTACTATTCTCTGTAGGTCAATACTTCCTTGAGTTACCATCTTCTATAGGTTTAATCAGAATACTTTCCATCTTTCCTCACCCCCTCCCCCCCTCTAGCAAAAACAAAAAAAATAGGGGATAACAAAAAAAAAAAAAGAAGCCAGTTTCTCTCTCTCTCTCTCCCCCCCCCTCCCTAGGGGTTCCGATCTCTATACTCCGAATATGGAGTCCAAGTCCTCCGATATTCCTCCTCTCGTTCTCGGATTCCCATCGTTAGATTCTCCATCAACTGAATCTCATTTATTCTGCTAAGCCATTGTGACCTTGTTGGTAAAGCTGTACTCTTCCATAATATTGGTATACAGGCCTTCGCAGCTGTTAACAGGTGTCTTAGCAAAGATTGCTTATATTTTTCCAGAGACATTGGTATATCAAATAATAAATATGCTGCCGGTCTGTCTCCCAGATTCACCCCGGTGATTTCTCGGGTGATATCCGAGACCATATTCCAAAATTCTTTTAGTTTTTGACAGCTCCAAAACATGTGTATCATGGTGCCCTCCTCTTTCTGACATCTCCAGCAGATTTTTGATGTACTTGGGAAGATCCGATTTAATATCATTGGTGTTCTGTACCACCTAGTCAGAACTTTATATCCTCCCTCCTGATATCTGGATGCCATTGACGCTTTGTGTGTAAATGAAAAGATCTTATTTTTCTGTGTTTCTGACCACTTTATGTCCAGGTCCCTCTCCCACACCTTTATGAAGACTAGTTCTTGAGGTGCATTTGCTTCGTTAATTAAATTATACATATACGATAACATATGTCTCATTGGTTCCCTTTTTAAGCATATTTCCTCAAATTTCGATGGTACACCTATATCTTCCATTCGTATTTTTAGAGATCCTATATACGTTCTCAGCTGATTGCGTCTCCATAAATCTATGTCCTCACCATAGACCTGCTCCATCTCCTCATTTTGCATCACATGGTTGTCTATCATAAAGTGTGTCAGTCTGCTGATGCCTTTCCGTCTCAAATTGATAAATCGCCGGTCTTTCAGACCTGGCTCAAAGCTCGGGTTACCCAGAATAGGTGTCATAGGGCCGATCTGTTTCAGGAGCTCCATTTTTTTACACATCTTTCTGACAACACTAAGTGTCGCGTTTATTGTTGGGTGTTTTTTTGCAGACTGAGGTATTTTACTTTCTGATAGCCACGCCAGTCCTTCTAACGGGATATTACTCGTCTCGCGTTCCATATTTACCCATGGTTTGTCTGCCTGCTGTGTGCACCAGTCTACTACACGTACTAAATGCGAGGCCTCGTAATAACCCATTGGGTCTGGGAGTCCGACTCCTCCTCTTTCCTTCGATAAAGTCAGTATATTTCTTCGTACTCTAGCGGGTTTGCCTGCCCATATGAATTTCATAATTCTAGTTCTCATATCTGTCAGAAAACCGGTCGGTATTTTTATCGGTAAGGTTTGAAATAAATAGAGTATCCTTGGCATCACATTCATTTTAACTATGTTGATTCTGCCAAACCACGAGAAGGTTTCTTTGTCCCATTTTTGTAGATCGAGTTTTATTTGTTTTATCAATGGGACGAAGTTTAATTCAAGAATTCTGCTTAATTTTTTAGGTATCTTAGTCCCCAGATATTCTACGTGGGAGTCTGTCCATCTTAAAGAGAAATTGGCTATCAGTTGCTGCTGTTTCCGACTGTCTACCTCCACTCCCATAGCCTCCGACTTATTATAGTTCACTTTGAAATTTGATATTTCCCCATATCTTTTTATTTCTGCAAACAAACATGGTAGCGATGTTGTTGGGGAAGTTATTGTGAACAATAGATCATCGGCATATGCTGCCACTTTATACTCGTCCTTCTTATCTTGAATACCCCTTATATCTGTGCTCGCTCTGACTGTTCTTAAAAATGGTTCCAGGGAAAGGATAAATATAATAGGGGAGAGGGGACATCCCTGTCGAGTTCCATTCTGGATGGGGAAAGAGTCCGATTTTATCCCATTTATCTTTACTCTTGCTGTCGGACAAGAATAAAGACTTGTAATCCAGTTCTGTAACCCCCTCCCTAGTCCTATGTGTTGTAGTACAGCTTTTAAGAACCCCCATTCCACCCTATCAAAGGCTTTTTCCGCATCTGCGGAAACCAATATTAACGGCAGTTTTCGTTGCTGAGATAGATGTATTGTACTTAAGACTCTTTGAGTATTTTCTCGACCTTCTCGGCCCGGAGTGAACCCTACCTGGTCTGCATGTATCAACATAGGAATGTGTGTCAATAGTCTATCGGCCAATATCCTCGCAAAGATTTTTAGATCCACGTTTAGTAAGGATATTGGGCGATAGCTCGCACATTGAGCAGGGTCCTTCCCCTCCTTCGGAATTACCGTTATTTCGGCCATTAAAGTTTCTGCCAACATCTTCTGTCCCTCTCGTATCGAGTTAAACGCCGCAACAAATTTAGGCGCTAATTTTTCTGAAAAGATTTTATAATAACGTAGTGTGTACCCATCGGGGCCTGGGGCCTTACCCAGTTTTAGTGATCTAAGGGCCCCACAAAACTCTTCTACTGTAATAGGGCTATCTATTTTCTCTGCATCCTCAGTCGATATCCTCGGCATCCCTGAGGCCCTTAAATATTCTTTTATCCTTTCTTCTCTGTTGTGCATTTTTGCCCTTGGTAATTGTCTCTCTAATTGATACAAATTTGAGTAATAGTCCCTAAATGTTTCTGCTATTTGCTGCGTAGATCTAACCGTCACATCTCCTTGAGCCTTAATTTTTTCAATCTGATTCCGGGTTCTCGTTTCCCTGAGTGCGTTAGCCAACAGTCTGCTGGGTTTATTCCCGTATTCATAATAGGTTCTTCTACAACGATTTAGTTTAGCTTTCGCCTTATCTGTTAACATAAGATTCAATTTTTCTCGTAAGCCCGTCAGCTGCTCCTCGAGCCGCTGCGTCTGATCTTTTTTATGCGCTGTTTCCAACATTCGAATCTCTCCCAGCAGACTGTCCAATTTAGCACCCATGGAGCGTTTTCTGTGTGCCCCCAAAGATATGAGAACCCCTCTCAGGTAGCTCTTATGTGCCTCCCATATATACATTGGCTTTGTTTCACCCGAATCATTGATTGAAAAAAAAATCTCTAATTCCCGTGTCAGCTGCTTCTCGTACTCTGGGTCTTTCAAAAGGGTTTCATTTATTTTCCAGTTCCATTCACGTGGAATCCTCTCCCCCCATTCTATGCTACAATTAGTAGGCGCATGATCAGATATGGTAAACGATCCCAGTGATGCATCTCGCAGACGCAAAAGAATATTCTG
Source organism: Rana temporaria (assembly GCF_905171775.1). NCBI lineage: Eukaryota > Metazoa > Chordata > Amphibia > Anura > Ranidae > Rana > Rana temporaria. Next base: position 271,349,493 of record NC_053493.1, read on the forward strand.
ATCAACCAAGACATAATCGATTCTCGTATATGTCTTGTATTTGGCGGAAAAAAAACTGTAATCTTTTTCCTGAACATGCAGGATCCTCCAACTATCTATCAGTTGCAACTCCTGTAATGTGCGTTTTGCTTTTCGTAGCTTTCTGCTGGATAAATGAGATACCCCTTTTGAAACATCCAGTGCCGGTTCTAGGGCTATATTCAGATCTCCTCCTACAATTAAGACCCCCTCTCTTTTTTGTTGAACAATTTCCAGATATCTAATCAAAGCAGATATGGGATCTTCATTGGGTAAATAAAGATTTACAAGAGTAATCTTTTGGTCCCCTAGCCATCCCTTTACTATTAACATCCGTCCTACTTCATCTTTTACTACCTCGGATTCTTTCCAGAGCAATTGTTTTGAGAGCATAATCGCTACTCCGTTCGCTTTGGATGTCTGAGAGGCCCCATGATATACAGTTGGATATCTATAATTTCCCAATTTTGGGATTTTATCATTTCTAAAGTGTGTCTCTTGCAGAAAAATTACCTGTGCTTTAATTCTGCTCAATTCCGCCATTAATTTGTTACGTTTTTCTGGACTATTTAGGCCCTTTACATTATAGGACGTAAAGTTGACTGTCTCCATTTTATCCTCTCTCTCTCCCCTCTCCCCTCTCCCCCAACCGTTAATCTACTAACCTCTCTGCTGAGAGAGGGCGTACTACGGATCCCCGGAACTTCCTGTCGGACCCAGACGTCTCACCAAATGGGGTCGGAGAGGGGGAGGGCCCGGGGCGATGGGAGAAGAGGGATTACAAGAGAGGGAGGAGAGAGAGAGGGAAAGAAAGAAACACACAAAAAAATAAAAATAAAAATAACCCCCCCCCCCCCCGTACCTCGGAGGCTGGTCACTCGTCCCAGTTCCCGAGTAATATTTACCCCCCCTATCCCCCCCTCACCACCTGGCAGACCTCGTATCAGTCTACGGTGCCCCCGGTATGAAAGAGGAGAATGATAGAGGGGGGAGAAAAAAAAAAAAAAAAAAACCCCTTTCTTTTTAAACGCCTCTGGCTTACCTCCTCCTGGAGGAGAGGCGTTATAGGTGGGGAGAGTGTATATGTAGTACAGAGCGTGGGGCGCCTCCGGAGCCCCCACCGTGTTCACCCGCGTGCACACTAGCTAGTCTTATTTTATTGTAGGTCTATTCACCCCTTTCCCACACTGCATTCACCTTCTTCCTTTTAAATGCCTTCATTCTTATACCTTCTTATACATTCTTATACCTTCTTATACATTTTTATACATTCTGCCTACTGTATGCTGTATATACATTCCAACAGTCTTTTACATTCTCTGCTTCTGCATAGTAAATGCAGTGTGGATGAACCTACCCCAATAACAGAGACACCGAAAAATATGGACAACACACAAAAAAAAAAAAAAAAAAAAAAAAAGGAGAAAGAAAAGGGGATGAGAGCCCCAGATAACTATATATCTAATTACTATAGATTCCTAGTATCTTCAACCTGATTTTAAATAAACTAATTAAATAGTATACATTTCGCCCCTCCTCCTTAGTTTACTCAATATCTTGTCCAGCTGACGTATATCTGACTGGCTGGCGTAGATCTGCAGCCTCATTATATCATATGTACAGTCCCAGGCCAGCCAGTCAAAAGTAATCCAAACAAAAAACAAAAAAAAAAAAAAAGGAAGAAAATTCAAAAATAATAAAAAAAACAGAGAAAGACTCTCGCAGAAAGTAAGGGCATACAGCAGCCACAGATCTTTCTTCTCATCTCCAGCTCTAGACCCCCATCTGTACCCCCTGCTGTATCAACCAATCTTGTCAAAATGACATATACTTATACATTTTCATATTTGCCTGTTATACTGCTTATTTACATTCTTTTACATTCTCTATATTTCTACCCTCCCTATATATAGCAAAGTGAACAAAAAAAAAAAAAAAAACCCCCCAAAAAAAAAAAAAAAAAAAAAGGACTTCCTTTCTTAATCCTTTAACCTCTTAAGAGATATGAATCCAAAATCCTTAGTGCCCTTATATGTTCCACTGCTCTGGCCCATTATTCATAATTTCATCCTTAATCCGAGGCCCCTTGACCCCCTTGACCCTTCCACCCTTTAATCTTCTCTACTTTACCCCCCCCCTTCTCTATCCCATCTCTTCGTGTCCCTACCAGTGTATTGGTGTCATTAGTGAAATTAGTGTAGTCGGTATACCATTTAGTATACTCTTATTCATAATCCTCTCAACAAAAAAAAAAAAAAGGGAAAGGACATTGGACATTTTTGACTTTAGGGCCACTAAGGCGGTTAACATAGATGGGTTTTTTGAGTCTAATAAAGAAGATGAGGGCGACTTTGGTGGGATTTTCATCAGGCTGAAAAACCTTATGATATCTGAGAATCACATCAAATGGGATATCGCCTACCTCGAAACTTATGTGAAACAACTTATGGTCCCCAGGAGCCTCAGATGAGATGTGGCCCCTCAAAAAGGTGACACTGACTTAGAGGACTGGTATAAATATTTTAACCAGGCGGGGGTGTCCTTCCATCATTTTCTAACAGAAAGGAAAGCCACCAAACTGGCTAAATTAGACGATGAGATTAAACTCATCAGGGATAAACTGAATTCTGTTAAAGATAGCGAAGAGTATAGAGAGAAGTCTCAGGCTCTCCTTAAGATCTTTGAAAAAAAAGATAAGGATCAGCGAGTCAAAAAAAAATATATATAACAGGGATCTTGCTGATTATCATGGCAACATTGTTTTTAGTTGGCAGAAAAACACTTCTAGAGGAACAGTATAAAGGGGCTACCAGTGAGATGGAGTTCTCTGGTCCATCAGGGGCCACTTTGAATACTACAGGGTATCAGCAGATACCACTGATAGCCCCTAAAAGGGATCCACCTACTGCAAAAATGGGTGGACAGCAACTGTATCAGTCACCTAGGAGGGAATATGGGGGATCTAGGGGAGTCCACCACAATTGGGTAAGACACGCCCCTTGGAACCTCCTAGAGCAGGATGTAATCCGGGTCCTGACTCAGGACCCTATTATCAAGGACTACCACCCAAACAAAGAGGGCAAGCACCCAGTGGAAGAGGGTGGGGACAGGCCAATCATAGAGGGAGAGGTTCCTCTATTCACCATTTGGATGGGTGGAGACAGGGACATAATGTAGATACTAATTTTCAATCCCCCTCTTATTATCAGTCAGATGGCGGATGGGACTACAATGTCCCTGTGCAAAACTCCTTTGTTCCCCTTAGAGACAGGGATGGTCCAGGGAACGATTATGGGACCGATGGTTCTCAATACTACAACCAAGGGGGCGGGGCTAACCTTGCACCATTACATCAGCCCTATCCCAGATTTTCCAGTTCTCAAGGCCCTCCGGCACCAAATGGGCACACTAGTTGGGGTTTTCACAAACCTACTCAGGGTGTAAAAAGACAAGGAGAAAGAGGAGAGGAACTAGAGGGGGAGGCAGACCAGAGCAGCTAAAGCAACCAAAAATGTAACAGGGAGGGGCATATTCAACTTAAGCACTAAGATACTCACCGAATCTGAAAAGCTTATATTGGATAAAGGCCTAAAATTTGCACCACCAAAAAGTTTAGACAAATTTCACACTTTCATGGATATTCATAAGTTCGTTAGAAAATTGAATATCAAATGATATATGGTTGGTATTTCATCTACTGATCAAACCACATCCAACGAATATGTCCATTCTGGACTATCTAACGCTTCCCTTTACAACCCCCCAGGTACGCTAGCTCCTTCTCTTAAAAAAATGTCTTGATGTATTAATAAGGGACCAAGAAATCAATGGAGGTTAAAAAAGCTAGGTTAAAAAAGACCCTCCAAGAGGGGCTTGATTCCCTTTGCAACAACAAAGATCTGGTTGTGAGGCCAGCCGATAAGGGGGGGGGGGGTTGTTATCCTAGACAGGAATGATTATTTAGCAGAGATGCATAATATTGTGGATGATACCAATACTTATACCCTGCTGCCCTCTGACCCTAAAGCAAAGTACATTAGAGATCTTGAAGTACTGGTTGCAAAGGGGTCATATGAAGGGATTCTTACTCCTAAGGAAAAGTTATATTTGGTGCCCAAGGCCCCACGGACACCAACTATATATTATTTACCTAAACTTCATAAAAACCCTGTCTGCCCCCCGGGACGTCCCATAGTAAGTGGGATTGATTCCATCACGTCCCGGGTGGGCAGATATATTGACTTTTATTTACAGCCGCTAGTGCCGAAGGTACCCTCTTATGTCAAGGACTCAAGACATATTATCAATCTATTGTCTGGAATTTCTCCGAAAGAGGGGATTTGGATGGTTACAGTGAACGTTGCTTCACTGTATACCATCATCCCCCATCAGTTGGGTTTTGGAGCAGTACGATGCTATTTAGAACGTGATTCTGGTCTCCCGTACAAACAGATTGACTTCCTCATGTCCCTCTTAAGGTTTGCTGCAGCTTCCAATTATTTTTGGTTCGAAGGCAGCTTCTATAGGCAGGAGTTGCCATAGGGGCCAAATATGCCCCAAGTCTGGCCAACCTTTTTATGGCCAGGTGGGAGGAGGATGTCATCCATTCAAAAGATATACGTCAGGTGGCCCTATGGGCTAGGTATATTGATGACATCCTCCTCCTATGGGATGGTCAGTTCCAGGATTTGACTGAATTTATGGCTTCCCCGAACCAAAACGAACAAGGGATACAGCTTAAATATGAAGCTAGCCAGTCAGAGATCCACTATCTAGATCTTAAAATCACCATTGGGGACGATAGGTTTTTGACTGCCACCTTCTTTAAGGAGACTGATAGAAACTCTTTTATACCAGTTGATAGCTGCCACCATGACTCCTGGCTCAAGGCGGTTCCAAAGAGCCAATATCTTAGGCTTCGGAGGAACTGCTCTGATGCCCAGGAGTTTTTGGTGCAGGCGAAAGTGTTAACTGAACGGTTTTTGGAGAAGGGTTACAGGGTAGACACCCTGCGAGAAACTCTGGATATGGTCAAGGCCACAGATAGGGAAGCACTTTTGAGAGATAAAGTGCCCTGTGATGGCGACCAATTTCCATTGGGAGTCCCCTTTGTGACCTCTTTTTCATTACAACATAAGGGCATAATCATCTCCTTAACAAGCATTGGCATATTGCCACAAATGATAACATATTGAAGGGAATTCTACCAGAGAGACCAAGGGTGATTTTTAGGGGGGTCCAATCTCTTAGAAATCAGGTAGCCAATAATGTTTTAAATCCTCCGGTCAGCAGCAGAGGGTTTTTTGATCAGCTAACTGGTTATTATAAATGTAGGCGCTGCAGAGTTTGTTCTCTGAACTCTTGTCTTCAGAGACATATTACCTCCTTTACATCTACAGTCACAAGACAGCGTTTTACAATTAATCCCTGTATTACCTGTGCCACTACAGGAGTGGTCTATTTATTGCAGTGCCCTTGTGGCCTGCAATATGTGGGCCCTACTAAACGCCCTTTGCAGGTTCGCCTTAATGAGCATGTTACAAACATTTTAGTTGGCTTCAAAAATCATTCTGTCTCTAAGCATTATCTCCTGAAACATAATAGAGACCCATCAAATACCCTCTATCTGGGGATTGATACGTTCAAGCATAATTGGAGGGGGAACCAAGATGGAGATGGCTTGGATATATTGTCAAAAGAGGTATGCCCCGTATGGTTTGAACACCGAAACAGATGTAAACTCCTTTATAAACAATGCATGACTCTGGCCAACATATAAACCCGTTGTGATTTACAATAATAGACATTCGGCTTCACTATACACATATTTATATTATTATTTTTTTAAATAAAGTTTTTTTCTATAAAAGTTTTTTTTCTAATTGAAATTATTTTTATTTTTATTTTATCTTATTATGTTTTTTGAGGTCAGTCATATATATATATGGGTTTATTCACATATATATCTTTCTAAATAAAAAACAAATGTTTTCATTAAAAAATATATATATATATATATATATATTTTTTTTTCACTAATATTACAAGTAAGGCTTTTTTCCGGTATCTAATCATATCGGATATTGAGCCATTCTTTGCACATTATTCCCTATATGAGTAATAATTTAATCACAAGATTATGCACTAATCACATTCCACTGAGTGTCTTAACATAGGAACACACCTTTTTAAAAAATTTTAAATTTTGATTTTATTTCATCCACTAGAGGTCACTATTTTTTTCCCGTTCAACACCTAAGTGTGGACAATCTGGGATTCATTGCTATTTTCCCTGGAATAGTAATGAAACAAAGAAATTTTATATTTATCTCTTTTGGTCGCGGGCTGCTTGGACAGTAACTGTTTTTTTTTCTGTTACGTTACCTAAGGGATATAATAATCTTATTTAGTTCTGTCCCATTGGGTAAACAGAGATTTTATTACTGGCATTTTTGCCTTTAACTAATATGACGCTAATGGCTGTTTCCTTGTAATTCACAACGAGGTCTGGCTCTATTTAATGTGCTAAGTCACTGCGGCGCCCTATTCCCATTGACAACGTCTGTTGATGACGAAACGCGCATGGGAGGATGCGTAGTGATGTCACCACGCTGAAGTGAGGAGGAAGGGCTACGTTTATGCTGGCCGGCAAGTTTTTAGATGCAGTTTTAATTTGATACTTTGTAAGTACGTTTCTCTTTTTTAATAAATGTTCCTATCGCGGAATTATGCTATGGTCTCCCTTTTTTCTGTTATCATTAACCTAACGAATTGATGAGTATGGATGAAATCGGGAGTCCTTGAATCCTTACCCTATGTGAATCCATCCTGACATCCTATCTTCCCCGGGAGTAAAGGCCGCGGCTGGGTTATAGCCGACTGTCATACTAGGCTTGCCATCTGGTAAGCGGCCATTCATTTGGTGGTGGGATCTATCACTCATTGATGTGTGGCTCATGGAATCACTGTGGTGCTGTTTAATTACCATCTAGAAGACCAGCATGTAAAATTAACTGTTTTTACTCTGCCATGAGTACACCTAGTATATTAATTTTCTGATGCCTGTTATGAGTCTAGTTTAATTATTGGCGCAGTTTTTCTTGTATATCCTTGAAGTGCTGCAGTTTGGACTCCCTCAGGATGGCAGGAAGTGATCTGAAATTTTGAATTTATAACATGGCTCCAAGGGGGTGGCTAACTAATAATAATCATTATTTTTGATGGCACATATGAAAAATCCTTCTGTAGCCATTACTTCAAGAAGGACCCAATATGCCACAAACTCTTTATAGTGTATAATGTATAATGGGCAGGGTTTGTAATGATTAAACATTATCCAACAAAACTGTAAATTTTTCTCCTTCTTTTCCTCTGCTCACCCCAACTATATTTCTTAGCCTCATGTTGCCTCTATGGCCCAGGGGTTACACCAATGGACACAGAGAGAGCTTGGCCTAATCCTCTGGAAATCCCATCTACTGCTGTGGCTCCAGTGCCCTCTCCCATTCACATTTTTTATTGAAATATGCAAATTGCAGTTCAAATTCAATTTCAATATCAATTGCGAAAAAAAGATGGATACAAAAACAGTCTACAAGCACCATAATGTGTAAAACAACTAGCATATTACAACCTTCAGGCTTGCATAACAATACTAGATATACCTGAAGAGGCAAGCCTCAGGTAAAGAAGGTTGTTATCCATAACAGTGCAAGGTAAACAATATAAATCAACTTCAAGTAGACTTATTAACAGGGCCATAGTCTATAATGAATCAGAGAAGGAGCTTGGCTTGGGACATTAGGGGTATAATACAATATTTTCCCCAGTGCTAAGCACAGGTAATGTCACATGAGAATGTCCTGTGTGTTGACCATAGAACCATTCTGTTCCAGGAGTCCCTAAAAATGGAGAGTAATACCGTGATGTCTGTGATACCTGCATTCTCAGTCTCCAGTGCCCTGTCTATTATGCCATGTGTTGTGTGTTCCAGCAGGATGACAATGATAATGGTGTCATGTATGCCTTCTGGCTCACAACCCACCTATTTTAGCCTCCTCAACATGAACCAACCACTCCAATTCAGTAGTCACTGCATGGTGTGGGAGGTAGGGGGAGCTCTCCAAAGCCAGTATGCATCTCTTAGTTGCACTGGTTGTCATCTATGGCTCACTGTTACTTGTAAAGCCTCTTTAGTTTGTGCAATACAGAATATAATGAGGTATCATTGGGGTGTCATAAACTAGCCTGTTGGCAGGTAGCTGGTTTTGTTACTATATTTTGTCAGAGGGACAGCAGCAGCAAAAAAAGCAAAAAAATATCTGTAAACCATCCTGACCTGGTATTGCAGGTTTTTATTCCTGGGTGCTTTACCAGAAAGTACTGGACTCTAAAGGTCAAGACTTGTTTAACTTGTCACTACTGAGGGTATGTTTTAGCATGCGGTTACTGTAAACTAGTCCTAACAGACTGCAGATGCTGTGGGGTCAGCCATCTCTCAGCATGGGTCTGAAGATTTGACAGCAGCAAGTATGGCTCCTGTTCCTTGGGCAAGTAAGTTAAAGCACTGTACAGTGTTTATCTTGAGAGAAGCCCATAGGGCACCTGGGAGGGCCTGGTTGTGATGATATACAGGGAGTATATCTACATTTTCTCGTTGTTTTTCACATTGTCGTTTTTGAAAAAAAACACACATGCTCAGAAGCAAGTTATGAGATGGGAGCACTCGTTCTGGTAAAACTAGCATTTGTAATGGACATAGCACATTCGTCACACTGTAACGGACTGAAAAGCATGAAGACTGAAAAGCGCAAATCGTCTCTCACCAAACTTTTACTAACACAAAATCAGCAAAAGCAGCCATCTGAATGGAACTTCCTCTTTACAGTGCCGTTGTACGTGTTGTACATCACCGCGCTTTGCTTGAGCATTTTTTTTTTTCACGATCGTGTGTATGCAAGGCAGGCTTGACAAGAATCACTTTGAAAAAAACTTAGTTTTTTTCTAGGACATTAAAAATGATCGTGTGTACGCAGCATGACTCCTTGTAGCCAGTTTAATGTATAAGGATAAGGAAGAAGGCATATCAGCAATGGTGGATAAATATTGTCTGCTTCATGCCTGGGGGGGAGAAATATGATGCAGGCATTGTGAGCTAGTCAGTTACCTCCTCTGCTTTTTTTGGCTGAATTGGTTAGCCACTCTGGCCAAGGTATACAGGGTGAAGCCCTACCACCACTTTGGCAGGCAACACCTCAAACTGCAGAACTACTGCCTCTACCTTTAGGCCTATCTGCCATTTTGGGTATACATTTTTATGGATATCCCTATTTTTTTATTTTACTATGGGGACAGGACAGTGTGGGGATGGGAGTAATAATGTAAATTCTTTCTGTTTTACATTTTCTACACCTTGTGTTTTTTGTTTGTCATTTTTTTTAACTTTATAAAAAAAAATTATTGAGTTTTCAATAATACAAAAAATAATAAAATAGATGATAACATCCATATTAGTTATAGAACAATCAGAATAAAGTAAGTAACAAAACTTGCAAGTTGTGACTTTTAAACCAACACTGTATTAGTGAGTGAAATTTGTATCATGTAATCCTTTACCTCTAATTTCTTTAATTTTACTCATTACTGTTTAATGTAATATCAGTAACTGTTTACAGTTAGTACCCAATGGGGTAAACAGGGTCCTACTTGACATGCATGTTCCATTTTTTTTCTTTTTCAAACAATGCAAAGTTGTGCTGCAAACAAAGGGCAGCTTGGCAATAGGGATGAGCCGAGCACCCTCCGGTTCGGTTCGCAGCAGAACATGCAAAAAATTTGTTCGAACATGCAAACACCGTTAAAGTCTATGAGACATGAACATGAAAAATCAAAAGTGCTAATTTTAAAGGCTAATATGCAAGTTATTGTCATAAAAAGTGTTTGGGGACCTGGGTCCTGCCCCAGGGGACACGTATCGATGCTAAACAAAAGTTTTAAAAACTGCATTTTTTTCGGGAGCAGTGATTTTAATAATTTATAATGCTTAAAGTGAAACAATAAACATATTCCTTTAAATTTCATACCTGGAGTGTGTCTATAGTATGCATGTAAAGAAGAGCATGTTTCCCGTGTTTATAACAGTCCCTGCACAAAATGAAATTTCGAAAGGAAAAAAAAGTAATTTAAAACTACTCGTGGCTATAATGAATTGTCAGGTCCCGGCAATACATAAAAGTCATTAAAAAAACTACATACGTCCCCCCAGTCCATTACCAGGCCATTTGGGTCTGGTATGAATATTAAGGGGAACCCCGAACCATGGCGTGGGGTTCCCCCCAAAAATCCTGAAGGGTCTGGTATGGATTTTAGGGGGAACCCTGCACCAAAATAAAAAAAATGGCGTGGAATTCCCCCCAAAATCCATACCAGACCCTTATCCAAGCACGCAACCTGTCAGGGCGCAGGAAAAGAGGGGGGACAAGAGAGCGGCCCCCCCATCCTGAATCATACCAGGCCACATGCCCTCAACATGGGGAGGATGTCCCCATGTTGATGGGGACAAGGGCCTCATCCCCACAACCCTTGTCCAGTGGTTGTGGGGGTCTGCGGGCAGGGGGCTTACAGGAATCTGGAAGCCCCCTTTAACAAAGGGGACCCCCAGATGCTGCCCCCCCCGTGTGAATTGGTAACGGCTCCTGGCCGAATGACACGTGACCTGTCTGACAGCTGTTTTATAACCGAGGGCGGAGCCACCGTGACGTGGACGGGTGACACTCCCCCTCTGATGCAATGGTGGTTTCCGGTGGGTTCCCCGTGGTGTCACGGGTGACCCCGCCCCCTCTTATGCATCAAGGGAAACCCCAGTTGCATCAGAGGGGGCAGAGCCACTCATCACATCATGGGGGCCCCACCCTTGGTTATAAAACAGCTTTCAGGCGGGTAGCTGACAGGCAGCGGTATCGTTCATAGCGGCGGGTCGGACTCGTAGAAGGATTATGATGCTGTAATTTTTGTCCCAATTTTGTGTGTTTTTTTTTTCCCTTTTTTCTCATGTACCCCGTTACCAATTCAAATGGGGGGCGGCATCTGGTTGTCCCCTTTGTTAAAGGGGGCCCCCAGATTCCGATAAGTTCCCACCCGCAGACCCCCACAACCACCGGGCAAGGGTTGTAAGGATGATGCCCTTGTCACCATCAACATGGGGATATCCTCCCCATGTTGAGGGCATGTGGCCTGGCACGGTTCAGGAGGGGGTGCTCTGACGTCCCCCCTCTTTTCCTGCAGCCTGCCAGGTTGTGTGCTTGGATAAGGGTCTGGTATGTGTTTTTTTTATTTGGTGCAGGGTTCCCTTTAATATCCATACCAGACCTGAAGGGACTGGTAATGGAATTTGGGGGGACCCCCACACATTTTTTTTTCTTTGGTTCGGGGTTCTCTTTAATATTCATTCCAGACCCAAAGGTCCTGGTAATGGACTGGGGGGGTTTTTTTCAATGACTTTTCTTTGTATTGCCGGGACCCGACAATTCATTATAGTCTCGAGTAGTTTTAAATTACTTTTTTTCTTTTAGAAATTTCATTTTGTGCAGGGACTGTTATAAACACTGAAACATGCACTACTTTACAGGCATACTATAGACACCCTCCCCAGGTACGAAGTTTAAAGGAATATTTCACTTTTATTGTTTCACTTTAAGCATTATTAAAATCACTGCTCCCGAAAAAACTGATAATTTTAAAACTTTTTTTGCATTGATACATGTCCCCTGGGGCAGGACCCAGGTCCCCAAACACTTTTTATGACAATAACTTGCATATTAACCTTTAAAATTAGCACTTTTAATTTCTCCCATAGACTTTTAAAAGGTGTTCCGCGGCTTTCGAATTTTCCGCAAACACTCCAAACTGTTCGCTATTCAGTGAACGAGCGAACAGCCAATGTTCGAGTCTAACTCATGTTCGACCCAAACATATAGCTTATCCCTACTCAGCAATGAAGGGTAAGCATAAAATGCATTTGTGCTTCAACGACCCCCAAACTTAAAAAAGCTCTATCAACAGCAAATAATGCGATAATGTGCAGGAAAAATATAAAACCATAAAGTCCCACCTTACAAATAAAAATCCTATGGGGTGAGGGAAGGAGGAAAGGGAGAGCACTAAAAGTCACATTTGTCACTGGTGGTTGTATATAAGAAGAATAAAAAGTTATACAGCGTAAGGGCTACATGTACAGTGTGGTTGTTAAACTGACAGTAGGTCCTAGTAGCTACAACCATGACATCTGCATGTGACGGGTGTCTGAGCTGGCTGATAGAAGAAAAGGAAGCCATATTTCACTATCTAGTTGGTAAACCATTGATAAGCACAGTCTAACTTGAGAGTTGAGACTATGACAAATACTTGGTCTCTTACTTTTTGTCACTACCAAAAATGTAGCAGTTAAAATCAAAACAAGTGCAACTAAAGACTATGGGGGTAATCCACAAAGAAGCGGCGCAACGTAATTTTTCCTATTTAAGTTACACCGCCGCAAAATTTCTACCTAAGTACCCGATCCACAAAGCACTTACCTAGAAATTTTGAGTGGTGTAACTTAAATCCGGCCGGCGCAAGGCATTCCTCTTCTCCAGGGGGCGATTCCCATTTAAATGAGGCGCGCTCCTGCGCCGGCCGTACTGCTCATACTTGTGACGTCATTTTCCCAACGTGCATAGCGCAAAATTACGCTACGTCTGGCTTTGTGGATCGCAACGGGACAATAAAGTTGCGTCGGGTAAAAAAAAAGATACGGCGCCAAAAAAAAAAATTTAAATGAAAAAAAAATCGCGTCGCTAGCAAGAAAGGTCTGTTTTTACAAGGTGTAAACAGTTTACACCTTGTAAAAGCAGCCCTAATTTTGCGTTTGCAAAATAAAACTTACGGAGAAAAAACGAAGCTGAAAAGCTTCGTGGATCTCCGTAAGTCCTAATTTGCATACCCGAGGCGGGATTTCGACGCAAAATGCCCCCAGCGGCGGATGCGGTACTGCATCCTAAGATCCGACAGTGTAATTCAATTACACATGTCGGATCTTCGTCCTAACTATGGGAAACTGATTCTGTGGATCAGTTCCATAGTTAGGACCAGGGATACGACGGAGTAACAGCAGTTACTCCGTCGTATCTCTTTTGAGGATTTGGCCCTATGGGCCTAATCCACAAAAACCCGGCGCAACGTAACTTTTGCCATTTAAGTTACACCGCCGCAAAATCTCTACCTAAGTGCCCGATCCACAAAGCACTTACCTAGAAATTTTGAGTGGTGTAACTTAAATCCGTCCGGCGCAAGGCGTTCCTAATTTAATGGGGCGAGTCCCACTTAAATTAGGCGCGCTCCCGCGCCGGACGTACTGCGCATGCTCCCGACATCATTTTCCCGACGTGCTTTGCGCGGTTTTACGTTATTATTGCGACGGCAAACTAATACTTACGGAGAAAAAACGAAGCTTAAAAGCTTTGTGGATCTCCGTAAGTGCTAATTTGCATACGCGATGCGGCATTTCAATGAGAAATGCCCCCATCGGCGGCTGCGGTACTGCATCCTAAGATCCGACAGTGTAAGTCCCTTATGCCGGGTACACACGAGAGGATTTATCCGCGGAAACGGTCCTCCGGACCGTATCCGCGGATAAATCCTCTGGCGGATTTTGATCTCCTGGTTGTACTAACCAGGAGATCAAAATCCCCGCGGAATTCCGTCCGCGGTGACGTGTCGCGCCGTCGCAGCGATGATGACGTGGCGACGTGCGCGACGCTGTCATATAAGGATATCCACGCATGCGTCGAATCATTACGACGCATGCGAGGGATGGGTTCGGACAGAGCCGATTCCAGCGGATAGATTTCTTAGCATGCTAAGAAATTTTTATCCGCTGGAAATCGGTCGGCCCGAAATATATCCGCGGATAAATATCCGCTGGATCGTACACACCAGCGGATCTATCCGCTGAAACCGATCCGCGGATCAATTTCAGCGGATCGATCCTCTCGTGTGTACGGGGCCTTACACATGTCGGATCTTCTGCCTATCTATGTGAAACTGATTCTGTGGATCAGTTCCATAGATACGCCGGCGTATCCCTTTTGTGGATCAGGCCCTTTATAATTATATTTTTAAGCTGCACCATCTCTAAAGTTATTAATTTCCAAACACTTGCAACATTTTTTTTATTAATAAATTTAAAGCAAAATGCTGTCCATTTTATTTACTACTTTTGTTTATACATCTTTAACTCAACAATAAACTAAAGAATAAACTAAAGATTATTTTAGGATTTTAAATGGGCTCTTGACTTTGAATGGGCAAGCGCTGACATAAGTTAACATTGTATCCTCAATAGGGAGTTCTCCAATTGTGCATGTGTAATTTTCATTACTTCCATACAATATGAAGAGCTTTTATTTTTGACTAATCTTTTGCTAGTTTTTAGTTCCAAGTCATGCACGTAAATTTTACCGTTCAATAATGAATGATATCAAACAGTTATCAATTTATTTTTTTGTTCATATCTGAACAACAAAATATGTTTTACTACTATAGTTAAAAGTCGTTTTCCTTATTTCCGCATTGGATGCCCACAAGAAGCAGCCTCAAGCTGCCAGCTGGCTTTAAGACTCTGGTTCAATGACAAATGATCTGAATGCAACATCTTCCCATTGAGCAGCTGCAGTAGCAGTAGGATATCTGAAGAAGAAGCAGGCAGTGAGAAGCAGCCACAGGCTCTCATGTAGCATCTGTTTTGCATGATGCCATGTTGAGATTTGTTTCTATAAATGCAAACAAATAACGACCCTGTTCAAAAACCCAAATATAGATTGTCTTCTCAGATTCCCTGTGGTTATGGGGAGACTAACTTACCTAACTCATCTTGTGAAAACAGTTAACTCAAATCTTTACATTTGTCTTGTGCAAAATGGATAGAGGGTGTAAAATGAACAATGTTTTATTAAAGGGACACTCACACTTAAATATGAAAATTAAATAATTAGACTACTCAGAACTTAAGTTTTTCATTCCGAGATTGTACCCCACTGCCTTTTGACATAAAACAGAAATACCCTGTTTGGGATACATATGAGCTATTCCCAAACATGCCCTCTGCAGGCTTCTTGCTGTTTTTCCCAAAGATTATTGGTTCTCAACTTCTGTCCTCAGGACCCACTAACGGGCCAGATTTAAAATTTTACCTTGGGGAGATGCAGGCTAGAATACTGCAATCACTGAGCAGAAAATGTTATCACCTGTTATGTACTGTATATCAGTTATCTTGCAAACCTGGCCTGTTATTGGGTTCTGAGAAAAGGAGTTGAGAACCACTGCCATAGATGAAGTGTCATGTAAAAAAAAAAATGAAATTCGCCTAGCTACCAATCAGAATAAAACTTGCCTTGGAAGTTTAAATGTGACACAAGAAGGTGAGTGAGTCAACCAGAATATTAACCACTTTCCCACCGCGCTATAGAGAAAATACGTCTACAGCGCGGTGGAGTTGTTCTGGGAGGACTCCACAATACCCTCAATACTTCACAATACCCCAATTCTCCAATACCTTGCAATACATCGCCTATGGGGATTTTTAAGTAGCGAAGTTTGGCGCAATTCCACGAGTGTGTGCAATTTTGAAGGGTGACATGTTAGGTACCTATTTACTCAGCGTAACTTCATCTTTCATAGTGTGCAAAAACATTGGGCTAACTTTACTGTTTTTTTTTTAAGCACAAAACAGTTTTTTTTTAAAAAAACATGCGTTCAAAAAATTGCTGCGAAAATATTGTGCAAGATAAAAAGTTGCAACAAGCGCCATTGTATTCTCTAGGGTCTTTGAAAAAAAAAAGCATATATAGTGTTTTGGGTTTCTATGTAATTTTTGAGCAAATAAATGATGATTTTTCCATGTAGGAGAGAAATGTCAGAATTGGCCTTGGTGCTCCACAACGCCTGATGGTGCTCCCTGCATGTTGTGCCTCTGTATGTGGCCACGCTGTGTAAAAGTCTCACACATGTGGTATCGCCATACTCGGGAGGAATAGCAGAATGTGTTTTGGGGTGTAATTTGTGGTATGCATATGCTATGTGTGAGAAATAACCTGCTAATATGACAGAAACTAGAATTTTTTTTTATTTCTACAGAATTTTCAGTCTTTTTTCTTTTATAGCGCAAAAAATAAAAACCGCAGAGGTGATCAAATACCACCAAAAGATTTTGTGTGAAATTTCAGATGGGTACAATGTTGTATGACTGAGTAATTGTCATTCAAATTGTGAGAGCACCGAAAGCTGAAAATTGATCTGGTTAGGAAGGGGGTTTAAGTGCCCAGTGGTCAAGAGGTTAAGGGGCTGATTTACTAAAATTGAAGTGTGCTGGTGCAGCTCTGCATAGAGACAAATCAAGGTGTTTTTGTCAAAGCTTAAAGCGGAGCTCCACCCTAGTTTCGACATTAGCCTAATCATACTGCAGACTGTAAATAATGTTAAAACTGATGTTTTTCATTTTTATACATGTACAGTACCTTTTATTTCATGGCGTTTCCTGTCTGCACAACTGCGGGTATTCTTCGGGTATTGCGTCACTTCCCGTACCACGCAGTGTGCTCTGGGAGCTTCTCTCATAGCTTTGAGTATTCATTTACATGTAGCTGTAGCTGACGCTGCTGCTCCCCATTACGAGCGCGTATGCGCGGGATCGAGCGGTGGGACATCAGCATCACATCAGCATCACCGCAACAAGGAAGTGCCTGCTTGTGGGCTTCTAATGCCCACAGTTAAAATGGGAACGGTGCAATGAGCGGAATATAAATGAACATTGCACACAGAATGGCACAGCAGAGGACGTGGGACACCAAACTAGTGAGTTTATTTATTGAATGCCATTAACCATTACACTACCCCCCCAAAAAAAAATTTTAGGCATTGGAGATCCGCTTTAATTAAACTGAAGTTAGAAGCTGATTGGCTACCATGCACAGCTGCACCAGATTTTGTACTCTCTAGTAAATCAATCCCTATATGTAAAGGATATTTAATATGCAATTTCAAAAGACTGCATGAAATTGAAGTAGATTAACCACTTAAGCCCCGGACCTTTAGGCAGCTCAAAGCCCAGGCCAGGTTTTGCGATTTGGCACTGCGTCACTTTAACAGACAATTGCGCGGTCGTGCGACGTGGCTCCCAAACAAAATTGATGTCCTTTTTTTCCCACAAATAGAGCTTTCTTTTGGTGGTATTTGATCACCTCTGCGGTTTTTATTTTTTGCGCTATAAACAAAAATAGAGCGACTTTTTGCTATAATAAATATCCCACAAAAACATATATAACATTTTTTTTCCTCAGTTTAGGCCTATACGTATTCTTCTACCTATTTTTGGTAAAAAATCGCAATAAGCGTTTATCGATTGGTTTGTGCAAAATTTGTAGCGTTTACAAAATAAGGGATAGTTTTATTGCATTTTTATTATTTATTTATTTTTTACTACTAATGGGGGCGATCAGCGTTTTTTTTTTAGTGACTGCGACATTATGGCGGACACTTCGGACAATTTTGACACATTTTTGGGACCATTGTCATTTTCACAGCAAAAAATGCCTATTAAATTGCATTGTTTATTGTGAAAATGACAGTTGCAGTTCGGGAGTTAACCACATGGGGCGCTGAAGGAGTTATGTTTCACCTAGTGTGTGTTTACAACTGTAGGGGGGTGTGGCTGTAGGTCTGATGTCATCGATCGTGTCTCCCTATATAAGGGATCACACGATCGATGCAGCCGCCACAGTGAAGCACGGGGAAGCCGTGTTTACATATGGCTCTCCCCGTTCTTCAGATCCGGGGAGCAATCGTGAGGGGGCGGCTAGAAACGAATAGCCGAGCCCTCATCCCGGATCGCTCCCCGACGATTTCCGACCGCCGCATGTACCGGGGGGGGGGGGGACCCCCGACCCACGGAAAGGCAGGGACGTACATGTACGCTCATCTGCCTGTACGTGCCATTCTGTGGACGTACATACACATGCGGCGGTGGTTAAGCGGTTAAAGAAAAGGTACACATAGATAAGCTAAGAGAACTTTTTAATGGTAGTGTCAGGATCATTTAAAGCGGGAGTTCACCCAATTCCTTTTTTTTTATATTTTCCCCTTAGATTCCTGCTCGTTGTGTCTAGGGGAATCAGCTATTTGTTTTAAAATATGATCCGTACTTACCCGTTTTTGAGATGCATCTTCTCCGCCACTTCCGGGTATGGGTCTTCGGGAGCGGGCGTTCCTTCTTGATTGGCAGTCTTCCGAGAGGCTTCCGACGGTCGCATCCATCGCGTCACTCGTAGCCGAAAGAAGCCGAACGTCGGTGCGGCTCTATACTGCGCCTGCGCACCGACGTTCGGCTTCTTTCGGAAAATCGTGACGCGATGGATGCGACCGTCGGAAGCCTCTCGGAAGACTGTCAATCAAGAAGGAACGCCCAGTCCCGCAGCCCATACCCAGAAGCGGCGGAGAAGATGCATCTCGTAAACGGGTAAGTACGGATCATATTTTAAAACAAATAGCCGATTCCCCTAGACAAAACGAGCAGGAAGCTAAGGGGAAAATGTATAAGCTATGGGTGAACCTCCGCTTTAAGTGTTTCTGTTTCTCCTTCCAGCATCTGGGTTTTTGGCTATTGCATTCTCCCTGTCTGTGTCCACCTGCAAGGTGATTGATATGGTCAGTCACCTGTTATAAGCAGGCCAAACGCTCTGTCCCTTGCTTGTGATAGAGACAGTGATACCCGTGTTGTTACTGATCGAGCCCCCCATTAGTTTGCCCTGTTTTGCTAGTTTGGATTTCCATGTGTATGACTTGGATTGGATATTGAACTATTCCCTGAACTCAGCCTGCCTTTTACCTGAACTGTCATAGAACCACGCTATCTGTCTGCTAACTGCAAGTAGTCTGTTTGCTTAGTTCCCATCTGCCCTGGCGTGGTGGCCAGGCACTATAGCATTGTGTATAAGTCCTGGGGGCAACCAAGTACCGATAGACCTGCTTGCCTTAAGGGAAATGGGGCTGCTATAGGTGAAGCACACAGTAGCCAGCTGTAGTGTCTGGTAGATGTGACAGGTAGCACGTCTGAAGTATTTGTTGGATAGAGTTTAATTATTGCTTTCACTTGTTGTTTTCACTTTTGCAACAGTAATACCATATGGGGAAATTCTTAAAGGGGTGTGTAATCAACCATTTGTTAAAAAGACAATTTTAATAGCCCAACAAAAACTTTACTTGTTTTGCTTAGGTTATCACTAGAACCTTAATGGTATCTATGCATTAATGAGATAAGGCTCATTCACCTGGCCAACATCATTTAACCCTCTTCATCATCACACCTGTCTGGGCTTGCAGTACTGAGCCGAACAACCCCCCGAACAGGCAAAACATTTGTGCAAACACCGTTAAAGTCTATGGGACACGAACATGAAAAATCAAAGGTGCTAATTTTAAAGGCTTATATGCATGTTATTGCCATGGAAAGTGTTTGGGGACCCGAGTCTTGCCACATGGGACATGTATCAATGCAAAAACGTTTTAAAAACTGTAATTTTTTCAGGAGCAGTGATTTTAATAATGCTTAAAGTGAAATAATAAAAAATAAATATTCCTTTAAATATTGTGCCTTGGGGGTATCCTTAGTATGCATGTAAAGTACCACATCTTTCCAGTGTTTAGAATAGTACCACAGAAAAATGAAATTTCTAAAGGAAAAAAATTCATTTAAAACTGCTTGCAGATGTAATGAATTGCCGGATCCTGGCAATATAGATAAAAATCATTGAAAAAACAGCACGGGCTCACACCCAGTCCATTATCAGGCCCTTTGGGTCTGGTGATGCAGCTCCGTTCAGACATCATGTGATGTCACATAATGTCAGAGGGGGGTGGGGTCCCCCATTTACCTCATCAGATGGCCCCGCCCTCAGCTATATAACAGCTGTTATTTCAAAAAGCCTGCAGTCACAGGACGCCTCCCATCGAGGCAGAGTTTTTCTGTTTTTTTTTTCTTGGGTCATCGGCACTATCATCTAAGATGGAGTTACATCGCGGGACACATTTTTTAAAAAAAATAAAGGACTTGTCCCAAACTGTCAACTGTCATTTTTACCATCTTGACACTTTTTTTGGTGAATGTGTAGGGGTACAATGTACCCAATACCCATTCACATAGGGGGGTGGGATCTGGGGGTTCTGGCCGGGTTGCGTGCTTGGATAAGGGTCTGGTATTGATTTTGGGGGTCCCCCACGCCATTGTTATTTTACATTTTGGCAAGGGGGTTCCCCTTAAAACCCATACCAGACCTGAAGGGCCTGCTAATAAACTGGGGGGACTCATGCCATTTTTTTCAATGATTTTTATGTATATTGCCGGGATCCGGCAATACATTACAGGCCGCAAGCAGTTTTAAATGCCATTTTTTCCTTTACAAATGTAATTTTGCTGCTCTCATTCATAAAACTATGTACGGCTACCGTGTAAGTAGCCTAACATAGTGTGGGGTATAGACTCAGCCCTCTTAGCCATGATTGGCCAAAGGCACCCTGCAATCATGGCTCTCACAGCAGAGCGTGCTGTGATTGGCCAAAGCATGCAGGTCAGGTGCATGCTTTGACCAATCAGCAGCCGTCAATGCACTGCGATCTTGCAGTGCATTGACGGACTCGGCCTACATTATGGAGAGTTCTGCTGGCGCTCAAATTTCCCGCAAATGCGTCAAAATGTTCGGTATTCGGCGAACGGGCGAACACCTGATGTTCGAGTGGAACTTACGTTCAACTTGAACATCGGGCTCATCCCTACCTTACATCCCAAAATGCAATGCTTGAACCTCTGGAGTGCAGACAACAGCTCAATTAAGTATTTGTCAGCTTCACTGATAAATACATTCTAACCATAAATCAGTTTAACCAGCTTTTTACTATTGTTTATAGTAACACAGAATATTCACCTTTGCTGCAGGTTTCCAGTATTTGTAAGAACTGCAAGCAGATATTTCTGACTCAACTTTCATTACAATCTGCTGGTGAAATCTGTATCTAACAATCAAAACGCAATGCTGCCTGATGAGCCTCAGCTCAATAAAGCAGTGGGACAACACTACTTCTGTTCAAAGAGGTTGCATAGAAAAATGTATTTTCGTAAAATTGCTGTTTGGTAACACCTTCAACATGACACAATAAAACACTATATTCAGTTGTTTTAATGATTTTTACTGATTGCTTATAATGATTATTGGTATATTTTGATTACCTGTCTTTTAATAGTTGTTTAGAATACTGTTATGATGGAATTATGTGAGTAGCTATTGTGAACCTTTCCTGACATTTTATCCAAGTGTCCCCTGGTTCCTAACAATATTCTTGTTTGACCTTTGTAGTGAGAATCCATATTGGAGGTGAGAATTTTAAGGATGGTTGAGGTTTTTCACTTGAAGCAGATCTAACCACAGAGGAAGTGTGGATTTTTGCACAATTTAGGGAATGGTCATGATTTGGGACATTTTATTTTATGTTGTGTACAACATATGTCAATATTTTTTCCCCCAATGGTTAATTGCTTATTTTTAACACATGATATATATATATTGTAAAGTTCGGGTGACCAGCTTGATCGCAGGACACAGGCTTTTAAATCAAAACTGAGGTTTATTAAACACAAATGGCTTCACAGCGGCAAAAACAAAATAAATAATCAGTCTCACCGACTCGTAGAGCTCAGAACTGCTATCGCAGTTAAACAGTCCTTGCAGGTAAGTTCTCAGGTAGCAGGCTTCCAGGCAGGATACTGCCAAGTCCTTTCACAGCTTTTCACAGCTTTTCATAGCTTTCACAGCTTTCACAGCTTGTCCCTGTCCACCATTATCATGCATAGTCTCTACTACATTCCTTCACTCTCACCTGCAACTTCCTGTCTTGCTTTAAACCACTTCCTTAGACAGATGCATTAACCCTTTCCGTTCCCTTAAAGGCACCACAGTCCAAACAGAGGGGAAATATAACATCCTTCCAGGACCCAGCCACAGCGTCCTGTACAACAGTGGTCATCAACCCTGTCCTGCAGGGCCCACTAACAGGCCAGGTTTGCAAGATAACTGAAATACATCACAGCTGATATCATTTGCTCCTCAGTGATTGCAGTATTCTAGACTGCATCTCCCCAAGGTAATACATAAAACCTGGTCTGTTAGTGGGCCCTGCAGGACAGGGTTGATGACCACTGCTGTACAATATATATATATATATATATATATATATATATATATATATATATATATATATATATATAAACTACCTATGGAGTCTGTCACAGCCTACTGCTGGGCAGACACTGCTGGTCTTCCAGCAGAAAATAATAGTCTTTTTGATTTTCTTATCAAACAGAAAAACTATCAACAACCACTTCACCTTCAGAAGTCTTCCTCCGCTCACTGCTCTCCTTAACTCAACAAGCCTCAGGATGCAGCATTCAGTAGTAATCCTCTGGACAACTTATAGAGGCCTTCATTTTCTCATTCTGAACAGCTGAAGCTATCCAACGTCCTTAAACCTTTCTGGGTACCTCTGCAGCCGACATCTGATAGTAATTGGTGAATTTCTAAACAAGGCAGAAATGTATCTCCCGCCTGTGACAACACCCCCAGATTTACCTGACTTTCTGTCACAATAGATATACTGTAGATATATATATATATAACTTGTCAATTTTATGGTTTATGGAACACTGATAATGATATTATCATGACAATGCTATCATTTCACACAATTGTAGTTTCTGCTTTCAGAGCAGCGCATTGTTTAAACAGTTTCACGAAAATAAATTCACTGTGCATGCAGCTTTAGTTTCTTGGACTGTTGCACAATTTCTTATTTTACATATTTGCTACACAATATAGATCACTGATTGTTTGAAACCCACAGAAAATTAACTGCTGAAACCTGATCAGTTACAATAGATTACTGCAGACTTTTATTTGCACTTTTTTGGTAATAACTATATAATTTATTGATGTCTATTTTTTAGTATTACAGGTTTATTTTTTATTTTTTTTATCAGATGAATTTTTTTTCCACGAAGGAGAATTGGTTTTATTTTATTTGAATAAACACAAATGAAACCATAATGTAGTTTTTTTTATATTATCATACACATCTATATATATAAAAAAATTAGGAAAACAGTGACATTAAATAAATAAAATGCTTTAAAACAAATTATTTTGCAAGAGTTGCCAATTCATGCATGCTGCTGCTAAAGACAATATCTTGACTGAACAGAATAAGTCGTGTAAATATTGAGACATGGCAGGAATGACCTAATCACACTTCACCTGCTGCAGAGAAACATTCTTCTCAGTGACTGCTGTTCAGATATGACCGAAAGCGAAACTTTATCATATGGATTAATAGGCTAAAATGTGACACCTTTTTACTACTTGGGGCTCTTTTATCTATCATCATGACTGGCATGTTTTGCTCTTTTCAGTTTGCTTATATATGGACACCTGTATGTTTTTTTACATTGCCTTCTGATATATTTTAGCCACCTGCCTCTCTGATTTAATGTGTAATGATTTAACTGTGACTAGCAAGCAGTACTACAGATATAGTATAGTATATCAATGAAACTCTTTCATGATACCATGCACAATAAAACACTTGGTGTATTTTAGGTTCTTTTCCAATGTGCTTTCTGTAAATGTTAAACAGTTGGCTTTCCCAGAACCACTCATAATACTGATGAGTAGATGCATTTCCATGACATGAAAAACTTTACTGACCATTTTAAGCATTTTATTTTTTATACATTTCATATTTTCCAAGACAAGTAAAAGTTTGCTGGTTGCATTACCCATGCTGATGCTTGCCCTTCTACATCTTCCAGCTGCTGCAAAATAATGGTTGCAATTATTTCACAATTTAGTTTTGGCAATTTGGATAACCTTGAGCTGTCATAATTGCTGATGCTCTTGGATAGCAAGACTCTCTATTACACAGTGTGCCCTTTGAGGCAGCAATTGACATATACAACAGAAAAAGCAATACAATGCTTACTACTAAGGCTGTTTTGACATTATGTGGTTGGTAAGGTTGAATAAAGACACCAATCCATCCAGTTCAACCTGTGTGGGCGTGGATGTGTGTGTTTGTGTCAACACCATTTCCCACATCCATGTATAATGCTTTCGCTAAATTTCCCATTCTTTTGAAACTATCAACACTTCCCACTAATACCGCAATTGTTCCACATCCTTATCGCTCTAACAGTAAAGAACTCCCCATGCAGTTTACAGTTAAACCACCTCACCTTCAATTTCATTGAGTGGCTGCATGTCTTCTTAAAGTGGTTGTTTACCCACTTATACTACTTTTCATAATACTGCTGGTTGCCTAATGACATCTGCTCCTGTCTGTATGTTTTATTTAAAAAATGTCTTGTTTACCGGGTATCAGAGTGGCTCCCTGCAAGCTGTCTCTTCTACTCGGCTGAAAGATGCAGCGGGGAAGGGCCGAGATTCCTCTGCTGCTGTCAACCTGTACACGAGGGGGGAGGAGAGAGAGACCCGGCCAGTTATGTGATTGCGGGAGCCGCTCTGAAACCTGGTAAACAAGATATTTTTTACTAAAACACAGAGACAAGAGCAGCTATCATTAGGGAACCAGCAGGATTATATAAACTTTAAACAGTTACAAGAGCATGAAGAGTTGCGGCAGGGTAGGCACTGATACACTGGCAGACAGGCAGGGAGGGGAGGGGGAGGAGGACACAGGAGCACATAGGAGGACAGGAGAGCTGCAGCTGCTGGAGGCACGTAAACTGACCATGGTGTCAGGCTCAGCAGCTATGATGAACCATGGTCAGTTTACAGGGGGAGGGTAGAAACTTTTAGGATCCTCCAGGTATTTCAGGTGATACAAGGGGCCAAATGACACAGTACTGTATAACATGCTTTAAAAGAGCAGGGTTCAATTTTTTGGGGGGAAACTGACATCATGAAAGTTGTTTTGAATAAGGCCATCTGAATTTATGGGACTGCCATGCTTCTAACAATGAGGTGTGTAGCGTTGTGTTCTCACTAGTTACTAACATCCACACATATTCACCCTGCTGCTAGACATCCATACGTCACACTTGTAGGCAATGAAAAGTCTTTTGCTATGTTTTGTTGTTTTATTTGGGGGATTAAAGTTTATTGAGGTAAGGGATATGGGATGCCCATAGAACAATTGGTATTTACAATGCTGGAGTTGATCCAGCTTCACATTGGCAAATGGTTACTCATTATCTTCACAGAATAAAAATAGTGGACTTCTAATCTTGACAGACTTTTTCACCTCAGAACTTCTCCCGCCTCTGCACTCTCCCTTCAGACTTCTACTTCCAGGACTTTTTACCTCCTGCGCAACACTTCCCTGTCACAGCATTTTGAGCAGACTAGGCCTCACTCTGAATAATTTCTAGCTGAAACTCCACTTGATGAATAATAGGCCAGGGGCCTGCAATACCCCTTCTTGATGGCCCTGAACATTTAATTAATAAAGCATACTTGACGGTGGACTACTGATCCTTGCAAGCCCGACTTGCAAATCCTGAGTCCTCAGACTGCAGCGACTTGACACAAAACCTCACAGTCTCTTCAATGGCTCTGCACCCAGCTCCCCTGGCATGCCTCTTCCAGATCTCCACTGTGCTTCACTCACCGACTCCTGCCCTAAAACATTCTTGAAAGATTTACCGGAACCGTGCGGACCAACTGTACCTCCAGCTTCTGTACCAGGACACCTCTCCATGCCGAATCCACACCCCCCCCCAGATGGGGGATGTTTCTCCAGCATGCAGTCTAGCACTCCATCTTTCAATTCACCCAGCTGACAACTCCTCTCCAGCAGGCTGACTATGAGTATATGTAGGAGGCCTACCCCCTGCCAATCCTAGTTGGGGATTGTTCAGGGCTTCTCACATGTAATCCATGCCACTCCAGCTCTCAGCCCTGCCCCTCTTCCAAAACATTCTCACTGAGAGCAGGGAAGGCGCCCAAGAGCTTAAGCACTTGTCAGTCACACCAACTGCTACACTAACCACTCCCTGCTCCCAGATCAAAAACAAACAGGCCTAGCTCGCAGCATTAAGCCTTTTTAAATTTACCTGCACTGACAAAACCTCAAACACTACACATCTAGCACCTACCTATGGTAGAGGGTACTACAGGTGCACGTGTCCACACCTGTATGTCATGGCAGTCAGTTATGGTGGCATGCACAGTCTCACATTTATTTTCAGTAATCAAAAATCAAGGCATCTATAGACCAATACAACAAATTCAGTTTTTCTGTTTTTGGTAATCAACAGTAATGCATATTACCAGCCGTGTCATTTTTCAACCAAAACTGATTTAGGGAGCTAAACAGACATAAGAATTCCATGCAATTCTACTTTTATTAAACAGTGATGCATTAAAGTGGAGGTTCCACTGATTTATTTTTTAAAAGCAAGCAGCTACAAATACGGCAGCTGCTGACTTTAAAAAAATGGACACTTACCTGTCCAGTGCGCCCGCGATGTCAGCAGCCGAGGCTGAGCAATCGCTCAGTCCTCGGCTGCTTCCGCCGCCATCCTCGGTGAGGGAATCAGGAAGTGAAGACTTGCGGCTTCACTGCCCGATTCCCTACTGCGCATGCGCGAGGATCGCGGCACACCGTCACTGGTCCCTGCTCTCTCCTGGGAACAGTGTTTCCCAGAAGAAAGTGGGAGAGGGGGGTGAAGTGACAGGATGGATTCCCCACGGGGATCAGAACCTGGAAGTGATGAAAATACCTGTCTCAGACAGGTATATGCACCCCCCTCCCCCCAGAAAAATGTCAAATTTGACACCGGAGGGGGGGAGGGATCCAGAAAGCATAGGTTCACTTTTTGTGTGAACCTCTGCTTTAAGGGTCTCTGTTGATTTTTGTTGACCACATAGAGCCAGGTTATCCACAAACTAACCTGGGCAAAACCTTATGGCTTGGCAGATGTCTAGGGGGTCCAGCGGTTCCCTCATTATCCTGCAGTAAACAAGGGGGATTGTGCAATTGGTCAAAGCCGTAAACTTGCCTGCTATTTCTCAATAGAGGATGCACTTGTAAGCTATTGTCTGATTGGGTCATCCCAGTACAGACAAGGAAGGTGGGGCAGCTGGTTTCTCCCTAATGCAGTCCTTATCATTGTCAATTGAAGGGTTAGTTGAGGTGAGAGGGGAAAAGCTGCTACCATGGCTGGGGCCTCCTTTGCCTTAATTTATCTTTGCATTTACAGACAGTTTGAATATTGCTCATGTGTCCATATTGTAAGTATGGGCCATTGGGTGTCTAATGTCTAATGATGTGTATTACTTTTACATTTTATTTCTTCATCTTCATTTTAGAACAGTTAGCTAGACTTTTTGCACGTTTTCTTTTAGAAAGAGAATAATGTATTTTGTTTTTAACTTCTCATGAACATTAATTGCATCCATGTTAAAAGAAAATGCACTGTCGAAACAATTATGATTAAGTGGTTAAAACATTTATACAAACATGAGTTTTGGATGTTCTGAATACCTTTGGGACAAATGACAAACATGAAAGTTTACAAGTGTGTTTACAGAAATCTAGCAGATATAAATCATTTTGTAGTACTCAAAAACTGTGTAGTTCTAAAAATAGAATCTGTTTTCAATTTAATTGTCCGGAAAAAATATTCAGATATGACTATGGCAATGGGATTCATTTGTGTTGCCAAATGAAAAAAAGTAGGTGCCGTACATCTGTAAAGATTTATAGTACTTAAGAGATGATTGTAGAAGACATATGGTTTAATCATGTTTTTAAGCCTTTTTTAGCTGCTTAAGATTTCAGTGTTTCTTTCTTCAATTTAAGTTTTCCATTACTAAAAAGCAAACATAAGTAATATTCCCAAGGAATTAAGACTACAATCTAAAAGTTATTAGTGGCATCGTTCTGTAGGTTCAGTGTATGACGTTGTACTTTAAATTAGGCATCCCAGCAGTTTAAGTGTTAAGGTATGTCTTAACTTATGTCATAATACAAGCAACTGCTTCTCATTTTAAAGAATGAATGTATGAATTAATTTTAATTCTACACACATATAATGACAGTCCTTGGAAGTCTCTTATGCAGGGATTATTGAGATAGCAGTTTTAGTAAAGGTTGCACCACTTTAACGCCACAAGTGCTCCAGTTTAAAGCCTCTATTTATTTTTGATATCTCTGTTCTCAAACTGACAGCTTGTTTGTTTTTAAGACATTCCCAGTAGAAATCGTAAATGTATACTTGTATAAATATGCCTGCCTGCTGCAATAATGTTTCTTTTTAATGATGTGATGAATGTTTTAACAAAAACTTTCATATAGAAAAAAAAAGATGAAAAAACAAAAACATTATAACAGTTTAGAAGCTCCCCTTGACTTAATTGTGTTGAATGCTTTGTGTTCTGTAAAAAAAAGATTGTTTTTGCCTTAGCACATAAAACACCCCTTTTATTCACAATTTAACCACTGGCTATGCACATTAATACCCAATGGTTAATTAGACATGCTATTATACTCTTTTTCGAACACAGTAGCACAGTAGGCACATGTATATTTTAAGTGAATTTGCTGACAAGAAAATATTAGCTTATTGGTAAAGGAATTTTTAATTTGAAGATATCTGAAGGTTGCATTCTTCGAAGACTGTAGGTGACTATTACAGATCTGAAGCCTAACAGAGGTTGCAGCACAAAAAATGCACTTACTGCCAAGCCAGAAACTTAAAACTAAAAGGTGGCCTAACTGGCAATTTGAGTCAAATATATTTAACGATATACATATATAAAATTTGTGCAGACAGCTATATGATGAGTATAAACTGAACTCCATAGATTGACATAAGACCCTTGCCTGACTAGCCCTGGACTTTTTCAAACCACAGAAAAAGTATACATATGTAACAATAAAAGTTGTGCAAAAAAACAGGACTTGACAAAACAGTAAGCCAAACCTAATATTTTTTTACCTTTGCTTCTTTTTCCATACTATGTGCTTCCTTCTGGAAAGGTATCTATTATGCATGGATCCCATGACAGGTAAAATCATCAGTTGACTATTTTTGTATTACAATTTAAAAATATTGAATTAGTGAAATGTTTGAATCAAAAAGGATCATGCAGCAATAGTGAATAGAAATAAGTCATTGACAGTGGGCCAGCATTGCCAGGCCTTGCACATGTGTTTGGTGAGCATAAGCTTTAATATGACAATTCTAAAACATTACAAATAAAGATCTTTTCTACAAAATTAAAAAGAAAGCTCCAAAGGGAGAGAAGACTCAAATATTCATTGAAGCAGTGACATCACCATAGACCAAAAGTGTGTAATTAACTCACATTGCCAGAATATGTGGTAATGTGTGCCTCTTATTTTACCACACCCCAACACAAGGAGGGTAGTAAAGGATCAAGATGGTGTAGCATCTCTGGTGTCCTATACCAGAATAGTAATACCCTAAACGCTGTCTCTCTCTGCGCCACGCATCTATACACTTTGGAAGTCGAGGACCAAATGCCCCATTGTGGGAGAGCAATTGTCTGTTGTATGATATGGGACCATTTCCACATGTAGGTGTGAATTTCTTCAGAGAGTGGGGGGGGGATTCGTGAAGCAAGTGATATGTGACAGAAATTAAACACAATTAATGAGGAACTTGGGAACAAATTCCCATTTGGGATCAGAGGATTGAAGAGCACATTAGATAGAGGGGGGCATAGTGAAAAAAGAGAGAACGTGGCTGCGCAGGTATGCCAAATGTTTAAAGTAAACAACATAGGGCCTAGACATAACCTATGAAGCTTGGGGTCTTGATATAGGGTGGGCAACCAGATAAGAGAGCAGGGATGAGCAGGAAACAAAGAACCTATCTTAATCTCTGTCCACCTATTTGGTGCTGAGAGGCTGGACCAAGAAACCACTGCACGGTGGTGAGATGTAAGGTAATATTTATAAATGCTCTGAGCCTCTAGAAGAAAAGATCACCAAGCTAGCTACTCTATAGGCCTTGTTACTTCAAATAAAATGAAGGAACCAGTGTTTGATTAGCTTTAGTTGAGGCACAGGAATAGGAACTGGTAGAGTCTCAAAACAAAAACTATTAAGGCATAATAAACATTTTCAACACATTGATTCTCCCCAGCGAAATTGGAAGAGTGTTCCTACGCTTCAACATTTCACTAATGTCTCTGAGTAATAGAGAGTGATTTTTTGAATATAGAGATATATAAGTGGGGGTAATTTGTATGCCAAGGTATTTAAGTGAGGAGGTATGCCAATGATAAGATCGTCAGGGGGGATGCGAATGGGCAAAGCTTCCGTCTTAGAGGTATTGACTTTGTACCCAGATAAAGAACTGAACGGGGATATGAGGGCATGAAGAGATGGAAGGAATATGTGTGGATTGGTGAGAATCAGTAATATATCATCCGCAAATAGGGAAAGTTTATATTCCCTATGACGCATGGGGACCCCTCGAATGTCCGGGTGGGAACGAATTGTCTCTGCTAGGGGTTCTAGGCATAGAATGAAAAGTAGTGGGGAGAGTGGACAGCCCTGTCTGGTATCATTTAAAGTTGGGATGGTCTGGGACATAAAATAGGACATTTGGGATGAAGGATTAGAATAGAGAGCTTTTAAGGCAGATAGAAAGGGGCCTTGCTACCCACATTTAGTAAGGGTGGCAAACATGTATAACCTGTCAAACACTTTTTGGGCATCTAGGCTTAGAATTAAAGCAGGCCTATGAACTATATTTAACATATCGATGAGATCAATGGTATGTCTAGTGTTGTCTCCTGCATGTTTAGGAGGGACAAAGCCCACTTAGTCCCTATTAATAAGTTTTATCAGAAATTGGGAATAGACGGTATGATGACGGTATGATGATTGGCCAAAGCATGCACCTCATCTGCATGCTATGGCCAATCACAGCGTGCTCTGCTGAGAGAGCCATAATAGGCCAAAGGCAGGGTACCTTAGGCCAATCATGGCTCAGGGGCCAACACCCAATGTCCAACGCCCAACACTATATAAGGCTACTTACATAGCGGCTGTGTATAATGTGTGGATGAAAAAAAGAAAAACACTGGCGCTAAAGATGGTAGTATAAGTAAGAATAATATATGGTAAATAGTTCAGGAGGTCACCAATATCTCCTAGGAGAGTGTAAATGAGAGAGTCCAGAGCCGCAGGAAAAAATTGTACCCGTAAGTACTAATTAAACACAAAAACAGCACTAAAACCAGTGCTCATGGCTCTTAAACATGTATAAACTAGATACCAGGGAGTGTAAAAATAAGTCCATCTATTGATCGCAACAACATATAATGGGTCCAATCATGAGTGAATAATTGTCCAAATAGTGAATGCAGATAAAATTAGATAAAATTAGATAAACAGCAATGTACAATCAGCAATGGTAGTGTCCGAGATCCAGGGAGCACAATGGGTTAAGGTTTCAGGACTCAGAGAGCAGCTCCTATGATAAAAGGAATACACAGTACCTTAGGGCTTCTGTTACCTAGCTGTCAGCAATCGATGGTGAAGGAGAGGGGGATGGAACCCTCAAACACAGGCAGTGCTGGCCAGGACTGTAGCGCGGCTTAGGGCTTCTGTTCCTTAGTTGACAGCAGTCGATGGTGAAGGGGAGGGTGAGGGAACCCTCAAACGCAGGCAGCACTGGCCGAGACTGTAGCGCGGCTGGGATAGGAAAAGACACCAGACGCCAGCTGCCATCTGGGGGAACAGGCAGCACTATGGATGGACAATGCCGTAGGTGCAATGCCTGCACTTGGAGCATAGGTGTACTGCTGTGCTCTAGTGGAAATGAATGGAAATGACCACCCAATTTTTAGTCCTTAGTATACATAAGCTGACATAAAAAGGGGATCAGTAAAAAATGCTGGAAAAAATCCTCGTGGTCCGGATCATAATATAAGATCTAAAAATAGATGAGAGAGGGGGGGGGGGGGTTGCCTTGACAACGCGCTTTGCGCACAGAGCGTGAGTCAAGGGGAGATATAAGGGGAGATAATTTTTCTTCCACCATTGGTGGTAGATACTACAGTGTTGGTACATATATTAATTGCAACATCACATATGTGGTCTATTTAATAACATGTAAAACATGTAATATTCAATATGTAGGTCATATCACAAGAAGGTTAAGGTACCAATTAAATGATCATGTTCGTGACACTGAGAAGGAGTGGGCCACCAATGTAGCTAGACATTTTAATGATGCCCACAATGGAAACACCTCATTGATACAGATACATGGTATAGATAAAGTTATAACAACTAGAAGAGGGGGTGATAGGTTTGGAATCCTATGTAAACGTGATGTTTTTTGGATATTCAGTTTAAAGACTAGGGGCCAGATTCACAAAGAGATACGACGGTGTATCTACAGATACACCATCGTATCTCTTACTTACACTGGTCCTATCTATGCGCCTGATTCATAGAATCAGATACGCATAGATAGGGCTAAGATCTGACAGTGTTACACTGTGTTACACTGTCGGATCTTTTTTTCCATTTAAAAATGGCGCCGGGGGCGTTCCCGCTGATTTACGATAAATAATATGTAAATCAGCGAGATACGCAAATTCACGAACGTACGCGGACCCAACGCAGTCTTCTTACGATGTTTCCGTAGCGGCTTTCCCGGCGTATACTTACCCCTTCTTTTATCAGGCGCAGCCAATGTTAAGTATAGCCGGCGTTCCCGCATCGAATTTGAATTTTTTAACGTCGTTTGCGTAAGTCGTTCTCGAATACGGACAGACGTCGTTTACGTAAGCGTCGAAACCACTGACGTCCTAGCGATGTCAGTGGGAGCAATGCACGCCGGGAAATTTCGCGGACGGCGCATGCGCATTTAAATCGGCGCGGGAACGCGCCTGATTTAAATAGTACACTCCCCCTAGCCGCGGAATTTGAATTCCGCCGGGGGATTTCGCGGACGGCGCATGCGCATTTAAATCGGCGCGGGAACGCGCCTGATTTAAATAGTACACTCCCCCTAGCCGCGGAATTTGAATTCCGCCGGGGGATTTAGGATCCGCCGCCGCAAGTTTGGAGGTAAGTGGTTTGTGAATTAGCCACTTTCCTCTCAAACTTGCGGGAGCGGATCTTAAATCACGTAGATCGAGCGGATCTATAGATCCACTGATCTACGTGAATCTGGCCCTAGAATTCCAAAAGGTCTAAACTTTGAATGGGACCTCACAATTATGAAGGTTTTTATATAATACAATATATTTTGTGTATCTGTGTCTATATAGGTGTTTCTATTGTGTCTGCAGTGCCCCCTTTTGAGGGTCACAGACACAGTGGGGGGTATGGTTATCTACTGTGTTTAGGTGCAATATCTGTTTATGTGCACTATGTGTGTTCATGCCCGTATAATGATATTTATATTTATTATGATGAGAGTCATGTGTTGTAAGCCCCAGCACGATCTGTTTACCTCTCTTCCTTATAAATATACAGTCCTGATCAAAAGTTTAAGACCACTTGAAAAATGGCAAAAAAT
This sequence comes from Rana temporaria, assembly GCF_905171775.1. Taxonomy (NCBI): domain Eukaryota; kingdom Metazoa; phylum Chordata; class Amphibia; order Anura; family Ranidae; genus Rana; species Rana temporaria. The sequence goes on from NC_053493.1 coordinate 271,383,175, forward strand.
CATATTTTACATTGTTGGATCTTAACAAGGTTCCAAGCAGAGCTTCAACATGCAACAAGAAGAAATGAGAGTGAGACAAAACATTTTTTGAGCATTCAATTAATTGAAAATAATGATTAAACTGAAACAGGCTGTTTTTCAGCTGATCAAAAGTTTAGGACCACATGCCTTTAAAAGGCCAAATCTGTGCAAAGATGTGGATTCATTGTCATCTTCTGTCAGGTAGTCACACGTTGTGATGGCAAAGGCAAAAAAACTCTCCCTTTTTGAACGTGGTCGGGTTGCTGAACTGCATAAGCAGGGTCTCTCATCAAGACACTGGACGATCCTCGACCCAAATTAAGGCCCTTACTGGTGCTGACTGCAGCCCCATAACCATCAGACGGGATATGAGACTGAAGGGCTTCAAAAACAAAAAACATCTTCAAAAACCTTGTCTCCTTGAACGCCAGAGAACTGTTCGTATGGACTTTGCAAGAGAGCACCAAACATGGGACATTCAAAGGTGGAAGAAAGTTTTATTCTCTGATGAGAAAAAATGTAACCTTGATGGTTCTGATGGTTTCCAACGTTACTGGCATGACAAGCAGATCCCACATGAGATGTTTTCTACGCACCACAGTGGAGGGGGCGCCATAATGGTCCGGGCTGCTTTTTCCTTCAGTGGAACAATGGAGCTTAAGGAAGTGCAGGGGCGTCAAACGGTCGCTGGCTATGTCCATATGTTGCAGAGAGCATTCCTCATGACTGAGGGCCCTCGTCTGTGTGGTAACGACTGGGTTTTTCAACAGGACAACGCTACAGTACAGAATGCCCGCAGGACAAGGGACTGCTTCCAGGAGAATAACTTTACTCTTTTGGCCCATCCTGCGTGTTCCCCTGATCTAAATCCAATTGAGAACCTTTGGGGATGGATGGCAAGGGAAGATTACAAAAATGGACAACAGTTCCAGACAGTAGATGGCCTTCGTACGGCTGTCTTCACCACTCACTCACTCACTCACCTCATGGAAACACTTGCAACAAGCATGCCGAAACTAATTTTTGAAGTGATCAACAATAACGGCGGAGCTACTCATTACTGAGTTCATGTTTGGAAGTTGGATTTCTGTTTTGGGGGGGTTTAGTTTTTTTTTGGAGGTGTGGTCCTAAACTTTTGATCAGCTGAAAAACAGCCTGTTTCAGTTTATTCGTTATTTTCAATTAATTGAATGCTCAAAAAATGTTTTGTCTCACTCTCATTTCTTCTTGTTGCATGTTGAAGCCCTACTTGGAACCTTGTTAAGATCTAACAATGTAAAATATGATTTTTGCGATTTTTCAAGCGGTCTTAAACTTTTGATCAGGACTGTATATGCATTGTTATGTCCCCATTGTGTTATTTAGCTATTTTTTTACCAAATATACATATTTTTGCTAAGTTATTTGATATATTATGGAGCTATTGGAATTTACACATTGGACACGGATTTACATTTTACATATCCATTTTTTCTATAGTTTTTTATATGGATTTATATATGATCTATTTATATGATTAGTGGTGAAAACCTTATATAAGAAAGGGATATGTATCTTTAGACTCACATTTATATTAATCTATGTGGTGTATATATGATTAAAACTTTCCACATTTATCTGTTGCTGTACTATTTTTTGTTTTTAAAAAAAAAATCAAGTTTGTTTAGAATTTTGGAATGGTAATTGGTACTATGTTAAATGCACTGTTTTATATATATTTTTTCTACTTATATATTTGTATCAGATCTCGTGGGGAGAGCTTGAAGCATACTGCGGAGGTCTGCGTCCAGCCGGCTCTGACTCAGGGCAGGATCAGCCACCTCCATCTGGAAGGTTGCCGGCGTGCCTGTAAGGGGGTCCGGCAACTGTGAGCCTGTCCTCGTAGCCATCTGGGCTGTGGTAGAGGCCGGTACCATGCGGGATCCACGTGGTGCGGCCACAATGGGGCCCGGCGATAGGCTCAATGGGCTCCTGAAGTAGGTCTGAATACTGGATTGAGTGCTCAGGGATCGGGTCCCCCGGGATGCTGATTGTGTTCTTTAAACTCTAGGGGTTTTCATACCGTGTCCACATGCGGTGAATTGGCGCATGTTGGCGGCCGGTGAAAGCCGAGTCAGGCCGGGAGCCCCCCTAAAGCATGTCCTCACTCGGCCATTGCTAAGCCACGTCCGTGATGGGTCTGCTTCTGTGGGTGTGCGGGGTCCTCAGGGGGTCTCGGTGGGCCCTTGCAGGGTGTTACCTGAGAGCAGGAGGACCAGAAAGCAGCACAGGCAGCAGGCCGGGTGGAGCAAGATGGCCGCCGACTTCCAGAGCTAGGCCGAAGCCGCGGTCTTTTCTTAATGCAGCACCCGCGATCGGGATCGCGGCCTCGCGGAGGCCGTCGTACGAGTCGAGAACGGCAGATTGGCGGCCGCAGATGTTTAGGGTCCCCAGGGGGTCCCGCTGGGCTGGTGCAGGATACTGCTGAAGATCAGGATGGGCTGTACAGGAGTATTGCACATCCTACTCCATGCTAAGTCAGGCCACGCCCCCCTACTTATATATTTATATATACATTTATGTATCACCTGAATCAATTTATTGAGGATTTGCTAGACTGAAAAACAGGAACATGTGGTTTTGATAAAGCACAAACTCCATGTGAAACGCGTTAACCTTGTTGTCTCCTGTGACCATGTTTGTAAGATTTCACTACTTGCGAAAATTCGAAACTGCGTGGGAGAGCAGCCAATCATCCTCTTTTATTCCATGAGTTAACTGCTGGCAGTGGCAGGGCGTGCACCCCACCGAGGCAGCATGCTATGAAGATTATGGTCTATTTGACTCACCTGTGAGCAGCGATTCTTTTTATCAGCATGTAAACTAAAGAGAGAGAGAGAAAGAGAGAGAGAAAGAGGCTTTTTTCCTGCATTGAATGCATTTGGTAGGGTCTAATGATGCGTACAATCTGTTATCTGTCAAAAACTGTCATAAACACAAATGCACATCAACACCGCAAAATGCACATAAACGCGACATGTAAAAGTGGCAAATCTGGCGTTTTTAAATGTCAGTTACTAACTTTCAGGTTCCAGCATTTGGGAGAGGTTTTCAAATGTCCTGTGTACATGAAGCCTTATTGGTTGACTATTGTAGACCCTCTGGATAGTATATCTCAAGCTTTACAGGAGTTTCTACTAATTAATATGCCCTCTGCACATATATTTGTAGTGTGGGACTCTAAATTTCAAATAAAAAATAAAAAAACGCGATCTAAGACATGGGAAACTAATATTTATTAAGGCTGTCAATCAGGCAGAGGCTAGATATATTACTAGTCCCACTCATGATAATCAGCTGACATGGTTAGAACAACAGAAATTAAATGCCTCTATTGTTATGAAAAAGACAGAGCAGAAATTATTTTTTGCAACAACTTTATTTTGAGTAGGGAGACTGCATGGGCTGCCTTCTAGCGACAATTGAAAAAACCCAAAGACCTTTGAGTTATATAGGGCAAATAATAGATAATATAGATGATAGGACCATTGCTAACTAAATATAATATGCTGCGCTAAACAAAGTAATTATAGTGCAAAGATTAGTGAAATTTCGAAGAAGCTATTTAACATTAAAAAATACAAAACATATAAAAGTGAAAATTATTTCCATTTCTAACTCAAAGTCCATGTGATGATCCCATTCTTCACTGAGAAATCAAATAAAACAGTGCATCATCAGTATAATAAATCGTTATAAAAAATTAATGCATGGAGGCTTACCAGAGTTCCATGACCTCCTAAATTAATAGAAACGTCATAAATCGCATGGATGGAAGCCCCCAGGCACACTGTAGGACACACAACTTGATAATAGATCAAATTCATAACCACCCAAAGATGTTAGATTGTTCTCACGTTAAGGGTTAGGGGGACCCCCAGGGCCGGATGACAGGGCTTCTTCTGATGCAAAACTCCCTTGCACTTGCCACTCAAAAAAAAAAACCATAAAAGGATACACATGCTCCACATAGTGTGAATCACATACTACATTTTTTTTTAAAAACTAGCGAATGTACTTATGCAGAAAAAAGGCAGTTACAGAGCTGTATAATCACATCAACATGAAGGACACACCCAGATCGCGAGGACGTCACGTGTGAGGATTATGGGGAGGATAATGCTGTATTTAGACGATATTCTACCTTTTTTGGCGATTCCAAACATTCCCTTGGTGCATTAATATCCCTAATTACTACTTTTAGGAGATTCTCTGGGTTTTTCAATAATTGGGACACTGGGAAAGTCAGTGTTTATTTGGTGCAATTTACCATTGTCAGTGAGGAGGAGGGTCAACTTGATAAAAATGGTGTGGATTCCCCCAGCTTATGTTTATGCTACAATTTTTTTTTAGTATAGATGCCCCAATGCATATTTAGAGAATTAGATACATTATTTTGAGAACTCATATGGAAACATGGGAAGGGCAGGATTCATCTAATTGCTTTATAGCTTCCTAAAGCTGGTGGTGGGTAGGCAGTTTCCAATGCTAGATCATATTTCTAGGCATCTCAGATGCAACAGATGGCAATGGAGCTTCATGATCCTGTCCAGAAAGCTCTTCTTTCCTTTTTGTCTAAGGACCCCCTTGTTTCCTTGTTGGAGGCAGGACATTTCTGGATGCACCTTTGCTCTCCAACTTTTTTTGTTCAAACCATAAGCGTTCTATCAGTCATACAGGCTACACACATTATATGTCTATCTGGAATAATTGTAATCTTCCAGAAGTAAAGAAATGTATTTGTTTTGAACATTGGAAGCAATATGGTCTTGTATATCATCATCAATTGTATAACGTAGGTACTATCTTTTCACCTTATTGTAGAGGAGTACCACTTGTCAAATATAATTTTTTCCAGTACAACTTTGCCACGCATTACAGTCTCAGACTCGTTTTGGATCCCATATATATTTTTCTAACATTCTTTCTATTGTGGTGACACCGTCTAATTCTAAAATAGGTCTAGTTGATGACATATATAAATCCTTAGTGAGGGCAGTCAGCTCTAAAACCTTGATTAAATGTAGACAGATATGGTGTCAAGATATAGGTGATATAGATAAGGATCAGTGGACAGTAGCATTAGAGCTCCTTCCAGAAAATTTGCTTTCCCCCTCCCAAAAGCCAACTCAAAATTGTATGCTCCATAAGGACTTTGATACCCCACAAAAATAGTTTTCTTAGGGTCACCAACCTTCACCTAAAAGCCCTTGCTGAAATATGCATACAGGCATGGTAATTCATATGCTATGGCACTGTCCTAAATTATTTTGCCACTGGATAGATATATTTTGAATTTTATTGGAACTTTGTTTAATTTAATTGACTCCTGATCCCATTTTCCCAGAGAACTGGTTATTTTCTCCCAGAAAATGTTGTTTATCCGCCAACCTGTGTTTAGTGGTGAGCAGCCGTGAATGCTGTGCTGGATAAAAATCGACTTTCTGAATAAATGCAATAAGATTTGGTCCTCTTGGCTATCCTCCCCATACGTATCCTCCACTAGTGTGGATGATCTCCCTGAAAATGATAGTGTATGATGGGTCTATGGTGGGGAACTTGAATAACTGATTGTGTTGTAACACTAACACTTTTGAGTGCTACAGTATATACCGGAACTAATTATTGTTATTTTTTTTTTGTTTTTTTTGTTTTGTATGGACAATTGTTCTATGTTTTGTTTGTATATATGTAACATATGTGTTTTTATATGTAGGTGTATAGTATATTACTGTAGGGTACAACTAAACAGAATATCTGAAAACAATCCTTTAATAATATCATAGTGATAGACTGTAATCACTGCAATTTTAAGGGGCATTGCTTTTTTACAACAGTGTTGGGCACAATTAATCCTCTATTTGATTAAAATGTATTCAGATTGAATATGTCATTTCTGGCTGTATCTTTTAGTGTATGGTTGAAAAAGGGCCAGGATATTATTACACTAAACTCAGCCTTACAACAATTTTTTTATACATTTTTATTAGTATTTTTTAGGGGAAAATATCTATCTATAATAAAGTGAAATAAAGTCAAATAAAATGCTTGCAAGTTACTTTGTCTTGGGAATGAATTTAGCTTGAGTATTTCCAAGCAATTTTTATTTAAATGCTTTGTTTTATACATTTTCAGATACTCTGTTATAACAGATGATTAAGAGCTATATATTTGAAACTAGACTTGATGTTCCTACAACTAAAGGGAATATGTATACATGCAATAAATAGTGATATGATAATTAGTGTATTTATGATAAATAGTTAATGATTCCCTTGTTGATGAACATATGTTGCATGATTGTTGCCATAGACATGCTTGAACTAGCTCTTCAGCAAAAATCCTCTCGGTAATATTGCCAGCATCATATGCTTCTTTGCATTTAAACACAGCTGTTAACACTTGTGTTCTCTTTCGCAGTGGAGAGTAAGCGAGATTTAAAATGAATGGTTATTTGCCCGTAGTACCATGTATTGCTCAGTCATCATTCAATGGTTGGCTTGTGGCAATCAGTAGAAGTCAAGCTTATATTTTATATTTTACTCCATTGTTTAAGAACTTTATTTTTCATTGCATTTAACAAATGTGGAGTAGGGATTAAACATTTTGAAAACTTTGTGTGCAGTACGCCAACCACATCAAGAAACCAGTCCAAGGGAGATGGAAGCTAACTAACCCATGAAGTTGACAAAATAGAGAACACCAAGCACAAAGGTCACCTACCACATGGATGGACTCTACTGTATCGGTACCAATCACAAGGCGTTCCTCTATGGGGGTCAGTTGTGTCCAATACCCTATCAAAATTTTTGTTTTATTCCACATGAATACACTACTATTGGGGAAATTGTAATAACCCCCACACCAGAGTTAACAGAAGAATATATCATTGAGAGTACTCCTGATGTCCCAGATTATGTACCATACATACCCCATTTTGATATCAAAATTGATACCTTAACAATAAACCTTCACAATCTGCTTGCAAGGAAGGATACCCATATTTTTCAAATTAGTAATGATTTGGTGAAGGCAGGGAAAATGAACTTTTACATGATGGGGATTTCAGCTTAGTCACCACTAGGACCTGGGTAGAAATGGGAATAAAAGGTCTCCTCACATTGCAGTGGGGGTTACTGTTATTTATGATGGCATGGTGATATATCTTGGCCAACTTCTAAGATGGCAGAGGGAGAAGATTAAATCACTAATGGAGATTAGACATAAACAGTTACTCACTTTAGTGTTGGCTCGCCTCATCTGTCTCAACTGGCCACAATGGTAATCTCTATTAGCAACTGGGAATATTTGTATGTGTATATATATATATATATATATATATATATATATATATATATATATATATATATATATATATATACAGGATTCTCAACCAGGCAGGTTGAGGGGCTCCAGTGTATTTGCTTGTTTGGGAGGAAACTGGCTTTTCAGTTTCCTCATTATTTATTAAAGTCCACTTTGGGACCTGGAGCCTGGGGATTTCTTAGAGATCCAGGAGGGGTGAAATCCCCATTCCTGGATCCTGGTTTTGAGACTCAACAGCACACTGATTGTTCAGGTGTGTGTGGGCCTGATAGTAGAGTCAGGATCAGGGTTCTGGGCTCCACCCCCCCGATGAGTGCAGGTGTGCACTGGGGAAGCCATAGAGTGCAGGGTGTGCACAGTGGAAGCCAGAGACCCAAGTCTGAGGATCAGAGCAGTGAGGGGCTGCTATCTACATGGACAATGAATAGTCTGTAGGAGTCAGACAAGAGCCTAAAGTGGAAGGCCTGAGCAGCATTGCTGTATGTATAAGCCAGGTGGCTTAATTTACCATTATGTTGTATGGATGGTGAAAATCCCCTGCGAGGGAAAACCTTTTGTTTTGAACCTTTCTTTTAATAAAAATAGGCAAACAAAGCCCTTAAAAAGCCCTTAAAAAGAACCAGCGAGTAGTGTTGTCCTTCAAGCTCTACCTTTGATGCTTCACAATATATATATATATATATATATATATATATATATATATATATATATATATATATATATATATATATACACACACACAGTCAATCAACTGTGTTTACTCTTTTTAAATTGAAACTACCCAAATGACCCTGATCAGATGTTTACATACCCCAGTTCTTAATACCATGTATTGCCCCCTTTAACATCAATGACAGCTTGAAATATTTTGTGGTATTTGTGGATGAGGCTTTTTATCTTCTCAGATGGTCTTCTCTTGGCAAAAAGCCTACAGTTCCTGTAAATTCTTGGGATTTCTTGTATGAACTGCATGTTTGAGATCTCCCCAGAGTGGCTCAATGATATTGAGGTCAGGAGACTGAGATGGACACTCCAGAACCTTCATTTTATTCTGCTGTAACCAATGACAGGTCGACTTGGCCTTGTGTTTAGGATTATTGTCATGTTGGAATGTCTAAGTACGTCCCATATGCAGCTTCCTGGCGGATGAATGCAAATGTTCCTACAGTATTTATTGATAACATACTGCATTCATCTTGCCATCATTTTAGACCAAATTTCCTGTG